>NC_133133.1:54209220-54821785 GCF_048418815.1 Hemitrygon akajei | reverse complement strand
TACACGCTGACTACAGTTCTTTGCAGGAATGGGACCCGCCCTCGGGGTTTCACAACTGGCCGTTATTCGCCACACCAAGGGCTCAGCCGAAGAGCTCCACTCGCCTTCGGAGGACCGAGATTCCGTGGCTCTGGAGACGGGAGGATCGGAAGTCAGTGTCCAAGCAGAAGACTGGTGTGTCGTGGGAGATGGAAGATCTAAGCTGTGTGTCCAGAGACCCGAGATCTTTGGACACAGAGCTCGGGAAGAGTGATGCAACGGACTTTTAACATCGTAAATCAGCTGGTTGTTTGTTATGTCTCCCCTCTCACTGCGAAATGGAGACACCCCTTTCTGCCTTATTAGGGGGAGAGTGAGCCTGTGGTATGTCGAATGCGGGGTTAACAATGTAGTCTTTGGGGTACGGCAACTCTGTGTCTTTGCTGTTGCTTTGCTCTCGCTGAGTGCTAGGTGGCAGGTGCCCATGCTCTTTTTTGCTGGTGGCGGAGGGAGGATCGTTGCTTTGCTGCCACTTACGCGCGGAAGGGAGGGGAGCTGGGGGGGGGGACTTTGGGGTTCTAACATTTAACTGTCATTCATTCTTTGGAGGCACTCCTCTGTTTCCATGGATGGTTGCATAGAAAAAAAACATTTTTTGGATGTATATTGTATACATTTCTCTGACATTAAATGTCTCTTTGACTTTCAGATAGGGACCAAAGTCATGTGGCCAATACAGAAATTATGTCATGGGTGGGCATGGGTGCTTCTTGCAGGAAGAGACTGGAGGAACATCTGGAGCGATGGAAAAGGTTGCTGCTACATTCCACTTCAAGAAAAAATAATTTTTCTGTTATATAATCCTGAAAAAGCCACAATGTCAGACTGAATTCTGTTCTGCTGTGTTCGACTGAATAATTTTCCTGTAGATGAATTCTTCATGCATCTTCTTTCTTTGTTTTGAATGAGTGCCTTCTGTAAGACATAGATATTAATTGATGTTTTAAGTGTACAGTCTAAGCATGTTACATTTACTGTGATAATCATCCACATTCTAGATAAAAATTGATCACAACTATGCTTTTTATAAAACACATGTCGCATAGCTGACCCACGCAATATTTCAATATAGGAAGAAAGTTATTTGCTAACTACCCCGGTGTTGATGGGTGATATGGAAATATCCAGATCTGTTCCATAAAGACTTTATACAGTTGAAATACAGAACTATGGATCACCAATGATTATTAACTAATTCCAATATTCCAATGTTTTTAGTCAATATCATTTGGGACTTTTATAGAATATGGGAGCTATAAGAGAAGAAATGGCTGGTAAGTGGAGATGACCCCAAGCCTTACTGTTGACAGTATTCCCATGCATATATGGGAATCCCAAAGTTACATGCAGCTCTTTGTGTGGGTTTTGCTGGCTATGGTCTAACACTAGATTCCAATACAAAAACAGCATTTCCCCAGCATACAGGCTGGGGAATCTACCAGATGAATGTGTTTCAATCTGTGTCCAGTGTTTTCATCATAGAGGAATAGTTTTAAGGGACATCTTCAATATCTTTTCAAATATTTCATTGAAATCAAATATTTACAAATCTGCTTACATTTTCTATTATTTTTAATTCTCAAAACTCAGATTTTTAATTTGTTTCACAGATCTTAAAGTTTTTTGATATCTTTTGAACATAAGAACTTTGGAGCAGGAGAAGGGCACTCAGACTTTCAGATTTGTCCCACCATTCAATGTGATCTGCACCATGCCTCATCTCATCTTCTGTGCCCAAAACCCTCCGTTCCCCAATCTTTCAAAAGTTAATCACTTGCTCTTTAAGTACCTCCAATAATTTACTCCACAATTCTCTGTACAGAATTCCAGACATTCGCCACCCTCTGTGAGTTTGTACACAGCTGAGTTTCCCATTATGTTCTTGTATCTTATAACCATGTCCCCTTATTCAAGATTCTCTCAATAATGGAAATGTCTTGATGCCCACCTGATCATGCCTCCTAAGGATCTTAACTACTTCAACACCCTTTCTTTAAAATTTAAAGTAAATTTATTATCAAAAAACATATACAATTTCACCATATACTACCTTGAGATTCATTTTCTTGCAGGCATTCACAGTAAATACAATAAGTACAGTAGAATCAATGGAAACCAATACACAAAGACTGGCAATCAATGTGCCAAAGAAGACAAACTGAGCAAATAAAAATAAATATCAATAAATAAGTACATAAATACTACTGAGAGCATGAGTTGTAGAGTGCTTTAAAGCAGGCCTTAATTAAGGGGGCCAAAACTATGCACAGAAATTCAGGTAGAGTCTCATAAATATCCTGTACAATTGTAAAAGCACTTTGTTTTTTTTTTAAACACCAGCCTTCCTGAAGCCTACCTTTTAATTGGTTAGCAAACAGGTGCAGCAAGTGCTTAGGAAGACAAATCCTAGCCACTTACTGTACCTACCAGAATCCCTAGATCCGCCAAGCATTGATTCACCTGCATAGTTCTCTCCATCTCGACGATGGTTCTTATTTGGATTCTTTCTTCTGCAGTAAATGCGTTCACATGAAAAGAGGCTGGAGGGCATGTTGCTTGATTTAGGTAGGTTGAGTGAAGGCGTAAAAACCTGGCAAATGGAATTTATTGGGGAACATCAATATTAAATTTACTACCACAGACGTATCATGTGAAATCTGCCACAAAATAATAAATTCCACATCATATGTCAGCGATAAAATATCAGATTCTGACTTTCTCCATTAAATTCCATTTGCTAACTTTTCACAGCCTCACTCAACATAGCTATAGCACATTGTATTGTCCAAACATCCTCCAGGCAACATGATCTTCAACCTATTTTCATGTCATCATAAACTTGGATATCTTACGCACTGTCTCCTTCCCTGGGACATTAACATAAATTATAAATAATTGAGAATGAAGAGCTGATCCTTGGAGCTCTTCACTAGTTACATCATCTCTGTTTTAAAATAGGCAAGTTAATTCTGGATTTTTCAGCCTTCTTACATGATAACACATTTTCTCCCAAATCATGATCTGCTTTTTGTGTACCAGCCTTTTGTGCTATCTTGTCAAATGCCTTCTGGAACCCTTTCTGCAGGCTTCACTCTAGCTACTCTGCTTATAATATTCAGAAGCATTCAAAGTCTTTGACAAGTCTAATACCTGACTAAGTCTGGAGGCATAGCTCAGCCAGAAGTTATAGTTAAGGGAAAAGTACAGACATGAGCAGGAAGGTACTGGTTAACAACCAAGTCATCAGCACAAAAACACTCCTCTTGCTACTTCCAAGAGAAACCACCTTTCCTTAAAGCCAAATAAGAGAGAAAATCGAAAGAAAATAGAAAAAGGCCTAGGATGATGAGCAAATTTCCCAGAAATGTCTGCAGGTTCTCTGGAATCTGATTACAAAGTCAGCCTAAGATCCACCAGTGAATGATGGTAGGAATTATACAGATGTCTACTAGGAAATGTGTAAAATTGCCATTAGACATAAATATGAGGGAGGACATCCAAGTCACTTCCTTAATTCCCTTCGTTTCACATCTCTTGGCCGCTCTTTCATAACAAAGTTAATGATAATTATTTTCAGCCTCAATGACTGTACCAACAATCTTCTACCTAAGTGCTTACGATAGAGCAATTAGCTGCAGGATGAAAAAGGCCTTCAATCTAATTTTCCTAGCTCTATAACTCCCTTTACACAGAATACTGAATCAGGAGCTTAAAATACTTCCGGATAACATTTTGATCCTTGAATCTAGAACATATTTTTTGTACCATTTGTGAATATTTGTGAGAAGTTTCAAGATTAGAATGGGAAAAACTATTAACGCAGAAGAAATCACATTTGTTTCCTACTCACCAATCACTGGAAGATTCAGAAGAGAGAGGCTTTCTACAGTGTATGTGTGGAATTAATATGTCGAATGGACCATGAGTTAGGTTGCAGGATCACTAATAAGACATTGATAGCTTAATTTCAAATACTAGAAATAAATGAGGAGCCTCCCCACAGCATAAATTAATTCACACAGAATTACCTTTCCTTTTCTTCTTGGTTAATGCTGACTCTTAGCTCCTCTTCAGCCAGAGGCATTATAGTTACTTCTGGGGTCAAGGTGATCCTTCTTTCTGTGGTAAGTTCACATAAAACAAATGGAACATTTATGTGAAATTACCATTTAAAATGAATCTTCCCCATTTTTCATCCTAAATACTGCTATTTGGCCAGTTCTATGGTGAGTGAGGGTTGCAGATGGAGGTGAGCAGAAACTGATATAATTCCCAGTGGTTAGTGCAAAATGGTCATGGATGGAAGGAGGTGTAATGCATGGTTGGCTGACTTCATGAAATAGTAATCAGATGATAATTACAGAGATCAAAGAGTTGTGTAATCATTCTGTGGGGAACAAAATTGAAAAAGCTGATTTTAACCCAATGCAAGCCAATGTACAAGGACACGTCTTCCTCAATAACTGTCATTAGAAAGAGAATCTTAGAAATAAAACAAAACACAAAGGGCTGGGACTAGAACAAAAGTCAGTTTAGAAATGTGCTTCCCAATTAAAACTGCTGAATATTTAGAGAGTTAGCTATGAAAGTACAGTTTAAAACTTTTTACGCTTTGCCTTTTGCCTTGACACCAAAAGTAGTTGTAGGAAAATGCGGGAATATATTATTAAGGAAACGGTATAGAGAATTTTGAAAATAGTAATCAGAATGGGTAGAGTCAACAAGAATGTGTGAAAGTAAAATCATGTCTGGTTAATCTTTAGAAATTTCTGAGGTTGTAATTGGCAAGGGTAAACTAAAGATGTTGTGCATACATATATTCACTTTCAGATAGTGTATCACATAAAAATTAGTAAACAAATTTCACATTGCACAGTATTAGCGGTGTATATATATATATATATTTCTGACATCAACAGAGGATTGGTTAAGGCAAAGAGAGACTCTAAATCAGTCCCTTTCATATTGGGAGACTGTGGTCACTAAAGTGTCACATAATCTGATGCTGGACATTTACCTGTTCATAATCCTGATCTATAATTTGGATAAGGCAACAAGTACAATGTAACCAAGACTGAAGATTATATTAACTAGGTGGCAGAGTGGACTATAGGGAGAATGCCTAACAATTTCAGTAGGAAATAGGTAGATCAGGTGAATGGGCAAGTACGTGGCAAATGAAATAAAATGCAGGAAATTGTAAGTTCATCCTCTTACGTAAGAAAAAATTAGAAAGGCAGGCTATTTTTAAGTAGTCAGAGATTGAAATGTCTTGGTTTTCAGGGGAATCTGGGTGTGCTTGTACATATGTCGGTAAAATATAGATATATGTTGAGGCATCTGAATGCATCCATGTAAAGGATTGTGAGATCAACATGTACAAAAGCTGGATGAACTCAACAGGTCGGGCAGCATCCGTTGAAAGGAGCAGTCAACGTTTTGGGCCGAGACCGTTCGTCAGGATTGAATAAGGAGGGGGCAGGGGCCCTATAAAGAAGGTGGGGGGAGGGGGAGGTGCAGGTGAAAAACCAATCAGAGGTAAGATCAAGGGGTGGGGGAGGAGAAGCAGGGAGGGAATAGGCCGGAGAGGTGAAGAAGGAATGTAAGAGGAAAGCACTATGGGTAGTAGAAGAAGGCAGAATCATGAGAGAGGTGATAGACAGCTAGAAGAGGAGGCAGAGTGAAAGTGTGATAGGGGAAGGGAGAGGGAGGGAATTAACGGAAGTTGGAGAATTCAATGTTCATACCAAGGGGCTGGAGACTACCCAGAGGGTATATGAGGTGTTGCTCCTCCAACCTGAGTTTGGCCTCATCATGGCAGTAGAGGAGGCCATGTATGGACCTATCCTAATGGGAATGTGAAGGAGAATTGAAGTGGGTGGCAACCGGGAGATCCTGTCTGTTGTGGCGGACGAGGCGGAGGTACTCGATGAAGTGGTCCCCCAATCTGCGTCGGGTCTCACCGATGTAAAGGAGGCCGCACCAGGAGCACCGGATGCAATAGATTACCCCAACAGACTCACAAGTGAAGTGTTGCCTCACCTGGAAGGACTGTTTGGGGTCCTTCCACCATTCAGGGCCCCAATCAGTGATAAGAGGCATTGATCACGTGGATAGTCAGAGGCTTTTTCCCAGGGTGGAAATGGCTAGCATGAGAGGGCACAGTTTTAAGGTGCTTGGAAGTAGGTACAGAGGAGATAACTGGGCTAAGTTTCTTTATGCAGAGAGTGGTGAGTGTGTGGAATGGGCTACCAGCGACAATGGTGGAGGCGGATACAATAGGATCTTTTAAGAGACTCCTGGACAGGTATGTGGAGCTCAGAAAAATGGAAAGCTTGGGGGACCAAAGGTAATTTCTCAGGTAAGGACATGTTTGGCACAGCTTTGTGGGCTGAAGGGCCTGTATTGTGCTGTAGGTTTTCTATGTTTCTATTTCTAAGAGTCTCAACCAGAAACATCAACTGTTTATTCTTTTCCATACCTGTTGCCTGACCTGCTGGGTTCCTCCATTATTTTGTGTGTGTTGCTTTAGATTTCCAACATGTGCAGCCTTTCTTGTGTATGTTATCCTAATCCTGTTTCTCCCTGTAGGTTGTTTCACATTAGATACAATATGCAGTAATGATCTCTGCCTCTAATCTGTAAATTTTATTGTTCCATCACCTTCTGGGTGACTTTTCCTTTTCTTCAGCGTACCTCCAATCCTTCTCTTACCCTTAAATCTGTGTATGCAATGTTACTGGAGGTATGTTCTTCATAATGGTATATGAAAGCATCTTAAATGTAACTAATTTTGGAGGGCACAAACCTTTTGCACAAACTTTAAAAAGCTTAATCATTATGGAGGAGGCTTGTGCCCATACCCCTCTGTACACTTACTTCTCTGTTCCCTAACTTCTCTCCACATGCTCCTGTCTTTTTGAATCTATTCTCTGCCTCTCATAATTTTGTACATTCAATTAAAATTTCCACCAGCCTTCTCTGCTACAAAAAAAAGTGACAAATCCATTCTGGCCAATCTTATAACATTGTGGAAGTTCTTCAGCCCTGATGATAAGCTCATTAATCTCCCCTGTACACTCTCTAGGCTATCTACCTTCTCTGTATTGTTGTAGGCAGAAATACATGGCTAAAAGATTTTTTTTAAAAACACTGGTTTTGAAGAAGTCAGAGGGAACTTGAATCATACCTTAAGGGCTTCATAATAACTTCCCAATTATATAAATAGCTGTTTGTGTGAAATGGTTGTTGCTTTAGTGTCATAAATACAATGAGATTCATTTTTGTGAGGAAAATTAGGTGAGAAACAATTCTCCAGTTTATACATCCTTAAAATGCTGGTCTAATTTTGAACCTTCACACTGCCTTCCCACTGTGTCTACACTGGTTTCATTGATAAATGGTACAGTAACATCTGGTAGTTCCTTGGGATTGTGACACTAATACATTTTGTCTTCCTTACACTTAGATTTATGAAGTGTAACAGCAGCCAGAATAAACTGATCAAGGATAAGAAGTTTCTGAAACAGAGACTGGAGAATTCTGACAGCAAAACATACTACATGCTTGAAACCTAAAAGTTGGATATCTAAAAGTAGAGGGAGAAAGTGCAGGAAATATTCAGCAGGTCAGACAGCATCAGTGGAGAAAGAGACAGATTCTCTTTCAGGTTGGAGACCTCCTTCAAAACTGGTTAAAACTTTGGACAGAGGCTTATTTAACCTTTCAAAGAAGATAAATGAATGGTTAGAATGCAAGTCTAACCAGGAATAGGTTAGAAAGCATGAGTAAAGTGACAACACAGATTGATGTCATCTAGAGGAAGTTGAAAGCTTGTTCCTGAATCTCACGGCAATTTTGACTATACTTCTTTTCACCCTGTCACTGGGAAAAATGCCATTCTCTTTCCTCCACCTCCATCGCATCAGTTCCCAGGATAAAACTTACCATTCCAGAACATCAGAGATATCCTCCTTCTTCAAAGAATGGTGTTTTCCATCCTCTACCATTGATGCTGCCCACTCTGGCATCTCCTCCCTTTCCTGGACATCAACTTTCACCCCATCTTCCCATCACCTTAACAGGGGTAGACCTACCATCCCATGAGCCTCCGGATCCAGCACATCATTTTCCTCAACTTTCTCCATTTTTAATGGGATCCTATCACAAAACACATCTATACCTACCCTCGCATCACTCTCTGCTTTCCACAGTAATTCACTTGACCATTCATTATTCCCTACTGATCTCCCTCCTGGCATTTATCCCTGCAAGCACCAGTGCCATTTACCTCCTCTCTCACCATGATTCAGGACCCCAAATACACTGGAATTTAGAAGGATGAGAGGGGATCTATACACTGTAATTTAGAAGGATGAGAGGGGATCTGATTGAAACATATAAGATCATTAAGGGATTGGACATGCTAGAGGCAAGAAGCATGTTCCCGCTGATGGGTGAGTCCAGAACTAGAGGCCACAGTTTAAGAATAAGGGGTAGGCCATTTAGAACAGAGATGCGGAAAAACATTTTCACCCAGAGAGTGGTGGATATGTGGAATGCTCTGCCCCAGAAGGCAGTGGAGGCCAAGTCTCTGGATGCATTCGAAAGAGTTAGATAGAGCTCTTATAGATAGCGGGGTCAAGGGATATGGGGAGAGGGCAGGAACAGGGTACTGATTGTGTATGATCAGCCATGATCACAGTGAATGGTGGTGCTGGCTAGAAGGGCCGAATGGCCTACTCCTGCACCTTATGTCTATTGTCAAGTGATTCTTCCAGGTAAGGAAACACATTATGAGTCATTACTGGGTAGCCTTCAACCTAATGGCATGAACATCAATTTCTCCAGCTGCCAGTAATTTGCGCCCCCTCACCATTTTCACTTTTCCCATTCCCTTTTCTGGGTCCCACTCACCTTTTCTCTTCTCCAACATATCGAGGAACCAACTAGAGAGCAGGCCATTCTAGATTGGGTATTGAGCAATGAGGAAGGGTTAGTTAGCAATCTTGTCGTGCGAGGCCCCTTGGGTAAGAGTGACCATAATATGGTGGAATTCTTCATTAAGATGGAGAGTGACATAGTTAATTCAGAAACAAAGGTTCTGAACTTAAAGAAGGGTAACTTTGAAGGTATGAGACGTGAATTAGCTAAGATAGACTGGCAAATGATACTTAAAGGGTTGACGGTGGATATGCAATGGCAAGCATTTAAAGATCGCATGGATGAACTACAACAATTGTTCATCCCAGTTTGGCAAAAGAATAAACCTGGGAAGGTAGTGCACCCGTGGCTGACAAGGGAAATTAGGGATAGTATCAAGTCCAAAGAAGAAACATATAAATTAGCAAAAAAAAGCGGCACACCTGAGGACTGGGAGAAATTCAGAGACCAGCAGAGGAGGACAAAGTGCTTAATTAGGAAAGGGAAAAAAGATTATGAGAGAAAGCTGACAGGGAACATAAAAACTGACTGTAAAAGCTTTTATAGATACATGAAAAGAAAAAAATTGGTCAAGACAAATGTAGATCCTTTACAGTCAGAAACATGTGAATTGATCATAGGGAACAAAGACATGGCAGACCAATTGAATAACTACTTTGGTTCTGTCTTCACTAAGGAGGCCATAAATAATTTTCCGGAAATAGTAAGGGACCGAGGGACTAGTGAGATGGAGGAACTGAGGGAAATACATGTTAGTAGGGAAGTGGTGTTAGGTAAATTGAAGGGATTAAAGGCAGATAAATCCCCAGGGCCAGATGGTCTGCATCCCAGAGTGCTTAAGGAAGTAGCCCAAGAAACAGTGGATGCATTAGTGACAATTTTTCAAAACTCCTTAGATTCTGGATTAGTTCCTGAGGATTGGAGGGTGGTTAATGTAACCCCACTTTTTAAAAAAGGAGGGAGAGAGAAACCAGGGAATTATAGACCGGTTAGTCTGACATCGGTGGTGGGGAAAATGCTAGAGTCGGTTATCAAAGATGTGATAACAGCACATTTGGAAAGAGGTGAAATCATCGGACAAAGTCAGCATGGATCTGTGAAAGGAAAATCATGTCTGACGAATCTTATAGAATTTTTTGAAGATGTAACTAGTAGAGTGGATAGGGGAGAGCCAGTGGATGTGGTATATTTAGATTTTCAAAAGGCTTTTGACAAGGTCCCACACAGGAGATTAGTGTGCAAACTTAAAGCACATGGTATTGGGGGTACGGTATTGATGTGGATAGAGAATTGGTTGGCAGACAGGAAGCAAAGAGTGGGAGTAAACGGGACCTTTTCAGAATGGCAGGCAGTGACTAGTGGGGTACCGCAAGGCTCAGTGCTGGGACCCCAGTTGTTTACAATATATATTAATGATTTAGACGAGGGAATTAAATGCAGCATCTCCAAGTTTGTGGATGACACGAAGCTGGGCGGCGGTGTTAGCTGTGAGGAGGATGCTAAGAGGATGCAGGGTGACTTGGATAGGTTAGGTGAGTGGGCAAGTTCATGGCAGATGCAATTTAATGTGGATAAATGTGAGGTAATCCACTTTGGTTGCAAGAACAGGAAAACAGATTATTATCTGAACGGTGGCCGATTAGGAAAAGGGGAGATGCAACGAGACCTGGGTGTCATTGTACACCAGTCATTGAAGGTGGGCACGCAGGTACAGCAGGCGATGAAAAAGACAAATGGTATGTTGGCATTCATAGCAAAAGGATTTGAGTACAGGAGCAGGGAGGTTCTACTGCAGTTGTACAAGGCCTTGGTGAGACCGCACCTAGAATATTGTGTGCAGTTTTGGTCCCCTAATCTGAGGAAAGACATTCTTGCCATAGAGGGAGTACAGAGAAGGTTCACCAGATTGATTCCTGGGATGGCAGGACTTTCATATGAAGAAAGACTGGATCGACTAGGCTTATACTCACTGGAATTTAGAAGATTGAGGGGGGATCTTATTGAAACGTATAAAATTCTAAAGGGATTGGACAGGCTAGATGCAGGAAGATTGTTTCCGATGTTGGGGAAGTCCAGAGCGAGGGGTCACAGTTTAAGGATAAAGGGGAAGCCTTTTAGGACCGAGATGAGGAAAAACTTCTTCACATAGAGAGTGGTGAATCTGTGGAATTCTCTGCCACAGGAAACAGTTGAGGCCGGTTCATTGGCTATAGTTAAGAGGAAGTTAGATATGGCCCTTGTGGCTAAAGGGATCGGGGGTATGGAGAGAAAGCAGGTACAGGGTTCCGAGTTGGATGATCAGCCATGATCATACTGAATGGCGGTGCAGGCTCGAAGGGCCAAGTGGCCTACTCCTGCACCTATTTTCTATGTTTCTACGTTTTACCTGCTAATTACCTCCTTCTGCTGCTCCTCCTCCTTCCCTTTCTCCCAGAGTTCACTCTCTGTTCCTCTCAGATTCCTACTTTTTCAGCCCTTTACCTTTCCTACCTATCAACTCCCAGCTTCTCATTTCAACCCACCTTCACCTACCTACCTTTCGCCTCAAATGGCTTCATCTATCACCTACTAGCTTGGACTCCATCCCCTCCCCTACCTTCTTATTCTGGCTTTATACCCCTTTCATTCTAGTCCTGATGAAGGGTCTCGGCCCAAAACATTGACTTTTTACTCCTCTCCATGGATACTGCCTGACCAGCTAGGTTCCTCCAGCATTTTGTGTGTGTTACTTTGGATTTCCAGCATTTCTAGAGTCTCTTATGTTTATTATTAACAAGAACAGAATAATGAAACTGAGTTATGATAGAATAATATTTTAAATATTCAGGGAAATGAGTGAGAAAGCATCTAAGTAAAGCAAGTATTCAAAAAAAGAGCAGTGAACTTGAACATTAAAGAATACATAGTTTAAGAACCATATATTGAAATGATTGAGATCTATAAAAAGGTACTTCCAATGATTATCTAGTAAAGAAAAGATCATAATGATTGATGAGTGTAGATTTAAAAGTAATATATCATTCCTCAGATATGCAGTATTTTTTAAATAGATTACTGAATTAGTGGATTAAATCCATCAAGGAGCTATTGGATTTCAAGAAAACATTCCGTAATGAACTATATTGATACAGTGGCACTGTAGATAGTGCAGCTTTCTCATAGTTCCAGCAGCACAGATTCAAGTCTAACTTTTAGTGCTGCATATGTAAGGTTTGCTTGCAACTCTCAATGGGTTATCAGATAAATTTAATACTGTAAATTCACCATTCTTTGGAAGAACTTCATAAAGGAATTGGTAAATATATTGGCAAATTATTTTTGTCACGTTCTGAGGGAGAGTGAAAAACTTGTCTTGCGTACCAGTTACACTGATCAAGTCATTGCAGTAGTGCACTGAGGTAATACAAGGCAGAGCAATAACAGTACAGGATAAGGCGTTACAGTACAGAAAAACGGCAGTGCAGGTAAAGTGCAAAGTCACAATGAGGTAAATCATGAGGTCAACAGTCCATCTTATCATACTAGGAACCTTTCAACAGCTGGATCCCAGAAAGCTGTCCTTGAACCTGGTGGTGCTTACTTTCTAGCCTACGTATCTTCTGCCCAACAGGAGGGGACAGAAGAGAAAACGTCTGCGGTGGATGAAGTCTTTGATTGTGTCTGGTGCTTTACTGAGGCAGCAAGAAGTGCAGACAACGTCCACGGAGGAGAGACTGGTTGCTGCGATGTGCTGAGGTGTGTCCACAGCACTGCAGTTTCTTGGGCCATGGGCAGAGCAGTTGCCATACAAAGTTGTGATGTGTCCAAGTAGTATGCCTTCAATGAGGAAATCGATAAAAATTGGCGCGAGTCAAAGGGGACATGCCAAATTTCTTTAGTCTGCTGAGCAAGTGAGGCGCTGGTCAGCTTTCTTAGTGTGGCATCAACATGATTGGAACAGGAACGGAGAGAACAGTTCCACTGTTGTGCCTTTTTCACTACACAGCTGGTGTGTACAGACCAGGTGAGGTCCTCGGTGATGTGGATACTAAGGAACTTAAAGCTGTTTACCCTCATTGTTGTCAATAGGGGTTAGCCCGTCTCCATTCCACCTGTAATCCACAACCAGCTCCTTTGTTTTTGCAACATTGAGGGAGAGGTTGTTTTCTTGACACCACTGTGTCAAGGAAGGTTAAAAAATGATGATTTTTGATCATTCAGGAAATAAACTCAACTGGTTATAAGAGAAACAAGGATAAATAAAAAATGATTAGAAATTGACAGCATACCTTCACTTGATTGGCAAGTTGATATTTAGAGCATACAATGCATCTTTGTACAATTGATATTCATATTTTCTTATTTGCATATTTCTGGGCCAATGAGGATTCTACAAATTAATGAAAATTATAATTAATGAACCATCAAACTTATTTTACCTGTACTATAAAATAAGGTATTAAAAGGATATTTCATATGAATATTTAAAACATAGAGAGACAAACTAAAGACTATTTAACACAATTCAAAGAGCACCAGAATAAAGAATGCAAGAAAACAGGGGGTATAACATAGCAGAAATAAGCCTTTGTTGTCATTCATAAAGGACTAGGCTGATCCTTCACCTCAGCACCATTTTTATGAAATAAACACATTCCTCTTGATTTGTTTAACCACAAAGATCAATTGACCTCTGGTTTGAATGTACCAGCGACTGAACAGATTCTCTAGCTTACGGGGAAAGTCATCTGACTTCATAGTTGTCCTGAAAGGCCAGACTGCTATCCTGAGACTCTGACTCTTGTTCTCAGACACCCCAGCCCTGGGAAACATCCTTTCAGCATTTATTCTTTCAAGCCCCTCAAGAATTTTTTTACATTTCATCAAGATCATCTCTCAGTCTTGTGCATGATTGTGACTTCGGGCTCAATCTGCTCAACCTCTCTTTATCCTTCACCCTCAACTCTGGAACCAACCTTGCGTGCTTTCACTGCACTCCACCTTATACAGTAATACAGGTACCTACATCTTGCTTATGCACTGCATTCTACACGTACTTTCATCTGATCCTGATATAATTTTAGCAATATACCTTTAGCCTTTTACAGGTCCTTGCAGGTAACCTCAGGGTTCCATTTCTCCGAACGGTTCATTATCAAAGGCTCAAGTACACCATACCTACACCTGCTCCCTTACACATTCTTTTAAATTCTTAACAGAGTTGTCAAGCATAATTTCTTACATAAATTCATTTGACTCTGCCCAATCCTATTATTATTTATTAATTCCCCTGTCATGATTTGTTCCATAATTCCCTACCACTGGTGAGAGAAGCTAATTTAAAATTAGTAATTGTCAAGATAGAGTATGAATAAGTGCAAAATGGTTTTCATTGAACATTTGAAAATTGGAACATGCAAAATCCCTAATGTAAATAATGAAATCATTTAAAACTAAGGTTGGTAAAATATTTTTGGTACTATAGAAATCATACTTTAGGACAGCTATTGACTTGGATTAAATAATAGAGGAAGTACACATGGGAAATATAGAATATTAAATATTCTTTGTGTGTCATAATAGAACTTTTGCATGATTTATCCCCCAAGAATGAAATACGTGATGACATATTCTGAATGGGGTTCATTGTATTTGACATCATTTATAAAATTATTTTTATATTGTTGTCATATTGGCATTGAGAGATGCAAACAATCCATATTGTACACAATACCATAAAATTTAATATGAAACTACATATTCAAATAAAATGTAGTAATACAGATGCCACAACCACGGACTTTGCTGCAGGTGGACAGCGCCATGGGTTCAACCATTGTGCTCATGAGTATGCATGGTCTAGCTAATTAGTGTTCTATTATGGTGGTATTTAATTTCCTTCTT
Organism: Hemitrygon akajei; assembly: GCF_048418815.1. Lineage (NCBI taxonomy): Eukaryota > Metazoa > Chordata > Chondrichthyes > Myliobatiformes > Dasyatidae > Hemitrygon > Hemitrygon akajei. The sequence goes on along the minus strand of NC_133133.1, from coordinate 54,806,920 downwards.
TTCGCTCTAGTCTTGTCAAGACTTGACCAAGAGCACAGTAACATTTATGCTCCCTGCTTACCCTCATCCTTCTGCAACAGTTCTCACTGAAGTCAGTGATCTGTTGGCCTGCTTCAGTCTCTCTCCCTCTCCCTCTTCCCCCACCTCACCCCCTTCGCACTTGGGCCAGATCCAAATGCTTTGACAACAGATTTGAAAACATTACCAGATTTTCAGAGAAACAGGGTCACCGTTAAACTTATCTAAATCTGTATTTTGATAATCAGCACCAAAAGTTAAATCTTAAGATACAGCTGGTGTAAGCATGTGCAATCTGTGTTAAGATTATTCTTGAAACATTGATTATCTAAATTCTGTGGTAAATCATTACCATTGCTAAATTTCCAGTTGATTAAACCAGAGAATAATCGCTTTCTTAATCTAAATTATAACCTGAAAGTGAAAATAATACAAACAAAAATCCTAGTCATATCTATGATACCTAAATTCTATGCTTTTCTTTATGAGTTTTTATATCCATCTTCCTTCTTTCTTGGCTATTTTGATCATTTGTTGGGATGTGCTTCTATAAATATCAAATGCTTTCCATAAATGTGAACCAAGTGGTAAATGTTTAAGCACATGGTAGGAATCCCATATGATTTAGTGGCAAAGAAGCTGCAGAAGGTTGTAAATCTAGTCAGCTCCAGCTTGGGCTCTGGCCCACAAAGTACCCAGGAAATCTTTAGGGAGCAGCGTCTAGAAAGGCAGCGTCCATTATTAAGGACCTCCAGCACCCAGAGCATGTTCTTTTTTCACTGTTACCATCCGATAGGAGAAAAAGAAGCCTGAAGGTACACACTCAGCGATTCAGAAACTGCTTCTTCCCCTCTGCCATCTGATTCCTAAATGGACACTACCTCACAGCTAGATTATGTATTGCATTGAACTGCTGCTGCTAAGTTAACAAATTTCACATCACATGCCGGTGATAATAAACATGATTCTGATTTTAATACATGTTGAATTTTGACATGTGCACTGCTAGGCTTGGACATGATGGGCTGGTAGGCCTGTATGACTCTATGATTCAATGATATATTACAGAGCCTTTTATGAGGAAAACTTTTTGACAAGTCACAAAATAGTTATCTCACGTGAAGCACAATTGTGCGGGGAGAAAGAGTCAGGGGAAGTAGTGTGTAGTTATACAAATAACCAATTGCAAAACACAAGTGTGATGGAATAAAAGAGTTGGCATCATTTTCAGCACAATCAGAGTGATTGGATGACACAGTGGTGCCGGTGGTAGAGTGATTGGATGACACAGTGGTACAGGTGGTAGAGTGATTGGGTGACACAGTGGTGCCGGTGGTAGAGTTACTGGGTGACACAGTAGTACAGGTGGTAGAGTGATTGGATGACACAGTGGTGCCGGTGGTGGGAGTGACTGGGTGACACAGAGCTGCCGGTGGTAGAGTGGTTGGATGACACTGTGGTGCCGGTGGTAGAGTGGTTGGGTGACACTGTCATGCCAGTGGTAGAGAGATTGGGTGACACAGTGGTGCCGGTGATCGAGTGATTGGATGACACAGTGGTGCCGGTGGTAGAGTGATTGGGTGACACAGTGGTATAGGTGGTAGAGTGATTGGGTGACACAGTGGTGCCGGTGGTGTGAGTGATTGGGTGACACGGTGGTGCTGGTGGTAGAGTGGTTGGGTGAAACAGTGGTGCCAGTGGTAGAGTGGTTGGGTGACACAGTGGTGCCGGTGGTAGAGTGGTTGGGTGACACAGTGGTGCCAGTGGTAGAGTGGTTGGTTGACACAGTGGTGCCGGTGGTAGAGTGGTTGGGTGACACAGTGGTACAGGTGGTAGAGTGATTGGGTAACACAGTGGTGCCGGTGGTAGAGTGGTTGGGTGACACTGTCATGTCAGTGGTAGAGTGGTTGGTTGACACAGTGGTGCCGGTGGTAGAGTGATTGGGTGACACAGTGGTGCCGGTGGTAGAGTGATTGGGTGACACAGTGGTACAGGTGGTAGAGTGGTTGGGTGACACAGTGGTGCCAGTGGTAGAGTGGTTGGGTGACACAGTGGTACAGGTGGTAGAGTGATTGGGTGGAACAGTGGTACAGGTGGTAGAGTGATTGGGTGGAACAGTGGTGCCAGTGGTAGAGTGATTGGGTGACACAGTGGTGCTGGTGGTAGAGTGGTTGGGTGACACAGTGGTGCCGGTGGTAGAGTGATTGGGTGACACAGTGGTGCTGGTGGTAGAGTGGTTGGGTGACACAGTGGTGCCGGTGGTAGAGTGATTGGATGACACAGTGGTGCCAGTGGTAGAGTGGTTGGGTGACACAGTGGTGCCGGTGGTAGAGTGGTTGGGTGACACAGTGGTGCCAGTGGTAGAGTGGCTGGTTGACACAGTGGTGCCGGTGGTAGAGTGGTTGGGTGACACAGTGGTACAGGTGGTAGAGTGATTGGGTGACACAGTGGTGCCGGTGGTAGAGTGGTTGGGTGACACAGTGGTACAGGTGGTAGAGTGATTGGGTAACACAGTGGTGCCGGTGTTAGAGTGGTTGGGTGACACTGTCATGTCAGTGGTAGAGTGGTTGGTTGACACAGTGGTGCCGGTGGTAGAGTGATTGGGTGACACAGTGGTGCCGGTGGTAGAGTGATTGGGTGACACAGTGGTGCCGGTGGTAGAGTGATTGGGTGACACAGTGGTACAGTTGGTAGAGCGGTTGGGTGACACAGTGGTACCGGTGGTAGAGTGATTGGGTGACACAGTGGTACAGGTGGTAGAGTGATTGGGTGACACAGTGGTGCCGGTGGTAGAGTGATTGGGTGACACAGTGGTACAGTTGGTAGAGCGGTTGGGTGACACAGTGGTGCCGGTGGTAGAGTGATTGTGTGACACAGTGGTACAGTTGGTAGAGCGGTTGGGTGACACAGTGGTACCGGTGGTAGAGTGATTGGATGACACAGTGGTGCCGGTGGTAAAGTAGTTGGGTGACACAGTTGTGCCGGTGGTAGAGCGGTTGGGTGACACAGTGGTACCGGTGGTAGAGTGATTGGGTGACACAGTGGTACAGTTGGTAGAGCGGTTGGGTGACACAGTGGTACCGGTGGTAGAGTGATTGGGTGACACAGTGGTGCCGGTGGTAGAGTGGTTGGGTGACACAGTGGTGCCAGTGGTAGAGTGATTGGATGACACAGTGGTACAGGTGGTAGAGTGGTTGGATGACACAGTGGTGCCGGTGGTAGAGTGATTGGGTGACACAGTGGTGCCAGTGGTAGAGTGATTGGGTGACACAGTGGTACAGGTGGTAGAGTGGTTGGGTGACACAGTGGTGCCGGTGGTAGAGTGATTGGGTGACACAGTGGTGCCAGTGGTAGAGTGATTGGGTGACACAGTGGTGCCGGTGGTAGAGTGATTGGGTGACACAGTGGTGCCAGTGGTAGAGTGATTGGGTGACACAGTGGTACAGGTGGTAGAGTGGTTGGGTGACACAGTGGTGCCAGTGGTAGAGTGATTGGATGACACAGTGGTGCCGGTGGTAGAGTGGCTGGGTGAAACAGATGTACAGGTGGTAGAGTGATTGGATGACACAGTCATGCCGGTGGTGGGAGTGATTGGGTGACACAGTGGTGCCGGTGGTAGAGTTACTGGGTGACACAGTGGTGCCAGTGGTAGAGTGATTGGGTGACACAGTGGTACAGGTGGTAGAGTGGTTGGGTGACACAGTGGTGCCAGTGGTAGAGTGGTTGGATGACACAGTGGTGTCGGTGGTAGAGTGATTGGGTGACACAGTGGTACAGGTGGTAGAGTGGTTGGGTGACACAGTGGTACAGGTGGTCGAGTGATTGGGTGACACAGTGGTACAGGTGGTAGAGTGATTGGGTGACACAGTGGTACAGGTGGTCGAGTGATTGGGTGACACAGTGGTGACGGTGGTCGAGTGATTGGGTGACACAGTGGTACAGGTGGTAGAGTGATTGGGTGACACAGTGGTACAGGTGGTCGAGTGATTGGGTGACACAGTGGTGACGGTGGTAGAGTGATTGGGTGACACAGTGGTACAGGTGGTCGAGTGATTGGGTGAAACAGTGGTGCCGGTGGTAGAGTGATTGGGTGACACAGTGGTATAGGTGGTAGAGTGGTTGGGTGACACAGTGGTACAGGTGGTAGAGTGGTTGGGTGACACAGTGGTACAGGTGGTAGAGTGATTGGATGACACAGTGGTGCCAGTGGTAGAGTGGTTGGGTGAAACAGTGGTGCCGGTGGTAGAGTGGTTGGGTGACACAGTGGTACAGGTGGTAGAGTGGTTGGGTGACACAGTGGTGCCGGTGGTAGAGTGGTTGGGTGACACAGTGGTGCCGGTGGTAGAGTGATTGGGTGACACAGTGGTGCCGGTGGTAGAGTGGTTGGGTGACACAGTGGTATAGGTGGTAGAGTGGTTGGGTGACACAGTGGTACAGGTGGTAGAGTGGTTGGGTGACACAGTGGTGCCGGTGGTAGAGTGATTGGGTGACACAGTGGTGCCGGTGGTAGAGTGGTTGGGTGACACAGTGGTATAGGTGGTAGAGTGGTTGGGTGACACAGTGGTACAGGTGGTAGAGTGGTTGGGTGACACAGTGGTGCCGGTGGTAGAGTGGTTGAGTGACACAGTGGTGCCGGTGGTAAAGTAGTTGGGTGACACAGTTGTGCCGGTGGTCGAGTGATTGGGTGTCACAGTGGTACAGGTGGTCGAGTGATTGGGTGACACAGTGGTACAGGTGGTAGAGTGGTTGGGTGACACAGTGGTACAGGTGGTAGATTGATTGGGTGACACAGTGGTGCCGGTGTTAGAGTGGTTGGATGACACAACCACGGTGGTAGAGTGGCTGCCTAGCAGCATCAGAGACCCAGGTTAACAAAAATACAACTGCAGATGCTGTGGATCAAAGAATACGTACACAACGCTGGAAGAACTCAGCAGGTCAGGCAGCATCCGTGAGAAAAGAGTAGCCAACGTTTTGGGCCGAGACCCTTCATCAGGAATGGGGGAGGGGGAGAAGAGAGGGCCGAAGCCCAGTAATAGAGATAGGGGAGGGGGTAGGGCCTAGAGGCGCCAGGTGGAAAACCAATCAGAGGAAAGATAAAGGGGGGAGGGGGAGGGGATAAGCATGAAAGAACTGTAGAGATAATGAAGCAGAAAGTTGAAAGTGGAGAGAGGCTGAGAGGGACCTGGGATAGGGGAAGGGGGTGGGGGAGGGAATTACCGGAAATTGGAGAATTCAATGTTCATACCACCAGGCTGGAGGCTACCCAGACGGTAGATGAGGTGTTGCTCCTCCAACCTGACCTTGGTTGCTGTGGAGTTTCCTTCTTTACCCCGTGATTAAGTAGTTTCTTCCTGGTGCTCTGTCTTCTTTCCACATTCTAGGCATATATGAGTTTGTAGAATAATTGGGTGCTATAAATTGCCTTTTGTATGCAGGTGTGTGATGGAATCTGGATGAAGTTGATAGGGATGTGGGGGAAATAAAAGTCAGGATTAAAGTAGGATTATTATTAATATGTGGTTGATGGTTGATAAGTTCTCACTGAGTTAGTTTCTTTACTGTATCTCTCTTTGACTCATATTCACATCCTATGATTAAATTATAAAAAGCTTTAATACAGTTTTGTACGGAAAGTGAAAGATAGACTTCAGGTATAACACATATAATGCATTGAATAATCCTGTTTAAAACTGAACAAATCCTATTCTCCACTGATAAATTCAGTATATCATGTCCTAGCCACATGATACATTTCAATATCAACCAAAGAAAGAATCCCAGTCTGCACAAATTACCGAGTACATGTGAAATGTCAACTAGTGTGGTGCACCGTGAAGCTGCGCAGCCTCAGAAATGAGAAGCCTGGACAATGGCCTTCTGTGATTCTCAGCCCCAATGCAGGAGGAATTGATGTGGGTCCTTTTAATTTCACACTCTCTGAACCATGAAAGTATCTGCATTTCCTCTTCAAGTCCTGCACAACTCCAGACAGCAGGCACTGAAATGAATCATTGCCTTTTCATTGCTCGTAGTTTTTGACAAGGCCTCAGATAACAGGTATAAGATAATTAATCTGCCAAGCTGCTACTGGATTTACTGGAACACTTTTGTCATTACCATGTTATTTTCCTGGATCGAGGTGACTAAAATTAGAACTGTAAAGGCAAGGTTGAAATATGGTAGCCCAAATGTCAGGAATAGACTACCATTGAGAAGAAAGACCAGCATCACCTTGCATTAGTGCTGACATTTCCACATGCAACTGCAAGTAACTTCAAGATTTCCAGGAAAATGGGCATGTTCCAAAACTGCAGCTCACAGTTTACTGCCGAACTGTGAAACATTGCATAATTGTGCTAACTTCCTTTCACTTTGAAGAAGGAATCATGCAAGCATCCTGTGGCAGACAATGCTTTACCATTCATTTCAGTGAAGTGGGAGCTTGATAGGAGTTATTAAATGCCTTTGGAATTTCAATTTCTTTAGTTGTTAAAACTTATTTTTTTAAGTTTATTGTTTTAAAATATTTCTGAATGGTTTTGATTGTCAACAGCATTGATTAACATTAATGTCAGTCAGCTTTGACCGATATTATATGTTTTTCAGTGTTTCTTACAGGTAAGTATCCCCACCGCTAATAATGTAAAACCATTGCATTGCTTAAGCCTCAGTTTGCACAAAGCATCTGCTGAGAAAGAATGATTAAGAGTTCCTACTGGAGGAATGACATTGGGTAAGCTTATAATTTGTTCATTGATCAGCGTTAGACGGGGCTTGCTTGAGTGAGTCTGAGCAGACATTTTTTAACACCTAGCTTCTCTTGAATCTGCAACCAACATCAGCAGAAATGTTAAATATCAAGTTCTAAATAAAACAATATATTGATAACAACAAATCTAATGTAGGAAGTGGACAGAAAATAGCCTAGTTTGTTCACAAACTCCCTACAGCTCAAATAGAAAAAGACATTGCTCAAAGATTTCTCTGCTGGTAGAACTGTCACCTCACATTATGTTAAGAAAATAGAAAATCTTTGAAATATTCTGCAGATTAGGCACCTAGAGTCAAAAGCATAAATATTGTTTTAATTCAATACTCCAGTGAAAGGTAAGCAAACTAAAATGTTGATTGTTTCTCTCTCCACAGATACTGCCTGACCTACTGAGTATTTTTTTTGTATTTCAGTTTCTGCAGGTTATTTGCTTTTCAACTGCCCATGTGTCCAGCAGCATTTTTAATAAACGAACATAATATAAATTTTAACATCCTTAGTTTATTTCTTGGCTCATATTGCATATCAATCAGCAAAGATTAACTGCGCTATTGTTTAGTCAATTTATGTAATAAACAGGTGAACCTCAAATTCTCAGTTCATTCTGAGTTAGCTAGTATCAGCTGCAGTGAAATAGATTGCGGTTTCCCTCAGCATCCTCCGAACAAAGAGAGGAAAGTCTGCTTGGGACCTTATCTATCCATCTATCTACATGGAGTAGGCCCACCTGGTCCTTCGATCCACATGGTCCCAGTAACCCCAGCAACCCTGATTAACCCTAACCTAATCCCAGGTCAATTTATAATGACCACTTAACCTTCCAGCTACATCTTGTGACTATGGGAGGAAAACAGAGCACCCAGGGAGGATGTACAGAGACTCCTCACAGAACGGCAATAGAATTAAACTCTGAAATCCAGAATGCCCTGAGTTTTAACAGCGTCATGTTAACCACTACATTACCACGACACCAAATCTGTGAAATTATTTTTGGTTATTGCCTGAACCCCACAATAGATGTGTAAGTGCCCACTATTAAATGCTGACACCATGTTGACTCAAATGACTTGATTCTCACTTGTAGACCTTTTTGAAGTCTACTTGACTATTTTCCAGTCAGGACATAACAACATAAGCAGAGAGGAGCAAGAAGCAAAACTGAAGAGTGAAAATAAACTGTAAGAATAAAATTACTTTAACTTTCATTTAGGAAGTAAAACGGAGATCAAATCTAACTGACCTTTGTTCCTTGAGTTGAGCAATTTTATGTATAATACAGAATCATTCCTCAGCAGGAAAATAGCCTCAAGATTTCATATTTATAGGTTGAGAATGTTGACTTTAAATTCACAATCTTTTATTTCAGGAAATTTCGATAGTTCATTTCTTAAGGATTCAGGATTACACTTTTGCTGTAAGGAAAGGAAAGTTACAATTGTTTAAATTTAGATTAAAATGCATATTCTCAGCTGAACTCTTAATCTAAAGCCTAGAATTACATTCTACATAGTTAACAATATATCATTAGAATTAATCATCAGTTACAAACTTTTCCTCTTACATCAAAACTATCACTATAATATCATAACCTTTGAACTGAATACTTTATTATCTTTAAATATTTTCTTTCAAGGGTAAAGGTTGATGCTAGCAATGTTACCTAATGAACGTGGAATGAGTTCAGACATAATTCTTCTACATTTTTTGCAAAATAAACAGGATCAATGGTTTCATTGAAATACTAATCTGGAAAATGTAAGCGTGTAAGCATACATAATATTACATTCTGTCTGGCAATATCAACTACATTTTTAATCCTGAGTATAATATTAAATGCTCATAAATCTCATGTAAATGCTTGAATTGATCACATACTGATTCTACTACCTCTTATAAAGTTTTATCCAAATTTTTAAATTAAAACAATGGATTATTATTTATTATTTCAACATCACAAACTGTGATTACCTTTAATATTCTCCAGTCATCTTCAAATCGAGCATTTACACAGAATTGGAATGAAGCATAATATCTAACATATGAGGACTAGTTGTTACAATAAAACATTGGAGCCTTCACTCTAACTGAAATATTATTTATATATGTATTCTGACCCTTAAATCTGACAGTGTGTTATAATCAGTAAATAATAATGTAGCCCTTAAATTTAATGTTTCACTGTAATCTAATATCTTCAATATAACTATCATAGACTTTTACCTAACAATAAATTGAATTCCTGATTCTAAACTGAAACCATATTTCCACAATCTATTATCTAATACTGTAATATTTTTATCTAATATTGCATATGATGAAATCTTACACTTTGTAAATCTGTAGCTGAGTGTCACTTGGTGATAATTAAATGTGATGTCACTGTAATTTAAGATATTATTACCATCCCTAACATAGCACATAACAATACCTTACTTCCATTTTGCATTAAAATCCGTAATTTTAAAATCATTATAATATCTCAGTTTAATATTACATTCAGTTCATAATTCCAGCACCAAAAATTGAAATATTTAAATTTAGATTGAAATCTTCAATTCACATTTTACAGCGTAATTCTCCAACATTGTATTAAATTGCACCCATTCAACTTACTACCATAATTACTGTTATATCTTACAGTTGTGATAATTAAATCCAAAGTTATTATCACCTTATGTAAAATTTTAATCTTATTGCAACAATGTCACTTTAAAATTGCATTTAATACAAATTATATCATAGTAATTAGATGTACTGTCACATTATATCTTTATTTCTGGTATTATATACTTATGTTGAAATTTAATTATATTATTCTATATTTTGATTATATATTAATAATAAATATAACACATTCCAACTCCTATAAACACCTGGGTTCAAAAATTTAATCAATATCAATTGGTTACTTGTAAATCAGAAATTCAGATCTAATATCAGTATTGAATTTTAAACTTTATTCTAGACTTTTACTATAACTTTACAGTGATTACTACACATCTAATATTATATAATTCTCTCTTTAAATGATACAAAGCAATCCAATACTTGATCCTAATATATAATTCTTAAATCAAAAATAGTGCAATAGTAATCCTGTATCATATATCACATTGGAATCAGTTAATCACATTACAATCTTCATGTATCATTTTGGAATTTCTCTGGTCAGGCCCAATATTACATTGCAATCAAATATGGTGTCAAGGTTTTGAGACATGGCTCACCCCCATCATTTCAAATGCAGTGCTGCAGCCTCAGGGTTACACTATCTACCACAAAGACAAGACAGTTGAGTGTCTTAAAAGCAAAGGAGACGGCCTGCGTTGCATGCTTAACTCATTGTGGTGCTCAGATATGGCAGTCCTGTCACAGTCCTGCTCACCTGACCTGGAACATCTAGTGGTCAAATGTCATCCATTTTCTCTGCTGAGGGAGTTTTTCACCGTCATCTGGGTGGCAGTGTATATTCCACCCCAGCCAACATGAGGCAGGCACTGGAGGAGCTGAGCACTATGATCAGCAATCACAAAACTACGTACCCTGATGCCTTCCCGATCATTGAGCTGGATTTCCACCAGGCCATCCTGAAGAAGTCTCTGACCAAATACCATCAAGGTATCACCTGCAGAACCAGAGAAGCCAACACACATGACTACTGTTACACCACCATCAAGACTGCTTACTGTACACCCAAACTTTGGCAAATCCAATCACCTGGATATACTTTCACTCCCAGTGTACAGGCAGAGATGAGGGCCACAGCACCAGTGCTGAGAACCACCAAGGTATGGAGGAACACTTACAGGACTGCTTCCATAGACATAGACAGATGCTTTATTGATCCCAAAGGAAATTACAGTATCAATTGTAATACTGTACAGGTATACAGTATCTATAGCTTTACAGGTGGACAGATATACAATATGAGAAGAGAAGTAAGAAGAATAATAAAAAATAAGTTACCTCAAATAGTCTAACAGGAGGGGGTCATCACTTCCCTGGCTATAGGTTGACTCATTATAGAGCCTAACGGCCGAGGGTAAGAATGACCTCATATAGTGCTCTTTGGAGCAGGGCATTTGTCTTGGTCTATTAATAAATGTGCTTCTTTATTCAGCCAAGGTGACATGCAGAGGGTAAGAAACATTGTCCAGAATTGCCAGGATCTTCCGTAGGGTCCTTTGTTCTACCACAGCCTCCAGTCTGTCCAGTTTGACTCCGATGACAGAGCCAGCCTTTCTGATCAGTTTATTGAGCCTGTTAGCATCACCCATGTTGATGTCATTGCCCCAGCACCCCACCGCATAGAAGGTTGTACTAATGACAACAGACTGGTAGAGCAGGTGAAGGAGGGACCTGCGTGCTCCAAAGGACCTCTGTCTCCTGGAAGTAGACGTGACTCTGGCCCTTCTTGTACTCAGTCTTTGTGTTGGTGCTCCACTCAAGAGTGTTGTTCAGGTGCACCCCCAGGTACTTGTAGGTCCTCACCACATCCATGTATTCTCCTTCAATGGTAAGAGGGAGCAGTGCAGGCTTGGTTTTCCTTTAGACTATCACCATCTCCTTTGTCTTACTGATGTTGAGCTGCAGCTTGCAACATTCAACAAAGTCCTCTAACACAGCCCTGTATTCATCCTCCTGTCCTCCCTTTCATACACCCAACTATTGCTGAGACATCAGAGAATTTCTGCAGATGACATGACTCAGTGTTGTATCTAAAGTCCGAGGTATACAGGGTAAACAGGAAGGGAGCCAATACAGTCCCCTTTGGAGCCCCAGTGTTGTTTATAGCCATGTCTGAGGCACAACTCTGAAGTCACACAAACTGTGGTCTGCCAGTCAGGTAGTCCATTATCCAGGATACAATGGAAGAGCCAACCTGCATTGAAATAAGCTTTCTCCCCCAGCAGTGAGGGTTGAATGGTATTGAAGGCACATGAGAACTCAAAAAACATGATCCTTAGAGTACTGCCCTGCTTATCCAAACGGGAGTGAGCTCTTTTCAGCAGGGAGATGACAGCATCATCGACTCCAATGTGGTCCTGGTAGGCAAAATGCAGGGGACTAAAGGCTGATCTGACCGGGGTCAGAGGTGAGCCAGGACCAGCATCTCTAGGGTCTTCATGATGTGTGAGGTCAGGGCCACTGGACTGTAGTCATTCAAGACTTTTGGTTGGCCCTTCTTGGGTACTGGGACATACATGATGTTTTCCACAGTCAGGACCCATTCTAGGCTGAGACTCAGATTGAAAATGTGCTGGAGAACTCCACACAGCTGCTCAGCGCACTCCCTCAGGACTTTGAAATGGTGGACTGGACAATATTCAGGGATTCATCTTCGAACCTAAATGAATATACCACAGTTGTCACTGACTTTATTAGACTTGTGAGGATGAATGTGCTCCTTTGAGAACATACCAGGCATACCCAAACCAAAAGCTGTGGATGATCCAGGAGATTTGCAGTGTGCTGAGGGTTAGGTTTGTGGCGTTCAAGAATGGTTATCCAAAACTATACAAGAAGTCCAGGGACAACCAACAAAAGGGCTATTTTAAGACTGATAAAAAAACAATTCCAAGTTAAGTTAGAGGCAGAATAAAACATACATCAGCTCTAGCAGGGTTTGGAGAACATTACTTCTACAAGGCAAAACTTAACATCATGAATGGCTGAAATGCTTCACTCCCAGATGAGATTAACATATTTTATGTACCCTTTGACAGGAAGAATAAGACTACACCTGTGTGAACCCCTGTAGCAGCTGGTGACCCTATGATATCTGTCTCAGAGGCTGACATTAGAACATATTTCGAAAAGGTAAGCCCTCGTAAGACACCAGGCCCTGATGGTGTAACTAGTATGCCACTGAAAATATGTACTGATCAACTGGCAGGAATGTTTCAGGGCATCTTTGATCTTTCACAGCTGCAATCAGTGGTTCTCACCTGCTTCAAAAGGATGACAGTCAGACCAGTGCCCAGGAAGAGCAGGGTGAGCTCCTTCAACAACGGTTGCCCAGATGCACCCATATCTACTGAGATTTGCAACTTTGCAACGAAGGGGGAGAATGCGTTGGACCTAATTTACACAAACATCCCTGACACGTACCGGGCGGAGCCCAGCCCCCACCTTGGTTACTCAGACCACATCTCTGTTATGCTAATCCCAGCATACAGACCGCTCGTCAGGCGCTTCAGACTAGTTCAGAAGCAGGTGAAAACCTGGCCAGCAGGAGCCATCTCTGCTCTTCAAGACTGCTTTGAGCACACTGACTGGCACATGTTCAGGGAGGCTGCAACCGATGGCGACTCTATCAACTTAGAGGAGTACACAGCATCAATGACCAGCTACATCAGCAAGTGCATTGATGATGTTACTCTGTCCAAGACCATCACTATACGCGCTAACCAGAAGCCATGGATGACCGCGGAGGTGCGTGCCCTGCTGAGGACCCGTGACTCCGCCTTCAGAGCAGGCGACAAGGCAGCCCTAACAACAGCAAGGGCCAAACTGTCCCGAGCTATCAGAGGGGCAAAGCGTGCACACGCCCAGCGAATCCACAGCCACTTCCAGGACAGCGGCGACACACGGCGCATGTGGAAGGGCATCCAGGACATCACCAATTACAGGACAACATCACCTGACTGTGCAGGTGATGCCTCCCTCCCAGATGCACTGAATAACTTCTACGCTCGTTTTGAGGTGGAAAATGACGTGGCAGCGAGGAAGTCCACCCCCCCCCCCCCGCCAACAAATGACCAGGTGCTGTGTCTCTCCGTGGCCGATGTGAGAAGAACCCTGTGCAGGGTCAACCCACGGAAGGCTGCTGGACCAGACAACATCCCTGGTAGAGTGCTCAGAGGATGTGCAGACCAGCTAGTAGATGTTCTCACTGACATCTTCAACATCTCCCAGAGCAACACCACCCATCCAACGTGCTTCAAGGCCGCCACCATCGTCCCCGTGCTGAAGAAGTCTTCAGTGTCCTGCCCAAATGACTACCGTCCCGTTGCACTTACATCCATCATCATGAAGTGTTTGGAGAGGCTCGTCTTAAGGCATATCAAGACCCTGCTGCCCCCCTCACTGGACCCCCTGCAATTTGCGTACCATCCCAACTGCTCAACAGATGACGCCATTGCCACCACCCTCCACCTGGCCCTAACCCACCTGGACAAAAAAGGCACACTCGTTCAGATGCTGTTCATAGACTTCAGTTCAGCATTCAACACAATCATCCCTCAGAAACTGATTGGAAAGCTGAGCCTTCTGGGCCTGAATACCTCCCTCTGCAACTGGATCCGAGACTTCCTAACTGGGAGACCTCAGTCAGTCCGGATTGGGAGCAGCATCTCCAACACCATCACACTGAGCACGGGGGCTCCCCAGGGCTCTGTGCTCAGTCCACTGCTGTTCACTCTGCTGACCCACAACTGTGCTGCAACACACAGCTCAAAACACATCATCAAGTTTGCCGATGACATAACCGTGGTGGATCTCATCAGCAAGAAAGGCGAGTCAGCTTACAGAGAGGAGGTGCAGTGGCTAACGGACTGGTGCAGAGCCAACAACCTGTCTCTGAATGTGAACAAAACAAAAGAGACGGTTGTTGACTTCAGGAGGGCACGGAGTGACCACTCCCCACTGAACATCGACGCCTCCTCAGTAGAGATCGTTAAGAGCACCAAATTTCTTGGTGTTCACCTGGTGGAGAATCTCACCTGGTCCCTCAACACCAACTCCATAGCAAAGAAAGCCCAGCAGCATCTCTACTTTCTGTGAAGGTTGAGGAAAGTCCATCTCCCATCCCCCATCCTCATCACATTCTACAGGGGTTGTATTGAGAGCATCCTGAGCAGCTGCATTACTGCCTGGTTCGGAAATTGCACCATCTTGGATCGCAAGACCCTGCAGCGGATAGTGAGGTCAGCTGAGAAGATCATTGGGGTCTCTTCCCACCATCACGGACATTTACACTACACGCTGTATCTGCAAAGCAAACAGCATTAGTAAGGACCCCACACACCACTCATATAAACTCTTCTCTCTCCTGCCATCTGGGAAAAGGCACCGAAGCATTCAGGCTCTCACGACCAGACTATGTAACAGTTTCTTCCCCCAAGCTATCAGACTCCTCAATACCCGAAACCTGGACTGACACCTTGCCCTACTGTCCTGTTTATTATTTATTGCAATGCCTGCACTGTTTTGTGCACTTTATGCAATCCTGGGTAGGTTTGTAGTCTTGTTGGATTTTTTCTCTGTGTGTTGTTTTTACATAATTCAGTCTAGTTTTTGTAGTGTGTCATGTAACACCATGGTCCTTTAAAACATTGTCTCATTTTTACCATGTACCGTACATAGCAGTTATGGTCGAAATGACAATAAAAGTGACTTGACTTGATGAAGTACTTTGAAAGTTTGGTCATAAACAGAATCAACTTTTGCCTAAGCAAAGACCTTGTCCCATTGCAATTTGCCTATCTCCACAATAGGTCAGCAATGGTTGCAATCTCACTGGCTTTCCACTCCGCCTTGGAACATTAGGACAATAACAATACCTATCTATGTCAGGCTGCTGTATATTGATTACAGCTAAGGGTTCAACACCATCATACCCTCAGTACTAATTAATTCGCTCAAATTCCTAGGCGTCTCTAACTCCCTCTGCAGTTGAATCCTTGGCTTCTTCATTGGGAGACCACGGTTGGTGCAGTTCAGAAATAACACCTCCTCCTCAATGTTAATCAACACCAGCTCATCTCAAGGATGCATGCTTAGCCCACTGTTCTACTCTCTACACCCAAAACTGTGTGGATAGGCACAGCTCAAACACCATGTATAAAATTGCCAATGTCACAACTATTGGTGACAGAATTTCAGATGGTAACAAGGAGACAGAAGAGTGAGATCGATCAGTTGGTTGAGTGGTATCGCTACAACAAGCTTACAATCAATGGCAGTAAGACCAAGGAATTGATTGTGGACTTCAGGAAGGGTAAGTCTGGGGAACACACACCAGTCCTCATTGAGAGATCAGCAGTAAAAAGGGTGAGCAGTTTTAAGTTCCTGGGAGTCAACATCTCTGAAGATCTATCTTGAGCCCAACATATTTTGTCACAACCATGGATTCGGCAGCCCAATTGCACTTGTAAATTTGCACGTCAGCTAATTATTATTTAATCGTGATGCTATTTAACTCCATACTTGTTGTCATAGTGCTTGTTGAGACTTGGATGGAGCACAGCAATGCTTCACTGCCTGTTTGCTTTCGGCCTTCCCTGAGAAATTGGACCTGAGAAGTTGACTCTGAACTGATTCTGAAGACTAACGGTATTCACTTAATGTTTAGATTTTCTTTTCAGCCGCAGTGTAGGCTTCGTTTTCCATTTGAGAGTTTTAGTTAATGGCCCTATTTGGCCTAGTGTTTATTGTTTTATTTTCCCTTTAACCCTGTTCACATTAAAGATTGTGAACCTTCGACCTGCCTCGATGTCTATCACTCTGCACTAGAACCTGGTAACATATTGATGCAATTACAGAGAAGGCACAGCAATGGCTATATTTCATTAAGAGTTTGTGGAGATTTGGTATATCACCAAAGACTCTAGCAAATTTCTACAGTTGTACTGTGCAGAGCGTTCTGACTGGTTGCATTGCCTTCTGCTGTGGAGGGACCACTGCAATGGGTTGGAAATAGCTGTAGAAAGTTGCAAACTCAGTCAGCTCCACCATAGGCACAGGCCTCGCCAGTATTGAGGACATCTTCAAAAAACAATGCCTCAAAAAAGCGGCATCCATCATTAAGGACGCACATCACTCAGGACATGCCCTCTTCTCATTGCTACCATCAAAAAGAAGGTACAGGAGACTAAAGACACACACTCAATGTTTCAGGAACAGTTTCTACCCCTCTGCCATCAGATTTCTAAAATGGCAATGAATCCATGTACACGACCTCACTATTTTTTGCTTTCTTTCTGCCATACTTATTTAATATTATATATATTATATATATAATAATAGATATATTATTTGTAATTTATAATTTTATTATGTATTGCAATGTACTGCTGCTGTAAAACAGCAATTTTCATGGCATACAGTATGCCAGTGATATTAAAACTGATTCTGAGATAATTACTTAACTTTTGGTGTTACAACCTTTAAATCTAATATACTGTCCTATGATTTAAACCCAATATTAGATTTGAATTCTGTATTTTCCTAACAGCTTATACCTATAATAACAAATTTCACTGTAATGTTTAATTCATTGTTATATTAATGTATCTAACCCAGTATCTAACCAGATGAACTCTAACAATGCACTATGTTCAGCAAATCTATTAGGTCTCAATGCAACTAAAATTTCAAACTTGCATAGCAACACCTTTGGCATAAATCAGAGAAGTTTGAGCCTAACATGGGAACCTGAATGAATATACCCAATAACAGATGATCCAAAATCATGCTTGGTGTAGGTAGACATGGCTTTTGAAATAAATCCAATCTTAATACAAGCCTCCAAGATTCTCAGCCAACTTGAATTAAACAAAGCTTATGATTGTCCAGTACATAAAAACCTGAAGGTTTTGATGGACTCCAAATGAATATTTAATATGATTTTTAAAAAACAATCAGGTTTTGGAACATATGCAAAGTATTCATCACAATTGACTAAAATTACAGGTTTTGGCTTTATGTCTTTGCTACAATCAATTGATAGAAGTGAACAAATTTAGCTTAATATCATATTGCAACTTAATTCAAATAACTACCAGACACAGGCACCAGACAGAAATGGTTCAGTGATGGTATTTGAAGCTCTGCCATCTGTTGCAAACACATCTACCAGAGATAAGAGTAACACTGCTTGTGGCAAAGATGTTTATCAACAATCATAATCAATAAGCTTCAGGCTTTTTACCACTGCAGCATAAACCCTGTAATATAAACTAATTAACACCACATGGATGTATGACATACGTAACTCATAACTTTCTGTTGAAAGCCTGCTCGTTGATGACATTATCACCCAGAACATTGCTCAATGCGATCATAGTTCCATATAGTACAAAATAAAAGGGTCTATATTGACCCTGTGAACACAAAATGACCAATTCTTGTCCCCCACAGTAAAAATAAGAAGATATAATAGCCTGAAGAACTGGGTGCCCAGCTAAGTTGAGTAATATTGGTAACATTTTCCAGAGCATTTCTCACATCAACAATTGGATGAGCTAACAAAAGATATTGGCTAAATGTGAAACAAATTTCCATTCAGGGACAAGAAGTCTAGTGCTGCTGGAATTTTTAAGTTCTACATCTTTCCTTTTTGGTCAAAGTAGAGGATGAACTCTGATGAGCTGTAGAAAGATGCCTTTTTTATAAGACTTCCAAAAGGTCCTTGTATTTTATTGGATTTGTCTATAGAAATTACATCAGAACAAACTTATCAGAAAGGGATGCTCTAATCCTTAGATGGTTTCTGAGTTCCATTGGTAAACTGCAAAGGTGCAGCACTTGAATGAGTGCAATATTATATCAGATGCAATACAAGAAAAGAACTCACAGGGCTGTCAAAGCAAGGCTGTACTTATGATGGAGTCATGTTTGGACATCCCTGTAAGACTATGCCCTGCCCATGACTCTATCTCAGCTGCTAAAATATCAAGCAGCCCATAAGTTTTCAGAGAAATCTCAGTTTCATGTTTCAGGTTTCATTCAGAAGCTGTGATTTTCCTCACAACTAATTCTTCCTTGCAGACTAATTTCCTCCATCTTCCCAGTAAACACGTGACAAGTCAAAAATGTTTGCAGCAAGGTTTGGACAATCTGTTGTCATTGGTGAAGTCAACAATCCAACCATATGGGATTCTCATTCATGACATAGAAACGATCATAGAAGGAAGTGCCAACAGCCTCCTCATCTTTGGTGATCATTCCATAACAGCCTCAGATAAAGTCCCACATAAGAGGTAATGTGTAATATTAAACCAGGTAGGATTGGAGATAATAATTTTCAGGCACTGAAAACTGATTGGCACATATGAAATAAACAGTAGGAAATAAAGAGTGTTTCTCAGGAGGCAGCTGTGATTAATGGAGTACAATGGAGATCAAAGCTTGGACCCCAGCTATTCACAATATTTATCCATGAGTAAGTCGAGGGAAACAAACGTAATATTTTCTATGTTTGTAGTGCCATATAACTAGTTTGGATGGTGAGTTATGAGGAAAACATGAGGAAAAGAGGAAATGAGTTATGAGGAAAAGATATTTTAGCTTCAACATGATTTAGGCAAGTTGAATGAGTGATAAATGTGAAGTTGTCCGTTTTGGTAGGGAAAAAAATAGGAGAGAGCATTGGTAAATGGTAAGAGATTGAAAAATTACAATGTTTTAACAGGTTTGACATACTTTCCTCCACCAGTCATTGAAAGGAAATTTAGTTGTGCTACATGCTATCATTTAAAAAGGCAAATGGTATACACGAGGTTTAAGGACAGGAGTAAGGATTCTAAATGATACAGAATCTTAGTGAGAACACACTTGGAATACAATGTTCAGATTTGTTCTTTCCACCTGTGAAAGAGTTATACATGCAAAAAGGCAGTGTAACAAACAGTCACCACACTCATTCTTGGGATGGGAATGGTGTTGCATGAGACATGATTGGCTTGACTAAGCCTGACTTCACTAGAATTTAAAAGATTAAGAAGATCACACTAAAGGATATGAAATACTGACAGGGTCTGAATAATTTCCCCGAGATAGGGGAAAGTCAAAATGAAGTGTCAACACTCTCAGGGTAGGGGGCAAACCATTTAGGGTGAGATAAGAAGTTTCTTCAGCCAGAGGGAAGTAAACTGATAAAATTCTCTATCATAGAAGCCGATGCAGTCTATTCTAAGAAGCAAATAAAATTCTACACACAAAAGGCATTAAGAATAATGATGAGAAGATAGGAAAATGGTATAGAGGTAAAAATCAGCAACAATCCAACTGAATGGCAGAAAAGACTCAAAAGGGGTGAATGGTCTACTCCTGTCTTTTATTCCCTCTTGCCTTCTTCTCTGTGTTTCTTCTGTTCTAGCGGGATTGCAACATTTTGAGGGGATGTTTTGATGTGGTTTCGATTTATCATTTTAATTTATTTAGTCTGAAACCCAAGATCATCTTAAAATAAGAGGCGATTGCAATGAAAATCTATATCCAAATCTCTTAAGAATGCAGTCATTTGGAAAATTTAAACAAACATCACTTACAGAGATAATTAATTTAGCAGAGAAGAGCAGCCCCATTAGGTGAGCCTATAAGACAATTATAACTCATTTGAATCAGACCTAGCCTGCAGCTCACTTCCTTTCGATCATTCGCAGCATTTTTCTTCTCTACATAATTCATAAATACAGAAGCATATAAAAATGAGATAACTGCTATATGCAGCACCAAATGCGAGAATCATCTCTTCTTTTGTCATTTTTATACACTTTGTTACATTTTCAAATAAATGATAACAGATTGTGACCATGTACATGGCTTGATTTTTTAAAACTATTTTGTACAGTTCTGTGTAATTTATAACTAACCAAGATATGAAGGTAAATCTTAACATCTGCGAATGGGCAACTAATCAACTCTTATACACCAACCTTTCAAAATTATAAGCTATCCAACCGGGTGATTGATAATCAAACAATTTAATTGAGAAATAGCCTCCAGTTCACTTTATATCTGGTTATGAACATAAAAATAAAATAGAAAACATAATTTGAAAATAAGGATTCATATAATTTAAATTTTTTTGCTCTTTCCTTTGTCACTGTCAATCATGGCATTTTCTAGTAGTGTGGGTCTATGACAGCAGAGACCTATTCTTTTTTCCGAAATGTTTTCCAAAACCTTCAACTTCACTTTCCTCTGCACTGATAATAGAATAACTAAGCAACACACACAAAATGCTGGCGGAACTCAGCAGGCTAGGCAGCATCTATGGAAAAAAAGTACATTCGACATTTCGGGCTGAGATCTTTCACCCCGAAACATCGACTGTACTCTTTTCCATAGATGCTACCTGGCCTGCTGGGTTCCTTCAGCACTTTGTGTGTGTTGCTTGGATTTCTAGCATTTGCAAATTTTCTCTTGTTTGTGAATGGAATAATTAATATTGTTTCCTAAGAACAACTTCTAGTTAACAGTGCTTTGGTATACCACAGGAGCACAATTTGGGTTTTTTAAAATCAATAATTACATAAACATGGCAAACATGTGGAAGTACTCCTGGCATAGTACGTCTCCTTCTCAGGTCCCTTCTTATTAGAAATTACCTACCTCCACTCTAGTTTTGTGAATTCTGAGGTAGCTAATGAAAGTAATGAGGGAACCACAGAGCCCTTTATCAATGGGGAAGGAGATGGCTGATGGGGCAGGTATGTTACATACTCGGACTACAGGTGATTTGACCCATAGGATGAATCAAAATCAGAAACAAAATCAGATTTATTATCATGTCATGAAATTTGATGTTTCATGTTAATTGTACAGAGCGAGAAATAAAAAATTACTATAAGTTACAAAAATACATAAAAAGTGCAGAAGTTGAATAACAAGGTAGGGTTCATGGGTTCAGAGACCATTTGAAAATCTGATGCTGGAGGGGAAGAAGGGAAAAGCCTGAGAAGCTACTCGTAAAATATTGAATGTGGGTCTTCAGGCTTCGAAACTTAACTTCTCTCCTATGGAAATAACACAAAGAGAATATATCCTATGTCCTTTTGTAACTCCAAAACGTAAAAACTAATTGAAATGAAAACAAGAGAGCCAGGAATGCGAGTCTAACTTAATTTTTTACTTTCAGGAAGGCGCGTGCATATCACATGGTGGCATGGATTCAGATGTAATTCACATGCTTTTACATATAACCCATAATGAAGAATTAAAACAAACAAGAATGCTTAATCAAACAATATATTTACAATATTACTCAAATATTACTGAAATATTAAATACACAATACTCTTCCCTGCTTAGCTCTAAACTCCAACTCAATATAGAATGCATCTCAACATATATACACAGTATATTATATAATACAACTAATATATGGATATACACAGCATAGTAAATTTTAAGTTGTCCCATTCTGGTCTAAAGATTTAATCGCTGTGGAGAGTTTCCTACTCTTACGGGATAGCATCTTTCCTTACAAGGGAGGTTATTCTGTTGAAATTTGTGGCTGCGAAACGATCTCCGGTTCTGAGGCCTCCTCTATGGTGGCCGTAGGAGTTGACTCTGAGACTGCAGGAAGTGGTTCTGACAGCTCTGGACACCTTTTTATCCCTTTTCTCAGTATTTCTTTCTGGATCTACTTCGATCCTTGCTTTTCTTTCAATGGTAACGAGAACAAGAATGCTTAATCAAAACAATATATTTACAATATTACTCAAATATCACTGAAATATTAACTACACATTATCATTCTCCCAGTTACAATTTGGCCACGGTGCATCAGAAGTAGCTCCACGGATGTACTGCATGATCTGGAACTGCAGCAAAGGTGTTGAAAATGGCAAGGCAAATGTGTCCAGGGTCCAAAGGAGAAATGGATACAGGCCACATGACTACAGATTATATCCCCACAAGATTCCAGAGGATTGTGTCTGGAGACAAAGATTTTCAGAGGCTGGATTGGTGAAGATCTATATCATCTCAGCTTGTTCCATCCCAGAATTAACTGCTCCGCTTGTAGATGAAGTCAATGTTGCCTTGAATCTCCGAACCTCTAGGTCATTCAAAGCAACAGTGTATTTTCCAGCCTGAGGCTCACCACAGCTTTAGGGAAGTCACCCATGCCCCCAGCTAAGAAAAATTGAGACTGCATCATTTATTAAAAGACCAACAGGCAAAAGGGGCATGTGCATTTGTTAGAATTGCAGGCTTCCTGAAGTTCAGATAGTGACAGATTGCAGGTGCTTTGGCTGCGCCATGTAAATCTGGTTCATCTGATTTTGGTAGCACAATCAGTGTGCCCTCAGCTTCCAAACAGTTGCCACATTACCTTTACTTGTTTTTGCTCCTAACTGCAGTCCACCTGCGCCAGCCCTCTTCCCAAATGAAATGTGCACTGTCACCTGTTCTGTTCAATCCTCTCTGCCCCAGTATCTGAACAAACACATGGTGGAATCAGGTGCAATGTCTTGCTTCTCCGAGTTTGCTGCTGCTGTCTGCAGATTGTGCATTGTTAAGGTGAACCAGTACAGGGTAGCTCTGAGTATTAATGTGTATATGAACAACGTGAATAGCAAAGCTGGGCAGCACTTGTGTGATGAAGTTGAAGGATCCAAGCATAAACCATGACCACATGACTAAGATGATGGTTTTCATTGCATCATAGCTCCTGGGTCCTGGTGGCTCGTTCATTACACTAATTTCTCTGGCCACCCCATCTCGGATCTAGATGTTCTCCTTAGTTTGGTTGCTTCCAGGGAACTCTATAGCTAGGGGGGCAGACAGGCGATTCTGCGGACACAGGAAAGAAACATGGATGGTAGTTTGCCTCCCAGGTGCCAGGGTCCAGGATTTTTCTGATCGCATCCACGATATCCTGAAGAGGGAAGATGAACAGCCAAAGGTTTTGGTACATATTGGTACCAATGACATAGGTAGGAAAAGGGAGGAGGTCCTGAAAACAGACTACAGGGAGTTAGGAAAGAAGCTGATAAGCAGGACCTCAAAGGTAGTAATCTCAGGATTACTGCCTGTGCCCTGCGACAGTGAGTATAGGAATAGAGTGAGGTGGAGGATAAATGCGTGGCTGAGGGATTGGAGCAGGGGGCAGGGATTCAGATTTCTGGATCATTGGGACCTCTTTTGGGGCAAGCATGACCTGTACAAAAAGGACAAGTTGCACTTGAATCCCAGGGGAACCAATATCCTGGCAGGGAGATTTGCTAAGGCTACTGGGGAGAGTTTAAACTACAATTGCTGCGGCACGGGAACCGAACTGAAGAGACAGAGGAAGGAGTGGCTGGCTCACAAATAGAAAAAGTTTGTAGGCAGTATGAGAGGGAGGATAGGTAGGTGATACAGGAGGGATGTGCTCAGACTGATAGTTTGAGATGTATCTAGTTTTATGCAAGAAGCATCATGTACAATGTGGATGAGCTTAGAGCCTGGATCAGGACTTGAATCTATGACGTTGTGGCCATTACAGAGACTTGGATGGCTCAGGGGCAGGAATGATTACTTAGAGTGCCAGGCTTTAGTTGTTTCAGAAAGGACAGGGAGGGAGGCAAAAGTGGTGGGGGCGTGACACTGTTGATCAGAGATAGTGTCACGGCTGCAGAAAAGGAGGACGACATGGAGATATTATCTACTGAGTCTCTGTGTGCAGAAGTTAGGAACAGGAAGGGGTCAATAACTCTACTGGGTGTTTTTTATAGCACACCCAATAGTAACAGGGACATAGAGGAGCAGATAGGGAGACAGATTCTGGAAAGGTGTAATAAAAACAGGGTCGTGGTGGTGGAAGATTTTAATTTCCAAAATATTGATTGGCATCTTCCTAGAGCAAGGGGTTTAGATGGGATGGAGTTTGTTAGGTGTTTTCAGGAAGGTTTCCTGAGATAATATGTAAATAAACCTAGAAGAGGAGAGGCTGTACTTGATCTGGTATTGGGAAATGAACCTGGTCAGGTGTCAGATCTCTCAGTGGGAGAGCATTTTGGAGATAGTAATCATAATTCTATCTTCTTTACCATAGCATTGGAGAGGGATAGGAACAGACAAATTAGGAAAGCATTTATTTGGAGTAAGGGGAAATATGAAGCTATCAGGCAGGAACTTGGAAGTATAAATTGGGAACAAATGTTCTCAGGGAAATGTACAGAAGAAATGTGGCAAATGTTCAGGGGATATTTGCGTGGTGTTCTGTATGGGTACATTCCAATGAGACAGGGAAAGGATGGTAGGGTACAAGACCGTGGTGTACAAAAGCTGTAGAAAATCTAGTGAAGAAGAAAAGCTTATGAAAGTTTCAAAAAAATAAGTAATGGTTGAGATCTAGAATATTATAAGGAGCTTAGCAGGAAGGAGCTTAAGAGTGAAATTAGGAGAGCCTGAAGGGGCCATGAGAAGGCCTTGTTGGGCAGAATTAAGGCATTCTACAAGTATGTGAAGTACAAGAGGATAAGACGTGAAAGAATAGGACGTATCAAGTGTGACAATGGGAAAGTGTGTATGGAACCGGAGGAAATAGCCGAGGTACTTAATGAATACTTTGTTTCAGTATTCACTATGGAAACAGACCTTGGCGATTGTATGGATGACTTACAGCGGACTGAAAAGCTTGAGCATACCTACATTAAGAAAGAGGATGTGCTGGAGAATCAAGTTGGATAAGTCACCGGGACTGGAAGTGATGTACCCCAGGCTACTGTGGGAAGCAAGGGAGGAGACTGCTGAGCCTCTGGCGATGATCCTTGCATCATCAAATGGGACAGGAGAGGTTCCAGAGGATTGGAGGGTTGCAGATGTTGTTCCCTTATTCAAGAAAGGGAGTAGAGATAGCCCAGGAAATTATAGACCAGTGAGTCTTACTTCAGTGGTTGGTAAGTTGATGGAGAATATCCTGAGAGGCAGGATTTATGAACATTTGGAGAGGCATAATATGATTAGGAATAGTCAGCATGGCTTTGTCAAAGGCAGGTCGTGCCTTACAAGCCTGATTGAATTTTTTGAGGATGTGACTAAACGCATTGATGAAGGTAGAGCAGTAGATGTAGTGTATATGGATTTCAGCAAGGCATTTGATAAGGTACCCCATGTAAGGCTTATTGAGAAAGTAAGGAGGCGTGGGATCCAAGGGGACATTGCTTTGTGGATCCAGAACTGGCTTGCCACATAAGGTAAAGATTGGTTGTAGATGGGTCATGTTCTGCATGGAGGTCGGTGACCAGTGGCATGCCTCAAGGATCTGTTCTGGGACCCTTACTCTTCGTGATTTTTATAAATGACCTGGATGAGGAAGCAGAGGGATGGGTTAGTAAATTTGCTGATGACACAAAGGTTGGGGATGTTGTGGATAGTGCGGAGGGCTGTCAGAGGTTACAATGGGACATTGATAGGATGCAAAACTGGGCTGAGAAGTGGAAGATGGAGTTCAACCCAGATAAGTGTGAAGTGGTTCATTTTGGTAAGTCAAATATGATGGCAGAATATAGTATTAATGGTAAGACTCTTGGCAGTGTGGAGGATCAGAGGGATCTTTGGGTCCAAGTCCATAGGGCACTCAAAGCTGCTATGCAGGTTGACTCTGTGGTTAAGAAGGTATACGGTGCATTGGCCTTCATCATCTGTGGGGTCGAGTTTAAGAGCCGAGAGGTAATGTTACAGCTTTATAGAGATTGGGGAGCATGCCCTATGAGAACAGGTTGAGTGAACTTGGCCTTTTTTCCTTGGAGTGACAAACGATGAGAGGTGACCTGATAGAGGTGCACAAGATGATGAGAGGCATTGATCGTGCGGATAGTCAGAGGCTTTTTACCAAGGCTGAAAAGGCTGACACGAGAGGGCACAGTTTTATCGTGCTTGGAAGTAGGTACAGAGGAGTTGTCAGGGCCAAGTTTTGTTTTTACTCATAGAGTGGTGAGTGCCTGGAATGGGCTGCCGGCAACGGTGGTGGAGGCGGATACAATAGGGTCTTTTAAGAGCCTCCTGGATTGGGACATGGAGCTTAGAAAAATAGAGGGCTGTGGGTAACCCCAGGTAATTTCTAAAGGGCCCACATTGTGCTGTAATTTTCTATGTTTCTCCACCTCATCAACCAGTTTGCCAATTTGGGAGCCTGTCCCTACTCTGCAAATCTCCTTCACTGCAACCACAGTAACTACCTGCAATGGTGAGGTTAGCGGTCAGCTGCCCTTTCGGTACCAGAAGCCCGAAGCCAGTTAGCACTGGATGAGGTACACAGGTGGATGATATTTGAATACTAATGGTTGCTTGCCATATATTGAAAGGTTAAACAAACCAGATTTCATAAGAAAATGCTGGCAGTTCTGCATAAAAATCCCAGCATCTCCCTGCATAAGTGCCAACAGTTTCAGATTTCCAAACATGCTTGTGTAAATGTAATGACCCAACCTTTCTGACAGCTCTTCACAGGGAAGTCTACACTGCAGAGGAAAAGTTAAAGTTTCAAAGTTTAACATTGTTTTAGAATGTTTTTGTTGCTTATACCTTACATGTTTTATGTTTCTTTATATATTTTAATATACTTGAATAATTCTGTTTTCATAAGCATTGAAATCTTCAATAGACAGACAGACATACTTTATTGATCCCGAGGGAAATTGGTTTTCGTTACAGTCACACCAACCAAGAATAGTGTAGAAATATAGCAATGTAAAACCATAAATAATTAAATAATAATAAGTAAATTATTCCAAGTGGAAATAAGTCCAGGACCAGCCTATTGGCTCAGGATGTCTGACACTCCGAGGGAGGAGTTGTAAAGTTTGATGGCCACAGGCAGGAATGACTTCTTATGATGCTCAGTGTTGCATTTCAGTGGAATGAGTCTCTGGCTGAACATACTCCTGTGCCTAACCAGTTACATTATGGAGTGGATGGGAAACATTGTTCAAGATGGCATGCAACTTGGACAGCATCCTCTTTTCAGACACCACCGTCAGAGAGTCCAGTTCCACCCCCACAACATCATTGGCCTTATGAATGAGTTTGTTGATTCTGCAATGCAGAGCAGTGCAGTGGTGCAACCAGTAGAGTTGCTACCTCACAAATACAATGACTGTGATTCAATCCTCAGTTCTAGTGCTCCTACTGCTCTGTGTGCAGAGTTCATTGATCCAGTTTCCTTCCACATCCTAAGAACCTGTGGGTTGGTAGGTTAACTGTCTACTGTAAATTATTCCAAGTATGTTGGTCATTGGTAGAAGCTGAGGAGAGTTAATGGGAATGTGGGAAGACTAAAATGGAATCAGTGTATGGAAAAATGGATTGGCATGGATACAGTGCTCCAAAGGACCTGTTTCAGTGCTGTACATCTCTCTGATTCTAGGGGTGTGACTTGGTTAGCAGTCAAAGTTTCTGTCTTAGGAAATTTCACATTTGCACGGCATTCGTGATTGAAAACAAGTTGTTAGGAGGACTGGAATGAAGAGACAGGCATTGCCAACAGTATGCAGTGCCAATTTGTCATAGATATTTAAAAGATTCTTACCTCAGGATACCTACAATTTTAATGTCTATCAAGACATAATCCTTACTCTTTCCATCTTATTAAATACATTTATTTTTACTGTTAATTTTAAATATGATACACATATATTTTCATTAGCACGGGGTATAGACAAAGGCAGGAATGAATAGATCAAACATCAGCCTCAATTTCATCAAAATGTGAATCAGAAATGAGGGTCTAAACAGCCTCTTCCTGTTCCTTTTTTCCTTTCTAAGATAGATGATTTATCAGATTTCCAGATGAGCATTAAAGTGGACTTTGCATTATCTTCTATTCCAGCAGATGAGCTTATATTAAAAAACTTATTCCTTATGACTGATATTGATCCCTTCCTCATTTAGATAACTGTTTATATATACAAATATCAAAGTACTGGAATTATCTATCCAATCGAGATATACTTACGGAACAATCTGTTTTTCAAGTGTATGACATATTATCGCCTCGCTCCTTTGTCACTGTAATTCCAAGACATCACAGCCTTCAATATTAGTAATACGGTCCAGAGATCAGAAAAAAATCTGAAATCATATCCAATCCTTTTTTTAAATATATTTTCCACTTCATTTTTGTGTTTTTGCACTGATGAATTAAAGGTTCATAACAAGATATGAACTGAGCTGCAGGCTATCTCTCAATTAAAATGCTTGAATATCAGTTACTCTGTCAGATTTCTCTTCTGTTCTGGACATTGATAAATTGTTGACAGCCTTTGACCTGCTTGCTTTATTAACTGAAAAATATTGTACTATTGTTTCTGTGTCACATCTCCCTTGAACATCACTATTATGCCCCATTTATCTTAAATATGATCCCCATGAAATGAAGCTGAATAACTCTAGATCTGTTATTGATACCTTCTTAATGTGTTACTACAAGTGTATTTAAGAGTGAGCTGCATTGACTGTTGTACTCTTATAAGACAGTACAATTCCACAGATTTTAAAAAGACATGAAACTGAAAAACTGAGTTATGAATGTACCTTTCATGCAGCTCTCTAGGTCTTCAAGGGCAATAGCACGCCTAGTGTGATAAACCAGACATGGATCAGTAAGCTGCTTTATTTCGCAGAAATTTAACATATATACTCAATAGCCACTTTATTAAGTACACCTCCTAGTTAATGCAAATAACTAATCAACCAATCATGTGGCATTAACTCATAAAAGCAGGCAGACATGGTCAAGAGGTTCAGTTGTTATTCAGACCAGGCATCAGAATAGGGAAGAAATGTAATCTAAGTGACTTTGACTAAGGAATAATTGTTGGTGCCAGATGGGGTGGTTTGAGTATTTCAGAAACTGCTGATCTCCTGGGATTTTCACACACAACAAACATTAGAGTTCACAGGGAATGGTGTGTAAAACAAAAATAAACATCAAATGAGCAGCAGTCTGTGGACAAAGCATCTTGTTAATGAAAGAGATTACAGGAGAATGTCCAGACTGGTAAAAGCTAGCAGGAAGGCAACAATAACTCAAATAAACACACATTTCAACATGTGTTGAAGAGCATCTCTGAATGCACAACATATCAAACCTTGAAGCAGATTGGTTACAGCAGCAGAAGACCACACTGGGTTCAACTCCTGTACCTTTTAAAGTGGCCACTGAATGTACAATCAATATACCGTAGATTCCGGACTACAGAGCGCACCTGATTTTAAGCCGCTGGCACTAATTTTAGAAATAAAATCATTTTTTTAAATGTAAAGGCCGCACCGGATTTTAGGCCGCACCGGATTTTCGGCCGCAGGTGTCCCACGTTGTAATATGAGATATTTACACAGAAAGATATTACACGTGAGGATTTTTTTAACTTTTAATTAAATCCATATGGTAACAAAAACAAATACATATTGCAAATGCTTTTTTTCGAACCGTGCCCGTACGCGGCTACTTTTAAATATACGTTGCGTATACTTCTTTACTGAACAACATTCCAATATCTCCTAACGACTGGTAAAAAATATATATACTGCAGCCTACCAGGAAAAGTTATTGATACCTTTAACTTAAAAGCAGAGTTCGCTCAGATCCAAAGCCGCTCGCGTAATGCGCTCCCTCCCTCCTTTCCGTTTCATCGCAAACGGCATTTAAAAGCAGATTTCGCTCGGATCCAAAGCCGCTCGCGTAATGCGCTCCCCCCTCCTTTCCGTTTCATCGCAAACGGCATTTTCCCACAAGACACCGCGAAACCGGGTGTGTCGTCATAGCATCCCGCGATGTAGTACAGAAAACAAATATAGTTTAAACTAAGTAGGGTAGGTAGCACAATGCTTCGAGTGTTTTCCATGTTGATGAGGGTGAGTACAAATGACTGATTTACAATAATTTAATTGTGAAAGCGCGCTTGATTTATCGTACAATTTCATTGGACCTCTGTGAACTACTCATCAATTTTATTGGTCTACTGTTACGAGGCAAAATGTTTACGAGGCGGCATGAAAAAAACCTTGCATTAGCCGCTTCGGATTATTGGCCGCAAAGTTCAAAGCTGTTCAAAATGTGGGAAAAAAGTAGCGGCTTAAAATCCGGAATCTACGGTAATTTGCATTTCTATTAATAAAAGCAAATTGGATCATTGTCTTACTCATAACACCATAAATACCTAACTATCAATCTGCATTCTGGTTTCAGACCTGGTCAAACATTACCCATACATTTATCTAAAGTCTACCTAGTTGCCTTTGTTGCCACCTCTCTATTTTATTACCTTCCTCCTAGTCAAAATGAGAACCCGAGTGCCTTTGCTGAGCATTGAGACATGAAAGACTACACATTGACTTTGAGTTCATTTTTCATGGCTGATAAAAAAAAAGCTTTTGTCTTGAGTTGTGCGAATGTAACTTAAACCAATATTGGTAAATTCCTTTTTAAAATATTTTCTGAAGAATAATAGCCCAAGCAAATAATTAACTGAATTTCATTCACTAAGCATTTGGAAAGTTATCAAGAGAAATTAAATGTTGCATGATCCTCCAAGATCTTTGTAGGGTATATATTTTCCTGTATTAGATGAAGAATTTTCTTGCAATTGTTCTAGCAAAAGAAAAAATATTTGTTACAAAATAGTGGTCTATGTGCCTATCCAATTATTCCCTTATGCTAAATGTTCTTAAGAAAATGTGCAAATTATTAATGTAAGCTTTCTTGTCATTTTAAGATGTTCAATAGATGGTAGTGTGGAGTGTGGCAGATGGGCTTGATGGTATCAAAGGGTGGGGCATACAGTACACTGAAATGGAGAGTGCCATGCTATTATTCTGCATGTTTCTTTTCATGAGGAACAAACAAAGACAATGTATAAATGTTATTAAAGAACACCATCAGTAATTATCTGAAGAAGAATACAACTCAGTGAATAGTTTGTCTAATAGGATGGTGTGATTTAACAGTTCTTCCCTTTTAACCAAGAAATATCAACAAATTGAGATCTATCATGTTAACATATCAGTGGTAACCACAATTTATAACAGAACTGAATGGTGGGTTGTATTCATAGATTCAATATTGAAATATTCCCTTTTATTATGAAGTTAACACATTGTAAACACATTGCTTAATAAAGCTTAAGGAAAACGTTGTCTCTACTCTTTTCCGTAGGTGCTGCCTGGCCTGCTGAGTTCCTCCAGCATTTTGTGTGTATTGCTTGGATTTCCAGCATCTACAGTTTTTCTCTTGTTTCCGATTGAATCATTGAGCCATGTTTTTACAGATTCAAATTAATTTGTGTATAGTTTGCTGATCCTTATTTTTCAGTATGTATTTCAGAGTATGGATCATAATTTCTATCCATGTTGCCCCCTCACTGGCTCGTATGCAAACTTGGGTCATTAGCTGAGCCCGTTAACAGCCACATTCTCAGCGGTGAGAAGGCCTCCCTCCATAAACAACAGGCATCTGGGTTCAGAATGATTTGTCGTTCAACTAAACAGGAATGTTGTGATGTTCCGATTAAAGAAACCAATGTGAGTGAATGCTTGTTAAATACTGCCCATACACAGTTGTCGGTTGGTAAGAAATAACAAATCGTACACCACTTAAAATTATAAAGAAAATGTATGTACAAATTTCAGCTTTATCGAACAGTCAGTAGGAAAAAGAAAAGGGGAAAAAAGGGCGCTTTACAGATAAACCAGTTCAAATGTGCACCTGAAGCTGGATCTCATCTTGAAGTTGTATTTTACTCATGCACTGGACTCACGGTCTGCAGGAAAGCTCACGCCACAACCCAAACTTTGCTCAAAATCCATCTCAAACAAATGTGGTCTCTCTCGGGAGTATTAGCCCGTCCTCCTTGAAGCCATTCATCTGCAAAAATCATTTTGTGCAACAGGGGCTCTCCTTCCCATGGCATCCTCAGCCATCTTCCCTCCTGTCCTCCCTGAAAAAAATCTCACGAAACACACTGTCCGTCCCAAATCTCACTCCACCAAGCTCTCTGGAACCTTCTCTCAATTCCACAATCCTGATTAGCTGACACAAGATTCCTCGGTTGAACATCATAGCCCCATATCTTTTAGCTGAATCCAAAACATTCTAAAAGCAGAACACACCTCACGACCGGCCGCTTTTTGAGATGCCAAGGATGCAGCCTGGAAGACTAGCACACTTTCAGGGTGCCAGATTTTCATGGATCTGAAGGCGGGTGGATTCAAGGCCGCCTGATGTGTTGTGGGAGACGGAAGATCATAAGCAGAGAGTTGGCTGCTGGCTGTGTGCCCAGAGACCCGAGTTCTTTGGGCACAGAGTTCAGAAGAAGTGACGCAACAGACTTTTAACACCATAGATCAGCCAGTTGCTTTGTTATGTCTCCCCTCTGGCTGTGAAATGGGAACACCTCTTTTCCCTTATTAGGGAGAGAGAGAGCTTGTGGTTTGCTGCATGCTTGAGTGCTTGGTGGGGGGGGGGGGTTGCCATTTTTTTGCTGGTGGGGGGGTCGTTACTTTGCTGCTGCTTATGTGTGGGAGGGGGGAGTTGGGGGCTTTGGGGTTCTAACATTTAACTGTCATTCATTCTTTAGGGCACTTCTCTGTTTTCATGGATGTTTGCAAAGAAGAAGAATTTCAGGATGTATATTGTATACCTTTCTCTGACATTAAATATACCTATTGAAACACTGCTTTTACAGAACTGCTAAAATGCAATATTTACAACATAGCAGTAAAAATCTTAACCACAGCATTACATCTAAATATGTGCAGGAACTCTGTAACTTCTATAGGGTTCACATATAACATCTAAATAACACTTTCCTCTTTACCTGAAAATGTTAGTAAGTTAATAAAATACCAACCATTGAAATAGAGACAAGGTGCTTCAAAAATTGTCTGATGCACAATCAAATTAATCAATGTAAATCATAACTGGAACATTGAAACTAACACAACTACCAGAATCCCTGTTTTGGTTAACATTCTGCCACTTTGGCATTCCTCCATTTCCTCATCAACAACAGCTTACCCACCATCCAGAATCACATCTATCTGCCTTTAAGCCAACTCATTCTTTGATCCCCATTCTCATTCAGATCGGGAAAAGTGCTGATAAACAGAAGGAGCAACACAGATGTCCCAAATAGCCACCTAATTTAAGACAACAAAATTGAAACAGATGACTATGATATTCCTCAAAAAGACTAACATTTCATCACACAAACAATTAGTCAATGCTGATAAGCTATTCACAGATGAAAAGCTGAAGGCAAACTGCTGTTGTAGTTCTACATCCAGACTATGAGCCATATAATGAGCCACCATTGTACATAATCCTTCAAACCTGGCACATCTCAACAATGATAGCTAATGACATATTTCCATGCAAATAATCAATTTCTAACAACACTCGGAATTCTATGGACATTGCCAGTTACTAATCACATTATGTAGACAAACAGGATAATCAGTGATCCTGATTGATTGGCAAGAACAAGTTAAAATAAGGCAGGGACAAGAGGAGTGGCTTCTGTTGGACATTTTTAGAGTGGTTATTTGAGGCTTTAACTCTTCGAGGCTTCAGCAAGGAGAAGCTTAAGAGAGAGCGAGAGAAGTCAAAACAGCTGTAGGTAGAGATATTTTTATTCCCACTGTTTCATTATTGTTCTTCCTTCTCTATATCTGGTCAGTTAGAGCAATAGGGATTCCAGGCCAGATCATCGAATGCTCCTTTTGCGGGATATGGGAAGGCAGGGAGACCTCCACCGTCCTTGATGACTACACCTGCAAGAAGTGCATCCAGCTGCAGCTTCCAACACTCTGCATTAAGGAGTTGAAGCTGGAATTGGATGAATTCCAGATGATGATTCAGGAGGCTGAGGGGTGATAGGAAGGATATATAGAGAGGTAGCTACACCCAAGGTGCAGGACACACATGAGACTGGATGACAGTCAGGAAAGGGAAAGGGGTTAAACAGCCAGTGCAGCGTACCGATGTGGCCATCCCCTCAAAAACAGGTCTACAACTTTGGAGACTGTTGTGGGAGATGATGTAGCAGAGGAAAGTCAGAGTGGTCAGATCTCTGGCTCTGTGTCTCAGAAGGGAAGGAGGGAGAAGAGGTGAGCTGTGATGATAGGGGACTTGTTTGTTGCAGGATCAGAAGAGAGGTTCTGTGGATGGGTATGAAATTCCTAGATGGTATGTTGCTTTCCAGGTGCCAGGGTCCGGGGTATCTCAGACCAGGTCCTCAGCAGTCTTAAGTGAGAGGGTGAGCAGCCAGAGGTCATGGTCTATGTAGGTACCAATAAGATAGGTAGAAAAAATGAGGAGGTTCTGCAAAGTGAGTTCAAGGAGTTAGGTGCTAAGTTAAAGGGCAGGACCTCCAGGGTTGTGATCGCAGGACTGCTACCTGTGCCACGTGCTAGTGCGAAGGGAAATAGTAAGTTTATACAGTTTAACTCGTGACTAAGGAGTTGGTGTAGGCAGGAGGATATCAGATTTTTGGATAATTGGGCTCTCTTCCAGGGAAGGTAGGACCTGTACAGAAGAGATGGTTTGCACCTAAACTGGAGGGGCACTAATATCCTTGCAGAGAGGTTTGCTAGTGTTGTATGGGGGAAGGGGTGGGCTAAACTAGAGTTGCAGAGAGATGGGAACCAGAGTGCCAGAACAGATAGTGGAAAAGCAGTGGAGACAGATGTTGTTAAGACCTTAGACAAAGTCAGGAATCAAAAGGTTGAGCATAGTGCGACTAATGTCCTGAGCTGTGTATTTTTCAATGCAAGAAGCATCGTAGGAAATGCCGATGAGCTCAGGACATGGATCGGCACATGAAATTATGATATTGTAGCCATTAGTAAGACTTGGTTGTAGTGGTGGCAGTACTGGAAGCTCAATATTCAGGGGTTCCACTGTTTTTGACATGACAGAGCAGGAGAGTTTAAGTGGGAATAATCAGGGAAAATTTCACAGCAAGGCTCAGTCAGGACAGACTGGAGAACTTGTTTAACAAGGCTTTATGAGCGGAACTGAGGAATAAGTAACTATGAGCATGTTCATGGGCTATATTATTGATCAAGGGATTTAGAGGAACAAATTTGTACAGTGATCGCAGACTGTTGCAATAAACATAAGTTTGTTATAGTAGGTGATTTTAACTTTCCACATATTGACTGGGACTCCCATACTATAAAAGAACTAGGCAGGATAAAGTTGTCAAATACATTCAGGAAAGTTTCCTTAATCAGTACGTAAAGTCCCAACGAGAGAGTGTTCAATACTTGATCCACTATCAGGGAATGAGACAGGGCAGGTGACAGAAGTTTGTATGGAGGAACATTTTTCATCTAGTGATCTTTATGCCATTAGTTTCAAACTAAATATGGAGAAGGATAGGTCTGACCCACAGGTTGAGATTCTACATTGGAGAAAGGCCAGTTTTGATGGTATGAGAAAGGATCTGGCAAGTGTGGATTGGGAC
Organism: Hemitrygon akajei; assembly: GCF_048418815.1. Lineage (NCBI taxonomy): Eukaryota > Metazoa > Chordata > Chondrichthyes > Myliobatiformes > Dasyatidae > Hemitrygon > Hemitrygon akajei. The sequence goes on along the minus strand of NC_133133.1, from coordinate 54,770,941 downwards.
AGGTTTTCTGGCAAAGGTATACTTGGTAAGTGGAAGGACTTCAGAGGTGAAATTTTGAGAGTACAAAGCTTGTATGTGTCTGTCAGAATAAAAGGTAAAGATAATAGATTCAGGGAATTTGGATTTCAAGAGAAATTGCAGCCCTGGTTAAGGAAAAAAAAAGGTGCATAAGCAGGTATAGACAGGTAGGTACAAATGTGGTGCTTATTGTGTCCAATAAACGCAAGAGAACACTTAAGAAAGAAATCAAGAGGGCTAAAAGAAGGCATGAGACTGCATTAGCAGACTAGCTGAAGAGATATGTTCAGAGCAAAAGGATTACAATGGACAAATTTGGTCCTCTGGAAGATCAGAATGGTAATCTATATACGGAGCCAAAAGAGATGGGGGAGATCTTAAGTGGATCAACACGTACAAAAGCTGGAGGAACTCAGCAGGTTGAGCAGCATCCGTTGAAATGAGCAGTCAATGTTTCGGGCCGAGACTCTTCATCAGGACTGAATAAGGAGGGGGCAGGGGCCCTATAAAGAAGGTGGGGGGAGGGTGGAAAGTACCAGGTGAAAAACCAATCAGAGGAAAGATCAGGGGGTGGGGGAGGGGAGAAGGGAGGGGATAGACAGGAGAGGTGAAGAAGGAATGTAAGGGGAAAGCACTATGGGTAGTAGAAGAAGGCAGAGTCATGAGAGAGGTGATAGGCAGCTAGAAGAGGAGACAGAGTGAAAGTGTGATAGGGGAAGGGAGAGGGAGGGAATTACTGGAAGTTGGAGAATTCGATGTTCATACCAAGACGGTATATGAGGTGTTGCTCCTCCAACCTGAGTTTGGCCTCATCATGGCAGTGGAGGAGGCAATGTATGGACATATCTGAATGGGAATGTGAAGCAGAGTTGAAGTGGGCGGCAACCGGGAGATGGCAATCTCTCATGATTCTGCCTTCTTCTACTACCCATAGTGCTTTCCCCTTACATTCCTTCATCACCTCTCCTGCCTATCCCCTCCCTTCTTCCCCTCCCCCACCCCTTGATCTTTCCTCCAATTGGTTTTTCACCTGGCACCTTCCCCCTCCCCCACCTTCTTTATAGGGCCCCTGCCCCCTCCTTATTCAGTCCTGATGAAGGGTCTCGGCCCGAAACGTTGACTGCTCATTTCAACGGATGCTGCCCGACCTGCTGAGTTCATCCAGCTTGTTTGTTATGTCCTGATTTGACCACAGCATCTGCAGTGTACTTTGTGTTTATTAGATCTTAAGTGGATTTTTTGCATCCGTACTTACTCCATTCCCCATGGGGATGAATAAAGTATCTATCTATCTACTCAGGGAAGTTACCAGGGAAGTTACCTGGGAAGTTGATGAAGATACTGTTCACGTTACATGGCAAGGCATTTGACAAGGTCCCGCATGGGAGGTTTGTCAAGAAGGTTCAGTCACTCAGCATTCAAGGTGATGTAGATAATTGGATCAGAGATCGGCTTTGTGGAAGAAGCTGGAGGCCTGTGACTGGTGGAGTGTTGCAGGGATCGGTGCTGGTCCATTGTTGTTTGTCAGCTGTATGAATGATGTGGATGATAATGGGGTTAAATGGATCAGCAAATCTGCAAATGACACCAAAGTTTGCAGTGTATTGGACAGCAAGAAAGACCATCATAACTTGCAGTGGGACCTGGACAACTAGAATTATAGGCTGATGAAATAACAGATAGAACTTAATGTAGACAAGTGTGAGGTATTGCACTTCGGTCAGACCAACCAAGGTAGGTCATACACAGTGAACGCTAGGGCACTGAAGAGTGCTATAGAACAAAGGGATCTGGGGATACTGGTACATAATTCATTGAAAGTGGCAGCACAGGTAGATAGAGTCACAAAGAAAGCTTTTGGCACATTGGCCTTCATATAGCTATGCATTGAGTACAGGAGATACGATGTTATGTTGAATTTGTGTAAGACATTGTTGAGGCCTAATTTGGCGTATTGTGTGTAATTTTTGTCACCTACCTACAGGAAAGATCTAAATAAGTTGAAGGAGTACAAAGAGAAAATATACAAGGATGTTGCCAGGACTAGATGACATGAATTATAAGCAAAGATTGAATAGGTTAAGACTTTATTCCTTGAAAGGTAGAAAATTGAGGAAAGATTTGATGGAGGTATACAAATTTATTCATATATTTATGGTCCTTCAAGCCATGCCACCTAACAATCCCTGATTTAATCCTAGCCTAATCAAGGGAGAATTTCTGATAACCAATTAACCTACCAACCAGTATGTCTTTAGACTGTGGGAGGAAACTGGAGGAAACTCAGGCGGTCATGGGAGAACGTACTAACTCTTTACAGGCAGCGATGGGAATTGAACCCAGGTCACCTGTACTGTAAAGCATTGTGCTAACCACTACACCACTGTGCTGCCCTTATGACCAGTAGAGATAGGGTAAATGCAAGCAGGCTTTTTCCACTGCAGTTGGCTGGTATTACAATTAGAGGTCATGGGTTAAAGGTGAGAAACCTAAGGGAAACACGAGGGGAAACATCTTCACTCAGAGGGTCGTGTGAGTGTGCAGCATGCAAGCAGCACATGCAAGATCGATTTTTAAATTTAAGAGAAGTTTGGTTAGGGGTTATGGAGGGCTATGGTCCAGGTCGAGGTCAATGGATGTAGGTGGTTTTAAATTGTTCAGCATGGACTAGATGGGCTGAAGAGACTGTTTCTAGGACTCCATACAAACTTTGCTTTGAGGATGATGAGTTTCAAGTTCAACTTGTGAGTAGGTGTTGGAGGAGATGGGAATCACTTTCAAAATTATTGATTCCTATTCAGTTGTGCTTTTTTTTTATTGCATTACAATGACGACACTTCCGCTGGGAATAGTCAATAAGCCATGCATTATTGATAGCAGAGGACACACTTGATATGCATAAAGTTCAAAGGTGGTGCTGCATTCTGCAATAATTAAAGCATTGATTTGTCAAAACAGGTTAGCCATTAGTCCACGGTAGAATTTCAAGCAAATATTTTCTGCCATTTCTGCCTGCAATCTAGTACCACTAAAGAATACATACGCTGCAGATGAGTATCTGAGAAATAACTTCATTCTATGCATGTCTGATTATTTTTTTCAATCACACAATGAACTGTAAAATCTTAGCAGAAGGATCCCGTTTATACCCATTTCTGTAACTACACGTTACTCAATGCAGAAAGTTGAAGGGACCATATTGAAGCCAATTCGCTACCATTCTCAGAACAGATAACTAGGTATGTTACTAATATAAAATTAAAATGAATTGCACTGGAAAAAAATACAACAGGTCAGCCAGTATCTGTGGAAAGACAGAGCCTCAGATAAAGTTCATCATCCACTTGACCTGCTGATTAGTTACAACATTATCTCTTTTCATTCCAGATGTCCAGTTATATTCTTAGATTTTCATCTAGTTAATGGATTGGTGAGCTAACAAAACAGAGATAAAATAAGTGATATTTTCAGTCTGCCAAAATATAACTAGTAATTTGTCATGGAATTAGCAGGGGTGCCTGAACTATTTATGTTTTAAAGTTTATTTACAATGTACATTGTTGATGGAAATTAAGGAAGTTGGTTTTCTGTAGTCAAATTGATTGGTGACACAGATGAGGGGCAAAGCAAGTTGTGTAGAGAACACAAAGAATCTGACAAGGATACAAACAGGTTAAATGGGTGGACAAAAAATTGGCAGAAGGAGTATGATATAAGGGAATGACAGGTTATCCACTCTGTATGAAAAAAAACAAAATATTATTTAAACAGAGAAATTCTATAAATTAATAAGGTGTATAAGATGATGAGAGACATTGATCATGTGGATAGTCAGTAGCTTTTTCCCAGGGCTGAAATGGCTAGTACAAGAGGGTGTAGTTTTAAGGTGCTTGGAAGTAGGTACAGAGGAGATGTCATGGGTAAGTTTTTTTACGCAGAGAGCGGTGAGTGCATGGAATGGGCTGCCAGCGACAATAGGGTCTTTTAAGAGACTCCTGGATGGCTACATGGATCTCAGAAAAATAGAGAGCTATGGGTAACCCTAGGTAAATTCTAAGGTAAGGACATATTCGGCACAGCTTTATGGACTGAAGGGCCAGTATTGTGCTGTAGGTTTCTATGTTTCTATGTAATGATGGACAGAGAGATCCATGTATTTTACAAGAAACATAGAAAGGCAGTGCAGCAAAGCAGCAAGTAATGGGATAAAATAAAATGTTGGTCTTTACTGTACATAAAATGTATCAATACAAAAGTAGCGAAGTTCCGCCTTCTCCCTATAACCTTTGATGCCATTATTTATCAAGAACCAACCAAATTCCACTTTAAATATACTCAATGACTTGGCCTCCAGAATCATCTGTGGCAATGAATTCCATAGATTCACCACCTTCTGCCTAAAGAAATTCCTCCTCATCTCTGCTCTAAACAGATGTCCTTGTATTCTGAAGCTGTGTCCTCTGGTGCTAGACTCCCCCTCTATAGCAGTGGAAAGGGAGTCCAGCTTTATGTTCTTGGAAGTGGACTTCACAGAGGAGCACCAACACTTCCTTGTGAGTAGGGAAGGCTCAGCAGTGCCTATACTACCTTCGGAGCTCTCTGTAAAGAGTTCATACATCCTCCCAGTGAGCATATGGGTTTCCTCCAGATGCTCCGGTTTCCTCCCACAGTCCAGAGATGTACTAGTTAGTAGGCTAATTGGTCATTGTAAATTGTCCCATGATTAGCTAGGGTTAAGTCGGGGTTTGCTGGAAGCTTGAAGGGCCAAAAGGGCCTATTCCGCGCTGTATCTCAATAAATAAATACAGACAATATGCCACCAAAGCTGCGGGTAAACTTTTACTGATGTGTAATTGAGAGCATACTGACCCACTGCATAACAGTATGGTACATTAGCTGCACAGAACATCATTGGTATCACTAGGTTCGGATATAAGCCCAAGTGCGGAGTGAGAGACACTGAAGCGGGTCGATAGTTCACAAAACTTTAATGTGAACAGTGTTAAAAGGGAAAAGAAAACAATAAACACTAGGCCAAACAGGGCCGTTAACTAAAACTCTCAAATGGAAAACGAAGCTGACACTGCGGCTGAAAAGAACTTCTAAATATAAAAGGATTACTGCTAGTCTTCAGAGTCAGTTGACTCGACAGTCCCATTTCTCAGGCAAGGCCGAATGCAAACAGGCAGCGAAGCATTGCTGTGCTCCGTCCAAGTCTCAACAAGCACTACGATGACAAGTATGGTGTTAAATACTATCACAAATAAATAATAATTAGCTGACACGTGCATATTCACAAACACAATTGCCGTATCAGCTGCTCTGTCAAATCCGTGGATGTGTCAATTGGGACACAACTACCAGATATGGAAACTATTTGCAACTCACGATGTCTACAAAATCATGATGGATGCATCCCACCCCAATAGTCATCTGTTCAACCTCCTACCAAAGAGCAGGATGATACAGAAACATCTCTGCCTGGACATCCAAACTCAAGAATAGCTTTTTCCCCAGGACTGTTGTGCAACTGAACAAGGCTCTCTCCACCCATGCCGATCCATAGTCCAAAAGCACTATGGACAATCTCTAAGTGCAAAACATGGACATAATTATTGATGCTATTTTATATTTAACATTGTATTTTATAACCTGGGAATGTGCAACACTTGTATGGGACAGCCACACTCTCTTAATTTCAGTTGTTTATTTTTAATTCAGTTGTAACTTAGATGTCATTCCAAATAACTCAGACATTATTTTAAATTTAGCAATTGTATTTTTAGTAACTGAATTCCTACTATGCTGTTTGGCATTGAATGGAGTAACACTGCAATCGCATTGTCCTCAGCAATGACAATAAAACTCTAACTATAGGAAACATCCTCACCACATCCAGTCAATGTTCAATAGGCTTCAATGAGATCCATCACCCCCCCCCCCCCATTCCTCTAAACTCCAGCAAGTGCGGTCCCAGAGCCATTAAATGCTCCACATACATTAATCCTTTCATTCCTGGGATCATTCTCGAGAACCTCCCCTGAACCCTCTCCAATGACAGCACATCCTTTCTCAGATAAAGGGTCCAAAATTGGTCTCATTACTCCATGGGGTCTGATTAATGACTTATGAAACCTCAGCATTGCATCCTCATATTTACTTACGGAGGTCTCTATTTACAGAGAGATATACTTGCATTGGAAGCAATTCAGAGAAAGTTCATTTAGTGAGGTCTTGGATGATGACGTTATGAAGAACAGTGAAGAAAGTTTGACCTGTACTCATCGAAGTTCAGAAGACTGATAGGATCTTATTGTTACATGCAAGTTGGAAGGAGTCTGATGGGTTACATGTTTCCACTCCTGGAGGGAGGTAGGACCAGCAGGAATGGCTTCTGAAACAAGGGTCTCCAATTTAAGATGGAGATTCAGAAGAATTTCTGCTCTCAGAAGGCCACAAACTATTGGAATTCCCTGCCCGAGGATATTGGAAGATGAGGTTCTTAAAAACATTAAAAGTTGAAATAAAATTTGGAACTAAAGAGGTGTAAAGAATTATGAAGATATGGCTTTGTTGTCCCTCTCCACCCCTGTGGCATATCGGGCAGCAACCGTTGCTGTTTCTTAGCATTTGTCTGTTTTTTTTTTACAAAGCCAAGTTGCTAGCTCAGTGCTCAACCCAGCATGGATGGAAAGCATGCAAGAAGCCGGCCAGATTCGAACCTGAGATCACTCGCCTCAGTGTCCAGTGCAGGTGCCACTGCACCACCAGCCGGCTAATGAAAATCAGGTAAGGAAGTAAAATTAAGGCCAACATCAGATCAATCAAGCTGTTACTGAACAAGAGATTAGATTTATGGGACTATATGGCATCCTCCTTGTCCTACTTCTTATGCTTTTTAATTCTCTTTATTTGTGTGGAATCAGGATTCGTGACACTTCCAGGAGGATCTTTAATTCTTTTGCAGTGCATTACAGTTCTTGGATTATAGCTGACTGCTCCAAAATCCCTTTCCCCATAACTCCCTCCTCCCCTGCCACCCTCATGTAGCCTGAACCATCTTTTGCAGTATCTCAATATCTAACACTTAATTTTCTTCAGCTCTTAGACTTGCCAGATTTGCCAATGTAGATGCATTTGAAAATTGGGTTGCCTTTCCTGGAGCTTACTTAAGGATGCTGCCATCGAAAGGGTTGTGCCATCCTTTTATACATGCTGTTTGTGACATACCATTGTCATTAATAAAGCATATTATACATGTGATTTCCTAAAATAAACTTCCAATATCCAAGACTCAGTGCATGAGAGCACAATTGAAAGTATTTGCCAATAAATCAATTTGAATATTGTACACACAAAAATGTTAATATACACAATCTGTAGAAAGTACAATACACCTTTCCTTATTTAACATTTTCTGATGATCCATATAGGGCTGAGATTTAGTGATCAGCAGAATTTCCATGTTTGCAAAAGTATCCACAGAAATCCTGAAGCTGCCGTCAATTTCATGGAGAAATTACAAGAAACGCTAACAGTGTAGCCATTATTAGCACACAAAATCCAGTTGTTACTCTGCAGGCCATACTTCTCTAACAATGAGACAATCCTAGCATCAGCCTTCATGATACTTAATCCATTTATAATCCAGTTCTGTTACTTTAAAACACAACTGCTACAGTGCTCCCTTTATTGACCTCCCATTTCCCATTCTCTATGAAAACTCTGCTGCTTTTCCTTAGCCTACACCAGGTCCTATTCAATAACTAGCACTGTGCTCAGTGGATAACTTTAGTAACCAACTTATCAAACCAACCAACTTCAAAATTTCCATACATGTTTAAATCACTTCTATAATTGTCATTATTGCTGTAACTTCTAAAATCCCAAGGACCCATATTCTTCAAAATTTAATCTTCTGGACAGCCAATTGTGTTTGCTGCATAACAAACCACACCTTCTGTCTTCCAGGTGCTGACCTCTGGAAATCCTTCACTCAGCCGCCCCATCTTCCTACTCTCTCCTCTTCCCCTCCACCCCTCTCTTTCTGGATGACGCTCAAAATCCACTGGTTAGCAGAGCTTTTAGTCTCCTATCACAATGGTACCTTGTCATTTTTTGGTCCAATGAAACTCCAAAAGAAATGCCCTCAAGATACTTTACTAAGACCAAGGTGTTATATAAATGCAAATAGCTATTGTTGACATACAGAAGACACCTGATTCAGGGAGACTTAGAACATATCAGTGACTTTTATTCTACATTTCCCATCAGAAGTTATACAGTTAACTGATGTAACTTAACATGAAGAAGATTCACAGAACATAGAACAGTACACTGCGTTACAGGCCATTCGACCCGAGGTTATGCCAAACGTTTAACCTACTCCAAGATCAATCTGTTTCCCTCTACATCGGCTTCCATATTTTTTCATCCATGTTCCTATCAAAGCGTCTCTTAAATGTCCCTAAAGTGCCTGCCTTTACCAGTGCCCCCAGCAGTGCATTCCGTGAACTTAGTACTGGCTGTGTAAAAAGCCTACCTCTGATATCCTCCCTATACTTTCCAGCAATTACCTTAACACGTCCTTTCATATTAGCCTTTTCCCACCATGTAAAAAAAAGGCACGTAAAGCACAACCTACCCCTCGCGAACCCATGCTAACTAACACTAATCAGACTGCTTCCCCAAATATTGGGAACTCCTCTCTCTAAAAGGTTTGCCCACCACTGACGTCTATAATTCCCTGAATAATCCCTGTTGCCTTCTTGAACAAATCACCATTAAACTTGTCCTGCTTCGGCTGAAAGGATAAGGCTAGTTCAAGTTTATTGTCATCAGACATATTTACAAATGCAACTACAATTAGTTGTGCATGAGCATTTATAATGGAACTTGGGGAGCTTTCTAGGTTTTTATCATTATATCAGATTCACAGTGAAACTTCCAGTTGAGTTTTTTTTTCTGCGCACTATCAAGTATTAAAAACAATCTCAATTTTTCTCAGGTGGATTGTATTACTAAGCGTCATTGCCACAAGTCTCATTTAAATCTGTCGTCCGGTACAGCAGAGGATTACGGAGTTCCCCAAGAAAGTTGAATGGTAGCGACACACCCAGTCCCTACCTTTCACGCCAGCAATGCCTCGACCTACTCGCGTTGGCAGTGGAGAGGCGGGAACGCCCAGCTGGGAGCCCGCTCTTCGACGGGCCAATATCTGGAAAATCAAGCGCTGGCTTCTCCGCTGATTATTAGATCCTGAATCACAGCTTCCTGGCCCTACGGCCCAGACCAGTTGTATCTCTCCCGAGATCAGTCAAGTCTGTAATGTGGCCAGAGAAGCGTGCACAGATGCAACTGGGCCTGTACGGTTTATATAAAAAAATTAAAAATACTTGGACCGACTTAATGGTGTAATGTGGGACCAGGCTGATTAATATTTAAGACGTAATCTGCTGCTTGGCCAAACTCTGGATCTGGACAGGCGTTTTACCAAATTTCATTTATGACTGAATTAATTACACACAATGATTTTAGTTTCATACCTCTAGAGAGAGAAAGAGTCAAAGTAAAAGCGAATTGTTATTTATTTTTAATGACGGTATCTGCCCTATTTAGTCAAACTCGGTGCTACTGTTGATACGAGAGGAATAGTAGGAGAATCATGCATTATCAAAACGAAGTGTAAGTACAACACTTTCGTGATTTTCTTTGTAATCTATTTAAAAAAAGTGATCTGTTTGAATCCCTGTGCATCCTGCAAGCAAACTGATGCGAATGATTCTCAGACAAAACGATGCTGACGTGCAAAAAGAGGAAACAATTGTCAGAATCTCCTGTGACTACTGGCTCCGCTGGCTTTTTTAAAAATTCAACTCAAAATGGTCTCATGTGTGAAGCCGTCTTTCCATTAACACGATGCTGTGACTTCGAAAGGCATCTGAAGCACTGAAGCGGAACCGCGGCTAACAGAACAGAGGCAAGTCCAGGCTGTATTCCACGGATGAGATACTAATGCATGTGAAATAATAACATCCAACACTGAGCACACTGATCTCTCAGTTTCTGAACTGCTTTTCTTACCTCAGTAAAGTTACAAAAATCTTCAGTATTTGCAACTTGTGAAGAAAACGCTCTTGTGAAGTCAAATGCGATCCTCCAAAAATATGGTGCTATCAGAAATTGTCTTTTTTTTAAATATGAAGGTAGTCTATCCTGATCTATAGTTTTTGGGAAATTATTTCAGATCAGCTTCTATCACCGCTAGTGCAAGTCTTGACTTTTCATCAGTTTATCATTACTATGATTTCCGTTTACTTAAAGACACTAATAAATATGCAGCACAACAGAGATGTTAATTAGCAAATTTTATGAGGATAACTACATAATGAGCAAGATTTGCTCACATTTATTTTGAAATTGGCTGACTTAATGGAACAGAGATGTTTTGAGAAATTGTATTCAACTGGAAACAATGTATCTGCATGCAAATAAATGTACTAAGAAAACAGGTGATTGTTGAAAGTTCAGGATGACCCTCCTGAATTAGGAATGAATTATGTAACTTATCCACACTTCAATTCTATATCCCTTGCTATACTAACTTAAAATTACATTAGTCTTAGTATTAAAAATGCTCATTTTCCCTACACTATTACCAGAAAATTCTAGATTTTTACCAAAGTGTGCAGAGATGTTTTCTAGTGTCACCCCTAAATGACTTTACTCCAGTTTTAAGATTAGTTTCGATGTCTTTGAACAAGTGATACCTCAATAGCTACCCTATCTGATATTTCTGTCTGTGATTTAGCTAACAGCTAACCAGTAGGATCTTCACAAACCACTGTTTCCGAGCTGAAGAACTCCAATAAGCATTTAATTGGAATAAGGGGAATTATGAGGCTATCGGGCAGGAAATTGGAGGCTTAAACAGATGTTCTCAGGGAAAAGTACGGAAGAAATATGGCAAATATTCAGGAGATATTTGTGTGGAGTTCTGTATAGGTACATTCCAATGAGACAGGAACCATGGTGTACAAAGGCTGTAATAAATCTAGTCAAGAAGAAAAGAAAAGCTTACAAAAGTTTCAGAGAGCTAGGTAATGTTAAAGATCTAGAAGATTATAAGGCTAAAGGAGCTTAAGAAGGAAATTAGGAGAGCCAGAAGGGGCCATGAGAAGGCCTTGGCTGGCAGAATTAAGGAAAACCCCAAGCCATTCTACAATTATGCGAAGAGCAAGAGGATAAGACGTAAAAGAATAGGACCTATCAAGTGTAACAGTGGGAGAGTGCGTATGGAACAGGAGGAAATAGCAGAGGTTCTTAATGAATACTTCAGTATTCACTATTGAAAAGTATTTTGGTGATTGTAGTGATGACTTTCAGCATACTGAAAAGCTTAGCATGTAGATATTAAGTAAGAGGATGTGCTGGAGATTTTGGAAGGCATCAAGTTGGATAAGTCGCCGGGACCAGATGAGATGCACCCGAGGCTACTGTGGGAGGTGAAGAGGAGATTGCTGAGCCTCTGGTGATGATCGTTGCATCATCAATGGGGATGGGAGAGGTTCTGGAGGATTGTAAGGTTGTGAATGTTGTTCCTTTATTCAAGAAAGGGAGTAGAGATAGCCCAGGAAATTATAGACCAGTGAGCCTTACCTCACTGGTTGTTAAGTTGATGGAGAAGATCCTGAGAGGCAGGATTTATGAACATTTGGACAAGTATAATATGATTAGGAGGAGTCAGCATAGCTTTGTCAAGGGCAGGAAGTGCCTTATGAGCCTGATTGAATTTTTTTGAGGATGTGATTGATGAAGGAAGAGCAGTAGATGTAGTGTATATGGGTTTCAGCAAGGCATTTGATAAGGTACCCCACACAAGGCTTATTGAGAAAGTAAAGAGGCATGGGATCCAAGGGGACATTGCTTTGTTGATCCTGAACTGACTTGCCCACAGAAGGCAAAGAGTGGTTGTAGATGGGGCATATTCTGCATGAAGGTCGGTCACTAGTGGGGTGCCTCAGGGATCTGTTCTGGGACCCTTACTCTTCGTGATTTTTATAAATGACCTGGATGAGAAAGTGGAGGGATGGGTTAGTAAGTTTACTAATGACACAAAGGTTGGAGGTGTTGTGAATAGTGTGGAGGGCTGTCAGAGATTACAGCAGAATATAGTATTAATGGTAAGACTCTTGGCAGTGTGGAGGATCAGAGGGATCTTGGGGTCCGAGTCCACAGGACGCTCAAAGCAGCTGCGCAGGTTGACTCTGTGGTTAAGAAGGCATACGGTGTATTGGCCTTCATCAATCGTGGGATTGAGTTTAGGAGCTGAGAGGTAATGTTGCAGCTATATAGGACCATGGTCAGACCCCCGCTTGGAGTACTGTGCTCAGTTCTGGTCACCTCATTACAGGAAGGATGTGGAAGCCATAGGAAGGGTTCAGAGGAGATTTACAAGGATGTTGCCTGGATTGGGGAGCATGCCTTATGAGAATAGGTTGAGTGAACTCGGCCTTTTCTCCTTGGAGCGAAGGAGGATGAGAGGTGACCTGATAGAGGTGTACAAGATGATGAGAGTGAATGTGGAGGGGATGTTTTCTATAGTGGGGAAGTCTGGGACCAAAGAGCATGCCTCTGAATAGAGGGATGTCCATTTAGAACAGAGATAAGGAGGGATTTCTTCAGTCTGAGGGTAGTGAATCTGTGGAATTCATTGCCACAGATTGTTGTGGATGCCAAGTCATTGGATATAGTTAAAACAGAGATTGTTAAGTTCTTGATTAGTCAGAATGTCAAACGTTACGGGGAAAAGGCAGGAGCATGGCATTAAGAGGGATTATAAGCTATGATGGAATAGTGGAACAAACTTGGTGGGCTGAATGAACTAATTCTGCTCCTATCTCTTACTGTTCCTTCTTCTTCAGCACTCTATATTTTCTGCCTATCACTCACAGATCTCACGTCATCACCCCTTCCCCACCCATGCGCTTGGCTTCACCATTCACCTGGCAACTTGTGTCCCTTCTTATTCTCTCCCCATCTTCTTATTCTGGGTTCAACCCCCTTCTTTCCAGTTCTGATGAGGGTCTCAACCTGAAATGTCACCTGTTTTTCCCCCTCTGTAGGTACTGCCTAATCTCTGAGTTAAGAATCAAGATTAGAATCAGAATCAAGTTTAATATCACCGGCATATGTTGCAAAATTTTTTAACTTTGCAGCAGCAGTACAATGCCATAAATGATAAAAAAGGTAAATCAATTATAGTAAGTACATAGGTATATTAAATTGTTAAATTAAGAATAGTGCAAAAATAGAAATAGTATATATAAAGTGAGTTAGTATTCATGGGTTAAATGTCCATTTAGGAATTGTATGGCAGAGGGGAAGAAGTCGTTCCTGACTCACTGAGTGTGTGCCTTCAGGCTTTTGTACCTCCTTCCTGATAGTAACAGTGAGAAGAGGGAATGTCCTGGATGATTGGGAGGGGAGGGTCCCTAATAATGGACGCTGTCTTTCTGAGGCACCACTCCTTGAAGATACTATGGAGGCCCGTACCCATGATGGAACAGACTCATTTTACAACTTTCCGCAGCTTCTTTTGATCCTGTGCAGAAGACCCCCTGCCCCCCATACCAGACTGTGATGCAGCCTGTCAGAATGCTCTCCATGGTACATTATTCAAACTTTTTGAGTGTTTTAGTTGATAAACCAAATCTCTTCAGACCCCGACTGAAATATTGCTGCTGTCTTATCTCCTGGTCCCATCAACACGTTGGGACCAGGTTAGATCCTCAGAGATCTTAACACGCAGGAACTTGAAATTGCTCACTCTCTTCACTTCTGATCTCTCTATGAAGATTGGTTCATGTTCCCTCAACCAACCCTTTCTGAAGCCCACAGTCAGCTCTTTGATCTTACTTAGGTTGAGTGCAAGGTTGTTGCTGCAAAGCCACTCAACTATCTGGTATATCCCACTCCCGTATGCCGTCTCATCTCCATTTCTCATTCCAATCCATCTCCAATCTCATCTCGATTCTGCCAACAAAGGAAGTATCATCAACAAATTTGCAGATGGCATTTGAACTATGCCTAGTCACACAGTCATGAGTGTAGAAAGAGTAGAGCAGTGGACTAAGCACACACCCCTTAAGTCTGCCAGTGTTGATCGCCAGCAAGGTGGTGCTGTTATTATCAATCTGCACTGATTGTGGTCTTTCGGTTAGGAAGTCGAGGATCCAGTTGCAGAAGGAGGTACGGAGGCCCAGGTTCTGTAGCTTTTTGATCAGAACTGCAGGAATGATGGAGTCAATGAACAGCATCCTGATGTAGGTGTTTGTATTGTCTAGGTGATCCAAGGCCACAAGAAGAGCCATTGAGATTGCATCTGCCGTAGACCTACTGTGGCGATAGGCAAATTACCATTAGTCTAGGTCCTTGGTTCTAGCCATGACCAGTCTCTCAAAGCAATTTATACCTTAGATATGAGTGCCACTGAGGATAGTTGTTAAGGCAGCTGACACGACTTCCACACAAGGAAAGTTGTAGATGCTGGAAATCCCTGCAACACACAGAAAATGCTGGAGAAACTCAACAGGCCAGGCAGCATCTATGGGAAAGAATAAACAATTGATGTCCTGATGAAGGGTCTCAGGCCAGAATGTCGACTAATAAACTTTTTTCCATAGATGCTGCCTGATCTGCTGAGTTCCTCCAGCATTTTGTGTGTGTTGCTCACACTACTCTTCTGGGGTACTGGTATCATTGTTGCCCTTTTGAAGCAGGTGAGAACTTCTGAGTGAGAGGTTGAAAATGTCTTTGAGTTCTAAATTCCTCCAGCATTTTGTGTGCTGCTTTGGATTTCCAGCATCTTCAGAATCTCTTGCGTTTTTGAAGCATCATTATGTTTTATAGCTTTACAATTTTGTATTTTATGCTTCTATACATACAAATTTCCATAAACACATGGCAATGAATAAGCTCCTAAACATTACTTTGGCTCTGTTGGTTTACAGACAATTGTCTTTAAAGATACTAACTTGAATGTAAAGGATAACTACATGGGAATGTTTGAAACTAAGCATATCTACAATATTTCAATATTGTGAAATTGGGTCAACTTAGCTTTTGTGAGTCGGGGGTTCAACAGTAAGATGGCCTCAAAATGCCCAAAATATTTCTATGACCTGGAATAGGAAGAATCTCTAGGTCATCTCTCTTGGCTATCCTGCCTGTTATTTCCTCAAAAATCTCCATCAGATTTGTCAGGTGCAACCCTGTCACTGGGACTCCTGTACAGGCTTGGCTCGTTAGTTAACTCTGCTAACAGCCTCTTAACTCAACAGTGAGAAGGCTTCCTTTATTAAACAATATACATCTAGGGTCGATACTTTTGGGGTTCAACCAAACAGGAAAGTTAGGATGTTCCAATTAAGGAACATAGATTGTGGCGAATGCTGTGTAAATACTGCACATATACTGTTATCAGTAGCCCAGAAATGAAATATCATACACCTGCATAAAATTATATCTACCAAATTTTCAACCTTAGCAAACAATTACAGAAAAAGTAAAGAAAAATGAAAGAGCAATTTCAGTTAAACCAGTCCAACATTAGAGCTCATTCTGGATTAGTCCGGTATGTTGCTCTACTCATGTGCTAGACCCATGGTCTGTTATAAGTACCCACCACATTCCGAATTTCCCTCGAAGACCACTTCAAATGAACTGGCTCTCTCTCTTGAGTATTGGCCCTTCCTCCTTGTTGTCAGTCATCTGCACAAAGCGCTTCTTGCAATGGGCACTCTCCTTCCAACAGCATCTTCCCTTGTGCCTAACTCCTAAGCTCCTGCCAAAAGAACCCAAACCAGACCACTGTCCTTCAGAAATCTGATCCCGCCCAGCTCTCCTGAACATTCCACTGCGCTGAAAGTTACAACTGGCTGACTCAACATTCCTTATCTTTAGTCGAAGATACGCTGCTATTACAGAAAACTGCTAAAATAAAATACCTCACAGCATAGCAGTAGAAATCTCAACCAGGGCATAATATAGGTAAGATTTCATCTTCAGAAAACCATGCTGACTTAGGTCTATTTTATCATGCGCCTCTAAGTACCCTGAAACTTCATCCTCTTTTATATTACTTGCTAGCCTACCTTCATATTTCATCTTTTGTCTCTTTATGACTGTTTTAATTGCCTTCTGTTGGTTTTTAAAAGCTTCCCAATCCTCTACCTTCCCAACAAGTTTTGCTTTAACTTCCCTTGTCAGCCACAGTTGCATCATCTTCCCTGCAGAATGCCTCTTCAGCTTTGGGATTAACTTTCTTGTGCCATCTGAATTTCCTCCAGAAACTCCGGCCATTTCTGTTCTGCCATTATCATCGCCTGTGTCCCTTCCAATCAACTTTGGAAAGCTCCCCTATCATGCCTCTGGAATTCACTTTTCTTCACTGTAATACTGAAATATATAATTTTAGCTTCTCTTTCTCAAACTGCAGGGAAAATTCTATCATATTATGATCACTGTCTCCTAAGCGTTCCTTAACCTTAAGCTTCCTAATCAAATCTGGGTCATGACATAACATCCAATTCAGAATTGCCGGTTGTCAAGCAGGCTCAATCAAAAGCTACTCTAAAATACCATCTCCTAGACATTCTACAAATTCCCCCTCTTGGGATCCAGCACCAACTGAATCTTACTAATCTACATGTATATTGAAATCCCCATGACTATCATAACATTGCCCTTTTTACATGCCCCATTGTAATTTGTAGCCCATATCCTGGCACTGTTTGGAGGCTTGTACAATTCCCATCAGGGTCCTTCTACCCTTGCAGTTTCTTAACTCTATCTATAGGGATTCTACATCTTCCGATCCTATGTCAACTCTTTCCGAGGATTTGATTTCATTTTTTACCAGTTGAGCCACCCCACCCCCTTCTTGCCTGTCCCATTTATGTTCTTCTGTCAGCCCCGGCTTGGAGATGCCCACAACATCATACCTGCCCATCTCTAATTGCCCTGCAAGATAATCTACTTTATTCTGTATACTGTGTGCACTCAAATATAACACTGTCTGTCTTTATTTATCACCATTTTTGATTTTAGCCCCCTGTTATTCTTTTAACTCATCCCACTGACTGCCATTTTGCCCTATCATCTGTCTTTTCTTCCTCACAGTCTCACTGCACATTGCATCTACTTGCATACCAACTGCCCCATCCTTAGCCCCATCACTCAAGTTCCTATCCCCCTGTCAGATTATTTAAACGCTCCAGAACTGCTCTAGCAAATCTGCCAGCAAGGATATTGGATCCCCTGGGTTCAGGTGTAACCTTGAATTCAGATATGTAGAGTTCAGTCTTTGATCAGCTTCAGTAACTCATAAACAAAACTGCAAAATTTCAATCTGTGGTCCCTGTCTTTCATTTCAAGTAGCTGTTCATTCTAAAATTCAAGTAAATAATAGTGAGTGCTAACTATAGTCTACGTGAATAAGTACCAATTTTCCCTGTCAAACTGAGTAAACCTATGTAAATAACTGATACCAAGAAGGTGCATAAAGAGATGCCACACCAATAAAACTCTCAGGTGGCTGAAGCTATAGTAACTTTCATAAAGTATTTTCTAATACTCAACATATTACTTAATTCTGCTAATTATTTAAGCTTATATTTGTTAGCAAATATTATAATTTTGAGCTATAAGGTTAGACTTTTAATTTTCTTGCTAGTTGTTGCTTCTTTGTTCTGCAACAACATTAGGATGGAGGTATTAAAAATGCTTCCTTCAGAAGAGTGAGTGACTGTAACCACCTAGGACTTCACATTCTTATGCTAGTGTAGCAATGATAATGCTAAATATTCAAGTCTTAATAATGGGCAGTTCCACAAATAATGATGAATAAAAATATTACAACAACTGTATATGTTTGACAAAAAGATATGCTCCTACTTGATATAGCTGTGATGTTTATTATTCGATGATCTGCCATTGAATGGTTACAGGCTTTAATTTAATGTGAAAGTAGGCATGCTTAAAGCCATACTTGCACTGGTCATTCCGTGATGTTGATTAGTATGACCATTGCTCATATTTCCAGGAAAATCAATGCTCTCTTCATTTCTGCTGACACCGTTTAGGTGAACAGGGAGCAGCCACAGCAATACTCCCAGTCAACAGCAGCTGCACAAACAGTGGTAACAATTGCATCATTATTATTTATTTTCTCCTATATCTATTAAGAACAAGTATATCTTGCTTCCAATCCATTTTGGCGGGCTCAGATGTAGCTAATCAAGCCACTTAGAAACTGTAGACTCTGCCGCAGGTGGAACAGGAAGTGCCTGCTGGGACTACTGGCTAGTTTGTGAGATACTACATTTATTTTATTGTTTATGATTGGCATTGTGTTCTCTCAGTGCCTGCACTCAAGGCTCTCATTTCCAACCTGAAAGCTCTTCTTTTCACTTTGAGCACTTATAAGTCAGGAATCATTTGAGATATGTACTTTATCAAGGAGGCTTTGAGAATACCCTTGAAACTTTTCCTCCATCCACCTATTATTTCTCGTTTTTAAAAAATTCAATATAGAGTGCCCATCTCAGGAGTCAATGTCAGAAACTTATCTAATAAGAACCACACACAAAATGCTGGAGGAACTCAGCAGGCCAGGCAGCATCTATAGAAAAAAGTACAGTCGACGTTTCGGCCCGAGACACTTTGGCAGGACACTCCCTTGCTGAAGGGTCTCGGATGGAACATCCCATAGATGCTGCCTGGCATGCTGAGTTCCTCCAGCATTTTGTGGGTGTTGTTTGGATTGTCAGCATCTGCACATTTTCTCTTGTTTGTGAATGCATCTAACAAGGCCCGCCCCAATAAGAAGTGGAGAGCCGGGAATGTTAATGTGGGAAAGGAAATCGATTGCAATTCATTTACCTTTCTGATGGTTTTGCAGACATTTACAGATACAGCAGTGGTATTATTTTTCAAGTGCCTTGAGGTGTTTGGTGCCCTTAGTCAGTGTTTCAGAAGGATATAGGAAAGCAGAGATCACCGTTGCCTGCTACGAACATAAGTCGTGCCAGGTTCAAGTCTCGATCTTCAAACACCCTCTTTCTTTGTCAGGAAAATCTGTGCTGAAGGTGAAGGTAAATTTGAAGTTTTCCATTACTGGGGTAGTGGGGGATCTCTTAACATGTGGGAAAGGGGTGGGGGCATATGTTGCAGTGTCACTCCATTAGCCTGTTTGGTTGAAGGGCAGTGCTGTACCATGAGACAAGTTGGTAGAGAACCATTGTCTAGCAGATGCTGAAGTCCTTCCTCTTCTATGCTCAATGATGACTTGGCATTCAGCCTCCGACTGTACCTAGACACAGGTATCATCTGCATAATGCAATTTAACTGCTGAGATTCATGTGACCTTGGTTCCTGAGTGGATGTGCCATTGATTGAACAGTTTCCTGTCAGCTCCATCCCATCTGGGAGCTTGTTGGTGCTAAGATGCAGCAATATGGCAAAAAAGAATGGGAAACTATTGGGGCCATGATGTAGCCTTGCTAAGCATGTTTTTTTTACTAATGTTGCTTGTGCCGTACACCCAGTGGTGGGGATAATAGCTTGGCTACCATTAGGAATGTAAAACAGAGATGAAATAATTGGCGCCATGATGGAGGGGCACTCTACAGACTAGGGTGCTTAAAACACACCTTAGGACACTTGAGAATTAATGGAATATTTGTTGCTGTGGGACTTGTGCCTACAGAAGGTTGGTAACTACAGGTTGACAGTTATGACGGAGTCATGCAGTGACGATAGTAGATCAATCATTAAAAATCTGTATGAACAGTCATATTGTTCAATTCCAGATGCAAGCTGCAGTATCATTTGGAGCTACAGTCCAGAGAGATCTTGAAGATCATCATCGTCGTTATGTGCCATGTCGTATGACATGGGCGATCATTGTCCCATGACCCTGGTTGTTATAAATTTTTCTACGGAAGTGGTTTGCCATTGCCTTCTTCCAGGTGGTGTCTTTACAAGATGGGTGGCCTCAGCCATTATCAATACTCCTCAGAGACTGTCTGCCTGGCATCAGTGGTCACATAACCAGGACCTGTGATATACACCAGCTGCTCATACAACCATCCACCACCTGCTCCTATGGCTTTATGTGACTCTGATCGGGGTATAAGCAGGTGCTACACCTTGGCGAAGGATGACCTGCAGGCGAGTGGAAGGAAGGAGAGCCTCACACCCACTTTGGTGGTTCTGCATCTCCACACCGCCATCCAAGAATGTTGAGAAAATATTGTGCAGTCTAGTACAAGAACATGTAGAGAAAGTTGCCAGTGTTATGGAAAATACAGCTGCGGAGGGACTGGCTATGAAATTACATTTCATCTGGGTGATAATAATTAATATTGCTATAGTGCTCACGTGCCTACAGAAATCTTTCTGCAATCTGAGAATCTTCTCACAGTGGCCCATAATCACATTTATCGGGGAACTAAGCCCCTGTCAGCAGAGACCGGCTATCATTGTTATTAACCCACAGGTGGAGGGGTAACTATAAGGGGGAACAGAAAATGACTGTGTCAAAGAACACAGTGAGTGGGCCTCCAAGTCAAATAAAAGTGCACTTAAATGGGGACAACAAAGTTACCCGGAGCAGCTCCATTGAGGGTGAGCCAGGCCAGATCTACTCACAGGATGGCGTTCAATACTTCAGCAAGCTACAGCTGGCCCATGCCCATGGCCAGCTGAACGAGGACTCAGGAAATCAGAGTTCTCTGACAATCCTGGGGCTTCTATTACTGCACCAAGCTACTATATGGAGTCAATAGTCCTGAGGATCATTCATTCTATAGTGGATAATTTTCAATGCCTTCATGGAATCTGTGAAATTTTAATTTAGGTAATTAAATAAACATGGAATTTTGAAGAAAGGTTGTTCTCAATAACAATAACTAGGAAATCCCATATTACAAAATATCTGGTTCACTAATATCTTCAAGGAAGAAAAGCTACTGCACGAACCCTGTCAGGACCATCTCTCACTCCAGGCCCACTGCAAAGCAGTTGACTCTTAGCATCCTCCCAAGTTCAGGGTCAACCTGAGGATGGCTATTAAATTGTATCCCATAAAGAAGTAAGTTTTTATTTATTGTTGAAAAGAAGATGGAACCATAGAAACCATGCAGGGAGACTGATCGTATTGGGAAGTTATTCAGCAGGTTCAATAAATATAATGTGGAGTTGAAACATTAGACTGTCCATTTATGCAACCTGAAATTGTATGTCTGAGATTTAAAATTGACTAGAATAGACAGAGCTCTGTCTGGGTTTAGGGCCAGGGATGAGGTCGGGGCAGTATGCGAAGAGTCAGAGGCAGAAGCTGGAGTTGGAATCCAGGTAAGACTGTTCTGAGGTCAAAGGCTAGTGATACCCGAGGACAGAAGTCAGGTCAACAGGCACTGAGGATGAAGACTATGGATCCCCATGGCCAAGTACCAAGGTTGCTGGGCCCCAAGAATGAGGGCAAGTGACCCCCCCACCCACCAGTCAGTGAGACCAGGGGTCAGAGGTCCATGCAGCCAGGAGGCACAAGGACTAATGAACCACATCACCACAGGTCAGCAAGTCCTAGAATCAGACATCAGGGCAAGTTTTTTGGTCAAGGCCTGGAGATTGAAGTCCTTTGATCATTGAGTCCTGGAATCGATACACAGAGGTCGGCAGTCTAGATGACAAAGTCCAGAGGTTGGCGGTCTGGATGACAGAGGTCAAGGCCCGAAGGTCAAAGACCCTGGGTTGGCTTGTCCGGAGGTTGGGGGCTCAGTGCCTGAGAGTCCAGGCCAGGAACAGGAGGCTGGAGTCCCAATGTCTCCAAGAATTGTGCAAAATTCAATTCCATTCACAGCTCATCAGAAAATGATGCAGTCCCTACCTACACAGAAATGGGTCAATGAACAGGGAGAGTGCAACCACCTACAGTACTTCTGACATTAAATATTACCATTGCTAAGTTCCTCATTATCAATATCCTGAGGGGTTCCAGATGACTAGAAACTCAACTAGACATGCCATATAACTACTGTGGTTTTACTAGCAGTAATTCCACCATATTCTAGACATAAATTATTAACCACTTGCCTCGATGAGTGCAGGTTAAGAGGCTTAGAACTGATTGACCTCATCCATCAACCAAACTTTCACTCCTTCCATTACGGAAACATTATGGCTATAGTGTTTGCCATCTACAAAATACACAGTGGAAACCCATGTAAACTGCTCTGACAGCATCTCCCAAAACCACTCCACAATCAGGAAGAAAGCCAAGAGCAACAGGCACTTGGGAGCACCATCATTTACGGCTTGTTCCTTCATCCTTATCTGAATCCTGGAATGCACCATCCAATAACATATTAGGCAAAACTTCACCAGAACTAAAAAAGTAGAAAAGAACACAGTGATTGTGGAAGGAACTCTGTGATATCCTGAAATCCTTGTAATCGAAATTTAGGCAATTGATGGAGGATACTGAAAAGCAGTCAAAACAATATTTCCCTTTGCCTCTGCTGGTATTACTTACATCTTAGCTAATATTTCTATTTCAAGATACTCTTTTTTGCTTGTATTTTGAATTAATTAAATGAAGGTTTTGCCAAAATTCTTGGGGATACAGTGGTTGCAAACTTTAAGATCAAGCAGTACAAGATCCTTTCTGTACCTAACATGTTACCTGATAGAATTAAAAATGCTTTTACCATATATCTTGTTAGCAGTTTTGTAATCACTGAATCCATTCCGATGTGGGTCAAGTGCTCTCAAGCTCATTTCAACTCCTCTTCCCAATGAAAATACCATGCATTCTACATCAATATCGTAGAGAGAGTTTATAGCATTTGTTAACTGATTTATTACTGAAATATCTCGCATTACTTTTACACATTCACTCTTATATACACTTTAAACTGTACTAAATTATTGTGCTCCTTTTAAATACAATTAGGATCATTTAATTAAATAATAGTTCATTGTCAGCATTATTTGAATATCATTGAACCCTTAATAAAAAGCATTGAGCTACTCCAAAATAAATCATGTAGATGCAGTTTCTGCATACAAATTAAGACAGTTTACTTAAATTTCTCTTCTTCATCCTGCTAATAAACTGCTTTAATATTCAAAATCAAAGAGTTCCTTCAGTTTTGTTTTTCCATTAACAACTGTATCACATCAACATGCCAGACTTCTTGAAATCACTTGGGATGGCAAGACGCACCAATGCATGCCACTCACGCTGATTCGGAGGACCCTTTGCATCATTATATGATGGTGAACTGTGCCCCTGGCTGCTTTGGAGGCCCTATTTACCGCAGAGGAGAGTCCCCAGTGGATAGTAGGCCTACCCTAGCAAATCACGCAGGACATCCAATCAGCACCATCCACTTTGAAGCTTGCTTTCTTTCTGGACCACATGAATGATTCATAGTTTCTCAGTGAAGAGACAAACAAAGAGCAGAACCCATTTATGTCCTGGCTGCTTCGTGTAGCTTATTACTGACAATGTTCAACAAATTACTTACAAGATGTTCATGTTGATTTGACGGCCCAGAGAGTGCAGTGTTTGCTTGCTTGTCCAATTAAAATTTGCTAATTATAAAATATATTTAAAAAGTAAAGAAGCCGCCCAAACAGAGTTAGTAACAAACCTCTCCACAAAAAGCTACTGTAAACAGAGTGCAGTGAGACCCTCTCATCAGTGGAGTGCTCATTAACATGCACACTTGCATTTTATCCATCAATGTCCATGTCTGGATATTTCCCTATTTTAACTTTCCACATCAGCCTAATAGAAACACTCTGTGCCCTATAAAAGCATCATTCGCCACTGATACTGAACTTAGGTAGATCCCTCAGTGAAATTGGAACATTCCTTTCTCTCATGCTTGGGATCAGATTCATTTTTTGCCCTTGTAGTTATTTCACCTGAGAATTTTTCAGGAATGTGTATGAATTTATTTCAGCTCACTGGTCTGCCTACATCTTTAGCATTCAGAATACATCCACTGTTCAAGTTGGTTGACTTTGAATTTATGAAATTGACTTGGAATTGTTGGCTATATAACAATCACTGAACTCCAAAAAGTAATTTATTGTCTGAAGCGTATTATTGCCTTCACAAAGTTTTGCAGTGCCCATTATGATTTGGACACAAGAGTACAATATTTTCCATTTTAGGCACCCTGTGTCAATATCATACAGTCCAAGGTTAGCCACAGTATAGTTGAGGCAGAATTACACTCCTACCCAGGAACAATTCAAAATTCTGTGTCTTAATTTGAAGTAATGGTGGAATAGTCCAGCAAAAAAAGACTGACATTTGCAATTTTAGCCAAATACGTAAGTTACATTTGTTCTTTCTTTATTTAATGGTGGTACAATAGAAGTGGCAGAAACATGAAATAGGGGATTGCATAATTTAACATTATGTCAAATGAGAATACCAGCAATGAGGATAAAGGGAACAACACTCCCTTCATAGTATCTAACAGAAGAAAATGCTTAACAATGTTTTGGTAAGGAAATGTATGTTCTGTGAGTGATTGAGAACTGAGTCTCCCTTGGATACAAAGATCAAAACACTGAAGATTATATCTTAAGTGGTAACACAGAACGTATCACTGTTTACTATTAGTTATACTACTGACAGCTTCTGAAAGATAGGCTTATTTATACAGACTCTTAATGGCAAAGGCAACACACAAACATCCACACCTTACTCAAATACAAGTCAGAGAGTCATACAGCACAAAAGCATTTTTCCTTCGGCCTGCCATGTCGACACCAATCATCAAATACTTCTCTGGACAGTTTTCATTTCCCAGCAGCTGGTCCATTGCCATTACACCCTTTGTCATTCCTGTGCTCATCCAGATGCTTCTCAATCGTTGTGAGAGTACCTGCCTCCACCATCTTCTCAGACAGAGCATTCCAGGTTGCAACCACACTATGTGGAAAAAAATTCTTCCTCAGAATCTCTCTAAGTTTCTTAGACCTTATTTTAAACCTCTCCTATTTGGCCTTAGACACCTCTGTCAGAGGAAAAGCATCTTGCACTCTACCTTAACCATGTTTCCCCTAAATTTGTATATCTTTATCAGGTTGGCACCACCAAACCCCACGGCAGCCTCCTCTGCTCCAAGGAAAACAAACCTGAGCCTGGGTAACATCTTGGAGAATCACTTCTCCATCATCTTTATTGCAGCACATCCTTCCAATAACCCACAATATTCCAGATGTGGCCTAATCATTGTTCTATGAAATTGTACCTAGACCTCACAGTTGGAATATACTATTCTTCCCCTATCCTATTTACCCGAGCTACCACCTTCAGGGATCTTTGGACTTGTACACCGAGGTGCATTTGTTCCTCAACACTCCCTAGGGCAGGGGTGTCAAACTCATTTTAGGTCACGGGCCGGATTGAGCAAAATGCAGCTTCATGCGGGCCGGATCAGTCGGACGCGTGTGAACGCAGCTTTCGTTGCCTCCGTTTTTTCAGCCTGCTCTCATGTGTCTCAGTCTCTGCTATAACTACAAAGTGTTTCACTTTACAAATTCCATTTCTTATGAAGAAGACTGCCGAATAAACACTAAAAACCCTGAAAACCCGGTACCTGAATAAACTCAGCATTAGCCATATCATACGCCATAGGCGCTTCGATTACTGGGGCCAGCTTTAATAGTAATTAGATATTATCTCGCGGGCCAAAGATAATTCCACCGCGGGCCGGATTTGGCCCGCGGGCCTTGAGTTTGACATATATGCCCTAGGGCCTTATCATTCATAGTACTTTGTATATGTCCTACACTAACTAGACCTTCCAAAACGCCTCACTTCGCATTTATCAAGTACTAGCTCCATCTTTTATTGCCCTGGCCAGCTTTCCAGCTGATCAATATCATTCAATGGCCTACCGTTTTTCACCATCAACAGCATCCCCAGTTTTTATGTCTTCTGTAAATCAGAATCAGGTTTATTATCACTGTTATATGATGTGAAAGTTGTTATCTAGCAGCAGCACAGTGCAGAGACATAAATTACAAAGAAAATAAATAGTGTTAAAAAAGTAATAATGAGATAGTGATCATGGGTTCATGGACCAGTCAGAAATTTGACGGCAGAGGAGAAGAAGCTGCTGCTGATTCGGGCAGTCTGGGTCTTCATCCTCCTTAAAGATAGTAAAGTAAAAAATGCATGTCCCAGATAGTGATGGATTCCACCTTCCTGGCTTGTGGGTGTCCTCTAACTTCCCCGTCCTGAAGTCCATTATTAATTCCTTTGTCTTGCTGCCATTGAGTGTGAGGTTGTTGCTGTGACACCACTCAACCAGCTGATCTATCTCACCCCTGTACACCTCCTTGTCACCACTTGAGATTTAGCAACAACAGTGTTGCAATCTGTGAATTTATAGATGGTGTTTGAGCTGTGCTTATCCGTAGAGTCGTGAGTTTAGAGAAAGTAGAGCAATGGGCTAAACACACATTCTTGAGGTGTGCAAATGGATCCTCGACTTCCTCATTATGAGACCACAGTCTGTTTAGATTGGTAATAACATGTCAAGGATCTATTCACAGAGGGAGGTATCGATTTAGAAACGATGATTAATACTGAGGAGGTGATTTCATTCAATGCAGAGCTATATTTCATAAACAGTCTTTCATGTTTTGCTGTGGTCTAAGGGCTCCAAGACAGAGTGAAGAGCTTAAGGTGCTAATCATACCTCCTACATTCACATTAAAGTCACAAATATATATAACAAACACTGCTAGAGAATATTCCAGTCTAAGTCCAAATCCTTTCATCCTCCTTTGTCTAATTTTTGCCTGAGCTATTGGCTGTCTATTGCTGGTCAATTCCTGTCTCTCCAAGTGTAGATTACTTACTTCCAATCTTCTTCACTCTCCATTATCACATCAAGTGGAAAAAGAACTCTCCACACCCATCCTTAAACATTACCATGATCTTAAAATCATCATCCAGATTACCACTGAACTGTCCAATCAAGAGAACATATTGTCTGCCAGATTCAGTCTTTCATGACAGTATAACATCTCATTACCAGAACTACTCAGGTAAGTATTCTTGTGGCTTCTCCAAACCTCAGGAGGGAACTCAAGCCTACAGAACTGCCAATGTCTTGGTGAGATAGTAGCCAATGCATTCAGTACAAAAGTGTGAAACTGGCAATGTAGCAGTAACATACCAATAAGAAATTTAAATTACTTTCATCTGTACCAGCATCTGCAAATGTCAGGAAATGGAGAGGGGCTTGACGCAAAAGCAGAGCAGCAGAGACAATTTAGTAGTAAATGATACTTTACTAATAAACTGCAAAATAACAACCTACAAGAGCCTCAAAACTCAAGGGAACAGAAACTAAACACAACAGGCAATAAGGCTAGGAGCAGATGGTCAACGTTGGCTATTCCAATGGGTGAACAGCAACTATGGAAACAAGCTGGGTTTAAATAGGCTCCAGGTGATGAGTTGAAAATGATTGGGAGGTGACCGCTGTTAGCTGGGTGGAGTCTGGGAAGTGTCTGGCTGTGCAGCATTGGCAGGATCCTATCCCCTCCTGTGGCCCAATGGCCCAGGTGAATCCAGATAGGTTCGATGGAAGTCTTCAAAGGATCCATTGTGAATCAGGACAGTATCCAAAACTTCTCCTCCAAGCCGTACATTTCCCAGTCAGCAAGGAACTGCAAACTCCATTCGCAGCAACATGAGTCCATCAACCGGTGAACTACGTACACTGGATCACATTCCACCAGCCTGGGTTCTGGAGGTGCAGGTTCACGTGGGTTGAGTGGTCCATGGACAACGGGCTTGAGGCAGGACATGTGGAAGGTAGATATGATCCTGAGGACGGTGGCAGCTGGAGATGGTAAGTGACAGGATTGATGTGATGGGTAATCCTGAAGGGGCCAATGAACTTAGACAGAGCTTGTGTGGAGTCTGTGCACAGAGGCAGATCTTGAGTGGACAGCTAGTCATGGTCCGCAGTCCAGAATGGTCTGACTGGGTGCTGCCCATGGTTGGTCTCATGGCAGTAGGTGCGGTCAGCAGCTAGGATAGGCTTCTATGCCCTCTTTCAAGCATTCTGGCAGTGGCAACACTGTGCCCAGGCTGACAAGACCTCCAATGGTAGCTCCTCCACAGGGAGCAATGGGGATTAGAAGCCATGATGCACTTCGAAGGGTGACGTGCCCATGGCAGAAGAGGTGTGTCAATTGTGGGACAGTTTGACCTAGAGCAGATACTTCTTCCGTGTGGAAGGGATAAAGGCAGCGAAGCTTCGTAGAAACATTTCCACTTGGATGTAACCATTCATGGCTTGGGTCTCAGGAGGAGAGAGGGAGATCGGAGTGGGGTAGTGCCCAGGAGGAGGTCAATTGCAAAGCCGTGTGGTCGGTGAGACAGCAAAGTGTTGGCTTCCCTTTTACTGAAGGTGATGGCTAGGTCATGGTATTCCTGTGGGAGACCTTACTTGATAGAAGGCCCCTCATCTTTACCTGGCGGTCCCATATCCTGGACAGAGAGGGCACCTGATGCTGGATGATTGGCTACTCCACTGTTAGTGCATAAGTTGTTTCTTCACCAATGTTCATTCTCTTGGGGGTGGAAGGGGGGAGTTAAGGGAGCTCTCCCTAACCGCATGGGTTCATGAAGGTTTTGCTGATAAGGGTCCTGCGGCCTAAAATGATTCTGGGAACACAACTGGGGTTCTATCTGATGATCTGGAGTGCCACTCTATAAGACGCTTGTCAATACAGAGAGCCAGAGTGACGAGAATATCGAAGTCGGTGGACATCACCCCGGTAGATAGCTCGTCTTTTCAAGTATTCCAGCTGCACTCTGCCTCAAGGGTCCTGAATTCCGCGGTGTAATCCAGCACCAAGCGTGAGCCTTAAGTATCTAGTCTGCTGCTTGCCTTCCACTTCCTGGATAGTCGAAAACCCGACGCATCTCAGCCATGAAATCCTCATACTTGTCTTATTGTCTCAGAGCTCGCCCAGTCAACAGAGAGATGATCAAGGCGATCTTGGCTTGTTCCATGAATTACAGAGGGATCTGGAGCTGAAGGTGCTGGGACAGGCTGGGGGATCTGTCAAAGCATTCAGGCACTGCAATATGGGGCTCCAGGGTAGAAGGTGGACTCCCGGGGTTGCTGTATTGAGATGGAGAGTTGGTTGAGAGTGGCGAGCAGATGGTCAATAATTTCCTGCTGTTTCTGGATCACGTGCTCATGTTAGTGGATGAGCAGACTCTGCTGAGTCAATTGCTGGTTTATGCATCCTGTCGGGAATTGTAGAGGAGGCTTGACCCAAGAGCGGAAAAATAGAGGTGATTTAGCACTATTCAATACATTACTAATAAACTACAAAATAACAAACTACAAGGACCACACAAGAGAACAGATACTAAAACACAACAGTCAACAAGGTCACTGCAGGCTCGGAGCAACCGGTTAGGGCTGGCTGGTTCAATGGGTAAACAAGCACTATGGATGAGAGCCGGGTTTTAATAGGCTGTAGGTGATGATTTGGGAACAAGTGGCAGATAACTCCTGTTAGCTGGGTAGAGATTGGGAGGTGCCTGCATGTGCAGGCTTGACACCATTTCCATTTTAGAAACATAGAAAACCTACAGCACAATACAGGCCCTTCGGCCCACAATGCTGTGCTGAACATATACTTACTTTAGAAATTACGTAGGGTTACACATAACCCTCTATTTTTTTTAAGCGCCATGTACCTATCCAGGAGTCTGTTAAAAGACCCTATTGTATCCGCCTTCACCGCCATCACCAGCAGCCCATTCCAGGCACGCACCACTCTCTTCATAAAAAACTTGACCCTGACATCTCCTCAGTACCTATTTCCAAGCACCTTAAAATTGTGCCCTCTTTTGATAGCCATTTCAGCCCTGAGAAAAAAACCTCTGACTATCCACACAATCAATGCCCCTCATTATCTTGTACAGCTCAATCAGGTTACTTCTCATCCTCCATCGCTCCATGGAGAAAAGGCCAAGTTCACTCAACCTATTCGCATATGGCATGTTCCCCAATCTAGGAAACGTCCTTGTAAATCTCCTCTGCACCCTTTCTATAGTTTCCACATCCTTCCTGTAGTGAGGTGACCAGAACTGACCACAGTACTTCAAGTGGGGTCTGATCACGATCCTATATAGCTGCAACATTACTTCTCGGCTCTTAAACTCGAGCCCATGTTTGATGAAGGCCAATGTACCGTATGCCTTCTTCACCACACAGTCAACCTGCGCAGCAGCTTTGAGTGTCCTATGGACTCCGACCCCAAGATCCCTCTGATCCTCCACACTACCAAGAGTCTTACCACTAATACTATATTCTGCCATCATATCTGACCTACCAGAATGAACCACCTCACACTTATCTGGGTTGAACTCCATCTGCCACTTCTCAGCCCAGTTTTTTACATCCTATCGATGACCCGCTGTAACCTCTGACAGCCCTCAACACAACACAACACCCCAACTATCTACTTCAAAGCCAATATAACATTACTTCTATATATTTAGCATAACTTTTATTCCTGACCATGCTTTGTTATATTTTGAATTTCCAGATATTCGTCGGACTAAGAATTTCATTCAATTTAATTAAGCCTAATGATATTTGATTCCACTCAAACTCTCATTTTAAACACAGAGTCTGTCTGCTAATCATTCAACATCACCCTATTTTATAATGAAGATAATAGATAATATGGGCAAATTTTCCACAAAACCACCCATTGGCCTTTTTAATTGTTTTTCTCCACATTAAATTGCTCTTAATTTGTGTGGATCTCCCAGCACAGACTTCCACAAAGGAACCCAGATCCCAGTGAATCGGTAAGACCCCACAGAGTGAAAAGTGTGTGATTATACAGCCCATTAATGCTTTAATGGTCAGTGAAGCAAAGCCTCCAAGCTGCACTGGTCATCAAGGTTATCATGAACATTCTGGAACTATTAAAAATATACTCTTAAAAAATAACTTTTAAAAGCACAATAAATAAAAATACATCACATTAAAAATACTTTAAAACAATTAACATGTTAAACAATGAATTATATTCAAATTAACTCAATTAAATTAATGGAAGTATAAAGTGAAATATTTAATCAAGTTTGTAACTGAAAAGCATGTAAAAACTTAAAATAAAAGTGTTGTCAGTATAGAAGCATTGTCATGTTTGAACAATCTTATTGAATTCTTTAAGAAATTGAAATAGAATTTGAAAGGCATTGTGGGAAACATAATTTACTTAGCATTCAGAAGGGAATTTGTCAAGTGATTAGTAACTGAAAGTAGCAGGAAGCTGGCTACAAAAAAAAACTTAGATATTAAAACATAAGGGAAGGCTCTCAACCAGGTTCCAAACTGGTAAAAATACTGATCACAATTTTCTTAAACTATATCTACTCAGTCAACAATGAATACTTTCAAAAGGTGTGGACAAAACCAAATTATAGGGAATTTATTTAATATAGAGTAAGATTGTGACAAAATAAAGGATAATAGTTTTGTGTGTGAACTAGAACCTTAGATTAGCATCTTCAGCAAAGTTTTTTGGCTATGCATTCAACAATGCATTAAATCCATATCATTTTTCACCTGCTATCAAATCCTTCATCTAAATCTCCAATTCTATCCATTCCCCATTTAACCCATATGTTGGATTACCTTTGTGTTCTGTTTCAACCTGAGCTGAGCCGTAGATCCCATATTCCATCCACCACCAACTTCATAACATCACTTTGATCTGTACTGAACTCACCCCAATTACTGCTGAAATCCTTTGTCATGTTTTTGTTATTTGAAAATCTCTCCATACCAAACTCCCAAGCTTCACACAAGTTGTGGAAAACTCTTGTCCCAAGTTCTAGCCTACATTAGGTCTCACTGATGTATCAACATTGACTTCCATTGGCTCATGCAATACATTAAATTTTAATTCTTCATTTGTCAGTATCTATTCCTCCATGGTTTCATCCCACCTATCTCAGCAACCACTTTTATCAAAATATTCCGGCCTGTAATATTGTCCCTCTGATTCTGATCTTCTGTGAATTCTCTCCTTCTTACTTAATATATGTGGTTAACATTCAGAAATATATCCCTAACCTCTGCAACTCATTCTCTAAAACTTCCACTTTGACCCATCTAATGCCTTCGCAGTACCTCATCACCAAAATTAATGTTTATATAAAATAGGAAATATATTAGAATGGGTATCCTACAGTTCCAAGCATTTTAGAAATATGAAATCTCTTACCGGGTAGGAAGACTTTCAGAATAGAGAATTTTTAATTACCAGCTGTTGCCATGAACTACTCCAAACTTTCCTTCAACGACCACATTGGGAAATGCTACTGCACAAATTTAATCCCAGACTGCATCCTAATTCTGTCCATCTCATTTTGGCTAAAATTTTTATTTATAACACTCATCGATCTGGATCAACATTCAATACAAAGCTGGAAGATTCCAAAGCTTTGGAACTTCAGGAACTGCAATGCGCATTTTTACACATCATTGCGTCATGGTTTGAAGCTCTAATTCATTACTGTACGGCATAAATTTCTCAGTATTCACAAATTTAAAAGTCCTTCCATAATTTGAAGGGCCAAATGGATTTCCAAAAACTTGAACTTGAAATCGGCTTAAAAGTGGCAGCTTCCCTTATGCAATTTCATTACTTACTGAAACCTCAGCTTTATGTTAATGTTCTCCACCATAACGCTATTTTATGTAGTTCTGCCTTTATCATGGGTCTCAATAATAAGCACTTCTTTTCCTACCCACAATGTAAGGTTCTCAATTGTAATTCTCTGTGCTATTTATTCGGCATTCATTATGAGGCTTTATTTTTCTCTTATGTTCTATCTTCCCTTAAGGCTTCTGGGTTTCACAGACCTAATCTAGATTATAAATATCTTAATTATTTGTCCTGGTAAATTGTTGAAGGACTGTATATTGCACTATGTAGTGAAGCAGCTGTCCTTATACACCTATCAGACTGAAGCTCCTCATGTTTCCTATTGCGCTACATTGCTGGCTGTATTATTGCCAACATGGCTATATGCATCCTTAAAATGCACAATACTTGAATTCTCAGATGATGCTCTAATGGGGTTTGAGTGCAGTCAGATGCCCAGTGAAGGAGCTCATATGATTTGTATTCAATTTCCATCTCTGATATTCCCTTCCATGTTGCATAAAGGGATATTTTTCCTCTGAGATACGTGGAGGCAAACTGGTTTTCACAACTGTTTTCCCAGTAACTTCTACAATATTTGTTTCACTGGATATATTTATCTCATGATTTTAGAATTCTTAATGCAGGAGCACAAGAAACTCAGTACAGGAGCTGGCCTACAGACCCTACAAGCCAACCTCGCTTCTGTGCCATTCTTCATAAACCTTGATTTCTTGATCTTTCAAATATAGAGGCTTCCCAGGTTATGAAAACCCACTTTGCACAGATCTTCCCATAGATTTTAAAGCAATTTTCAAGATAGTAATAAAATGTCTTGTAGTATTTATTCATGAATGGATGCAGTATCGATTGCATTAGTCTAATTATGATTACTGTTAGGACGAATATACAACTCCATGAAAGAATTGTAGCAAGAGCAATGCAGTACCAGTATTGTAGCTATAGAAAATGGATGTTTCCATCTGACAAAGAAATTGACTTACAGGCAGTTCTCAGGAATGATACCCTTATGTAACCTGGAGGATGCTTGTGTAGCAATTATCTCCACCTTAAACACATCAATTATCTGTCCACCACCCAACATTGGGGGCAGAGAATTCCAGTAATCTTTTCCGCTCTGAGAGGAGAAATGTAAATGCAACTGAGTTATAAAAGCAATAAATCAGAAAACAAGACTTTAAGAAGACTCACAATAAGTTTTGGAAATTTTTGCATTAAATTAGGAAGTTGTTGCTGATTAAAAAAAAGTATATACCAGTAATAGAGAGTTCCATATTTTTAAAGTGAGTAGTCCTTAATGTGCTGGATTTCATAAATCCTGCACACAGTCAGAAGCCATTCATCCTGCATAACAGATGATAATTCTATACATTCATAGCTCGAGGAGCCCTTAATTTGTGAATACATAGGGATCCATAGACTTTTAAATAAGTAATCTCTAAACTCTTCAAGAAGTATTCAGAGCTCAAAATTATTTCCAACACTGTCTTTTTAATATCCCATCCACAAAGCTGAATGTGTAAAATGACTGAGATTGGCACCTCATGATTTATGTTGATCACCAGAATATCTCAGCACAAAGATCACATTGATAAACTTAGAGGAACTTTTCCCCATGTGAGTATAATATTTCTTAAATCAAAATACATTTGCAATCTGTATTACGCTGGGATCGTGGCAGATTGCCAATAGAAGGACAAGCTTTGGAGCTCGGCTCACAAAATGACAAACAGTGTGTTTTATTCTGGGAAGTATTATTTCTTCTTCAATGTTCTTGATTAGTAATGCATCAAATGTTACAGGGAGAAGGTAGGACAATGGGGTTGAGAGGGAAAGTAAAACAGTTATGAAAGGCCTAAATCTTCTCCTTTGTCTTATGATCTTACAGTCTTCAGTCTGGTAGGAATGCCACACAGTCATCAGCAAAACTAGATTTAGATTCAGATTTATTTATCACATGTAGCTGTTCACATTGATAGAGTGGAATGTGCCATTGGCATTAACAACCAACACCTCTAAGGATGTGCTAGTGGCAGCTACAAGTGTCACCACACATTCTGGTGCCAACAAAATTTGCCCACAATGCTCAGTGGAGCAACATAGAACACATAAAGCAACAAAACAACAACAGCAAAACAATCCCAATTCCATCCTCCCACCCACACAGACACTGACCTATCAGAGTAACCAAATAAATGCAAGCCTTCTCTCCTTCGAAATAATAATAATTCCATGAACTGGCCCCATAACTGTTACCGATGCCTATATTCTCAATACATGGGGAGTCTTTAAAGGCAGTGAAGAAGGTGGAGAATGTGTTCAAGTAGAGAAGAACGAAACAGAATTTCCAGAATGTGGGAGCAAGAGTTGAGGTTGCAGGGGTGTCAAACTCATTTTAGGTCACGGGCCGGATTGAGCAAAATGCAGCTTCATGCGGGCCGGATCAGTCGGACGCGTGTGAACGCAGCTTTCGTTGCCTCCGTTTTTTCAGCCTGCTCTCATGTGTCTCAGTCTCTGCTATAACTACAAAGTGTTTCACTTTACAAATTCCGTTTCTTATGAAGAAGACTGCCGAGCAAGACTGCCGAATAAACACTAAAAACCCTGAAAACCTGGTACCTGAATAAACTCAGCATTAGCCATATCATACACCATAGGCGCTTCGATTACTGGGGCCAGCTTTAATAGTAATTAGATATTATCTCGCGGGCCAAAGATAATTCCACCGCGGGCCGGATTTGGCCCGCGGGCCTTGAGTTTGACATATATGGCATATAGGAACCCTTGAAATCCCTTTTAAAATGTAGACTGTGAAACTCGCTGCAGGCTTTATTGAAAACGGAGAGATAAGAAGTGTGAGTATACACTTGAAGAGGAAAAGAGGAGACTTTTTCCATTCATTATAGTCAGAAATATTATGTTTTTACATCTAAAAGGTAGTTTGTTACTTTAAATGTATTGAATGAAAAGCTTTTCTTCTTTTCTAGTGCACTCTTTATAAGGTGGAAGCAGACTATTTCGATTAAGATCAACCAATGTATCATGAGGAGTTAATATTTTCACCCTGACAGCACTGACACCATTGGAAGCCCATCCAACCAAATGCCTGCCACTCACATGCCATAAAATTGAACAAAGGATAGATAAATCTGCTGAGTACTCTATCCTCAGGCTAACAGCAAACTTATTGTTTCAAGCAGCAATTCTGTTAGTCTGTATCCTGTTTACTAAAGAAACAAACATTAAGATTTATTTATCACAAGTACATTGAAACATACAGTGAAATGTGCCATTTGTGTTAACAATTAACAGACCCGAAGATGTGCTGGGAGCAGCCCACAAGTGTCGCAACAGATTCCAGTGGCAACATAGATGCCCACTATGCTCGGCAGAGCAAAACAGGACACCTCAAAATTGAACATTCCAAGTGGCAAAGCAACAACAGCAAAACAACCACGTTCCTCCCTACACATCACCCCACCCATCCACAAACACAGTCCTCTTAACTCCAGGACCAGGCATCTTCGGACTCCAGCCCCCAGTGAACTCGTGCATTCGCAGAAATTGGGCCTTTGACTTCCCCAGCAGACTTGCATGGACTCACAGAGTTGAGACCCGTTCCTCCTGCCTGGATGGAACTCCAATCCTGGAGCCTGTTGATGACTCGCTGATTTGGGATTAGGGTGGGGGGGGGGTGGAGTCAGTGGCATCAGCCCTCATCCTCGCTGGTCTGCCAGCCCAACATCCCACGTCCACATCTCTGGCTTTCAAACGTGGAGTGGTGGCTCAGACTCCAGCCCATCCTCTGATTCCTCTACATCCATCCCTAAACCTTAACCTGAAACCTAACTCCCCTCCCTGACCCCAGAAACCATCCTTTCAAACATAAGAAACAAACCTAAAAAAAGAGCTAAATCTGAGCCGCGAACTTTGCCTCATCTTGGATTAGAATAAAGCAAGTTCAATTTAATAACAATATTCAAAGCTTTCAATCTCACTGTTATCATCTACTTTAAATCTGAGTTTTGCTGCAATTTATAGAAATCTTCTGATATCTCTAGCATCCTTTTACCTCCAGCAGCTAGCTCCAGGTTGTTTTACGACTGGTTCTTTCATCTTAACTGTAAATGTTAGTGCAGTGCACTTCTCTTTTCTTCAAGAATGGTGCAGTTCTGTAGCAGTGAGTGATGAATATTTTGTCAGACTGTTTTTATTTCCTTTGCATTTACCAAATATATCCAAACTGTGATCTTTGTTTCTTCAGGAAACAGGATACAGACTAACAGAGAATTGCTGCTGGAAACAAGATATTTGCTGTTAGCCTGAGGATTGAGTACTGGGCAGATTTATCTATCCTTTGTTTGATCTAACATCATGTGAGTGACAAATGTTTGGTTGGACGGGCTTCTAATATTGTCAGTACTGTCAGGGTGAAAATATTGGTTCATCATGATAGATTGGTTGATCTTAACCAAAATGCTCTACTTCCACTTTATAAAGAGTGCACTAGAAAAAGCAAAAAAAAAATTTCATTCAATACATTTAAAGTACCAACCAACCTTTAGAAGTAAAAATATAATATTTCTGACTAAAACGAATGGAAAAAAAACTCCTCTTCTCTTCAACTGTGCACTCACTCTTCCTATCGCTCCATTTTCAATAAAACCTGCAGCAGATTTCACAGTCTATATGTTAATAGGGATTTCAAGGACACCTATACCCTGGTTCCACAGTAACTCTACTCTTTATCTTTACTTGAACATGTTCTGCACCTTCTGCCTTTAAAGAGTCTCTAGATGTTGAGAATATAGACATCTGTAACTTAATGGGACCCAAACATGGAATTATTATTAATTATTAATGCAACTGTCCTTGGAAAGAGGGCTTGTATTTATTCTGGTCACTCTGATAGGTTAGTGTCCATGTGTGTGGGTGGGTAGGAGGGTGGAAAGGAGTTTGTCTTGCTGTTGTTTTGTTGCTTTTGTGTTCTGTTCTGTGTTGTTCTGCTGAGCATCATGAGCAAGTTGTATTGGCACCAGATATATGGCGATACTTGCGGGCTTCCCCCTGCACATCCTTAGGTGTTTTGGTTGTTAATGCAAATGACATATTTCACTTTATGTTAACAGGTACATGTGATAAATAAATCTGAGTCTGAATTTGTAAAAGACACCACAGATAAATATAGAGTTGGATGAACAATTATAATCTATTAGGTGCAATTTGTGTTTCATTCCTGATTAACTGCTCATATGGCCATCTATTCTGATTCAGAATGAAAGTCTATATCAGCAGATATTACACTAAATGACAGAAGGTTTGGTTAAAGAACCAGAACTTGAGGGCCTTACTAAAGAAAAAAAGAGAGCAGTGGAGAGATTTAGAGAGAGTATTCTTTGTCTCAGGGTGGATTGTCTGGAGCTACAGTGAAGTATGGAACACTTTTCAATCAAGGATGAGAATTTTAAGGCACAGGTGTTCCTTAACAGGAAGCCGCTGTGAATTGAAAAGCACTGTAGCCATGGACGAAAGATATTGCAAAAGAGGACAGTATCTGAATAAAGAGAACTGTTAACAATACCAGGTCCCATGGGAACCAGGAAAGGGAGTGGAATGGGCAACAGTTAGTGGAAATAAGATCAAGAAAGTGGTAGTTAGCTGTCAAGGATATCACAAGCTAAGAAGTAACATTACAAAAGTCAAAAATGAAGACAAACTCAAGGTCAGGAGAGGGTAGTGGAGAGGTTTAGAGAAAATTTGACTTGAAAGTCCAAGAAAGAGGAGGAGCTGGCAAGAATTGATCTGGTCATCTCAACTTAAATATTAAATAAGACTATGAATTCTTACACTTGTGAAGATGATGATGTAGGAAGCAGTGTAGAAAAGAAAAAAAATTGTAGAAGAGTAAATAAGGGAGGAAATATCCATGCACTCCAGGATCAATCTGGAAAAGTGAGTTGTTTTAGCAGGTGTGCTTACCTTGGTCGGATCTAAAGGGGCTACTCTACCAATCTGTGTCTGAACAGCATCAGGGCACCCAATGGGTGCAATGAGGACACTCCGGGACCAAAACTGTCCTCAATGCTTTGAGAGCCAAGGAAGCTCCACACCAAATTTTGCCAGCTGTAAAAGATGGTAATTTAGTAGTTTATATGCATCTCTCATATTCAGAGACATTTATTATAAATGAAATAAATAATGTAAAAATGGAAAATTTAGTTTTTTACTTTTAAATTTTTGTAAAGTTAAATAAAAGCGTGGAAAAACACCTATAAATAATTTACAGTTATTTCATTTCAGTTTAATGTTTAAAAAAGTGAATTTAACTTCTTCTGTGCTTCAAAATCTGTAATCCTATGATCCCTATTTAAATCAATTTAGTGTCAAATGCTGTGCTAGTTTTAAATGTGGGTCATCTCAACAAGACTAGCCCTGCCACTTGACTGCTTGAGGAAGCAAACCAACCCTGAAGCAGTCAACAAGTCCAAGATTTCTGCAGTTGAACAGTGGCAGAAGTGCTGGATTTTTCAATATCTGCATAACTAAACAACAGATTATCCATTCAGAATGTCCAGCATTAGTCAACGATATTCACTCTATTAACTCTGTTTCTCTCTCAACAGCTGCTACCTGACCTGCTGAATATTTCCAGCATTTTTATTCTTATTTCAATCTCTCAACATCCACAGAATACTTGTTACATACCTTTGTATTCAGTATATTTATCTCCTCTTGTGTATCCATTCAACATATTTGATGGATTTGCTCATTTCTAATTTTAGCATTATATTCTACATATATCCCGCTCCTACTCTGCTGTCGTTGTTTCCCATTAAAACCTGCTCTTTCAGTCAATTCCAAACTCCTGACTTGCTACACACAACTGGTTCCTCCCATTTTTATTCTACATCTTTCTATAATTTCTTGTACATTTTCCTATTGTCAAGATTTAAAACTAATTAAACCTCTTCTAGTTATCACCCATAATACAAAGCATAACTGCAGTAATTGCTCGGCATCCAAAGGACTCAACATAATTCACAATTTGCCATTTTTTGTCAATGTATACCACAGTCTCTATAAAGTTGGTATGGTGTAAATATTTCCAATCCAGGTATGGAATATATCTACAGTATATAATTGTTTACATTTTCATTGTTCAGAAAACAACAAAACAAACTTATACGATATTATTAATTTTTCTAAACAACATCTCTTCAATAATATCACAAATCCAATAAAAATCCCCATGCTTGAAACTTCTGCTAGCTCTCTTTTCTATGCTGCAAACCTAACATCAGATTCTAACTTTTAGGCTAATTCCTACATAATGCAGTGGCATTCACTTCTCACAAGCTGTCAATTTTTTGTTAACTAATTGTAGACTGTAACCTTATATGTACAGAAATATGAAAAGATTAATAGCTAAAGATCATTTGGTCCACCTATTGAATAAGCAAAATTGCACACTTGCATATACCTTTAGGACAAGCAAAACTGTAAAATTCTGTTCATCAGCTTTATCTCCTCATTACATTGGTTAGCAAGAAGGATGGTGGAAAATAAAATAAAGCTTTTAAATCCATTAACTTAAAATCTGTGGTTGGATGAGGTTGGATTACTAGACTACTATCATAACAGTCCAGTACCTCAAGTCTCAGCTGTAGCTCAGATAATTATATAGTGATTAGGTTTCTTCTCCCTGCAGAGGTTGAGGGCATCCAAGTTGGGATTTCAGGCTATGGATCATTATGTACTAATCCCAGTAGGAGTTGGCTTATTATTTATAACCTTGGCACACATTACCAGATATCTAAGTAGGGAGGCCAATTCTGAAGTGCATCTTAATAAGTATTTCTGCGTTCCTGGACAATCCTTCCAAATCTAGACTTGACAAAGGTTAGCACTTTAAGAATCTTAATCCAGCTGTAATTTTGCAATCTGTCAGCAGTCAATGCTGAGTTGACTAATGTCAAATAAAATAATTCATTTTGATTGGATCTTGTTGGATGTTGGATCTTGTTTGTTGGTTTACTTACTGGCGCTGACTTGAGCAAGGTTACAAGCATGACTTAATTCATGATTCATGACTATTATTAAAGGATATTTTTGTCATTATTCAAACATTTTGTACATTCCATTAACATGCACATCAATGTAAACAACTTACAACTGACATACTTTGAAGGTAGCCCTGAAATATGAAACATATTACCTTAATGTAATTTATTAAATATTTTGATTCACAATAAACTATTATATGCAAAATTGACCCCTTCTCTCAAAGTGGGTATCAATCTCAAATGTACCGTTCTTGCGGGTGCTTCTGACTGTTCAAGGTAAAAGAAGATCCAAAGGTCTAGGAGGTGATAATTATTTAGGCATTTCAACATAAATCATCACTTTGGTGTTCATGAGGAGGATGCCACAAATATTGGTAAACGTAGTTTTTTAATTAGTCCCCATGGACACTCAACAGTTCAATTCCTACCTATCCAGAGCTGTTTTTAGGCTCCATATCACTCATCCTAGCCTTTACAAACCTCGAGTCTCCAGAGGATATTTTGCATTCTACTCTGTGCTTCCTTCTCATTTTACTTATCATTTGCCTTCCTACTTTAGATCAGAAATTACTGTTAGTATATAGGAGATTAAAGCTTAATGTATTCTTCAGATATTCCTCTCTCTATTGTTTTGCAGTAATATTAGTTCATCTAAACACAATGAGATAATATTAACATATTAAACATGAAGTCACGAATGCTGCTAACGTTATTTTTTAAACTTTAATTGTAATTTTCTAAATTCTGAAGTAGGAGTTAGCCTTTTTATATTGGCTGTACATGTATGCATCAATGCAGCCATGAAATAAGAAAGGATTCCAAGGAGATCTTCATTTATATAAAAATAAATGCTTTATGTAAAGACACAATCATATCAAAAAGATCCAACAGATTTTGGTGGCTTATTTCGTTATTAATTGCTAAGAGATGTCAAAACATATCAAATGCTCAGTTGTAAAACTATATTAATATTAATTTACCATTTACTTAATGACATTAATTTATTTTCTACACTCTCTGTGGCATACTGTATATTTGCATATCTTGAGAAGCTCTGAATGCAAGCAAAGGTCAATATAGACTACGGAAATCACAAAAATATATTTTTGAATACTAGATACACAAGACAATCATTCAGAATTCAGCAAACATAGCAGGTGCCACATTGCTTGCTTTATCCAAAATGCAATGCATATTTTAGAAGCATGCAATGGAACTGGACTGAAAACCATTAGCTGGTCTATAGACAATCTGGAGACTGAACTAATTTGCAAGCAATGATCTTCCTCAACATAGCATAGTCTGTAAAAGCGCAGCTGTGTTTCACTGCCATATTTTACCTAATGTAAAAAGTAATGCAGATCTCAACTATTAAACAAATGATTTCAGGTTGTTTGCTGACACTAAAACAGATCATGCCTCTAACTCTTAAAAGTTACTCCCTGGTGAGCCACAGCACTGTTGTTGTTATTGTATATGGATAATACAATGGTATTATTCAGAATGGCTGTGCAAGGAAGGAAATATCTCCCTCACTATCCCGCCCCGAGATTTCCCTGTAGAGAACAGTGAGGATAAGGGAAACCCCTTGTTCAGGAAGACCACTCAGCAAAGAGTTAGCTTCACAAAACAACTTAATAGAATAGCTGTGCAAGAAATTCCATGATCTCACTAGTTACAATAAGCTCACAGACACATACACACACAGAGGAAATACCGCATCTGCATAATATTGTAGAACTTGAAATAATATTTCCACTTTGTCCACCATGCACAAATTGCAAGGGACAA
This sequence comes from Hemitrygon akajei, assembly GCF_048418815.1. Classification (NCBI taxonomy): domain Eukaryota; kingdom Metazoa; phylum Chordata; class Chondrichthyes; order Myliobatiformes; family Dasyatidae; genus Hemitrygon; species Hemitrygon akajei. The sequence continues at coordinate 54,728,246 of NC_133133.1, read as the reverse complement.
AAACTGTCCCAGAAAATAAGAGTGTTAACTCTGCTGAGCTCAGAGGCTGAACAGCCTGGAGGGAAGCATCTCCTCCAGATGGAAAATGGAGCAGCCACACCCCAAGCATCTGGTCAAAAAACCAGAACCAGAACCTCTCTGGTAATCAGGTTCTTTCTGGTCCATTGCCATCTACCTCTCCCTCAACTGCAAAGTACGTTTTACCGATATGTGTCAGTGTATCAGTGCTCTTGCTGGCTCCTCCATCAATAGGCCCAGACACTCACCACACATCACATTTTAATTCCACATCCCATTCCCATTCTGATATGTCTATCCATAGCCTCCTCTACTGTCAAGATGAAGCCACACTCAGGTTGGAGGAACAACACCTTATATTCCGTCTGGGTAGCCTCCAACCTGATGGCATGAACATTGATTTCTCTAACTTCTGTTAATGCCCCTCCTCCCCTTCTTACCCCATCCCTTATTTATTTAATAATTTTTTCCCTTTTTTCTTTCTCTTTTTTCTCTCTCTGTCCCTCTCACAATCCTTGCCTGTTCTCCATCTTCTTCTGGTGCTCCCCTCCCCCTTTCTTTCTCCCAGGGCCTCCTGTCCCATGATCCTCTCTCTTCTCTAGCCTTGTATCCCTCTTGCCAATCACCTTTCCAGCTCTTAGCTTCATCCCTCCTCCTCCTGTCTTCTCCTATCATTCCGGATCTCCCCCTCCCTCTCCCACTTTCAAATCTCTTACTATCTCTTCTTTCAGTTAGTCCTGACGAAGGGTCTCGGCCCAAAACGTCAACTGCACTTCTTCCTATAGATGCTGCCTGCCCTGCTGCGTTCCACCAGCATTTAGTGTGTGTTGCTTGAATTTCCAGCATCTGCAGATTTCCTCGTACTCACCATAGGCATGCTCTTTTCATCTCAAACTGAGAAAACCAGTTCATCTCTGCAACATCAAAACCTTCCATCCTAAACTATTCCTGTGCAGAAACAGAATCACCTCATGTGGAGGAACAGACCCTGTCATTGCACCAGGAACCACAGAGCACCAGCTCAGATATCAGTATAGAGCAGTTGATAGATGCTTCATGTGGAGTTTTATCTGGCTCAAGTGCACTATATATCAGGCCACAAGGAGAGGAAATCTAACTACTGGAGGAAGTTTTCAACGTTATGCTGCCCCATATTAACTGGATAAAGACTTAAATGACCATTCATGGGAAATGTGAAACAGATCCATAAACAAGAGCTTGTTACATTGTCTGGCTTCCTGGCAGATGGAAAGAGTATAGCAAGCAATATGGAGGTGTTCCATCCACCGAGAACCATACTTCTATTAGTTCCACACTGAAGGTGGTACATAATTCTCTGACAATAAATGTCAATGTTTTTGCTTTGTTGCAGCTGATGGAGTAGAGATTGTTGTTTTCGTAGAGGCAAAGGTAGAGCTTATCCAAGTCCTGTGTGTTGATATAAAATCTCAGGCCAATCCAGGTAAAATTCTGCTGACCATCAGTCAGTTGCACTCCCTTCTGGACATTCATCTTGTCCTGCCTGGCCTTTGTTCATTTATTTCAGTCCTGCTGAACTCCAAGAGGAAAACCTGACCTGGCCAACCATAATTGAAGAAGTCAGGTTCCAGCAATTAAAACCAAAATCATTCGGTGTTCGTGTGCAAATACCTTCATAAAGATGGCATCTCCCTCTGTGATGGGTCACAAATCTCACGTAATATCTTAGAGCATTTGAAGGCCATTGTATCCATATGAATGTGGCTGCAGAGCCTAATTTTCAATCTGACTATTTTCATTCCCATATTGGATTGTAGTCTGACTTACTGTTATGACATCCACCCGACCACGCCAGCCTCCAAGGTTTAGATGCTCTAACTCTCTAGAATATGGATAACGGGCACAGCACCTTTAAAGATACAGGCCCGCCCCACTAATTGGTGGCCATGTTTTGCCACCAGGATTATAATATTTAAAGAACACCTGAACTGAGGTTTGGGGCTCAATCATCAGCTCAACTTTGGATTCTTGTCTAGCATCTGATTTAGAACCCTATCTTTATATTGTACCTCAATTCTATCCTCAGACACTCCAGCACTTGGGGTCTATCCATCCTCACCTAGGCCTCTCATCACACAATTGAAATCAAATGTAATGTGGTAGATATTTGGTTTCCGATCAGCATGCAGTTAGCTCAGATATCAAGATCAGAATCAGAATCAGGTTTATTATCACGGACATACAGTATGTGGTGAAATCTGTTATTTTGTGGAGCAGTACAGGGTAATGCATGACAAATGACTATGTTACAGTGAAAATAAAGTAAGTAAATATTGTAAAAGAGGAATAGTAGGAGGTTCATGGACTACTCAGAAATCTGATGGCAAAGGGGAAGAGACTGTTTCTAAAACATTGAGGGTGCATCTTCAGTCTCCTGCACCTCAGCCGTGATGGTAGTAATGAGAAGAAACCTGGCTGAGACAACAACCCTCTGCAGCTTCTTTTGATTCTGTGCATTGGAGACGCCATATCAAATTGGAATGCAACCAGTCAGAGTGCACTCCTTGGTATCTCTGAGGAAATTTATTTATTAGCGTCTTTGATGACATATCAAATCTTCGTAAACTCCTAATGAAGCACAGCCACTTCATTCATTGTTCTTCATTATTGCGTCAATATGTTGGACCCCGGATAGATCCTCTGAGATGTTAACACCCAGGAACTTGAAGCTGACCCCTCAATGAGGACTTCCCCTTCCTGTGACAAAAACTCCATAATCTTCATCCTGTACTGGTTCTTTTTAAACTATTACTTTCTGTGATTGCGATACGTAGGCAAACTATCCGAGAGTTAACAGAGGGAAGTTACATATGTTTTATCTGAGGAACTTAACAGTTTCTTGAGGCTATAACACGATTTTGTGAGCCTTCCCTCAAGTATTCCTTCAGCAATAGCTGCTCGTCACCACAAACTGGGGTTTTTGCAAGTGTTTAAGAGAATATCCTACTCGCAAAGAATTTGTTGGCAAGGGAGACTTAATGAAATTTTACCTCAGTGAAGTGCTTCCCACATGTGAGGGCAGTGTTGTTATTTAAGCAGACTGAAAGCATAACCAAAATAATATGTCAAGTATAAATTATTTGATCCAATTCAGATTGAATATTCTGAACTCAGAAGCCACACCTCATTCTGACTGGTCAAAGGTGTGGTTTCTTAATTCAATTTCAGCCTTGTTTAGTGTGATAACCAAAACAGATGTGACCTAATTGCTCTGACAGAGAGATCCTGCTTGATGACGCCTTCTATATTCAGCAAGCTCTGAGCTCCTGTATTTAAACATCTCACACCACATTTATCAATCAACACCGAATTAGTTTAATGAAATGTCAAGCAAAATTGATAGGCAATCAATCTGCACATTTGTTAAACTTATTGTGTGGGTTTCCATGAGCTTAGAATGACACCCAAATAGGGCAACTTGGCTCAGTGTTATCTGCTATGTTACATTAAACTGGGCAAACCAGTACCAGTCATGATATATAACAACTACTTCATGTTTAAAATGAGGTCTTTGCTTAGATAAAATGCAATTAATATGCATTTGAAACACACTCCAGCCATTAATGTTCGAATCACAAGCAGTTCCAAGTTCAATCACCTCCCAGTTTCTTACTTCATCCCACTCTCACATCTTCCCCCTCGCCTATCACCTGCCAGTTTTTACTCCTTCCCCTCCCCCAACCATCTTACTCTGGCTTAACCCACCTTCCTTTCCAGTCTTAATGGAGGGTCTCTGCTCAAAGTGTTGACCGTTCATTCCCCACCATAGATGCTGCTGGGCTTGCTGAGTCCCTCCAGCACTTTGTGTATGTTGCTCAAGATTTCCAGCATCTGCAGAATCTCTTGTGTGTCTGGGACTAATCATATAAGTACTCTGGGGGAAGGAACAACTCATGTATCGCAGTTTAAATCAGAATCAGTTATTTGGGAAATAGTGAATGGAAGTAAAATAGATTTTCATGATGCCTATCTAATTTGTATTGGCAAGGCATTCAAATGAAGTATTTAAAGTTCATTTGAAGAAAAATGCCAAAAAGTAGGACCTCTTCAGAAGTGAAAAATATTCAGCCCTGAGGTCAGTTGTTCTAGTTGTGTGAGGCGTGATTTATCAATATAAATGCAAAGATTCCTTTCAATAGACCACTTACAATTATCACAATAATAATTGATATTAAATTCACATTTTCTTACAGCATAGAAGGGATTATTTTCAACCCATAGAGTCTATGTCTGCTTAAGCCATATCTGGAGTGACAAGTAGACATTAGAGAGGATACAGAGGAAAGATATGAATACCCATTACTAGGTCTGCAGATTTTAATGATGATGGGAAAATAGCTTAACAGTGGATTGTCTTTGGAATAGAGAGTCAGAGGAGAATTAATTAAGCTGTATAAATTATTGTAGGATGGATGGATGGATACGAAGGTTGTATAGTTTTTAAGTAATTAATGAAGGATTAGTAGGGCATTGATGAAAATGTTTCTTGCTGTAAAAAGCAATAAGCATCTTGAGATCATTGCCCAAAAGATTGTCAGAGGCCAATGCCATAAGTACAGTTAAAAAGCATCTGGGCGGGCATAACCATAACCTACAAAACTACAGAGCAAGAACTAGTATGTGACTCTTTCCAGGTGACATGGACACAATAAATTAAAAGACCACATTCTTCAATGGAAACTCTTACTTTTGGATTAGTAAAGTATCTTGGAGTTAAGGTCAGGAACTCTGGAGGTAGACCCTTAAATACTTGCAATAACCGGTCATTACTTCCTTTCTCCTTCCAAAGCAAGCAGCAGATACTCTTCCATTTTTAGTGGGAGTTTCCAATAGGGATATTATATTGTAACTTCATTAAAATTGATCCGTCATCCACTGTGTCACTTAATCTTTATGGTCCTTGTATCTTATAGCATGGATTTCTGACTTTAGCATTTAATCCACGTTGGCAATGTAGTGGTAGAATGTTGTGATTACCAGGTTGCATTCTAGCATTTTCAATGTCCACTTTGTTTCGAGAGCTTCATTATTCAGTGGAACTGCACTAACAGCGTCTTGAGCTTAGCAGTAGCATTTGTAGCCTCCTTTTACATGATCATGATGACAGGACAGAATCCTCTAGCACTGACACAAATTGGACACAGGTGTCATCATGAACTAAATGCTCAAAAGACGGACACGTAAAATACACTGACACCAAGTATACTCTGCTGAACTACAGCTACAAATACAGGTACTAACTGTTAAATTAACCACGCATGGTAAATGTATGCAAATATTCTTTCCATGTATCCTGACATTGATAACACTTCCCTTCCCAAATGAATTGAAGGACTGTCAATCCTAGACAGCAACTATATCAGTGGCTCAGGTGTAGATAAGAAATGAAATCATCCATTAAGCATACAGACAAAATAAAACTTGAATCAGAATTAAAAACAACATTGTTACCTGGTATACTAAGTGCACTTTTACTGAAGCCCTCTCTCCATAAGCTGAAGACGCTTCGCAGGAACAGAAATAGCCATATCTATTGACTGCCTTTAACGGCTGAAAAATTACATTTTAAATAATTTAAAAATGTAATGAAATTGAAATGACCTCGCCAACAAACCAGTTAAGGTCAAAATATGTTACAACAATTAATAAAATGTATATTTAATAATGCATTTAATTAATCTCTGAGCTGTTTTATGTATATTGCTGAATATGGTTAAAATACCATTGTGTATTTATCAATTTTAAAACAAAAACCTTATGCACTGCAGCTAAATGGTTAATTAGGGAAAAATTACCCAACAGGCTCCTTCCTTGTGTCAGCAGACCTCAATAGATCTGAGGAGATTTGTACCTTGGCTTCCCCCATGAACCTGTTGTTAGCATTTAGTGGGCTAGATTCATTCATATTATTGATTTGTTAAACTCATTTCCCTGGTGCTTGGAGACAAGGAGCAGATGTGTTCTTTATTTCATTATTATGTAACTACAATGAAGCACTGACAGAAAGGGTACATTAATTATTTGGTCAATTATTAATTACTCATCACCACAATCAATTGCAGTTTTTGGAAGTGAATGTGATTTGTCTTGTTTGGTCAGTGAGCACACAACATCACTTTTTATTGTTCCAAACTGAATTAAAGGTAAAGTGAAAGGGGCTCTGCATCCAAATACAGTAAAAATAATGCATTGTCAATTTCTAAGGTTTTTCACACAGAGCACTCTGCGGTCTGCACAGATTCACAATTCTACAGAGTATACTGTAAATGCATTTCCTTGATATGAAGAACAGAAATCTTGCATGGATGCAGTTCAGATGCAGACAATAGGGAGGGACCGCTACGTTTCATCTGACCCATGCTCCAACAAATATAAGGAGCCAACTAAAACCTTTCTCACTTCTCTTCTGTAAACTCTCCCTCAGTCTTTATCCAAATTACTGTCTTCTTTCTGACTGGCAGTCTTCTGTTGTATATTTCCAGGTGGTGTAGTCTTAGGGCTGAGTAATGCTTTAGAACAACACAAATGCATTAGCAGTTAAAGCAATATTTGACCTGCCTGCCTCTACATATGGATAATCTCTGTTACAACACAGGAGTTGTACCACATTGAACAAGACGATAAGAGTAATGGTTTTTGGTGGTAAAATGTAGACACATACTGCATGGAAAGATCAAAGTCCCTCCAATGTAAATTGGTAATGTAACACTTGCCCAACAGGCTGGTATATATCTAGGGGAAAAAAGTCCAGCCACTCACCAACCCCGCCTCCCGTATACGCAGATGCTGTGGGAATCAAGTTAATGCCGTGTCGCGCACACAATATCAAACTCACACCAAATGCCGTTATGGAATATACTTTAAAGATTTTACTAAAACTAAATGAGTACTAACAATACAGTGTATATGAAGGAAAAGAAAATAAAGTAAGAGGCTCCAAACTTATCAGAGTTCAGTCAGTTTAGTGCACATCATTGGAGCTCAACCATCAAACCATTCGACCCCTCGTCACTTTCCTCTGACCTCCACGTCCTCGCACCTGGGACCACCCCGGTGGTCGACCGAGCAGTGCAGTGCACGTCCGCCTTCTTCGGCGTCTTCTTCCCGACTTCCCAAAAAGACCACGAAACCCCTGGTCCCAGACCCAATAACCCAAGACAAAATAACATTCCCCCATTGGTTAACTAATTAATACAATCCCCGTTATCAGCAATTCTAAAGCTAAACAACTGCGAGAGAAAGCACTTATCATAACAAAGAAGCCATTTGATTAACATACGCAGTATATTGTACAGTAACATGAATCCTTCAGTCTTAATTATGTTGCTAAGTACCAAATTATGCCAATCATATATGGGCTAATCAATTGCAGATTGAACTATACGAAAGCTCAGGGAAGTTAATTTATACACTCAGTGTCCACTTTATTAGGTACGCCTGTACTCCTGCTTGTTTATGCAAATATTTAATGAGCCAATCATGTGGCAGCCACTCAATGCATAAAAGCATGCAGACATGGTCAAGAGGTTCAGTTGTTCAGACCAAACATTAGAATGAGGAAGAAATGTGATCTAATTGACTTTGACCATGGAATAATTGCTGGTGCCAGATGGGATGGTATGAGTATTTCAGAAACTGCGAATCTCCAAGGATATTCACACACGACAGTCTCTAAAGAGAACAGTGTGGAAAAAGTGGCATCCTGTGGGTGAAAACACTTTGTTAATGAGAGAGGTCAGAGGAGAATGGCCAGACTGGTTGAAGTTGACAGGAAGGTGACAGTAACTCCAATAACCAAGTGTTATAACAGTGGTGTTTAGAAGAGCATCTCTAAATGCATTTGTTGAACCTTGAAGTGGATGGACTACAACAGCAGAAGATCATGAACATTCTTCTTGTACCTAATAAAGTGCCCACTGCGTGTATATATCAGAGTAATTGTAAACAAGGCAGATATTCCAAAGTTGCCTGCATGGCCAGTGGCATCTGGATTAGCAAAGATAAGACTAACTTCCAGCAAGTCACGTCAGTAAAGCTAAAAATAAGATAAATCAACGTGACTTATAAATAATGTGGCTGCAGAGAATGAAATGTTGCCAGTTTTTAGTTAATTGTCTGCTCACTTTTATTGATTACTATACCATTTTCTGTCTTGGGGAATCTGTGCTCACATTAAGTGATTTATTAGGTTTTTCAGGATCTGGTTGTCTCTGGCATGCTCAGCGTTTAATGCCTATCCCTACCTGCTCTTGGAAAGGGGTTGATGAGCCATACTCTTGAACCATTGCAATCTTTCTGATGAAAGAACTACCGCAAAACTATTGTTCAACCGTTTTAGGATTCAGACCAGCAGCAATGAAGGAATATCAATACATCTTCAAGTCAGTGTAGCGTGCAACTTGGAATGTAACCTGCACATTCAGATTCAGATTCAGTTTATTGTTATTTAGAAACCACAAATGCAATGCAGTTAAAAAATGAGACAACGATCCTCCAGAATGATATCACAAAAGCACATGACAGAACAGTCTACACCAGAAAATCCACATAACGTTTGGCAATCCCCAATCCAGAGTCTGGAGAGGCTGCTGCGTATTAATATCGCGCTATCATCTTAGCGCGTTCCCATGAACTGCTGGCATCATCATTCTTGGTGGTACAGCTGTGGAATTGAGGAGGTGCTTCCAGAGTAGCTGAGGCAAATAATTAGAATGTATTTTGAAGATGGCAAATGTTTCAGCCACAATAAGAATGAAGAGTTAGAGTGATGAAAAGGGCGTCAATCAAGAGGGCAACTTTGTCCTGGATAGTGTTAGCTTCTTTAGTATTGCTGTCACCCTCATCCAGGCAAAAGACTATTGGTATGCCTTGCAGATGGCATGACAACCATGATGGCTTTGATGCACAAGAGATTATTCATTGTAGCCTCTAGCTGACTCTCATACCTACATACCATTGTCAATGGGCACAACACAATTTCAATGAAATGCAAGCACGAACATTTTAACGATGCTAAAATGAACATTGTGATGACATAGCTTTAAATTTCACAGGCAGATGGACTATTGGAAATGGCTGCTGCCTTGCAGTTTTCTCATGCAAATGTTACTTGCCACTTAGCAGCCCTATGTCTTGTTAAATGAAAGCATGGATTACTTCATTTTCTGAGGAGGTGGAAATGGAATTGAAAATTATGGAATTAAAAGAGCACATTTACAATTCTAACCTTGTGATAGAAGGAAAATTATTCCCGAAACAGCAGAAATTGATTGCAGCTAGGACACTCTCTAAGAAACTCCTGCAGAGATGTGCTGGAGTTGAGGTAACTGACCATCATCAACCACAACAACTTTGTATAATGTAATTTATGATTCCAAGGTCCATTAACTTCAGTTTTTACCAGCATTCCTTGATGACATACTTGGTTAAATACTGTCTTCATATCAAAGTTAGTTATTCTCACATCACTCCTAGATTTGGTACTAGTCTTCATTTTGTTGAAGACTGAGAAATGATTGCGCATTATTAACTCAATTGGATATGTTGTACTCTTATGGGAAGGTCATACCAGGGCAGTTTTCTACACAGTCAGTAGATGTAGTGTTGCAAATCCTGTAGCTGCTTGGTCAAAAGTGCAGTTGATTCTCGAATAAGTATTCAGTACCACTGTTGGGATGTTGTCTAGCTCCAATGTCTTTGCTGCATCTGGTGTTCTCAACCCTTTTCAAATCATGAGAAGTGACTCAAATTAGCTGACTTCCAAAATAGTAGAGATCTCGAGAGGAATCCCAGCCAAATTACCTGCTTACCACTTCTTTGATAAAACAATTGTGAATGTTCTGCCTTGAATTCAGCATTCACATATTAGACCATGTTTGTTTTTATCAAGAATGGGAATGTCTCTCAGCCCTCTCCTCCTATAAGCTGTTTAATTGCCCATGTTCATTCATAAATATCTGTGATCTGATCCATTATTAATGGGATCACCCAGCTTGGTCTGTTGCATTTTGTGTTGTTGGTTAGCATGTGCAGTGTAGTGTAATGGTTTCATCAGGCTGGAACCTCATTTTTGAGCATCCTGATATTGCAGCCAGTGCGCCTTTCTGTTCTTACTGAATTTTGGTTGATCGTTTGAATATTTGTAATGATAAAATGAGGTTCAGCAACTACTCAGGTTACAGATTGCACTGGTGTACGATTCTGCTATTACAAATATCCATAGCACCTCATAGTTGCCTCATTTTCCATAACCGTGCAGGGTCCACTACGTTTAGGATATTGACTGTGCCAGACAATATCATGGAATCTGCCCTCAACATGAAGATAGTACTTTGACTCCATAAGGTGGTCACTCCTGACAATGTCATCAAGATCAGATGCATTTGCTACAAGCGGACTACTGAGAATTAAGTCAAGTTCATTCACTGTACCTGCCATAGACCCAAAATGGGAGTTTGGCCTCTCAAAGTTCAAAGTAAATTTATTATCAAGGTGTATATATGCCATCATATGCAACTCTGAGATTCATTTTCTTATGGGCATATTCAGTAAATCCGAAGTAGAATAATAACCATGACAGAATCAATGAAAGACCACACCAAATGGGCATTCAACCGGTGTGCAAAAGACAACAAATTGTGCAAATACAAAAGGAAAATAATGAAGAAAGAAAGAAAGAAAGAAAGAAAGAAAGAAAGAAAGAAAGAAAGAAAGAAAGAAAGAAAGAAAGAAAGAAAGAAAGAAAGAAAGAAAGAAAGAAAGAAAGAAAGAAAAAAAGAAAGAAAAAGAAAGGAAGGAAGGAAGGAAGGAAAGAAAGGAAAGAAAGAAAGAAGCAATAAATCTCAAGAACATGAGATGTAAAGTCCTTGAAAGTGAGGCCATAGGAGACATTTCAGTGATGGGACAAGTTAAGTTGAGTGAAGTTAACACCTTTGGTTCAAGAGCCTGTTAGTTGAAGGGTAATAACAGTTCCTGAATCTGGCGGTGTGAGTCCTGAGGCTTCTGTACCTTCTTCCTCATTTTAGCAGTGAGAAGAGAGCATGACCTGTGCGGTGGGGGTCCTGATGATGGATGCTGCTTTCCTGCAACAATGCCCTTGGTGATGGGCATTGAATTCCCCCTATCAATTACTTTTCACTGTATTTCCAATTGCTGTCCAGTACAACACAAGACTTAATTATCTAGTTTATGTTTGACCTAATACCATGAATCTTCAAGTCAATTTTGAGGACTCCCAAGCTACATACTATAATACTGGTTCTATAGAGTATGTCATGCATTGACTTTTTACCCAGATATTGTCTTCAAGGGGTCTGGCACATTGTAAGTATGATAAACACAAGAGCTTTTGTAGATGCTGGAAATCCAGAGTAGCATGCACAAAATGCTGGAGGAACTCTATAGGCCAGGCAGTATCTATGGAGAGGAATAAAGAGCCAACATTTCCTCCCCTTTCCTTTCCAGTCCTGATGAAGGGTCTCTGCCCAAAATATGTGGCTCTTTATTCCTCTCCATAGATGCTGCCTGACCTGCAGAGCCTCTCCAGCATTTTGTGTATGTGTTACACTGTACGTTTAATTTTATAAGGGTGACTATGTTAAGCTGTAATATATGTATTTTGTTGATCAAAAATTGTTACACCATTTGAGTTTAGAGGAGTAATGGCAGAATTATGTCTTTTTCTATAGTACCAACAGGGGGCTGTGAGGCTGATCACTTTTCCTAAAGTCAGCTTTGATTACAAAGTTTTATTTAGCAGTTAAAAGTTACATTAATGCAAAATTTTCATCTACTGTAGTTTAAATGAGGATGAGAGTCAGATCCATTTTCAGAAAGTCAGCTTTGATAACGTCAGAAAACTGACAACTTTTGTAAAATGCAAAGCAGGCTCTGCTGAGACAATTCATGTGAATACGGCTGCTTTACCAATGACAAGTAATTAGAGGGCAGGGTCAATAAGGCTTCCTTTTTATATTAGGAAAAATATGAATTGCTTTCAAGGAGAGGGCAAGATTTGCTTCGCCTTCCCTCGAAAGCAGTTCATTAATTTCTGTATTAGAAAAAGTCTTGAAATGGAAATGTGTTTAAATGTCATATCAGGGCTGGGCCTCATCAACCTTACCGGGCCTTTGTGCTCTGCATAATTTTATTGGCATCATGCATTAATGATAAGATCTAAAAACTAAGGGAAATTTACCCTCAAATGGATTTTGCCACCAAAATGATAAATATTAATGATTTTCATTATCTTGACATAATTTTGATCGACTCATTGTGTGTCTTTCAAAGCAGATGAGGCAACTTATAGCATTGTACCAGGCCTGAACTCAGCATGGCAATTCTTGAAGGCTTGAAAGAGACCAGGGAACATAATCTGACAGTTTTGAAAAGTATGTAGACTTTTTTTTTTAATCTACGTATGCTTCCCAATTTTCAGCAGCAGTGGAGTACAAAATGGAGGAGGAACTTGTTAGGGCATTTTAACCACCTCAATAGCCACCTTATTAGGTATACCTCCTCTTTTATGCAAATATCTAATCAGCCAATCATGTAGCAGAAAAAAGCATGCAGACATGGTCAAGAGGTTCAGCTGTTGTTCAGACCAAACATTAGAATGGGGAAGAAGTGCGACCTAAGTGAATGTTTGTTGGGATAAAGATTACTATTGCCCAAATATTTTTATAGCACAATATCTTTCTTGTTCGTAATCAGTAACAATTGTAATCCAAAGGGAGATTTTATCTTTTTTTTTAGCAAACAAATATAATTTTATTAAGCCACGTTAGCATACATTAGGTCAGTTTGATCGATACAAACTTAATTTTTACACTTATTACACTTATTATTTCCTTACAAATCTCACAGCATGGTAGCATAGCGATTAGCACCACGTTTTACAGCACCAGCGGTAAAATCAGAGTTTGGTTCCCACTGATGTCTGTACTGAGTTTGTACGTTCTCCCCGTTGCCGTTGCATTTCCTCCAGGCCCTCTGGTTCACTTCCACATTTCAAAAGGACAGAGTCATTATTCAGTTGTTGGCACGTGAAGTGTGCCCACACTTGTGGGTCACCCGGCACAATCCTCACCGATTTGATTTGACACAAACAATTCATTTCACTGTATGTATTCATATACATGTGACAAATAAAGTGAATTGTTAACTTTATCTGTTTCCCATCACCAAATCATCCTATCTGCCTTCTTTCTTGGAATACTACCAATCAGAGACAGAGACTAATTTAATTATTCAAACTGAATGTCTTAGAAAATTCACCATGATCTGCGACATTTGGACCAGTAAACTTTACTATATTAGTTGAGTTGTTGATCTGGAAGAAATTTATGTATTTAGATTATCAGAGAAACAATTACTAGAGCTCCTTGCATCAGGGGAAAATAAACGATATAAATCATAACTCAGTTTAATTCTAACTAATCCAGGCCTAGTGCTTCATGTTAAACCTATTGTTACGCCCCTGGTGAATTTCACCTGTAGCTCACTCCTAAACTAAATATTTTGCTGCTTGTTTGGACATAAAGCTTTAGACATATTCTTCATGATATTCACGGTGATCTGTGCTCTTATTGATTAAACAATGCCCTGACTGTTCCAAGTAAATATTCAGAGCTTCTTAAGCCATTGATCCTATCCTACGCCCTTGCAATAAACTTATTGCTCACTATTCCAGGTGACTGAACCTAAAAACAGCCTATATCAGTAGCAGTGACAACCTGCTTGTTTCTAAGAACCCATCTGGTTCACTAATATCTTTTGAGGGAGGAAATGTGCCCCTCCCAGAATCAAAACCATGTGGTAAACTCTTAAATGTATAGTAAAATAGAGCAGCAAACCACCTATCTCTATCAAGATGGACAATAAATGCTAGCCTCACCAGTAATATTTCATACCTGTCCCAAACTTTTGATACACTGGGCAGGGTTCTTGTGACAAAAATAGCAAGTTTATCACATCATATTATATTGTGTTTTGTATGGTACTATTTCTTTTACATACTACATCCAACTTCCAGTCTCTGTCCTGGAATTCTTACTCTATGTCACTTGTCTCTCTTCCATTTCCAATTCCCTCTAATCTTCATTGCATTTCGTTCTTTATTAACTCTGTTTTTAAGATTCAAGATTGTTTCTATTTATTCTACTTCACGAGGTCTGTTCTCCCATTCAGTTTTTGTTCTTCTTTTCACACGTCACATGCCGGTGATAATAAACCTGATTCTGATTCTAATTCTCTACATTTTTAGTTCTTTTTTCCTTTGCTTTTCTTCTCCTCGTGTTGATACATCTTTATTCAACTCTCCTTTTTATTCCTTTACTCTTTGCACAATTTTCACTTTTTTGTCCCTATATTCCTTCTTATTATTTTCACGTTTACTTGAACCTGTGTGGAGGAGAGGCAAATGCATTTAGGCTCTTGTGAGTGGGTAGACTGGAGGATCATTGTACAGAAAACGGGGTAGGTGTTGTTTATTTCACTGTAATGAAATTACCCAGACATCATTTAATGTAAAAGGATGAGGAAACCTTCACATCACTTTGAAGAGAATTAAAATTGTTTTTCAATAGTTGATTTAAAAAGTAGTCTGATAACCCAAAATAAAACAAAGTGACAGAAAGGTCAGTGAGTTCACCAGAGGTGGACGAGGGAATGGGGAGGACAGAGTTCCCAAAGGCAGAGAAATGAAACAAGGCATGATGACAATGGAGAGATGTAAAGAGAAAGCTGTTAAAAAGCAGAAATAAAAAATGGAACTCTGTTTATTTTCCAATATTTAAGCTTCAAAGTGTAAAGATTTATCATGCAGGGGGTATTTGCACCAATACTGCATAGAAGTGAAGCTACTGACCGGAGGTTACTTCCATTTATCGACTCCCTGTACACGTTTAGTAAGTTACCTCTCTTCAAATACTCATCAAGGCATTAACAAAATGTGATGAGGGTTTCTGCCTCTGCAAATCCTTCAAGCAGTGAGTTCCAAACCCCCAATTTATGTTTTTGTGGAAATATCTTTCTTTAGATACCCTCCAATCCTTCTACTAATTAATTGGTTATCAAACACTCTGCCTGGGGAAATGGATTCTTCCTAGTCAGACTGCCTATGCCTTCCATAACTTTGTAAACCTTAATGAAATCTCTTCTCGGTCTCCTTTGTTCCAAAGAAATCGCTCTGGTAGTCTCGCCTCATGACCATAATTCCTATCCCTTGTAATATCTTTGTAAATTTCCTTCGTACTCCATTTTGCTATCAAATGTTTTTTCTCTAATGTAGTAATTGGAAGTACTTTTTTAGTGGTAGCTTAAATACCATTTTTTCCCAATGTTAATTCCTTACCTCTCTTTTTCTATTTACTATTTTCATATGCTGTAGCTGATAAATACATGAATGCCTAATTAACCATAATGTATATTTGTCCAACACAAGCCTTCAAGGATCTGTGAATATGCACTCCAATATCCGACAATTCTGCTACACTTCTTGGTATCTTTGCATTTATTGTGCATCCTTTATAGCTCTTCCCTGGTGCATTATTGTATGCATCCTTCTGTGCCTGCATAACAATGTCACAACAATGACTTCCTCCTCATTATCTTCATATCATGGCACACTGGGAGTTACCACTGGGGTGTGGCTTCAATCAGTAAGATGGCTCTCAGCAGACAAGCCATTGAAGTGATCAACAATTATGAGAGTAAGAAAGTGCCATCTCCATTCATTTTTAATAGTTCTTCTTGCACCGAGATCACAGTCATGTCACATCGATCAGGAAAATCTCCAGATTTAACTCTTATTTCTCTACACCTGCCTGCACACACTTGTGCATGTGATATTGACTGTTGCTGAAAGGTTGAGTGGCTATGCCACTTTCTTCTTATGCTGCTCTGTTAATGATAATAAGTGCTGTGGGAGTTTGTCAACCCCTGCTTTCACATTGGCAGTGTGAAGGATTTTGGAAGGAACCCGCAAAATTCCTGACTGCACAACCATCTAGGAAGCCTTGCTGATTTCCCATCCACTGGCATCTGCAGAGACTGTTTTCAATCCTCCTGCTCTTTTCTCCATTGTGCTCCTTTCTGCTCCTGATTCTGGACTAAGCTCTTCTTCTGGCTAGGCTGACAGTGTATAACAGACTCCATGACGTATAAAACTCTTCCTGCTTCACATCTAAAGGAGGAGGATGGCACTCTTACTAAGCTCCTGTTGTAGATGTGGTTTTCAGAGTAAAAAAAACACATTACACGACACTGCAGCCTAGATAGTCAGAAGCTAGGAAGGGAGATAAAGTCTCCATGATCTAAATGATACGGTCAAGAATGAATAGAGTCATGGTTTCATAGAAAAGTACACCACAAAAAGGGGTCCTTTGGCCCATCCAGTCCACACCAAAACCATTTAAACTGCCTACTCCCATTGACCTGCACCAGGACCATAATTCTCCATACCTCTACCATCCATGTACCTGTCCAAGCTCCTCTTAAATATTGAAATCAAGCTTGCATGCACCACTTGCACTGGCAGCTCATTCCACACTCTCACAGCTATCCGAGTTAAAAAGTTTCCCCTCATGTTCCCCTTAAACATTTCACCTTTCACCCTTAACCCATGAACTCGAGTTATATCCCACCCAACCACAGTGGAAAATCCCTGCTTGCATTTACCCTATCAATACCCCTCATAATTTTGTATACCTCTATCAAATCTCCTCTCAATCTCTATGTTACAATGTTATTTACACCTTTCCTGTAGGTAGGTGACCAAAACTGCATGCGATACTCCATTAGACCTCACCAATGTCTTGTACAACTCCAACACTACATCCCATCTTTACTTTGATTTATGAAGGTTAATACATCAAAAACTTTCTTTACAACCCTATCTACCTGTGACACTACTTTCAGTGAATTATGCACCTGTATTCACAGATTCTTTTGTTCTACCACACTCCTCAGTGGCCTAATGTTCACTGTGTAAGACATTCCTTAGTTTGTCCTACCAAAGTGCAGCACCTCACACTTGTCTGCACTAAATTCCATCTGCCATTTTTCACCCATTTTTCCAGCTGGTCCAGATCCCTCTGTAAGCCATGATCATCTTCCTTGCTGTCCACTACACAACAATCATTGTGTCATCTACAAGTTTACTGATCCAGTTATCTACATTACCATCCAGAGCTTTGATATAGATGTCAAACAACAACACCCCCAGCAATGATCCCTACGGCACTCCACTAGTCACAGGCCTCCAGTCAGAGAGGCAACCATCTGCTACCGTTCTCTTGCTTCCCCCACAAAGCCAATGTCTATCCAATTTAAATGCCAAATGACTGTATCTTCTTAACCAATCTCCCAAGCAGGGCCTGTCAAATGTGTTGTTGAAGTCTATGTAGACAACATCCACTGCTTTACATTCATTATCTTTCCTGGTATCTTCCTTGAAAATCTCTATAAGATTGGTTAGACACAACCTACCATGCACAAAGCCATGCTAACTATCCCTCATCGGTGCATGTCTATCCAAATGTTCTTATATTGGTCCCTTAGAATAGCTTCCAATAACTTCCCCACTACTGATGTCAGGCTCTGATACCATCAAAATTGCCCTTTCTCCAATTTAGAATCTCATCCCATGAACCAGAGCTATCTTTTTGCATATTTACTTTGAAACTAATGGCATTGCAATCACTGGGTGTAAAGTGTTCCCCTAGACGAACTTCTGTTACCTTCGCTGTCTCATTCCCTAATAGCAAAACAAGTACCGCACACTCTCTTTGGGACTTCTATGTTCTGATTAGGGAAACTTCCTTGAATGCATCTGACAAACTCTATCCCATCCAGTCCTTTACCAGTATTTGTGTCCCAGTCAATATGTGGAAAGTTAAAATCACCTACTATAGCAACTTTTTTTTTCTTGTAACAAAATCTCTTTCTCTCTCTGCGATCATTCTACAAATTTAAATCCCATGGGCTGTTAGGTGGTCTGTAATATAGCCCCATTAATGTGGTCATACCTTTCTTATTACTCAGTTCCACCAATAACGCCTCACTAGATGAGTTCTCCAGTCTGTAATCACTGATCACTGCCATGACATATTCACAGACTAGTAACACCACCCATCCTCACTCTCTGTCGTATCTAAAGCAATGAAACAACAGAATATTGTGCAGTTACTCCTGCTCCTCTTGCAAGCAAGTCTCACGCATGGCTGCAATATCACAATTCCATATGTTGATCCATGCCCTGAGCTCTTCTGCCTTTTCTTCGATACTTTTCATGTTAAAATATACACTGCTCAGGACATTGGTCACACCATGCTCAACCCTTTGATTCCTGACTTTCTCTAAGGGCTACCACAATGAAATATGAGCTTCCTGGTTACCTGTTATCAACCATGAGAAATTATATTCATGCCAACTTTGACCTGTCCATCCAGGTCCAGTGGATGACAGACTTGAGCAAAGCACCAACACAGAGGCTATGTACAAGAAGGGCCAGGGTCGCCTCTACTTCTGAAGAAACTGAGGTCCTTTGGAGTATCACGAGGAAATCTGCAGATGCTGGAAATTCAAGCAACACACACAAAATGTTGGTGGAACGCAGCAGGCTAGGCAAGGAAGAAGCACGGTCGACGTTTCGGGCCGAGACCCTTCATCAGGACTAACTGAAAGAAAAGATAGTAAGAGATTTAAAAGTAGGAGGGGGAGGGGGAAATGCGAAATGATTGGAGAAGACCAGAGGGGGTGGGGTGAAGCTGAGAGCTGGAAAGGTGATTGGCAAAAGGGATACAGAGCTGGAGACACTCTGTCCGCCAGAGAAAGCAGGATCTCCCAGTGGCCACACATTTTAATTCCACATCCCATTCCCATTCTGATCTGTCTATCCATGGCCTCCTCTACTGTCAAGGTGAAGCCACACTCAGGTTGGAGGAACAACACCTTATATACCGGCTGGGTAGCCTCCAACCTGATGGCATGAACATTGACTTCTCTAACTTCTGTTTATGCCCCTCCTCCCCTTCTTACCCCATCCCTGATATATTTAGTTTCCCCCCCTTTTTTCTTTTTTTTCTCTCTCTCTGCCCATCACTCTGCCTGTTCTCCATCTCCCTCTGGTGCTCTCCTCCCTCTTTCTTTCTCCCTAGGCCTCCCGTCCCATGATCCTTTCCCTTCTCCAGCTCTGTATCCCTTTTGCCAGTCACCTTTCCAGCTCTCAGCTCCACCTCACCCCCTCCGGTCTTCTCCTATCATTTCGCATTTCCCCCTCCCCCTCCTACTTTCAAATTTCTTACTATCTTTCCTTTCAGTTAGTCCTGACAAAGGGTCTCAGCCTGAAACGTCAACAGTGCTTCTCCTTATAGATGCTGCCTGGCCTGCTGTGTTCCACCAGCATTTTGTGTGCGTCCTTTGGAGTATGCAGGCCTCTCCTTCACATGTTCTACCAGTCTGTTGTCACCAGTACAATCTTCTATGTGGGCACTAACTGAAGCAGTGTCATCAACATGGGTGATGCCAATAGGCTCAATAAACTGATTAGAAAGACTGGCTCTGTTAAAGGAGTCAAACTGGACACATTGGAGCCTGTGGTAGAACAAAGGACCCTACAGGAAATCTTGACAATTGTGGACAATGTTTCTCACCCTCTGCATGTCACCTTGGCTGAACAGAGGAGTGCCTTTAGTAATAGACTAAGACAACTGCCCTGCTCCAAAGAGCACTATATGAGGTCATTCTTACCCTCGGCCATTAGGCTCTATAATGAGTCAACCTATAGCCAGGGAAGTGATGACCCCCCTTCTGTTAGACTGTTTGTGGTAACTTATTTTTTATTCTTTCTTACTTCTCTTCTAATATTTGTATATCTGTAATGGTACTTGTAATGCTACTGTGACACTGTAATTTCCTTTGGGATCAATAAAATCTATCTAGCTCGTGCCAATCTAGAATTGCACTGGGTTGTGAAATGAAGCCCACTGTACCGGGGAGGTTACGACATGCTGAGGTTGGCAATGTTGCCAGATGCACTTACACAGAGCATAGAAGAATGCTACACAGCACCAAGCCCTTTAGACCATGGTGTCTGCGCCACGTATCACGCTGAATTAAGCTAAATTTATTCTGCCTGTGCATGACCCCTCCACTCCCTGGATAGTCATGTGTCCATCTAAAAGCCTCCTGAACACTAGTATCGTATCTGGTTCTCCACCTACCCCTTCAGCCCACTCCAAGCGTTACTCACTCTGTGTAAAAAAGCTTGTCCTCCACATCTCTTTTGAACTTCGCCCCTCTGCACCTTAAATACAGGTACTCTTGAATTTGACATTTCTACCTTGAGAGAAAGGTTCTGACTGCCATGCCTCTCAAAGCTTAATAAACATCAGCTCTCCCATCAGCCTCCAGAGAAAACAACCCAAATTCATCCAAACTCTACTTACAGCTCATACTTTCTAATCCAGGCTACATCCTGGTAAACTTTTTCTGCACCCTCAGCTTTGCTATTGAAAGGGAAGGTAGAAGAATTATGTTCTCCTCAAATAGAATATGTGAAATGATCTCCCTAATGCCACAATGGATAGCACACTGTGAAATATGATATGGATCAGCCTGTGCTGCATAAAATGGTCCTGAGGTTAAAAAGCTGAAGATCACTGCAAGCTTGTTAATGGGCAGAGCTCTCCAGATACAGAGACATGGCAGAAATGCTGCTCACAACGTGTTGCAGATGTTCTGAATGGCTGACCTGATAAACCTTGGACCTCAAAGAGGTCAAGATAGATTCTGGGTCCCGGTAGAAAAAGGAGACAGGGTCTGCAGAAGAGCATCTCCAGGTTCCCTCCCTCAAGGTCCCTGCTGTTAGGAAGTATTCTGGAGTTTAAAAATTATGAATAGCAAATATTAATTAAAATGACAACTTATCTTCAGGAAATAAACCTGTCCAAGTCTTAACTTGAACAGACACTTCAAGGTCGTCAAAACCAATTGTTGGGTATGGGATATTCTGATTACGTGCCTCATTGAAACTATGTAGGGGAAGACAATAAATAGATCTTGATGTTAATTGGTGGTCATTGAAAACTTCCGGATGAGGAATATTAATTAGGCTGTATTAATGTGTCATTAATGATGTATCCCTGCCATCTATTGAGCAGCTTTCCACTGAATCTTCTGGCTAGTTGAATATTTAGGAAGCCATTCCTTGACATTGTAGCCAAAGAAGTATATTTTGGGTGCCTGAATTTTGTGCTGAGAAACTTTTGGACCAGTTACCAGTATTGAATATTTAAAGGAGCTCTGGTAGTTGGTGTATGCTACCATAGTGAATATATAATTCTCCAAGGTTACCAGTCTACATTCAAACTGTTAAAGTTAAGTAGGTGATCATGGCCATTGAAACTGCAGTTAATCATTTATTTTTAGCTTTGCATTTAACAAGTATAAAATACTGTGCTGGAAGATAATTCCAGATTCTCTCCAGTGAATCTGCTGTGTGAATAAAGTGAATTACAACTTCCGTGTGGCTGGGTTTAGTCAGTCAGTGACACTTTTTGAGAGAACTATTCTGCTGCAACGTCCTAGGCAACGTCCAGTGAGACCACCACAGGAGCACCCAGTGTAAAAAGGTTTCAGATGGTAGAAAAGTCGAGGGACCTCGTTCAAAGTTGTGTGGTCAACATGAACAGTGTTTAGAGTCAATAAGCAACCTTCAGACCATTGTGCACCACTATACAGCAGTTTGAACAAAGCACCAGTGACCCTTTAAACCAGGGGTGGACAACCTTTTACATTCCATGCATCAATGTTTTCACGCACGAGTTCAGATGCGCCATACATCTCTTGTACCCCTTTTCAATTCTTGTAAAAATATGTTAAATTAGACATATTTAGCATTTTTACATGATATATTGATTTAATATAAAAACAAGATCAACATTACTTACCTTAATGAGACTTTTAACAAATATATTTTGTCTTCTTTTGATTTCTTCCTTTTTCTTAATCACATATTCTTCCCGTAACTCAGACCCAAGCACTAGCTTCAGTTTTCCTTCTATTTCAGTCTGACATTGTGTTTTATAGTGTCTATTAAGATCATGTCTTCTGTTATGTAAGAAAGTGTTTTCACAAACAATGCACAATGGTTTTCCTGACGGACCCGCTATAAATAAGACCTCATTTTCCCACTGGTCATTGCACCACTTCTAATCACCCAATGCGCCACAGATTGGCCATCCCTGCTTTAAACCATGCAACTTCAAAAGAAAGAAAAAGTTGTGTAAACCTAGATCATATGACTGACCAACTACTGGTCTGATCTGGATCAATGTATTCTCTGGATCAAAGTGATCTAATTGTCAAACCATCCATTGCTTTTGTTACAAATGTATGCAATATCAAAAACAGTTAACTTGTTTGCAGATGAAATGCAATAGGATGCAATGTACTTTTGGAGTGGTGCAGTTCAGAAATATACTGATTTTCTACCACATTGCACTGAAAACGGCAGCAAAATGTAATAAAATTTCCCGATACGTCAAAAAATATGAGGAGAAGCAAGCCAACACTAACAATATAAAATTCAGAAATTAGCAGAATCCCATGACCTGAGTAAATCAAATATAATATGCCTGCTCTGCAATGGAAAACCTTTATCTCCCTCTTATGCATTAATACTATCATTTAAATGGCAGACATTAATATAATTTTGCAGATAATTATTCCAAAATTATATTAATTTCTTCCATTTAATATTTTCATTTTACTTCTAGTGAGAATATAACATGTTATAAAACATACAAGAGAAATTAAACAGAAATATTTAAAATTAGGAGCATGATAATAGGCCACTATAAAATGTCAAATCACAAAATTACAACCCTGTTAATGCACAGTGCACTTTAGGATATGCACACAGAGAGGAAATTAAACTAAAACACCAAGTCACCTCTGTCTATGTCACCTCCTGCTCCTCTTGAAAAATGGTCTAACTCTCCAGCCACATCTTTCACAATGACTTTCACAAATGCTCACACAGGGTTTATTGAATGCACTTCAAAAATTGATTGGCAACTCTACCTTTAACACTGCCGCCACCTCAATCACTTCTGTTCCTGATAGTTTTCATGTTTTGCTGTTTGTGGATGTCCTCGGGTTCCATTGAGAGTGTAACAGGGGAAATGCACATCCTGCAGACACTGACCGGATGCAAGACATAAATAATAAAATGAAAATCACACAGAGCGTTACACAGTTGGACATCTCATAAATGCTCTGAGAACTGAACTTTCGGGCCCTGAGGTGCCTATGTTAACCCCATATTGAGCTCTTACTGGGCTTCAAATGTTTCAATGTTTTCTTTTACACATAATATTTACAATGCCTCAAGTAGGTTAGAGTAAAATAGAATTAAGAGTTTTTATTTACCATACCTAGCCAGAGGAGGTTATACTAATAGCTTGTAAAATGTATTTCACTTCTTTTGTAATAATCATATACCCAAGTCCTATAGCAGTGATTACTCAAAAAAAAGGTTTAAGGGCATACAACAGAAATTACAAAGATGTCACCCAATAAAAGGAGGTTAATATTTTCAGAATGCTCCGATAGGAGAGCACTAACATGTACATTAAATTATTTATACAAATACAGGCTTGATTGATAATAGAGTTACCCAATAACCCTCATTTTGCCCAGGAAAAGCATTGTCACTATAGGCAACTAATATAATAACATTTATCAGGCATTTTTGGGTTCCTCTTCCTTCATCAGTGGCCTTCAGCAAATCTGTTAAACTTTGAGCCTCTGAAGCTCTCCAGAGCTGAGATCCAGCATTGCCCATTCTCCTTTTACCTGTAAAATATCAAAAGAATTACACATGAAAGCAAAGGATCACTGAGGGATTCTTGCTTCATTATCAACACAGCCTGAGCTTAAGGAAGTTCAAGGTAAGATGAAAGCAGTAAACCTAGAAAGTGTGGATTAATGAGTGATGGGGTAGTAAAAAAAGTTGGTAAAAGCTAACATGTGGGACTTGACAATGCTAATAACTGGCCCAACATTCAGAGTGTTAGGTGAAAGTCCTTTGAAAAGGACAAATGGATCTAATTGAGGCTTTTTTGTTATTGTTACGGACTGTGAGGAAGATGTGTACCATGAGTAATCAACTGATTATTTATTGATTTACAACTAAAGGGGGAAAATGGTCTTATAACCCCAGGCACCATACTACGTTAGAGAATATGGTTCCATTCAGGGCAGCTGTGAGAGGCTTCATGTTTGTCTTCAGCCATCTTTGACTGGAGATGTTTCCTACTCCTGATCAAAGTCAAAGTAATATTTATATCAAAGTACATGTATGTTACCATATACTATCCAGCCATATCATTTTCTTCCAGGTGTTTACAGGAAAGTAAAGAAATACAACAGAATTTACGAAAACTTGTACATACACAAAGACTGATCAACAATAACGTGTAAACAAAGACAAATTGTGCAAATAAAGAATAAAAAATACTGACTACATGAGTTGTAAAGCGCCCTTGAAAGTGAGTCTGAAGGTTGGAGAATCATTTCAGTGTTAGGGAGAGTGAAGTTATCCATGTCGGTTCAGGAGCCTGATGATTGTGGGGTAATAACTGTTCCTGAACCTGGTGGTGTGGGATCTAAGGCTTCTGTACCTCATGCCCAACAGTAGTAGTGAGAAAAGAGCATAATCTTTGAGAGGTGGATGATAGATACTGCTTTTTTGTGGCAAATTTTTTGTGTAAATATGATCAATAGTGGGGAGGGATTTGTCTGTGATAGACTGGGTTGTATCCACCACTTTCTATAGAGTTTTCCATTCCATTGGTGTGTCCATACCAGGCCATGATGCAACCAGTTAGGATAATCTCCATGACGCATCTATAGAAGTTTATCTAAGTCTTTAGTGACATGTTGAATCTACACAAACTTTGAAGAAAGTAGAGGCACTATTGTGGTTTCTTTGTGATGGCACTTATGTGATGGTCCTAGGACACATCGTCTGATATGATAATTCCAAGAGATTTAAAGCGACTGACCTCTTCACCTCCAATCCCTTAACAAGGACTGGCTCATGGACCTCCAGATTCGTCCTCCTGTAACTGATGATCATCTCTTTGGTTTTGTTGATATTGAGTGAGAGGTTGTTGTTATCACACCATTCAACCAGATTTTCCGTTTCCCTCCTATATACTGATTCATTGCCACCTTTAATTTGGCCAACAGCACTGGTGCTGTCGGCAAAATTAAATATTGTATTGGAGCTGTACTTAGCCACACAGTCATAGATATCATCGCGCCTTATTGAATGAAACCTCATTTACTGTATTCATGTCTATCAGTCCTGTTTTTCCTTAAATTACTTTGTTATCTTTCTCTCCACCAAAATTTCTATTTCAAATATTTACCCCTACATACCTAGAGCCTTCCTGGCAGTAAAATACTTCCTCAACATTCTACTTCCATTTGTTTTTGAGCTCCCAGAGTGCGTGCCTCTGTTACTAAGAAAAAAAACACAAATACCAACAATTATGCAAATAGATACAAACACTACAACAAAACGTGAAGCTAATCAGAGAAGTAGACCAGGAATAAAGTAGCTTGCATATTCGCCGAAAGATGAATTAGGAGTTAAGCTAACATTTTGGAATTAGTTTCTTCAACCCAGAGTTCAGAGTTTCATATTTGTCCAATGTATGGAAACCATTCAATCACATGTTATACTTGCACAGTTACTACTTCATCCAACATCGCCTGAGGCACCTTGCAGACAGTACAGGAAGATTAAATTGTCTACTGTATTTTTTCAGCAAACATCCACAATCAACGTTGAGCGCCGATTAGATGAGACTTGTGAACAGAAGAAAATAAATTTGAAAAAATCTTATATCAACTTCTCCTTCTGCTGCCATTAAGAAACTAACCACTCACTTGAAACACCATGGCAGGAAAAAAAATACATTGACCGGGCCTTATCAGGCCCATTCTTGCCCAGTACAGTACAATAGTTGCATGTGATAATCTGGGAAGATTTCAAGCCATCAAAAAGTTGTGGAATAGTTTATTTAGTGCATTTAAACCAGAATTTGATAAGCTATCTTTAATATTCACATATTCACTTTTAAAATAGAGCTCCCTGTAGAAATAAGCATGCACCTTTTGGGAATTATTTCTTCAAAGATAATTCCTGAAAGCCCAGGATACATAGTAAAACTGCATTTCAGAAACATTAATCTGAAATAAATGCAACCCAGAATGTTCAGAAGATCTTTTTTTTTAATTTGCCCACAGCAGTAAGGTAAATAGGCTGGTACCATATACACAATAGCAAGATTGTCCTTTTCTGGCAGGTTGAGTCAGTTCAGAATCTCTTCTCTTTCGATCACCACATTAATTTACAGTTTTGCAAATTGAAACTTCTTGAATAAATTACCCACTCCAAGCTTGTGATGGGCACCGTCAGACTATATTTAAGGTGAGGGGATGTGGGGACAGGTGGGCTCTGCCTTGGTGGCAGTGAAGAAGAGAAAGAAAAGAAAACCTTGGATAACTTTACCTTAACAAAAGTTGTCTTTCAGGCTGTTAGTCAATGATTTTAGCTGTTAACAGAATGTAAGCTGGTGGTACAATAAACAGAACACTTGAAGAGCTTAAAAGGTCAAGCAGCGTCTGTGGAAGCAAAAGATGCAAGTCAGCATTTTGGGTCAAGGTATTGGGATTGAGAAGGAAAGATAGCAAGTATATAGCAGAATGAGAGATGGTGGGAAATAGAGGCTGGTTGGTTGACTGTTGATAGGCTGAACCAAATATGGAGGGGATGATGGGCAAAGAGAACTAGGTAGCTGGGGAATGGGAGAGAAGCTTGAAGGTGATAGGTGGAACTGGATGAGGAGGGAATGATGCACAGATAGAACCAACAGATCAGGCAGCATCTGCAGAGGTGGAAAGAAGAGTTAATGTTTTGGATTATGACAACCTATTGGAGCTGGGGAAAACAGAATTTGGAGACTGTAAACAACACAAGGATAATGAGAAAAGAATTATTGTATCTGAAGTTAGAAAAGATATGTAGAATTATTTTTGTAGATGCACTGTTTTGAAATAGATTATATTGTAGAAATATAATTATGCTCCTCTGTAGGTGGAAATGTGTGGGGTGAAGACTGAACACAATACTAACATCCCATCATCTATAACACAAAATACTAAAGCTTTCAATGCTATGTGTATATCACCCTACAATGAAAGCCACAACCTTCATAAGGGAATAAACAAGGTTCACTTGCTGATACTTGATATCAATTATGTGGAGTAATGGTATTGTTCTCCTTTAAATTGCAATACGTAAGAGAAATCTGATATACATAGGTATTCTAATTTATACAGTTTTAATAGAGAGAGAAATGCTTGTAATTAATTATCAATCAGAGATTAAAAGTCCAAAGTAATTGACAAAAAACTTTTTCATGCAGTCTGAACTCAGGTGTTTTATGAACATTTAAAGGCAAATGGACATGTAAGTGATGAAGGCTACCAATATATAGTAAGATTACTGAATACAAAGCTGAAAGATGAAATTAACAACTGGCACTGGCACAGCAGATCGAATCCTTTCTTGGTCTGTGTTAAGATTCAATTCCTAGGGAGAAATACACTTCTTACGAAATTCTTTTCTCAGTAGAAAATGTAAATATTCTTTCAGCGAGTGAAGGCTCAGCCTGGGTTTATTAAGATTTTGAAAGGATTAGAGAGCAGAGACCCTATTTTGGGTCTTAAAGAGCAGGGTTTCCATGTCTCAAATCAATACCTAAAGAGCCTCTCTGTGTAAAATAATAGGGTTACCGATCTTCCTACTAGCTGGACATACAGTAAGTCTTGAGTATCTCATATAGAAACAGGAATTGCTCCCATGTGCACACTAGCAACTTTGATACATTGGTCTTACCTTCACTTTTTTGGTACAGTTTCTTTTTCATATTGTTGAAGGAAACAGACTGAAACGAGTTTTAGACTGCTCTCAATTAGCAGCGAGGCAGTTCACAATGTCACATACAATTATGCGTTTTAAAGTATTTCCTTTTTTTGTGTGATTTAATCAGGCAGTCTAATTTGGTGCAGCGGAGGATCACTGACTTTAATACTGATCATTTCAGAACAGGCTGCTTTAGACCTTAAGCCCTCTTAAGAGTGCAGGGTTTAGATATAATGAGCTCTGTAGGGATTTCTGACACTCACAAGATGCACCACACAAAAAAAGTGAATCCAAAAAAAATTCATTTGATTTTCTTGGAATAAAAAGTAATCATTTATATTTTGAGGTTTACAACAAATCAATGTTGTATTCTCATAATTCCATTTTATTAAAGGCAGGAGAGTGGAGGGTCTATAAGCAACAAACCATCAAATAACATACACAGTGAAGTATTAATGTTCTATTCAATGAGCCCTGCATCCTTTGTCAGGGTGTCACTCAATCAGGAGTCCGATGCATGCTCAGACTCTCATTGCAGTAGGACTGATTTGCATGTCAGATTGTGCATCTGTATCGCATTGCATTTCATATTGAACAGTGTTTGCTGCAGCAGTTCTGCTAAGAGTTAGCTTGGACCCCCCAACTCAGAACATTTGTACCCATCATATTGCAGGAAGAGTGGCGGATGAGGCAAACACTGCATCGGAGACATGAGTGAACAGGGAAAGTACCAATACATCTCAATACACCGTCCAACTGCAGGACTGACAACAAGGAGCGGAAGGGAATTTGCTCCCATCTCACATACAGAAGGAGAAATAAAGGGAAGGAAAAGTAGCAAGAGAGGCAAAAAAGTTTGACATCTAACAAGTTAAAACTCAAGGAATTAAAATCTGAACAAATAACATTGAATGCACATGAGAGAATTTTCAGTGCCAGAAACATTGATGGTTAATAAATAAGTATGATTATCCCATTAAAATTACAGTTATACCTCCAATGATGGAATACACTTTCTGTACTTGATTTAGTCCATAGTAGATAGATAATTGATCTTTAAGACAAGGAGTAACTTTTGGATATTGGTACTTTTACCACACATCTGCTCCTCACCTGAAGTTCCCAAATGAGCAACACATAAGCCTAACTATTATTTTGATATAAAACCGAGCCCAGTGCAGCTGGGTTATATTGCATGTATCTTTGACTTTTGGTATTATTGAGATATAAAACACATCACCTGTTCATTATTCATTAGGGTGTGGCACAGGAACAAGCAGAAGGCAGGACCACAGGCTGTTCTAATGATTATACATAAAAATATGTGACTTTAGATTCTACCTAGACATATTTGCCCTATTACCAAAAATATTCTCCTGCAACAGCAGCAAATTAAATTCCTGTGCATCCCTATAGCATTCCATGCATTGGGATTACTCTGTTTTGGCAGTATGCAACTGCATCGGGGGAAAGCCATAAGCATACACAAGGCAGCCTACACCACAAGGGTCCTGTGCTAATCCTGCGGTTACCCTTACATTTAGAGAGCATGCAGCTCCCGGTGTCCTCAACCCTTGCCACTTCAGTCATCTCATGCAGCAGAACAGGTCATGTGTCACAACTAGGCTCAGGTTCTGGGATCCAAGGCCCTGATTACGTTGTCAAAGACTTCTTCAACTGAAGCTGTTGGAATATATTTAATACATTAAAAGGATTGACAGCTATTTAAAAATTTAAAAATAAATATAAATGTAATTAAAAATACATTAAACTACTTGCACTAATTAAAAACATATACATGCATGAAATAAATAAAAAGAAACAAAAACCTTAACATTCACCCATATTTTGAATGAAGATTGGTGATGCACCCCCCCCACCACCCCCCACCATGGCTAGCATAAAGTTGAGAGGCCTGATACTGAATTAAGTTGGGCAAGAATCACTGCCACCCTCAAAAAGATCAAATCTGCCAGGAATCAACTGACAATGCATTAGATAATTCTGTACTGTTGTACATGGGTGCAGAACTTAATGAATATATTGACCTACAGGAAGAACAGCCAGGGGTCTGTTATGAACTGCCAAACAAAAGTGAATAAAACAAGGCACAATATTAAGTCAAGGTGTGACTGCATCAGAACAGTGCTCAGCAATGGTTTCTGGTGTCAAAACAGTAGAGTAAATATTAAGCTGCACTGCTGTTTACTTCAGCAATATCATGCAGTTGAATACGTACTTCCATGGACTGGCACATGATAAAAGCCATTCCCAAATCATCCTGTGTAACCCAGAAATTCCAGCACTGCAGTGTGTACTGCAGGTTCTGCAATGCCCTTTTGGAGCATTGCCGTGAAATTGGTCTGAGAGCAACTTTACTGGGCTTCTGGCACAACCACATCTTCATAGAACAGCTCTGAGCCAGAACACCACTAAAACAGACTCACGGAACACTGCCTCCACTTTCTCAAGCACAACTGAACTGCACAATCCACATTCACTGCCGAACTCTTCCCATATTACAGCCTACTCCAGTGCTCTGAATTTGCCCTTGACCCAACACCCTCTCTTACTTACCCAATATCTAATCTGCCCCAACCCCTTGAAGCCTCTGGGGGGCCCTTATCTCTTCCACCCTCCACTGAGCCATTTACTTGTTTGCTGACAAACCATCTACCCGCACAACTCAACACCAAGCTTACCAGCACTGGTGCTTGGAGTGTTCACCTAGCACACGCGTTGGAATGCATTAGAGTACTAAGCAAGTGCTGTCTTATCAGGTTGTCAACGTCAGGTCTGTATTTCAACTCATTCACAGTGATTACTACTTAGTTTGAATCAGACTTTTGAAAGTTACCAGATACATCCTCAAGTACATGCTTCAGGGGCATTTTATTTCCAATTAGACATTAGCATTTGGTCATCGGGAAACTCCAGTCAAAAAGGGAGCATTTGGCAATATGCTGCATAAGCTATCAGAAATAAAAATGATTCTCCTGACAAGGAAAATAAATTTCTCCGGTGATCTGGAAAGATGGTTTGTGACCATTTGAAATCCACCATGTTAGAAACACCCAACATTATCAAAGCTTTGCCAGTACTGATAGCACAAAATCGGCATCTGCTGGAGTGGTTGCCAGTGTAAGTACCACATACTAAATATCCTGGATTCAGCATTTGAAGTTAAATAAGACTGAGCAAAGCTAATGTTGCTTTATCTTATTCAAAATGATGTGGACGGTTTCCTATAGTATCCCATCCTGGAGACAGTTCAGCACTATAGTAAAAACAGTTATACATTCAGAGTTTAACATGTTGGCCTTTCACAGGATGACAAGATATTTAAACCACTGTCGTGAGGCAGTGTTCATGGATTCACTGTCCATTCAGAAATCTGATGGCAGAGGGGAAGAAGCTGTTCCTGAAATGCTGAGTGTGTGTTTCAGGCTCCTGTAGCTGATGGTAGCAATGAGAATAGGGCATGCCCTGGGTGATGGGGGTCATTAATGATGGATGCCACCTTTTTTTTTGAAGGCATCGCCTTTTGATGGTGTCCTCAAAAAGGCCGCTGGAGAGGTTAGTGCCCATGATGGAGCTGGCTGAGTTTACAACTTTCTGCTGCTATTTTTTTATCCTTAGCAATGGCCCCTCCATACCAGATGGTGATGCTTTCCGTGGTACATCAGTGGAGATTTGCAAGAAGTTTTGGTGACATACCAAATCTCCTCAAGTTCCGAATGAAATATAGCCGCTGTCATGCTTCTTTGTAATTACATCAATATGTTGGGCACAAGATAGATCTTCTAGGATGTTGACAGCCAGGAACTTGAAACTTGAAACTTGAAACTGTTCACTCTTTCCACTGCTGATCCCTTGATGAGAATTAGTTTCTTTTCCCTCAATTTCCCCTTCCACAATCAATACCTTGCTCTTCCTGATGTTGAGTGTAATGTTGTTGTTGAGATAACAAACCAGCTGATCTATCTCACCCCTGTACGCCTCTTCGTCGTCACCAACTGAAATTCTGCCAACAATAGTTGTGTCAATGGAAAATTTGTAGATGGCATTTGAGCAGTGCCTAGCCACACAGTCATGGGTGAAGAGAGAGCACAGCAGTGGGCTAAGCACACATCCTTGAGATGCGCCAGTGTTGATTGTCAGCGAGAAGGAGATGTTATTTCTGATCCGTATAAATTCTGGTCTCCAGTGAGGAAGTCAAGGATCCAGTTGCAATGGGAGATAGAGAGGCTCGGGCTTTGGAGCTTGTTGATTAGAAATGACAGTATGATTGTGTGTAATTCATTAGACAATCTACCCTGGATGCTGCTGAGATGCTGCAATAGGCAACCCTCAGATCTAGGCTCTAACATCTCACAACAACACTGACCTCTACCTAACAATGTGGAAAATTACACCAGTATATTCTGTCCACAATGCAGAGGCCAATTACCACCCTCACAGCCTATTCTCAATCAACAAATTGATGGAATTTTTCAGGACCAATTATATTTAGAATTATAACTTAGATCTAAATATTGACAAGAGGGGTAGATTTCAGACATCACACTAACATTGGATGGAGTGTGATAGTGAGAAGGCCCAGTAAAACTCAAGTCAAAGAGAATAGATTGAAAACTCTGCACCATATGAAATCTATTACAAAGCAAGAAGTGTTGGTCACTAAAGACTGGTCATTCCAGGCCTAAGGTGTCACCTCAGGAGTCCCTCTGCAAGGAAGTCACTTAAAAAGAAATATTTATTTTCGATATCTTAGTATCCTCAGCAAGGCCAGATTTTATTGCCCGCCTCCAATTACTCTTGTTGAACTACTTCAGTCCTTCTTTGAAGTCATTTTTCATATTGCTTATATTAAGCAGAAGTTTTCAGGATCTAGACCCAGAATGTTGAAGGACTGGTAATATGTTTGGAAGTTGTAGGGTTCCGATTTTATATGGTGGATTTCTGAATGGTCTAGTGTTGGTACCATGGCACATCAAGACTTGAATGTGACTGGGTAGTAACCCATGGGTGGTGGTAGTCCCATGCACTGGCCACTCACGTCTTTGATGGAAGAGTATGCCAGTTTGAGAACCATTTCGGAAGGAATATATGCCCGTAAATTCAGCAGGTTTTTTCCTTAATAATGTTAGGTTTCTTCAGAGTTGATGTCATTATACTCAGCATGAAAGTGGAGAGCATTCCACAGTACTCCTGATATGCTCTTTGTACAAGGTGGAAAGACATTAGGAGATTCACAAGGTGAGTCAGTTGCAACAAGGTACCATGGTATTATGTGACTGATCTAACTGAAATTTTAGTCAATATTAACACTTAGGATATTGATAGTAAATACTCGGTAATGTTAATCCATTGAATGTGAAGGATAGATAGTTAGATTCTCTCTTTTTGGAGAAGATCATCACCTGCATTTTAGAGGCATGAATATTACCTACTGTTTATCAGCCCATTCCTGATTGTTGTCTAGGTCTTGTCTCATGCAGACTTAGGTGGCTTTATTTGCTGAGAAGTTATAAATAAAATCAGGAATATAGAACACTATAGCACAGCACAGGTTCTTTGGCCCATCATGTTGTGACAACATTTTAACCTACTCAAAGAACAATCTAAACCTTCCCTCCTACAAAGCCCTCCATTTTTCTATTGTCAAATGTACTATTTAAGAGTTACTTACAGTAAATGCCCCTAATATATCTGCCAGTACAATCGTCCCTGGCAAGGCATTCCACGCATTCACCACTCCGTGTAAAAAAAACTTACCTCTGACATTCCTCCGATCTTTACTCCAATCACCTTAAAATTGTGCTCCCTGCTATAACCCATTTCTGCTCTGAGAAAAAATCTCTAGCTATCCATTTGATCTACACTTCTTATCTTGTACACCTCTATCAAGTTGCCTGTCATTCTCCTTCACTCCAAAGGGAAAAGTCCTAGCTCACTCAACCTACCTTCATAAAACATGCTCTTTAATCCAGGCAACTTCCTAGTAAATATCCTCTGTACCTTCTCTAAAGCTTGTACATCCTTCCTATAATGAAGTGACCAGAACCGAATACAATATTCCAAGTGTGCTCTAACTAGGATTTTTTACAACTGCAATATTACCTCGCGGCTTTTGAATTTCAGCTCCAACTAATGAAGGCCAACACACCATAAACCACCTTAACCACTCTATCAACTTGCATGGCAACTTTGTGGAGTTGGACCCTAAGATCCCTCTGTTCCTTGATACTGCTAAGAATCATTCATTAACCCTGTATTTTGCCTTCAAATTCAACCTTCCAAAATCAATCACTGTACATTTCTCCAGCTGAACTACATCTACCACTTCCTAGCCCAGCCCTGCATCTTGATATCCAATTGTAACCTGATATCCCATTGTAACAACCTTCTAAACAACCTTCTAAACTATCTACAGCTCCATCAACTTTTGTGCCATCTTCAAACTTACTAACCCGTCCTTCCACTTCTTCATCCAAGTCATTTATAAAAATCACAAAGAGTAGGGGTCCCAGAACTCATCCCTAGGGAACACCACTGGTCACTGAAATCTAGAAATCTTTCTACAAACACTACAGGCAAGCCAATTCTGAAGGCACACTGCCAAGTTTCCCTGGATCCCATACCTCCTGGCTTTTTGAATAATCCTACCATGGGGAACCTTATCAAATGCCATACTAAATTCCATATACAGCACATCCACAACTCTACCTTCATTAATGTGCTTTGTCACATCCTCAAAGAATAGGTCCAGATTGAAACCCAAGTGTTGACTGGAGGACCAGATCGAAGCCTGAAGCCTGATTGGAAGTTCAGATTGAAGCCCAAAGGTTGATCAGAAGTTCAGTCGAAGCCCGAAGGCCGGAACCCCAAGTCTGCAAATCTCTGTGAGTCTGCTGGAGAAATCAGGGTCCACAGTCTGTGTATCCTCACATTTGATAGATAGATAGATAGATAGATAGATAGATACTTTATTCATCCCCATGGGGAAATTCAACTTTTTTCCAATGTCCCATACACTTGTTGTAGCAAAACTAATTACATACAATACTTAACTCAGTAAAAAAAATATGATATGCATCTAAATCACATCTCAAAAAGCATTAATAATAGCTTTAAAAAGTTCTTAAGTCCTGGCGGTAGAATTGTAAAGCCTAATGGCATTGGGGAGTATTGACCTCTTCATCCTGTCTGAGGAGCATTGCATCGATAGTAACCTGTCGCTGGATGGTGCTATGTAGAGGATGTTCAGAGTTATCCATAATTGACCGTAGCCTACTCAGCGCCCTTCGCTCAGCTACCGATGTTAAACTCTCCAGTACTTTGCCCACGACAGAGCCCGCCTTCCTTACCAGCTTATTAAGACGTGAGGCGTCCCTCTTCTTAATGCTTCCTCCCCAACACGCCACCACAAAGAAGAGGGCGCTCTCCACAACTGACCTATAGAACATCTTCAGCATCTCACTACAGACATTGAATGATGCCAACCTTCTTAGGAAGTACATTGCTGAACACTGGAGCCTGAAGACAGCCTGTCCTGGGGTTAGAGGACGGGGTACGTGAGTGAGTGTGTGGGCTGGAGGGAGGGAGGACCAGGGCTTGTTTCGCCGCTGTTACTTCGTTGCTCAGTATATTCAATTTTCTGTGTTGTTCTCCCAAGCTTTGTGGACATGCCATGTTGGTGCCAGAATGGCCGCTACATCTGCCTGCTGCCCCCAGGACATCCTTGGGTGTGTTGGTCGTTAACGCAAATGACACAAATGAATGTTTCAACGTACACGTGATAAATAAATCTGAATGTGAATTAAATAATGACCTTGTGATGGAAGGAAGATTATTGTCGAAGCAATGGAAGATGGTTGAGCCCAGGACACTGCCCTGAGGATCTCATGCAGAGACACCTTGACACTTGGGTGTTTGAACTCTGACAACCTCATGTATCTTTGGTAAGGGATAAGTTCACCTATTGGCATAATTTCTTCTTTATACTCATTGGCCTCATTTTACCTGTGAAGTTTGATATCACAGTCAGTCAAATGCTGTCAAGAAGACAAAAGCAATCACATGCTTCTCACTTCTGGAATATAGATCTTTGGTCCATGTTGGGGCTGTGATGAGGTCTGGAACCAAATGGCCCCAGTGAATTCCAAATTGGGCATAGGTAAGTAGGTTTTTAAAGATGAAATGCTCTTCAATTAAAATGGTCCACAACAGTTTCCATCACTTTGCTGCAGATTGTGAACAGACTGACTGGGCAATAATAATTGCTGGATTGGATTTATCCCTCTTTTTGTGAATGGACCGCTCCTAGGCATTTCTGCACAATGTCAGGCAAATGCAAGTGCGGCATCTGTACCAGATTAGCGTGGGTAAACCCACAGTCATGTCTGAAGTGTACAGTTATAGCCTTAAACTGTGAAAAGTCCAGGCCACCCAGGTTCATAGGAGTTAGGACAGAAGTATGACAATCAGGCTCTCAAGGTCTGCTCTGCCTTTTAATTTCAAGGCCAATCTTTTACCTTAGCCCTACTCCTGAATTA
This sequence comes from Hemitrygon akajei, assembly GCF_048418815.1. Classification (NCBI taxonomy): domain Eukaryota; kingdom Metazoa; phylum Chordata; class Chondrichthyes; order Myliobatiformes; family Dasyatidae; genus Hemitrygon; species Hemitrygon akajei. The sequence goes on along the minus strand of NC_133133.1, from coordinate 54,691,628 downwards.
ACTACATATCCTTGGATTTCTGTACTATACAAAAATACTTCAAATTGTTTTCTTGAACATATTCAACAACTGAATCCCTACATCTAACCTGGATGGAGAATTCCGAAGATTACCTACTGTCTGAGAAATTTCTTCTCAGCTCAGCCCTTAATTTTCAGACAGTGACACCAAACGATGGGAAACATCGCCCATACATTTACCACCTTGCCAATCTTAGTAACGATATTGTATGTTTCGATGAACACTTCCCATTCTTCTAAAGTCAAGAGTGTTTAGGCCAAATCTGCTTAACCTCTCCATATAGAAGAAATCCCTCCCCTATCCTAGAGATCAATCTAGTGAACCTTCATTTACCTCCCATTATTCCAAATATATCTAACCATGTATAAGGAAGCCAGAATTGTGCACAATGTTCCAGGTATGGTCTGGTCAGGACCCTTTTTTATTGCATTAAGGAGTCTTTAATCTCAACCTCAAATCCTCTTGAATTAAGATCAACATACTAATAGCCATTATCTTCCTAAATACATGTTGTACCTGCATTACTAATTATAAAGACAATAAAGTTCCACAGGATATTATCAACTTACATCTCTCACCTTTTAAAAATATTGTTTCTATTTTTCTATCAAAGTGTATGACCTCACTTTCTTTCAATGCCACAGTATGTTCCATCTACCAAATCCACATCCATTCATTTAGCCTGTCTACATCTCCCTGAAGCCTCCAGACGTCCTCCACACAATAGATAACATTACACTTGATTCCTTCATTCAAATCATTGGGCTCCAACACCAGTCCCTGCAGCAACCCATTAGTGAACCTGGAAATGACTCATTTATCGTTACTCTCTGCTTGCTGCCAGTTAAGCCATTCTCCATTAACATCATTACGGCAAACTTTATGTGCATCAAGTTAGTTTTACATATCTTTTTATGGAAGGGTTTCAAGCCCAAAACAGCATAACTACTGGTTCAGTGCTGTTAGATGCAATCTCACAAAATGTAAACAGTTTTATCAACAGGCTTTTTCATTCTTAAATCCAAGCTGATTCTACTCGATCTTATTATTATTTTTTTAAACTCCTAGCGTCACATTCTTGATAACTTTTTTTCATATACTGATGCAAGATCAAACTGTCCGTAGTTCCCCATTTTGTCCTTCCTTAAAAGTAACATGCTACAACTGTGGAAATCAGTCTAGAACAACGGTTCCCAACTTTTGTGATGCCATGGACTAATTCCATTAAGCAAGAGTTCTGTGGAGCCCAGGTTGGGAACCCCTGGCCTACAATCTATGGGATTTTGGAGGATTAAAAACGTTATAATTATTATCTCCATAATCATCCCCTTCAACAAAGAAAATGCTGCCAATACTTGGACAGGTCAGGCAATATCTGTGGAGAGAGAAGAGAAGGTAAGGTTTTAGATAGATGCTTTTTTATCAGATCAGACAGGCTAAACAGAATCAGCAACAGAAGATCAATCTGAAATATTAACTCCATTTCTCTCTTCACACTTATTGCTTGAAATATCTCCAGATTTTTTCAAATGTTGTTTCCGATTTCCAGCATGTTATTTTTAATTCCCAACCCTATTCAATACCTCCAGATGCAGGTCATCAGAGACTATGAATTTATTAGATTTCAGTTACATTAACTTCTCCAATACTCTATTTGTATCAATGCTAATTTTTTTTGATTTGTTTGTTCACATTAGACCTGTTGCTCGCTATTTTTTCCAAGTTTACTGTATTTTCTTCCTTGAAGACGGGCAAAAGAATTGTTGCTTTCTCTCCCATTTCTAAATTCTCCTGCCTCAGTCTATAAGAAACTCACAATAACTAATGCTAATCTTATGTCTTTATAATTTCAAGTTCATGTTTGTGATTCAACCATACACATGTAGACAACTGAACAAAATAAGGTGCAAAACACAGTACACACAGCACATATAGTTATGATAGCACTTACAGTCACAGAATTTTATTAGCACAAGTCCCTGAGTGGCATGTCCTGAAGATTGATGGTGCCCAGGATATTGTCCTGGAGCCATGATTTTATCCTAGATGTTTCTGCAGGAACAAACAAACAGCAGTTCCTCATCTCATACTGGGTCAGCTGCAGACAAAGGCAACCCAACTTGAGATCCAGGAGCCAGCCCCCAACCCGGCACAGATCCAAGTGTGCACACCACACCTCTTTTCTCTCCTACACTGTCTCCGGCGCCTCCTCCCCCGAGTGGCTGTAACAGGCAACACCACGGTGTGAGGCCTTGGTCTGCACAACAATCGAGGCTATGCAACTTCCCCGCCACCGGTCACCCCAATGAACCAGTGAACCGGACTTGCAGTTTTTTGTATTACCAATGTCCTACTGGATCTTGTGATTACAAGAAAATTATTTAAGACAAACCTTCATAGCATTTGTTGGACCCAAAGAGGCCAATGCGACCAAGTGTGCCACGACCTTACCTCATACATATCTTAAGAAGTTTTTTTCACGTATACTTGTTAAATTGCTCTTTATCTACTTATTTGTCTTCTTTTGATGAATCCTGAAAGCTTTTCAATCCATCAGTTCACTATTGCTTTTTGGGCAACATTTTTGAGCCCAAACTACTTTTTGCTTTAATATCACTTTCAATTTGATTGACAAAGCTTGGACTTGGATTATTGTATTACTCAGTTCTGTCTGATTCATACTTACATCAAGGTTCAAAGTACGTTTACTATCAAACCTTGAGTTTCGTCTCTTTACAGGCAGCCTCAAAACAAAGAAACCCATAAAAGAAAGAGCAACAAACACCCAATGCACAGAGAGAGGGAAAAAAACGAATTGTGCAAACAATCAAAGTAAGCAATTAGCATTCAGAACAAAAGCAAGCCCATAGACAGGAAGCCGGAGCAGGCCACGGCCTCAGCCTCACTTCAGTGCATGGCTGAGTGAATGTCGCAGAGCCCTCAGACACGGAGCCCATAGACAGGAAGCCGGAGCAGGCCACGGCCTCAGCCTCACTTCAGTGCATGGCTGAGTGAATGTCGCAGAGCCCTCAGACACGGAGCCCAGAGCAGCCGGAGCAGGCCACGGCCTCAGCCTCACTTCAGTGCATGGCTGAGTGAATGTCGCAGAGCCCTCAGACACGGAGCCCAGAGCAGCCGGAGCAGGCCACACCCTCAGCGCAGAGCCAAGTAAACGTCACGGGGAGGCGAGCAGAACCAGCTCAACTCTCGTCTCGTGTCCTGACACCCTGCCTTTTCAATCCATCTGGCCCGGCTTTTAAATTGTCCAAATACTGTATCATTCCTCACACTAGGACCCAGGCCCTGTTACGTCAATACGTAAATTAGGCACTGAAATGTAATGACCACAGTCTAAAATCTGTTTTCATTCATAAAATTCAAATGTTATGAATTAAACCTGGTTTCCTTTTCAATATTCCTACATTGTACCTCGCCATATGTACCTGAGATTTTAACAACATCCTGAACTACCACATCCTATATGGGCAAGACTCACATTCTACAATATAGGAATCATAAACTACAAATATCCTAATTTTGTTGCATATTGCTTAAATTTGAACACACTGACTGGGGCATGCTGCTGGACCTCACATTTTGTTCCTTCTACTTTATTGTCCAAGAGAGAAAGTATTTGAATGTTTTCCAACATTTAAGTCCACATTACTTAAAATACATTCAGCCAATTTAATTCAACTTAGCTAAAGACACCAAAAAAAATCATATTGAAGTCTTTATTTGCTTTAAGCTCCTTAATGAACCATATAGCTTAAATAAATTGTGTTTTTATCATATTTTATGAACCCTGGTGGTTCACATTATATTCCTAAACACAAAGTACACTGCAGATGCTGTGGTCAAATCAACACGTACAAACAAGCTGGATGAACTCAGATGAACTGACGAAGGGTCTCGGACCAAAACGTTGACTGCTCACATTATATTCCTGTTTGTTCCAGAACAGTATCAAATCATTTAAATATCCGTGTGTGAAAGAGGTCTCTTCTGAGCTGTCTATTTAACTAGCCCTTCTGTAAACATGCTTGAACATTGCAGCTATTGCTCAGATCACTGTGTGGTCTGGTCAGTCCGGGTAGTCAGGTGGGGGACTGGGCAGATTGAGTAGAGTCATAGAGCACTACAGCAAAAAAACAGACACTTTGGTGCATCTAGTCCATGCCAATTTATTCCTCTGCTTAGTCCCGTTGACCTGCAGCTTGACTATAACCCTTCCTGACCTTTCCAGCCAAGGATCTATCCAAACTTCTCTTAAATGTTAACATTGGAACTTTATCCAGCACTTTGGATGGCAGCTGGTTCCACACTCTTACCATTCTCATACCCTTAAACATTTCATAATTTTGCCCTTAACCCATAACCTCTAGCTCTAGTCTCACCCAACCTCAGCTGAAAAATCCTACTTGCATTTACCCCTTGTATTTTATATACCTCTATCAAATCTCCCCTCAATCTCCTACATTCTAGGGAATAAAGTCCTAATCTAGTCAATCTTTCCCTGTAACTCAGGCCTTCAGGTCCTGACAACATCCTTGTAAATTCTCGCTACACTCTTCCAATCTTATTGATTTTTTTCCTGTACGTAGTCGACCAGAACTGCACACAATAGTCCAAGTCATCTGGTCATGTACTTTCATATCCTTTTGCTCAATGAAAACAAACCATAAAATAGGCATTGAAAAATAATAAACAGTCTAAAATCTGTTTAATTCATAAAGTTCAAATATGGCCAAAGCACTTAAACCTGGTTTCCTTTCAGTATTCCTACATTGTACCTCACCGTAAGTGCCTGAGATTTTAACCTATCATCCTGAGGTGACAGACCTCGATTTCATAATAGATGCCTTTTTTCCCTGCCAACCACCATCCCTAACTACCAGATACTATGTGGGCAGGACACCCAATCTACCATACAAGGATCATAAACCGTAAACATCCTAATTTTGCTTTTTACTTAAATTTGAGCACGTTGGATGGGACATGCTGCAGAAACACAAGTTTTATTCTTACAACACACACAAAATGCTGGTGGAACACAGCAGGCCAGGCAGCATCTATAGGGAGAAGCACTGTCGACGTTTCGGGCCGAGACCCTTCGTCAGGACTAACTGAAAGGAAAGATAGTAAGAGATTTGAAAGTGGGGGGGAGGGGGAAATGCAAAATGATAGGAGAAGACTGGAGGGGGTGGGATGAAGCTAAGAGCTGGAAAGGTGATTGGCGAAAGTGATTCAGAGCTGGAGAAGGGGAAGGATCATGGGACGGGAGGCCTCGGGAGAAAGAAAGGGGGGGAGCACCAGAGGGAGATGGAGAACAGGCAGGGTGATGGACAGAGAGAGAAAAAAACAAACAACTAAATATGTCAGGGATGGGGTAAGAAGGGGAGGAGGGGCATTAACGGAAGTTAGAGAAGTCAATGTTCATGCCATCAGGTTGGAGGCTACCCAGCTGGTATATAAGGTGTTGTTCCTGCACCCTGAGCGTGGATTCATCTTGACAGTAGAGGAGGCCATGGATGGACATATCAGAATGGGAATGGGATGTGGAATTAAAATGTGTGGCTACTGGGAGATCCTGCTTTCTCTGGCGGACCGAGCGTAGGTGTTCAGCGAAACGGTCTCCCAGTCTGCGTCAGGTCTCACCAATATATAAAAGGCCACACCAGGAGCACCGGACGCAGTATACCACACCAGCCGACTCAAAGGTGAAGTGTCGCCTCACCTGGAAGGACTGTCTGGGGCCCTGAATGGTGGTGAGGGAGGAAGTGTAAGGGCAGGTGTAGCACTTGTTCCGTTTACAAGGATAAGTGCCAGGAGGGAGATTGGTGGGAAGGGATGGGGGGGGGGGGGGGGGAAACGAGTGGACAAGGGAGTCACGTAGGGAGCGATCCCTGCGGAAAGCAGAGGGGGGGAGGGAAAGATGTGCTTGGTAGTAGGATCCCACCCCCTCCGGTCTTCTCCTATCATTTTGCATTTCCCCCTCCCCCCACTACTTTCAAATCTCTTACTATCTTTCCTTTCAGTTAGTCCTGACGAAGGGTCTCGGCCCAAAATGTCGACAGTACTTCTCCTTATAGATGCTGCCTGGCCTGCTGCGTTCCACCAGCATTTTGTGTGTGTTGTTCGAACTTCCAGCATCTGCAGATTTCCTCGTGTTTGCTCTTTTATTCTACCTTATTGTCCAAAAGTGAAAACATTTAAAAGTTTTTTAATACTTAAATGTTTGATCATGAAGTTCTTTACAGGGTGATTAGCAGCTATTGCTCAACTCATTGTGTGGTCTGGTTATTCCTTTGTATTGTCTGATAGTCAGGCAGGAGGGTGGGGATGAGGAACTTAGTTACAAAATTGAGAATTATATGTGTCGGTGCAACGCAAGAGTATTTAATGGCAAACCAGTCTTCAATAATTTGGTGATGTATTTTCCAGAATTCAGTGGTCTGTTTTAAGAAGGTCTTTTTCTAAGCTCACATACCCAAATGCACTTTCCTCAATGCGATGAAGAACACAAGGGTTTTCCTACTGTGCAGATGTGATGCTCATTACGAAGCATTCTTGTAACAGAAAACTTCCTACATCCACATCTCCATTCATTATAACCTGTGCAGACTTGAGTGAACAATTATGGGATAAGATGAAGAAACTAGGCTAGTACAGAGACACCTGGAATATTGATTTGTGATAAGAATTTAAATGGCATGTAGGGATTCTGGATTCAAAAATAATTAACTAAACCTGGACTAATAGAGTAGAATAATTAATAACCATGAAAATTCCAGAGTTGGTTAAAAATTCCTCTCGCTTGTTAATGCCCTTCCCTGGACTGACTTTATGACCCCAGAACCATAGCAAGGTAGGTGAATCTTAACTGCCCTCTAAAAATGCCACTCAGTTCAGGGGAATTGCTTACGAATGGGTAAAAAAAAATGAAGGCCTTGCGAGAAATTCTTAACATTTCATGAACAAATATATCAATACAAAATTCTTCTCTGGATGCTTGATTGATAGATTTATCCCTAAATCTAGAAAACTTTATGCAGTCGATGTTTCTATTGTTTTTTATGTTAACTGTTATATTATTGGAAAGGAGGTGGTACAATTATCACGAAGGTCAGGGAATCCATTGAAAAATTCTAAAATGTTATTGGTCAGTACGGTGGCTAAACTTCACAGAATTAATGTAATAAGCAGGATGAATGATAGTGTGGATGAGCTCCTAGTAGGAGTTTTACAGTAAATCTGCCCCTGAATAATCGGCAGTATAATCCCAACACTGTACTTCAAAGCCGTTAGGAAACCAAAACACATGTCTTTAATATTTTATCATTGTTACATAAAATCTCTAATAATCCTTGGAGATGTGTTAGTTTCCCGAGATCCTGAACTGTCAGTGTAAATTGTGCTATTCCATCAGATAACAAATTTTCATCCTGATAAGAAGGAAACTGACCACAGATTTAGACCCACTTTGGAAATGACAGCAGAGTGCAGACGTACTGATGAGAGGAGAGGGCACTGCTAGTCCCTCTCTAATCTGGTGCAATGTACTTAATGGCTTCACTTCTTTAGGTCACCCTCCTTTTTCCGATCGTCAGTCAGCAGGAAATTGGTGAGGTGAATTCCCATTCTTTGAGTGCAGCAGTTCCATCCAGAATGCTAACTGCAATGGACGCACATGTTTGTGAATGCGACTGGAAGTCACGCTGGCAATGGTGTCCACAGAGAAGGTGTCCCTGTTCTCCAGAGAGTAAGTTATTCATGGAAGCAAAAGCAGAAATGCTGGGAGAGGCCAGCCAGCCAAGCAGCGTCTGTGGAAGGAGAAATCAGTTAATATTTCAGGACAACAACCCTTCCTTACAGCGTTTCATGATGTCAATTAGCTTATAATAGTGGTATCAGAATTAGGTTTAATATCACCGGCATATATCATGAAATTTGTTGTTACGCAGCTGCGGTTCATTGCAATACATAATGATAAAAACTGTAAACTACAGGAAGTATATATACAGTGTGTGTGTGTGTGTGTGTGTGTGTGTGTATATAAGTAAATAACATTAAATAATAAGTGCAAAAAGAAAACAAAATAGTGAGGCAGCATTCATGGGTTCAATGTCCATTAAGAAATCTGATGGCAGAGGTCAAGAGCACTTCCTAAATCGTTGTGTGTGTGCCTTCAGGCTCCTGTACCTCCTTCCTAATGGCAGCAATGAGAAGAGGGCATGTCCTGCAGCCTATTTTGATCCTATGCAGTGCCTCCTCCCCCCCCCCCCCCCACCCATACCAGACAGTGGTGCAGCCAGTTAGAATGCTCTCCATGGTAATCTGTAGATATTTGCAAGTGTCTTTGGTGACATACCAAATCTCCTCAGACTCCTAATGAAATATAGCTGCTGTCATACCTTCTTTGTAAATACTCAAAGTTCCAGTGAATATCCCTCTTAATCTCTGTAAATCAAACTGCTTATAGGGCTAACAAAGCACACCAACAATACAATTTATGGAATTACCCACTATTTACAAATTAGCTGCTGGTTAATCTCTAGGCTACTGTTATAATTCTACATCTGTTTGGTGCTGCCTGAAGTCGTTTCAAGTTGCAGGAGTCTACAGGAAGTGGTATGAACAGAACTGAAGGAAATTGTCCTGGCTTCAAGGTTTTTCCATAAAGTAGCTTTGCTCTGATACAGAGGCAGTTCTAATTAAAAATGGCATGTACAACTGGGATTGTATGCTTTTATGTGACTATCTAAGAATCTCTATCATAGTCATAATAGTGCAATCACTTGTGTTACACATGATGTTTGCCAAAGGCGTCGTTTATTGGTGGCTCTTCTGGTGAATTTAGAGTCTGATCCGGGATCCACATGAATGGAGAATGCCTGCACGTGACTTTGTTTAATATGGGGAGGCTGATTCACGGGCAGTCACCACACAGTCCTTGACAGACTGGCATCAGGGTTTAGTGGCATGGAATGCAAGATGACTGAAAGAGCCTTCACTGCCATTGCGATATGTCGTCATCTTCCACCAGCTGCACCGTTGAGCTTTGTCTGGAACCTCCTCCTTGTCCTTAATGCCATTAGTGACCCCACCAGGCACTAAGCACCAGATGCCAGATGCATGCTGTACAACCTTGCCAATATGAAGGGACAACCATTGCCATCAGATGCATGAGAAGGTAGAACTGAAAAAGTGCACCATGGACAGTTGCTTTCTCTCTCTCTCTTCTGAAAACACATTAGTGTGTAATATTAGTAATCATAGCACAAGTCCCTTTTTAGCAACACTTCCCTGGCATTGACCAATGCAGCGTTTGTTTCGTGGACAGGAGACAAAACTGGATTCATTTGCACCTAATAGGTAGAAATTATTTGTGTCACTTGATCCTCACATCCATTGTTTCGGACATTTAAGTTTAATTCTTCCACCCACAACTCACATTGGAGCACAATTCCATGATTGACTATATCCCATCTTCATCCATACCCACTAGGCACATGGCTAATCACCTGCTTGCCCAGTTTCCTCTAACCCTTTAAGAGCACCTCCCCCTTTTTCTCTTCACTCTGGCATCCATTCAGTCCACATTCTACCCTCGTAGTTGGAAAAGTTCTGTTTGCTGTGGTATGTTCCTTTCAAAAGCTGGCTGCAAAAAAAAATATTGCAATAACTGAGCTGAATTGCAACAACGACAAGAACTGTCAGCACATAAGTACGGAAAGTTGTGCTGAACCTAATAATGTCTACATTATTCTGCGAACCCTGAGAATTAGGGTTTTGTGTTCCTTAAGTAACTTTCATAAGCAGTCTGCAATATCCTGTTGACATATAAAAAACAAATTCTAAGTCTGTAGTCTTGGTATTCAGCACAAAAGAGACAATTTAAGAAACATTTAAGCAAGCCAGATGCAGCTAATTTTATCTCCATTGGTATAGAATGGAGCCAGAGAACTGGATGTTCTGCGTGTTGATTGCAGATATTAGGACAATATTTATTAAAATGCAATCATATGGCACTTTTGGCTCTCCCAAGCTTAATATGTAAATGTAGTACAACCACCAGCACATTGAAGGTCATCTCTTAGCTCTCTGGACCAAATAAATAGGAGTTCCGTTTTTGATTCCGCTTGAGATACTGTGCCCATATCTTACCTGCTGCTGCCACCTATTGACACAAAGAATTCACACTTCAACTATTATCAGGAGAGCTAAACTGCACCTTCACTCCGCAAATAAGCACATCCTTTTGAAGTGTATATTCCATATTTCAAAATCCAAGCAAATCAAATGAAGACACGAGAGACTGGAGCTGCTGAAATCTGGAGCAGCACACAATCTGCAGGAGGAACTCAGCAGGCTGAGCCATACCCGTGGGGAGAAGAAATAGTTGGTTGAAGCCCTGCATCAGGACTGAGGCATTCCAAATGAACTCCAAACAAATGCATTCCAATGGACACATTACCACAGTGGTCCACGCCAGTAAAATAAATCACTCCAAGAAAGCATACACAGGTGACACTGCTAATACTTGAAGAATTTAGTACATAAGTACATGTCATTCAGCTTCATCGTGTCATCACGACCAGTCCATGCCAAGCAAGATGCCTGTTTGCTAATCCTACTTGGGGGAGGTGAGAGCAGGCATCACCAGAAACTGAGAGGTGATGGAATCTGGAAGGAGAGGATGATGGAGCACGGAATAGGGGAGGGAGATGAGCAAGGAACCAGTAGGAGCGGTGTGAGTGATGGGTAGATAGAGAGACGGGCATCCAATCATAATTTGATTCCCTGGCATTCCACCAAGGATTCTGGCTTTCCCATTTCACACAAGCCATTCCGTTGGATTGAAATTCAGTCATTTTGTTGTTATTTTTTAAATGTTTAAGGTGATTTTAATGGTTTTCAAAATCATCCTGAAAATGTGCACTTCAAATCTGTTACAAAACCTTAAAAGATTTGAGAAAGCTGAGTCTCTTGCACCCTGCAACACCTCCCAGCCCACCCCCATCCCTGCCCTTCCTACCCCTAGCCACGTTACTTTCTATCAAACAGAAAATCCTGAGAACGGTAGTGTGTGAGACCTCTGTCGGCCAGGATTGACCATGGATGTTGTGTCCTAGCTCTCGGGATAGGCAACCCTGGGCAGTACAATATGGAGGGCAAGCTGTGCCCATGTAACAAGTTCCCCCTCTCCACGCACCTGATGAACCCAAAGGAACGGCAGAGACCGATACAGTTTGGTACCAGCAGCATCTCAGGAGCTGCCAGTCAGTGTTGAACTACCTTAGGACTCCAGCTCCAGATCTTTCCTTTGGAGTTTACTCCTGAAGCCTTCACTATGGGTGGGCATAGCTGCAAGGCATGAGAGATTTGAGATCAGAGTCTTCCTTCTCCTCGATGAGCTGCCAGCCATCGTTGATGAGCCCCATCTGCCCAAAGCGACTGGTTTTAAGGCACCAGTAACCTGCCTTTCGCCCTCCTCCTGTCAGTAGAAATGGTTCCACTGGGCTTAATAGTTAAGCCACATGTGAAGATCAGGAGCTGGACTTGGTCGGCGCCACTTGAGGCGTACACCATTGGGAGCATTTAATAGGTACTAAGAGCTTGTCCCCGGGTATAAGGAACCTCGTGAACAATACCTTAAAAATGCCAAGAATTGTTTATCCTGTACCATAAGTACTCTCTGTTACCAGAGAGTTGCTGGCATCATGGGAGGAAGAAACTGGAGATCCATGAGCCAGTCCTCAACGTTAAATTCCGCACTGTTATCGTCTTGGAGGACCTGTCCTGGGCCTAGCACGGAAGTATAATTATGAAGAAAGCGCAGCAGCACCTCTACTTCCTCAGGAGTTCATGGAGATTTGGCATGACAACTAAAACTTTGACAAACTTCTATAGATGTGTAGGGGAGAGTATATGACTGGCTGCACCACAGCCTGTTAGGGAAACACCAATGCCCTTGAAGAGAAAATCCTAACAGAGAGTCCATCATGGGTAAAGCCCTGCCCAGCACTGAATACATCTAATGAAATGCTGTCGCAGGGAAGCAGCATCCATCATCAGGGACCCCTACCAGCCAGGACACGTTATCTTCTTGCTGCCTCCATCATGAAGAAGGTACAGGATGCTCAGGACTCACACCACCAGGTTCAGGAACAGTGAATACCCCTCAACCATCATGATCTTCAACCAAAGGGGATAACTTCACTCAATTTCACTTGCCCCATCATTGAAACATTCCCACAACTAATGAACTCACTTTCATGGACTCTTCATCTTAAGTTCTCAATATTTATTGTTTATTTATTTTTTATTATTAATATTATATATTTCTTTCTCTATTTGCACAGTTTGTTGTCTTCTGCACTCTGGTTGAACAATCAAGTTGGGCAGTCTTACATTGATTCTATTATGGTTATTATTCTATAGATTTACTGAGTATGCCCACAAGAAAATGAATTTCGGGGTTGTATATAGTGACATATATGCACTTTGATAATAAATTTACTTTGAACTTTGAAATGCTTGAGGAACTCAGTAGGTCAGGCAGTATCTGTGCAGAGGTAAAATTAGTCGATGTTGTGGGCCATGAGCCCAAATGTTTTCCCTGATTCTAATCTCTCACAAATAATTGTATTATTGGTTAGTCTTATATCCAGATCTGCTGTTCGATCTGTCTGATTCCTCGTTTCACCAGACAAACAGTATTCCATTTAGCGTCAGCAGGTGGCACCGGATGCACAGGAAACTAGTTCAATTGCTAAAGCTCTCAGATTAACAATGATGTCAGACCAGAGAGACCACGTTTACATTTTACTGCTCATTTGGACAGTATGTATACATTGTACCAATCTTCTACAGTAACAATTGCAACTATATCTGGCATTGTGGATTATATTTGTTACCCTTGATTCCAAATTTGCAGTTATAACTCCAGCCAAGTGTCAAGGATAGACATTCCCACTGCTCTACTAAAACCAAGACATTTCTCACCATTTCAGAGGTAAAGACATCAAAATTTATCTCTACCCATCCAAATGACATGTAAAACATCCATTAACTATAGAAGGCATTTTAAATTGTAAGATTAATGCTTTATACTGAACTACGTCCAAATATTTGTGAAGTTACATAGTAAAATACTCATACTTGGCTTGTGAACTGAACACTGTTTAAAATGTATGAAGCATTTATACATAATAATTATTGCACAAAGATTCAGGTTATAGTGAGACCCAACATAGACTGCAGAAATGCTTCATCGAACGCCTTCATTTCGTCCGCCACAAAGAGGCTTTCCCAGTGTCCACCCATTTTAATTCCAATTCCCTTTTCCATTCCACCATAGGCTCCCCTACCACCACAAAGAGGCCAATCTCAGGTTGGAGGAGCAACATCTCATACTCCATCAGGATAGCCAATCAGATGGTATGAACATCATTTTCTCTCCCCCTCCCCCCCCCCAACTATTTTGCCATTTGCCATCCTGGCTCCCCTCTTACCTCTAGTCTTCTCTTCACCTGCCCATCACCTCCCTCTGGTGCTCACCTGGTTTCAATTCTTACTTGCCAGATTGTATTCCTTCTCCCCCACTTCCTTTTCCAGTCCTGATGAAGGTTTCAACCCAAAACATCAACTGCACATTCCTCATCGTAGTTGCTGCCTAATTTGCTGAATACCTCCAGAATTTTATGTTTGTTCCTTGAGTTACTGATAATCCTTTCTGTCACAAACCCACCACTTCAACAATATGTGTTGAAATACATTCTAAATAATCCTTTGGGAAAAAAAAATCATGTGCACTATGTATTAACATTCTTTTATTTATTTGTTCTCACATTTTTGAAAAACAGACTTATGTAACTGACACTCATTTATTGTATTCATGTTGAAAATCCTTCAAGATCATTGCTTATGAAGCAGTTACTGAGTCACATACAACAAAATGCTGGAGGGACTAGCAGGCCAGGCATCACCTATGGAAAAAACTTACTGAGTCATTCCGCTTGGGATATTAGCGTAACAGTGGAATGCATTTTTATACTAAATGTTGAGATATCGCAAGTTGTAGACGCTTCTATCGTCATAGCCAGGAAAGGGCTCCAGAACATCTTGTGTGATCCCAGTACCACATTCCCAAGAAGGGCCAACCAAAAGTCTTGAATGACTACCATCCAATGGCACTAATCTCACACATCATGAAGGCCCCAGAGAGGCTGGTCCTGTCTCACCTCCAACCCCTGGTCAGATCAGTCCTCAATCCCCTGTAGTTTGCCTACTAGGAGCACATTGGAGTCGATGATGCCGTCATCTGCCTGCTGAACAGAGCCTACTCCCATTTGGATAGGCAGGACAGCACTGTGAGGATCGTGTTTTTTCATTTCTCGAATGCCTTCAATACCATCCAGCCCTCATTGCTGGAGGAAAAGCTTCGTTTAACGCAGGCTAGCACTTCCATTGTATTCTGGAGCTGCCTGGCAGACCACAGTTTGTGCAGCTTCAGAGCTGTGAGTCAGATGTGGTTATAGGCAGCACTGCGTCTCCTCGGGAACTGTATTGGCTCCCTCCCTATTTACCCTGTATACCTCAGACTTTAGATATAACACTGAGTCATATCTTCTGCAGAAATTCTCTGATGCCTCAGCAAAAGTTGGGTGCATAAAGGGAGGATGGGAGGATGAATACAGGGCCCTGGTGTAGGCACTTTGTCAAATGGTGCAAGCTGAATCATCTGCAGCTCAACGTCAGAAAGACAAAGGAGATGGTGATGGACTTTAGGAAGACTAAACCTGTATTGCTTCCTGTTATTATTGATGGTGAGGATGTGGATGTGGTGAGGACCTACAAGTACCTGGGGGTGCACCTGGATGACAGGCTTGAGTGGAGTACTAACACAGAGTCTGTGAACAATAAGGGCCAGAGTCACCTCTACTTCCTGAGGAGGCTGAGGTCCTTTGGAGAACACAGGCCTCTCCCTCACATGTTCTACCTGTCTGTTGTCATCAGTACAATCTGCTATGCGGTGGTGTACTAGGGCAATGGCATCAACACGGGTGATGCCTACAGACTAATAAACTGACTAGAAAGTCTGGCTCTGTATAGGAGTCAAACTGGACTCACTGGAGACCGTAGTGGAACAAAGGATCCTACGGAAAATCCTGGCAATGTTGGAGAATGTTTCTCACCCTCTGCATGCCATCTTAGCTGAACCGAGGAGCACTTTTAGTAATAGGCTAAGACAACTGCGCTGCTCTAAAGAGTGCTATATGAGGTCAGTCTTACCCTCAGCCATTTGGCTCTATAAAGTACACTTAGAGCTGGGGAAGTGATGACCCCCTCCTGTTGGACTGTTTGAGGTAACTTTTTTTATTCTTCTTACTTCTCTTCTAATAATTGCATATCTGTGCACTTGTAATGCTACTGTGACACTAATTTCCTTTGGGATCAATAAAGTACCTATCTATCTAATTTCTGAAAGGTAATGAATTAATTTATTTTAACTATTGTGAACTGCTTGCCAAAAAGGGGCAGGACACTCCTCAATAAAATATAAACTTAATTAGGACACATAAGTGAAAACAGAAGTTTATGTTTTGATGTAACCCTTACAAATCAGCCAAACTTCTATCCCTGTCCAAATCCTGTTTAATGTTACATGAATTGAATTGAACTGACTTTATTTCTTACATCTTCACATATATGAGGAGTAAAAATCTTAACGTCACGTCTCCATCTAAATGTGCAATGTGCAATCATAGTAATTTATAATAAATAGAACAATGTAATATAGAGTACACTCAGTCAGCGTGAGTTCATCAATCTGATGGCCTGGAGGAAGAAGCTGTCCTGGCTTTTATGCTGCGGTACCGCTTCCCATTTGGTGGTAGCTGGAATAGATTGTGGTTGGGATGACTTGGGTCCCCAGTGATCCTACGGGCCCTTTTTACACACCAGTCTTTGGAAATGTTCTGAATCATGGGGAGTTCACAACTACAGATGCACTGGGCTGTCTACACCACTCTCTGCAGAGTCCTGCGATTAAGGAAAGTACAGTTCCCATACCAGGCAGTGATGCAGCCAGTCAGGATGCTCTCAATTGTGCCCCTGTAGAAAGTTCTTAGGATCTGGGGGCCCATACCAAACTTCCTCAACAGTCTGAGGTGAAAGAGGTGCTGTTGTGCTTTTTTCACCACACAACTGGTGTGTACAGACCACGTGAGATCCTCAGTGATGTGGATTCCGAGGAACTTGAAGCCGTTCACCCTCTCAACCCCAGATCCATTGATGTCAATAGGGGTTAGCCCGTCTCCATTCCTCCTGTAATCCACAACCAACTTCTTTGTCTTTGCGATATTGAGGGAGAGGTTGTTTTCTTGACACCACTGTGTTAGAAAGATGAGTTCTTCCCTATAGGCCACCTCGTTATTGTTTGAGATAAGGCCAATGAATGTAGTGTCAGAAAATTTAATTTGCATATTGGAGCTGTGGGTGGCGATACAGTCATAGGTATTCAGGGAGTAAAGGGGGGACTCAGTATGCAGCCCTGAGGGGCTCCTGTATTGAGAGTCAGAGGGGTAGAAGTGAGGAAGTCTATTTTTACCACCTGCTGGCGATCTGACAGGAAGTGCAGGATCCAGCTACACAAGGCAGGGTCAAGGCCAAAGTCTCTGAGCATCTTGTCGAGCCCAGATGGAATTCTGGTGTTGAATGCTGAACTGCAGTCTAAGAACAGCATCCTCACATAAGCATCCTTCTTCTCCAGATGTGTAAGGAAGGTATGTACAGCAGTGGCTATTGCGTCATCTGTTGGTCAGTTGTGTTAGCAAGAAAATTGTAGGGGGTCCAGTTTGGGTGGCAGCATGCTGCAAATGTAATCCTTGACCAGCCTCTCAAAAGCATTTGCTTATTATTGAGATGAGTGCGACAGGACGCCAGTCATTCAGACATGTTACCTGGTCTTTTTTGGCACAGGGACAATGGTGGATAACTTGAAGCAGGAGGGGCACTCTACACTGGGAGAGGGAGTGATTAAAAATGTCTGTAAACACACCTGCCAGTTGTGCTGTGCACATCCTAAGTACTCGCCCTGGGATGCCGTTTGGTCCTGCAGCCTTCGACTGTCCACTCATTGGAAACATCTGCGTACCTCAGCCTCAAAGGTGACCAGGCGGCAGGTTGTAGCAGTTGCTTTCCTCGGAAAGTTAGTGACATCGGACCTGGAAGAGAATACTGATTGTAACACATTACTGCATATAAAGTCAGAAAAGTATGCCCTTGACTGACATATACAGTACATTCTGAGTGAGTTAATATTTCTCAGAATCCTTAATGGAAATGATACAGGATCATAGCAAAGACAGATGGAATTCCTGTATCACACTGACCAAACGAATAGAGAAAAATGTTTTCAACTTTATCTACAAGGTTTCTTTACCAAATTGATAATGGTATACAGTGCTAACTAGTGTTTTTGTGTAAGTTTCAATACTAGCCCCTCTATTTTGACCACACATGATGTAGTTTACAATATTATTTATGTTTTCTTAAAATTGCAGACAGGATGAACAAATTGATAAACTAATAGACACTAAAAATAATACATCAACCTGATGAATAAGAATCTTCCTAATTTAAATCTGTGTTACCCTTTATGGGTAGTGTTTGAATAAAAACTGACAAGTAATTTGTTTTCCCAACAATTCCATTTATTGAGAGTTGTTGCAGAGATATAATCTTACAGTGAAACAGAAAAGATTTTTATCATGTTCCTATCGGTTCCTTTATTGAACTTAAAGAATATAAATACATGAAAATCTTACTGGAATGGAAATACATCCCAGAGAAAGAATAGCTTCCTGGAAATTGGATAAATCTACATTTTACTCAAGACCATGACATTAGTTTTAATTTTAAAATATTGTTATCAGTCTAGATGGCTTGTAGTGTAACGGGGAGGAAATATCGAAAAGTGTGATGAATACAGGGCTGAAGGTGTTATATTTAAATTCACACAGAATAGAGAATAAGTAGATGATCTTGTAGCGCAGTTAGATTGACAGGTATAATGTTGTGGGCTTCACTGAGTCATGGATGAAGAAAGATCATAGCTGGTGCTTAATAGCCAAGGATACAAATTGTATCAAAGAGACAGGCAGGTGTCAGAGTGGGTGAGGCGGCTCTGTTGATATAAAATGAAATCAAATCCTTAGAGATAAGTGGTGACCTAGGATTGGAAGAAGTAGAATCCTTCTGAGAAGAGTTAAGAAACAGCAAGAGTAAAAAGACCCTGATGGGTTTTATACATGGGCCTCCATACAGCAGCCAGGATGTGGGTACAAATTACAATGGGGGATAGAAACAGCATGTAACGCTTTCAGAGGCCATGATGGCAGTAGTCCAGCAGCGATTCTACACTCCAACTGCATTCTTCCGTGAGGCCCCGAATTCCACCGTGTGATCCATCACCGAGATTGAGCCTAGACGCAGGGAAATTACCAATGTGCTGCTCCCCTCCACTTCCACGATGCTAAAAAATACCCAGCTCATCACAGTAGTGAATTCCTAATACTTATTACAAAGGGTGGTTTATTGGCTAATTGTCCAATTAACAGAGGCCCAGGTCAGTACTCACCCTGTCAACAGAGTGACGACAAAGGCAATCTTGGCTCAGTCAGTGGAGTACAGAGATGGCTGGAGCCCAAAGTGGAAGATGCAGTGGGACAGGAATTTGCACTATCTGGTTTGGGACACTGGAAACCGGGGTTCGGGGGGGGGGGGAAAGGGGGGTTGACTGTCGCGGGCTTGCTGTATTGAGACAGAGAGTGGTGAGCAGAGTCAGTGATTCCCTGCTGTTTCTGGATCATGTGCTCATGTTGATGGATGACTTCCTTTAGGCGTGCAAACCCTGCTTGGTATATCGCTGGTTCACCCATCCTGTTAGGAAACGTAAAGGACGCTTGACCCAAATGCAGAGCAGCAGAGTTGACTTAGAGGGTAAGCGATAAAATTAATAATCAACAGCAAAGTAACAAGCCATGGGGGAAGCCACAAAACAAGAGAGAACAGATATTAAACTCATCGGCAACAAGGTAGCTCAAGGCTTGGAGCAACTAGTTGGGACCAGCTGGTTTGAACAAGGACTGTGGCTGAGAGCTGGGTTTAAATTGGCTGCAGGTGATGAGTTGGAAATGAGTGGAGGATGGCTCCTATTAGCTGGGTGAAGACTGAGAGGTGCTTCTCTGTGCAGCTACAACTCATGACTGGTCTGTGGTTCAATTTTTGGACTGATATGGTCTTTTGACATCTCTAATAGCTTTACAGAGATCACCTCTCAATTTCTTGTAAAGGTCAAGGTCATCTGCTTTGAATGCTGCAGTCCTGGACTTCAGTATGGAATGTTCTCCCAGTTCTTCCATGGTTTTGCTTTAGGAACACTTGGACTGGCTGCTTTAAGATACATTCCTCAACACCTTTGCTGATGAAGTCTTTGAAGGTGGTGACATACTTATCTAAGCTGGCAGATGAATCTTTGAACATGGACCACTCTACCAACTCAAAGCAGTCACATAAAAGCTCACCTATTTCTTCAAGACATCTTCTCATATGTTTTTTAAAAATTTCATAGCATAATATCTTGTAAAATGTTTGTGTTGAGATTTGTGTATCTAAGTTCCAAGTCTAATTCTGGAAATGTTAAAAAAAAAGGTCAGCTTTAACTAACGTGTAGCGTGATTATCCATGTTTTTGAATCCATCACAGATAAAATCCATTTAAGAATATTTGATGCTGTTTTTTCCCACACCAGCTACCCCACACATTACTGGGCAACCAAGCTCATCTCCAACTACATCCCATCTCAACTTTTCCTTGCATACCCTATCAGTTCTCCAGACACTGAAACAACCACATTTTTAGCCTTTTCCCCTCGACGGATGCCAGCTTGATTTCATTTCTGATCAACCCCCTACCATAAGTCTTGACATGATCTATCTCCACATCCATCTATGTCTGACCACCAATATTCCTTCCTTGTTGTCTGTTCTCCACAATGTTGTCTTGTTTCCTCTCCTCCTACCACCAACCCTGGAGCTGTTCCTTCTCCCCCTATACTCTTCCTCCCACTATCCTGTCTAGTTTCTTCTATTAATTCTTCAATAGCGAACCTAGTCTCCGGTATTTTCATGAATGACTGATTAAGGCTTCCGTCAGTCAGAGTCGACCATTGATGCTGCATCCTAGGGGTCTAGATATGCAATACTGGGCAGTACAATATGGAGAGCAAACTATTGCCCATGTGGCATGCTCCCACTCTCCATGCACCTGATGAACCCACAGGAACGAGGGAGCTTGGGACCAGCATCACACGAGTTGCCAGTCAACATTGAACTCAATGTAGGACTGCCTTAAGGGTCTCCAACTCCAGATTTTCCCTTCAAGGTTCACTCCCAAAGCCTTCCCCATGAGTGGGTATATCTGCAAGGCGGCGGAGGTTTGAGGTAAGTGTTTTCTTCTCCTAGGTGAGTTGCCAGCCATGGCTGATGAGCCCCATCTGCCCAAAGCAATTGGTTTTAAAGCACCAGTAACCCTCCTTTGCCCCTTCTGTCAGTAGAGGTGGTTCCACTGGGCTTAGTAGCTAAGCCACACCAAAGGTCAGGATCTGGACTTGGTTGTCAGAGGCTTTTTGAGGTGCACGCTGTTGGGAGCATTTAATAGGTAGTGGGAGTTTGTCCCTTTTACCACCCACAGCTATACAACCTTAAGAAACATTTCCTCTCCTCATTACCAAAAAGTGGAAACTCCATATCTACAAAAGCTAAGAAGTTTGGGAAAGTGTTTGATATTGTAGTGAATATAAGAGTTTTCCATTTCTTGGAGATAGGGAGTGAGCAGGGACAGGAACACAGGAACATAAACTTAAGATAATTACTCAACAATTCAAAAAGAACTTCACAGACCCTTCTTTAGCCAGAGGATGAGTAAAATTTTAAAGATGATACCACAAGAAGTAGTTACACAAACTAATTACATTTAAAGGGAAACCAGGTAATTACAGTGTCCCCACTAACCACCTTTGTCCACAACACAGTAAGATCTTATTTTTCAAATTTTTTAAATTGAATTTTCAAATAGGTTACAGAAAGAAAAAAGAAAATTGTCGACCCTTCCCCCCTCCCCTCTAACATATCCCAATAGGAAAAAAAAAGAAGAAAATAGAAAGAAAGAAAGAATGCCTGGATTTCGGAAGAACCCCACATGCTCCATAGAGTTCATAATAGCTTTAATATGTATATTTATTTCTTTCCCCAGATAACCAATAATTTTATCTTTGGAGTACCTATATACTTAATCCTATTTTTTGTAAATAAGGGCGCCAAATTTTCAGAAATGTTTCATATTTATCTCTTAAATTATAAGTAATTTTTTCAAGTGGAATGCAGCTAAAAATTTCATTCTTCCAACGATCTATACTTAAGTATGAATCCGATTTCCAAGTAACTGCAATAGCCTTTTTGGCTACTGCCAATGCAATTTTTATGAATTCTTTCTGATATTTATTCAATTTGGAATTTGATTTTATCCCTTCAATATTGCCTAGTAAAAATAATATTGGATTGTGTGGAAGTTGTATTCCAATAATTTGTTCCAATAAAACTCTTAACTTTGTCCAAAAAGGTTGAATTTTAGAACAAGACCAAGTAGAGTGTAAAAAAGTACCAATTTCTTGATTACATTGAAAACATTGACCAGATAAATTTGAGTTTAATCTATTTATTTTTTGTGGTGTAATATATATTTGATGTAAAAAGTTATATTGTACTAATCTTAGTCGAACATTTATTGTATTTGTCATACTGTCAAGACATAATTTTCACCAACTTGTTTCATCAATTTTAATATTCAAATCAGTTTCCCATTTTTGTCTTGACTTATGAATTCCTTGTTTAATTGCTTGTTTTTGAATCAAATTATACATACCAGAAATAATTTTTTTAATTTTTCCTTTATGAATTAAAGTTTCTATTTCATTAGGTTTTGGCAATAACATTGTTTGACCCAGTTTATCTTTTAAATAAGCCCTTAATTGGAAATAACAGAAAAGAGGGTTATTTGATATTTTATATTTATTCTTTAATTGGTCAAATGACATTAATATACCTCCTTCAAAACAGTCTCCTATATATCTAATCCCTTTGTGAAACCAGTTATATAAAAGTTGATTATCCATTGTAAAAGGGTTAAGTTTATTTTGAATTAAAGGTCGCTTTGCTAATAAAGATTTCTTTATCTCATCATCAACATTTATCTTATTCCATAAATCAATCAAATGTTTTAGTATAGGAGATTCTTTCTTTTCCCGTATCCATTTAGATTCCCATTTATATATAAACTCTTCTGGTATATTTTCTCCTATTTTGTCTAATTCTATTGTAATCAATGCCGGTTTATTTTCATCAAAAAAAGATGCAATAAATCTAAGTTGATTTGCTTTGTAATAATTCTTAAAATTTGGTAATTGTAACCCTCCTAAGTCAAATTTCCATGTCAATTTTTCCAACGATATTCTTGACATCTTACCTTTCCAAAGGGATTTCCTCACACATTTATTTAACTCTTGAAAAAATTTCTGCCGTAATTGTATTGGTAATCTTTGGAATAAATATTGTAATCTAGGGAATATATTTATTTTTACAGCATTGACTCTACCTATTAATGTTATTGGTAACATCATCCATTTATCAAGATCCTCTTGAATTTTTTTCAATAATGGCAAATAATTTAATTTATATAAATTCTTTATATTATTATCAACTCTTATACCTAAATACTTCATACCATTTATCTTTTATCTTTCTTTCTTTGCCTGGATGATCGGAGGAGAGACACATAGCAACATGGAGAATTTTAAAATAATTCCCCAAGGTACTATGAGAGTTGAAATATTATGTGTTATTATAGACTGGAGTAACCCCATTAAAAATAATGACTAATTTACTGGATTTTTAAAGTTTTAATGCTAATAGGCTTAATGGACCGGTGAAAAGAAAAAGAATTTTAACATACGTTAAGAAAATGAAAATAGATACAGCTTTTATACAAGAAACACATTTAACAGAGATAGAACATCAGAAATTAAAGAGAGATTGGGTCGGAAATGTTATAGCAGCTTCATTTAATTCAAAAGCGAGGGGAGTTGCAATTTTGGTCAACAAAACTTTACCAATTAAAATACAAAATGTATCAATTGATTCTGCGGGAAGATATGTAATTATACATTGTCAAATCTTTTCAGAACTATGGACTCTTATGAATATTTATGCACCAAATGCAAACGATGTAAAATTTATACAGGAGGCTTTTTTGAATTTGGCTGATGCACACGATAAAATATTAATAGGTGGAGACTTTAACTTTTGTCTAGACCCAGTTTTAGATAGGTCAACAAAGGTTGTTACAAAACCAAAAGTAGAAAAATTAACTTTATCATTGATGAAAGATTTAAATTTGATTGATATATGGAGAAGAATTAACCCAAGAGAAAGAGATTATTCATTTTATTCAAATAGACATAAAACTTATTCAAGGATAGATTTTTTCTTACTATCAGCAAATATTCAAGACAGAGTGAAAAATATGGAATATAAAGCAAGAATATTGTCAGATCATTCTCCCTTGATAATGACAATGATAATGATGGATAAGGAGGTATCAATTTACAGATGGAGATTTAATTCAATATTATTAAAACATCAAGATTTTTGTGATTTTATGAAAAAACAGATTCAGTTTTTTTTAGATACAAACTCACATTCAGTTGATGATAAATTTATATTATGGGAAGCGATGAAGGCATATTTGAGAGGCCAGATAATAAGTTATACTTCTAAAATTAAGAAGGAATATATGGTAGAAATAGATCAATTGGAAAAAGAGATTACAAAATTAGAAAAAGAATCTCAAAGATATATGACAGAAGAAAATCAAAGACAATTTGTTAATAAGAAACTACAATATAATACACTTCAGATGTACTGAACAGAAAAAGCAATTATGAGAACTAAACAGAGACATTATGAACTAGGTGAAAGATCACACAAGATTCTTGCTTGGCAGTTAAAAACAGACCAGGCTTCCAAAACGATAAATGCAATTAGAACAAGTGTAAATAAAATTACTTATAAACCTTTAGAAATCAATGAAACTTTAAAAATTTTTTATTCTGAATTGTATCAATCAGAATCACAAAATGATATTGTTGAGATAGAAAGGTTTTTATCACAAATAACTCTCCCAAAATTGAATTTGGAAGAACAGAAGGGATTAAATGTGCCTTTTACATTAAAAGAGGTCGAAGAAGCTCTAGGATCACTTCAGAGTAGTAACAAATCTCCAGGAGAAGATGGTTTTCCGCCTGAATTTTACAAAAAGTTTAAAGATTTATTAACTCCTCCTTTTATGGAGCTAATACACCAAGCAGAAAGAATGCATAAACTTCCAGAATCTTTTTCGACAGCTATTTTAATAGTATTGCCAAAAAAAGACAGAGATCTTTTAAAACCAACATCATATAGACCTATTTCTTTGCTGAACACGGATTATAAAATAATAGCAAAGATTTTATCTAACAGATTATCTAAATACTTACCAAAATTAATACACATGGACCAAACAGGATTTATTAAAAATAAACAATCGGCAGATAATGTAACTCGGTTACTTAGCATAATTCATTTGGCACAAAAGAGGGAAGAAATGAGTGTAGCAGTTGCTTTGGATACAAAAAAAGCATTTGATAGATTGGAATGGGATTTTTTATTTAAGGTATTGGAAAACTATGGATTAGGAGTATCTTTTATAAAATGGATTAAAACCTTAAATACTAACCCCAAAGCTAAAGTGGTGACAAATGGCCAAATTTCAACATCATTTCAGTTAACAAGGTCAACTAGACAAGGTTGTCCATTATCACCTGCTTTATTTGTGTTGGCGATAGAACCATTAGCTGAATTAATTAATAAGATCTTGATTCATTTCCCTATTTGCCTTTGCAATTTGTACTTCATTGTTTTAATATCAAGATAGAGTGATATATGATGAGTTAAGAAGCAGTTCATGTTTCCATCAAATATCTTCCATTTGGAGTTACACAGACATTTGTCAGCCAGGCATGTAAGGTTAGGTCAGGTAGCTTAGGAAGAAGTATTTCTGAGTTTGTGGTTGCAGTATGCATAATAATATGCAATAAATATTTGGAATGGTTTTGGATGTCTAATGAGTGCTCAATGAACCAGATTAGCTTCAGATTCAATTCGTATAAGATTGACTTGTTTTGAGAAATTTAATATGTAGATGAATTTCTTGATTAAGCATGGCAAGTAAAGAAAACATAACTTTCAGGAAGCCTGAATGACATCATTGGAATTCTTTTTTGAACTATTGATTATTATCTATAGTTACCAGTGCATTAGGTTTTGAAATGTGTTTGGTCTGGAAATGTTGGTTTTGAAATTTGTATTTGTATTTTGTATACATGATAGGTGAGGGAATGACACTGTTGACATAGAGGATGCTCAGTCTTTGATTCATAGAGTTATACAGCACAGATAAAGGGCCTTTGGCCCAACTCAGCCATGCCAACCAAGATGCCTATCAATGCTAACCCCATTTGCCTGGCTTTGGCCCATATGCCTCTAGACTTTTCCTATTCATGTACCTATCCAAATGTCTTTAAAAATTGTACTTGTAATTGTAACAAATATAAATAAGACCTGTCCCTCAGAATCCTTAGCAGTAAATTTCCCACCAATAATATACAAAGCTTCACCTACAAACAAGCTGGAGGAACTCAGCAGGTCGGGCAGCATCCATGGAAACGAGCAGTCAACGTTTCAGGCCGAGACCCTTCGTCAGGACTGAAGAGGGAGGGGGCAGGGGCCCTATAAAGAAGGTGGGGGAGGGTGGGAAGGAGAAGGCTGGTAGGTGTCAGGTTAAAAACCAATCAAAGGAAAGATCAAGGGGTGGGGGAGGGGAAGCAGGGAGAGGATAGGCAGGAAAGGTGAAGAAGGAATGTAAGACTATGTGTAGTAGAAGAAGGCAGAATCATGAGAGAGGTGATAAGCAGCTGGAGGAGGAGGCAGAGTGAAACTGGGATGGGGGAAGGGAGAGGGAGGGAATTACCGGAAGTTGGAGAATTCAGTGTTCATACCAAGGGGCTGGAGACTACCCAGACAATATATGAGGTGTTGCTCCTCCAACCTGAGTTTGGCCTCATCATGGCAGTAGAGGAGGCCATGTATGGACATATCCGAATGGGAATGTGAAGCAGAGTTGAAGTGGGTGGCAACCAGGAGATCCTGTCTGTTGTGGCGGTCGGAGTGGAGGTGCTCGACGAAGCGGTCCCCCAATCTGCGTCGAGTCTCGCCGGTGTAGAGGAGGCCGCACCGGGAGCACTGGATGCAATAGATTACCCCAACAGACTCACAAGTGAAGTGTTGCCTCACCTGGAAGGACTGTTTGGAGCCCTGAATGGTGGTAAGAGAGGAGGTGTAGGGACAGGTGTAGCACTTATGCTTGCAGGGATAAGTACCAGGTGGGAGATCTGTGGGGAGGGATGTGTGGACCAGGGAGTCGCGGAGGGAATAATCCCTGCGAAAAGCAGAGAGGGGTATACAAAGCTTACAGCTTGTGGTTCTCCAGCTTGTCCATGCAGTTTTTCGTAAATAAAAGCACATTAGCCACCCTCCATTCTTCCAGTACCTCACCTGTGGCTAACAACAATACAAAAATTGCTGTCAGGACCTTAGCAATATCCTCCCTTGTTTCCCATCTCGGTTTCCAAAATGTTCTACTCATCGAAAGAAGTACTGAATTTATTGCCATACAGTGCAGAATAGGCCCTTCTGGCACTCTGAGCCACACCACCCAGCAACCCCCAATTTAACCGTAGCTCCATCACAGGACAATTTACAATGACCAATTAACCTGCCAACCAGTGCCTCTTGGGACAGTGGGAGGAAACCAGATCACCTGGTGGAAACGCATGCGGTCACGGGGAGAATGTACAAGCTCCTTACATACAGCAGTGGGAACTGAACTTGGGTCACTGGTACTGTAAAGCATTGTGCTAACCACTGAGCTACCATGCCACCTTTTGCACTTCTAATTACTGCTGCTTTTTTTCTCTTAAATTATCATCAGTGGATCACACGGACTTCATAGTCCTTGAAGAAAATCATAACACAATCCTTTATCATTCAGCGCAAAACGTAAATGTAACACGTGGTCCACAGCCATCTTGGTAATTCCACCATCGTGTTATTTCTGCAATGTTTACTTGGGCCCAGAAGTGTCTTTATAACCAGGTAGCACTGTGCATGAGGGGGCAGGAAACAGAGGTCTGTTTTTCAAAGAGTGAATTCAATCAAAATTCCTTTCCCCTTGGCCTGGAAATAGCAGTCTGATTAAAGTAAAAGCAGGTTTTTTAGTTAAATAGTATAATTTCCTGATAAAATTGTTAGCATCTATAATGTAGCAGTTTTTGACCACAAGTCGTACTTGTTCACACTCAGTAAAATATTCCCCACTTTGTCCACCAGATAAGTGACCGATATTGTCTCACTTCATCCCTCCTCCCCCCACTCACCCACCCCGTCTCTCACCTGGCTTCACCTATCACCTGCCAGCTTGGACTCTTCCCGCTTCCCCGACCTTCTTATTCTTGCTTCTTTCCCCATCCTTTCTAATCCTGATCAAAGATCTCAGCTCAAAACATCGATTAGTTGTTCTCCTCCACAGATGCTGCCTGGCCTGCTGAGTTCCTCTAGTATGTTTCTCTGGATTTCCAGCATCTGCAGAATCTCTTCTGTTTATGATATTGTCTCAGACTGCTCGTTTCAAGGAGCTGGGAATTCAGTCTGATTATTCACGGGCTTAGCCAAGACAAACTGTTGAGAATGTTTTTATTTGTTTTAACTTATTTGTATATTTTAACTAAATTACCTTAATATAATAAAGCTCAAACCCCCCCCTGTACACCCCAAGGGTGTTGTGCATCCCAAACTAAGAACTTCGGCTTCTTATAATGTTTTGGCTTGATAACTATCAGTGCTAAAGATCAATAAAATTTCGATGATTTACGTGATTATAGTAAAGTAAAACCATTCCCAAGATACAGCAGATCCTAGCACAGACTCTCTTTTACTTCTGTTCAAGCCTTCCATACATAGGCTTTGGATTATAGTCTATAAATTCTAAAAGAAAATCTTTCTTCACTTTGACTTCCTTTAATGAATCTTCATGGATGCATTAGGAGACCTGGAAGACAACAAATCAGCTCATTTTGCTAGCGGTCCTTCTTCTACCAGTGCAACAAGCAGATCTGGCATCAGGGAACGTAATCACACTTTAAGAGGTTTTTTTAACGTTAAATAGGCTTTAGGCAATTTGCTGGAAAATATAACGCAATAGTCAATGAGCATACCATCTTTTGAAGTTTTCTTGATGGTAAAGCATCACATATATCACATTACATCAAGATCTAGTGATGTCCATTAGCCCTGAGTGATGAAGCCCGTTCTGCAATTGCAGCATAGCATTCCACAAACTTCCCAGGGAGGAAGAGTACAATTCTGAATTGCACACTGGTTGTTTGTTCAACAAGCTACCACCCGATGTAGCAAGCATCAGTCCAGTTGCAACACTCAAAAGGAATCAGATTAATTTTCAGTTAAAATGGGTGTGAAGGTAAACAGAGTAAACATGAATCTTGACATCCAAATCATGTTTGACCTCACTGATGGAGCAAGATAAGTATGTAAACTCCATCAATGTTGCAAATATCTACAGAGTACCAAGTTTGTTTTTGTAACATGGGATTTTTAGAGAAGAAACGTCCAATAAAAAGAATAAGAACAAGGAGTCCTTATATATGAAATGGGATTATAAGATTATAATAATTAAGGAAAAAAAAGAGTAAGAACTCAAAATCTCCTGAGTTTAATCAGAAAGTAAAAGAACTCATACATAAGGGTTGGGAAGCTAAAGTCAGACTTGTAGAATATAAAGACAGCACAAAGAACTTTCATCCACACAACTGCAGCTCATTGGATGTAATTTGTTTTTCACACCATTCTCTGTAAACTCCAGAGACTTTTGTGCATGAAAATCCCAGGAAATTAGCAGTTTCTGAGACACTCAAACTCCCCCGTCTGGCACCAACAATCATTTCATGATCAAGGTCACTTACAGCATATTTATACCTCATTCTGATGTTTGGTCTGAGTAACAATGGCATCACTTGACCACGTTGAGTTACTGCCAGATGATTGGCTGATTAGATATTTGCATTAACGAAAGTGGGCAACGAGTGTAGATGAGTTACAAAAATGGGCAAGGAAGTGGCAGATGGAGTTTAACCTAAGTAATTGTAAGGCTTTGCAGATTAGGAAGTCAAAAAAGAAGAAAGTATACAGTTAATGGTAGACTCCTTAATAGAATTGAGACATGGAGGAATCATGGGATTCAGGTCCACAGTCCACCGGAAGTGGTCGCACAAGTGTATAAGGTAGTAAAGAAGATGGCATGCCTGCCTACGTTGGTAGGGATGTTGAGAATAAAAGGGAAGAAATCATGCTACAGCTATATCAAACTTTAGTAAGACCACACTTTCTGGACACCCTTTTATAGGAAGGATGTGGAGACTATAGAGAGGGTACAGAGGAGCTTTGCCAGGGTGCTGCCTGGAATAAAGAGCATGAGCTATAAGGAAACATTGGACAAACTTGGATTGTTCTCTCTGTATCTTTGGAGGCTGAGGGGAGATCTGATAAATGTTTTTTCAAATTATGTGGGTAATTGATAGAGTTGACAGTCAAAATCATTCCCCTAGGATAGAAACATCAAACACCAGAGGATATGCTTTTCAAATTAGAGAATGGAAGTTTAAATGTGACTATCTAGAGGCCTGAATGGTGGTGAGGGAGGAAGTGTAAGGGCACCCTATCCTCCCACCACCCCAGTAGGGATAGGATTCCCCTTGTCCTCACCTACCACCGCACCAGCCTCCGGGTCCAACATATAGTTCTCCTTAACTTACGCCACCTCCAGCAGGATCCCACCACCAAGCACTTCTTTCCCTCCCCCCTTTCTGCTTTCTGCAGGAATTGCTCCCTATGCGACTCCCTTGCTCATTCATCCCCCCCATCCCTTCCCACCGATCTCCCTCCTGGCACTTATCCTTGCAAGCGGAACAAGTGCTACACCTGCCCTTACACTTCCTCCCTCACCACCATTCAGGGCCCCAGACAGTCCTTCCAGGTGAGGCGACACTTCACCTGTGAGTCGGCTGGTGTGGTATACTGCATCTGGTGCTCCTGGTGTGGCCTTCTGTATATTGGTGAGACCCGACGCAGACTGGGAGACCGTTTTGCTGAACACCTACGCTCTGTCCGCCAGAGAAAGCAGGATCTCCCAGTGGCCACACATGTTAATTCCACGTCCTATTCCCATTCTGATATGTCTATCCATGGCCTCCTCTACTGTCAAGATGAAGCCACACTCAGGCTGGAGGAACAACACCTTATATTCCATCTGGGTAGCCTCCAACCTGATGGCATGAACATTGATTTCTCTAACTTCCGTTAATGCCCCCCTCCCCTTCTTACCCCATCCCTTATTTATTTATTTCCCTCCTTTTTTTCTTCTTTTCTCTTTTTTTTTCTCTGTCCCTCTCACAATCACTCCTTGCCTGCTCTCCATCTCCCTCTGGTGCTCCCCTCCCCCTTTCTTTCTCCCTAGGCCACCCGTCCCATGATCCTTTCCCTTCTCCAGCTCTGTATGCCTTTTGCCAATCACCTTTCCAGCTCTTAGCTTCAACCCTCCCCCTCCTGTCTTCTCCTATCCTTTCAGATCTCCCCTCCCCCTCCTACTTTCAAATCTCTTACTATCTCTTTTTTCCATTAGTCCTGACGAAGGATCTCGGCCCAAAATGTCGACTATACTTCTTCCTATAGATGCTGCCTGGCCTGCTGCGTTCCACCAGCATTTTGTGTGTGTTGCAAGAGTTACTTGCCAGCATTTTATCTATGATTGCAAACATTATGGCACTTGACCTTCACTGAACTTGGATCTCTAGCGAGATGTTGGTCTGTGGCATTCTGCTGAGTAATGAACTTATTGCAAACAAAATATTAAAGGTCAGTCTGCAACAGTTTTGAAAAGTGTGTGTGTGTGTGTGTGTGTGTGTGTGTGTGTGTGTGTGTGTGTGTGTGTGTGTGTGTGTGTGTGTGTGTGTGTGTGTGTGTGTGTGTGTGTGTGTGTGTGTGTGTGTGTGTGTGTGTGTGAGAGAGAGAGAGAGAGAGAGAGAGAGAGAAAATTTTCTTACGTTTGGTGCATGATTAATTTGGCTGGTAAAGAGAACAAGATTTACTTAATAGCAAACAAGAGAAAATCTGCAGATGCTGGAAATCCGAGCAACACACACAAAATGCTGGAGAAACTCAGCAGGCCAGGCAGCATCTATGGAGAAGAGTACAGTCAATCAGTTGATGTTTTGGCCCGAGACCCTTCATCAGGACTGGAGAAAAAAAGCTGAGTAGTAGATTTAAAAGGTGAGGAAAGGGGAGAGAGAAACACAGGTGACAGGTAAATCCAGGAAGGGAGAGGGGTGAAGTAAAGAGCTGGGAAGTTGATTGGTGAAAGAGATTCAGGGATGGAGAAGAGGGAATCTGATAGGAGAGAACAGAAGGCCATAGAAGAAGGGGAAGGGGAGGAGCACCAGAAGGAGGAGATGGGCAGGTAAGGAGATAAGGTGAGAGCAGGAAATGGGAATGGGAAATGGTGACGGGGGGAGCATTACCAGAAGTTCAAGAAATCGATGTTCATGCCATCAGGTTGGAGACTACCCAGATGGAATATGAAGTGTTCCTCCTCCAACCTGAGTGTGGCCTCATCACGACAGTAGATGAGGCCATGGACGGACATGTCAGAATGGGAGTGGGAAGTGAAATTAAAACGGGTGGCCACAGGGAGATCCTGCTTTTTCTGGCAGATGGAGTGTAGGTGCTCAGCGAAGTGGTCTCCCAATCTACGTCAGGTCTCACTGATATACAGGAGGCTGCAGCTTGAGCACTGGACACAGTAGGTGACCCCAACAAACTCAGAGGTGAAGTGTCGCTTCACCTAGAAGGACTGGTTGGGGCCCTGGGTGGTAGTGAGGGAGAAGATGTAGGGGCAAGTGTATCACCTGTTCCATTTGCAAGGGTAAGTGCTAGGAGGAAGATCAATGGGGAGGGACAAATAGACAAGGGAGGCACATTGGGAGCGATTCCTACAGAAAGCAGAAAGCGGGAGGGAGGGAAGGATGTGCTTGGTAGTGAGATCCCATTGGAGATGGCGGAAGTTATGGTGAATTATGTGCTGGACATGGAGACTGGGGAGGTGGTAGGTGAAGACAAGAGAAATCCTATCCATGGGGGTGGAGTGGCAAGAGGATGGAGTGAGGGCAGACGTGGACAAAATGTAAGAGATACAGGTGAGAGCAGTGTTGATGGTGGAAGAAGGGAAGCCTCTTTCTTTGAAGAAGGAGGACATCTTCATTCTGGAATGAAAAGCCTCATCCTGAGAGCAGATGTGGTGGAAACAGAGGAATTAAGGAATGATGAAGGAGAAAGGGGGAGCAATTACCAGAAGTTGGAGACATCAACATTCATCAATTTGACCATCGATTTCTCCAACTTCAGGTAAATACCACCCACTTTTCCTTCACCTTTCCCCATTCCCATTTCCCTCTCTCACCCTTATGACCTTACCTGCCCATCACATCCCTCTGGTGGTCCTACCTCTTCCCAATTTTTCATGGCCTTCTGTCCTCTCCTATCAGATTCCCCCTTCTCCAGCCCATTACCTCTTTCACCAATCGACTTCCCAGCTCTTTACTTCACTCCTCCTCCTCTCCTGATTTCACCTATCCCCTACTATCTTGTGTTTCTTCCTCCCCTCCCCCCACTTTCTTACTCTGACTTCTCATCTCTTTTTTCAAGTCCCAATGAAGGGTCTCTGCCCGAAACATTGACTGTTTACTCTTCTCCATAGATGCTGCCTGGCCTGTGGATTTCCTCCAGCATTCTGTGTGTGTTACTTTGATATCCAGCATCTGCAGATTTCCTCCTGTGTGTGAATTAGAATAGGTTGTTTCCTGCCAAAGAGATGCCTGGTAAATTGGAGGCATTCCAAAGTGAAATAGCAAGAGTACAGAGTTTGTATGTTCTTGTAAGAACAAAAAGCAAGACTAACAGATTTAGGAAACCCTAATTTTCAAGGTGTATTGAGGCCCTGGTTAAGAAGAAGGGAGCACACAGCAGGTATAGCCAGTAAGGAACAAATGAGGTGCTTGAGGAGTATAAGAAATGCAAGAGGATATTTAAGAGGGAAATCAGGAGGGCTAAAAGAAGGCATGAGGTTGCTCTGGAGGGCAAGATGGAAGAGAATCCTTGGGGACTCTACAGTTATGTTAAAAGCAAAGGGAGAGGGGAGCAAGGGACAAAATTGTTCTTCTGAAAGAACAGAGTGATCATCTAAGCATGGAGCCAAAAGAGATGGAGTAGTTCTTAAGTGGATATTTTGCAGCTGTATTCACTCAGGAGACATACACAGAGCCTACAGGTCTGAGGCAAAACTGTAGTGAGGCTATGGACCATGTCTGGATTATAAAAGAGAAGATGCTTGCTACATTAAGGCAAATTAGGTTGGATAAGTCCCTGATAAGGTGCCCCCTTTGAAATTGTAGGAGTCTAGTACAGAAATTGAAGTTGTCCTGGCAAAGGTATTAAAATGCCTTTAACCACGGGTGAGGTGCTGGAGGACCGGAGGATAGCTGATGTTAGTTCTGCAGTTCAATAAAAATTATAAGAATAAGCAGGGAAGTAATACACCAGTGTACCTGACATAAGTAGCGGGTAAATTATTTGAAGGTATTCTAAGGGACTGGATATTCTCTAGAAGTATTAGACAGGGGCTGATTAGGGATAGTCAACATGACTTTGTGCTTGGTAAGTCATGCCTAACCAATCTTAAGGAGATTTTAGAGGAGGCCACCAGGAACGTTGACGAAGAACAAGCAGTGGACATTGTCTACATGGACTTTAGCAAGACATTTGACAACGTCGTACAGGGGAGGTTGGTCCAGAAGGCTCAGTCACTTGCAATGTAGATGAAGTAGTAAATTAGATTCAACATTGGCTCATTGGGAGAGCCAGAGAGTGGTAGTAGATGGTTGCCTCTCTGACTGGAGATCTGCAACTAGTGGTGTGTCGCAGGGTCAGTACTGGGTCCATTGTTGTTTGTCACCTATATCAATGATCTGGATAATAATAAAATAAACTGGATCAGCAAATTTATTTACGAAAGGCATCAAGATTGGGGTGTAGTGGACAGTGTGGAAGGCTATCAAAGCTCGCAGCAGGATTTGGACCAGCTAGAAAAATTGGCCGAAAAATGGAAGATGGAATTTAGTGTAGACTAAATGGGTAGTGTTGCACTGTGGGAGGGCAAACCAGGGTAGGACTTCTACAGTGATAGGGCACTGTGGAGTGCAATAGAACAACAGAACCAAGATATCTGGGAATACAGATCCATAATTCATTGGAAGAGGCGGCACTGGTAAATAGGTTCATGAAGAAGTCTTTTGGCATATTGGCCTTCATAAATCAGGGTACTGAATACAGGAGTTTGGACTTTATATTGAAGTTGTAAAAGGCATTGGTGAGGCCTAATTTGGAGTATTGTGTATAGTTTTGGTCATCTTCCTACAGGAAATATATCAATAAGATGAAAGAGTACAGATAAAATTTACATGGATGTTGTTGGGATTTAAGAGCCTGAGTTATAGCGAAAGGTTGAATAGGTTGTTACTTCATTTATAGGAGATTGAAAGGAGAATTGATAGAGATAAAAATTATGAGAAGAGTAGATAGGGTAAACGCATATAGGCTTTTTCCACTGAGGTTGGGCAAGACAAGAACTGGTATAATCAACATTTACTGCAGTGCATTAATTGCTATTGACCCACCCCTAATGGTTCACCTACAGCTTCTTCCCCACTGCCATCAGGTTCTTGATCTAACTAATAATTCTACATTGGATATGTATATTTCCCTCAATTTGCACTAGTGTTGAGTGTTATTTCTGTTTGTTGTGTCATTAAGTTATGTTATGATATATGTTAATTTAAGTTAATAAAACTTATGTTTGTCGTACTGTGCTGCTGCAAAAAGCCAATTTTCACGGCATCTGTGTGGCTGTGAACTTGAACTTGAACCTGAAGGTAGTGGTGAGCTGCCTTTTAGATTTCAACACACAATGATAAAGAACAGAGAAGACTTTTCCAAATCAGGATGATTGGTGAGTGGTGACATTCCCTTACATCTGCTACCCATGTCTTTCTTGGTGGTTGGATTTGCAGGTTTGGGAGATGGTGCCAAAGAAATATGGATGCCTAACTGCATGCAACTTGTAGACGAGACCCATTGTAGCCACTGGGTGTCAGTGAATGACAGAATGAATGTTTATGGTAATAAATGGGGTGCTATTCAGGTGAACTGCTTTGAACTGAGTCATGTCAATCTTATATACAGTTGTTGGTGCTGCCATCGACCAGACAGGTAAAGAATATTTATTAATTATTGAGATACAATGCCTTCTGGCCTTTCAAGCTACACTGTCCAGCAATCCCCCAATTTAATCTTAGCCTCATCACAGGACAATGTACAATGACCAATTAACCTTCCTACTGGTACATCTTTGGACTGTGGGCGGAAACTGGAGCACCCGGAAAAAATCCATGCGATCACGGGGAGAACATACAAACTCCTTACAGTCATCAGCAGACATTGAACCCGGGTCACTGGTACTGTAAAGCTAATCACTACCCAGCCCAACTTGAGTCTTGCAGATGGTGTAAATGGTCTGGGGCTTTGGGACATATGCTGTTCATCAGATTAGTCAGTCCCTGATACACATTGCAACTGTATTAGTTATGCGGCTGAGCTTTTGATCAATGATGGTTCGGCACAGCCAAGAAGGGCCAAAGGGCCTGTTTCTGTGCTGCTGTAATGTTCTATGGTTCTCCAGCAGACAGTAATGTTAAAGAATGGCAACTGTTGGTGATAAGTCCTCTGTTGGAGATGATCATTACCTGGTAGTTATATGGCACAAATCTTCCTTCCAACTAACAACCCCGTGTCTGAATGTTTCGCAGTTGTTTCTGCTGCTTCATTTGCTGAAAAGTTATGAATGAAACCAAACATATGGGATCATAATAAAGCAAAAGAGAAATTATTAAACCCAGAACATGGCCCTGAAATACCCCTACACTGCTGTCCCAGGGCAAGGACGATTGTCTTTTGTGTGAGGTTGTACGACGACAACCTGCGGATTGTGCCCACTGACTTTGGTTTTAGACTCCCTTATGCCTCCTGGATATGCAGATCAATCACTCTCACCTCACCTCTGGAATTCATCACCAGTCCATGTTTGGAGCAAGGCTGAGTCGACTGGGCATCAGAAATGGGGCATTATCAAGTGAATTCATAGTGAATCAGGGCAATTTGATAGGATTCTTCCTCACACTTTCTATCACTTTGCTGATGATTGAAAGCAGACAGACTGGGTGGTAATTAATTGGATTGGACTTGCGGCAACAGCATAGGCCAGAGGCTGGGTATACTGTAGCATGGAACTCACTTCCTTACTCCTTCAAAACCTTTCAAAGTATAGCTGAGATACAAGTCAGCGCTGTAGCACTGAAGTAACTTGAAGCCATCCTTGGCAAAGCACCCAAATGTCACACCAGATCTTCTGGCCCAAGCATTCATTCCCTACTGCATCTGCTGCAGTATATGTCATACACAAGCATATACCATTACAGTGTATACCATGCTAATCACCAAACTTTAATTGACAGCATCTTCCATAACCTTGCCCCCTAGAGCAGAGCAGAGGCAACTGAGCCAAGCTAAGCCTGAGAACTTAATATATTTGCTAACTGACCTGATCATCCTCTGATCATCTCAGGCCACAGAGGCACCCAGAGGTATGATGTCCTTTGGTATCTATCACCCCCACTGCAAGCATGACTGGTTTATGCAAGTACAACTGGTTTCTGATCCAACCAAACCCCATCTACAATATCTTCAAGTCCAACCCAAAGCATATGAACAGAGCAGTATCCTGTAAGGTAGCCGGATTCTAGTGGGACTACCATTACCTCCAAGTTCCTTTTGTAGTCCTGATAAAGAAAAATAGGTCATAAGGTCAATAGGTCAATATTCTGCAACTTCCCACTTAACAGTATTGCAGGAGTATCCATGCTACAAAATAAAATCAGGCACTATGACTAAGCACGGTGCATCCCCCGCCAATAAACTCAATCTATGGGTGTTCAACACATTTTGCCAACAGAAGATCAGTGAAAGATACCACCTGCCCCAGTAGTTTGCCACTTTCACCGTCGCAGACATCAGATCAGCCTTCCTGAGGCTTATCCCATGGCTCTGCTGGTGGGAGTACTTGCAGACACCTTTAACTTCTCCCTACTCCAGTCTGAGGCTCCCACTGGCTTTATCACCCTGGTGCCAGAACGAAATAAAGTAACGTTTCTTAATGACTACTGCCTAGTGGCTCTAATATCTATCAGTATTAAGTACTTTGAGAGGCTGGCCAACAAATATATCAACCAGACAACCTCCACCCCTCACCCACCCTGCAGTCTGTTACTGAATCAGAATCAGAATCAGGTTTATTATCACTGACATGTGACATGAAATTTGTTAACTTAGCAGCAGCAGTTCAATGCAGTACATAATCTAGCAGAGAGGGAAAAAAATAATAAATAAAATAAAACATCATAATAAATAAACAAGTAAATCAATTACGTACATTGAATAGATATTTTAAAAATCTGCACAAATAGGAATACTGTATATTAAAAAAGGTGAGGTAGTGTCCAAAGCTTCAATGTCCTTTTAGGAATCAGATGGCAGAGGGGAAGAAGCTGTTCCTGAATCGCTGAGTGTGTGCCTTCAGGCTTCTGTACCTCCTCCCTGATGGTAACAGTGAGAAAAGGGCATGCCCTGGGTGCTGGTGTTCCTTTCTGAGACACCGCTCCCTAAAGATGTCCTGCGTACTTTGTAGACTAGTGCCCAAGATGGAGCTGACTAGATTTACAACCTTCTGCAACTTCTTTCAGTCCTGTGCAGTAGCCCCTCCATACCAGACAGTGATTCAGCCTGTCAGAATGCTCTCCACGGTACAACTATAGAAGTTTTTGAGTGTATTTGTTCACATGCCAAATCTCTTCAAACTCCTAATAAAGTATAGCTGCTGTCTTACCTTCTTTATGACTACATCAAAATGTTGGGACCAGGTTAGATATTCAGAGATCTTGACACCCAGGAACTTGAAGCTGGTCACTCTCTCCACTTCTGATCCCTCTATGAGGATTGGTATGTGTTCCTTTATCTTACCCTTCTTGAAGTCCACAATCAGCTCTTTCATCTTACTGACGTCGAGTGCAAGGTTGCTGCTGCAGCATATCTCACTCCTGTACGCCCTCTCATCAACACCTGAGACTCTACCAACACTGGTTGTATCATCAGCAAATTCGTAGGCATATTTAAGCTATGCCAAGCCACACAGTCATATGTATACAGAGAGTCGAGCAGTGGGCTAAGCACACACCCCTGAAGTGCACCAGTGTTGATCGTCAGTGAGGAGGAGCTGTTATCACTAATCCACACAGACTGTGGTCTTCTGATTAGGACGTCGAGGATCCAGTTGCAGAGGGAGGTACAGAGGCCCAGGTTCTGCAACTTCTCAATCAGGATTGTGGGTATGATGGTATTAAATGCTGAGCTATAGTCAATGAACAGCATCCTGACATAGGTGTTTGTGTTGTCTAGGTAGTCTAAAGGCATGTGGAGAGCCATTGAGATTGCGTCTGCCATTGTGGCGATAGGCAAATTGCAATGGGTCCAGGTCCTTGCTGAGGCAGGAGTTCAGTGTAGTCATGACCAACCTCTCAAAACATTTCATCACTGTCAATGTGAGTGCTACCAGGTGATTGTCATTAAGGCAGCCCACATTATTCTTCTTTGTTAACCTGAAAAAGGTTAACATCTCTGTAACAAATGGATAACAAAAGCACTTATATTCCCTAGTTTATTGATTGTAGCTCCATTTTCAAAACCATAACTCCAATGAATTAATTTCCAAATTCCTAATACTCTATGCCCTCTCTACAACTGGATCCTTGGCTTCCTGACCAAAAGACCACAATCAGTAAGGATAAACAACAAAACTGCAATACGATTATCCTCAATACTGGTGTCCCTCAAGGCTGCATTTTCAGCCCCTTACTATACACCCTATGTACTCACCTCATGTTTGCGGCTAAATTCTGTTTACAAGTTTGCACCATCATAATGGGCTGGATTCAAACAACAAGAGACTCAGTACAGAGGGAGATAGAGAACCTGGTGGTGTCAAGATAACAAACTTTCCCTCAATGTCAGCTAAATGAAGGAGCTGGTCACTGACTTCAAGAAGCAGGGTGGATTATCAATGTTTATATAAGTGATGCTGAGATGGAGATGGTGGAGATCTTAAAATTGGGTGTGACAATTGGTCCTGGTCCAGCCACGTTGATGCTACAACTATTGCCTCTACTTCCACATAAGGCTATGGAAATTTAGCATTCCCAGATATGCCACATTTGGCAAGGCAGCATGGCAGTATAGCAGTTAGTGCAATGTTTTAACAGAAATTAGCAATCAGGGTTCAACTCCCGTCTCTGTCTGTAAGGAGTCTGTATGATCTTCCTGTGGTTCTCCTTTGACTGCTCCAGTTAAGTCCCACATTCCAAAGATGTACAGGTTAGGAATAGCAAATTGGCACCAAAAGCATGGCGACAGACACGGGCTGCCCTCAGCACATTCTTGGACTGTAGTGGTCATTGATGCAAATGATATATGTCACTAATTGTTTTCATGAACCTATGACAAATAAAGCAAATCTCCATTTTATGGCTTTCGAAAATATTTACAGATGTATCAGAGAAAGCATCCTATCCAGATGCATCCCAGCTTGGAATGGCAATTGCCCTGCTGAAGATCACAAGAGACTTGTAAAGAATTGTGAACACAGCCCAGTCTGTCACACAAACCATTCTCCCTTTCACAGACTCTGTCCACACTTGCTACTGCCTTGGAAAAGCAGCCAACATATTCATTTCTCCTCTCTGCCTATGTGGCTGTGGTACATCCAGGTGGGGTGCATTATTTAGCACATCTGTAAAAACTGATGAGAGTCATTCTCCTATTTTCCCCTCCCCCTCCACTGGGCAGAAGATACAAAGGTTTGAAAGCACATGCCACAATGCTCAAGAACTGGATCCTTGAACGGACTTCTCATCTGCTGAAAGATGAACCCAGTATCCAAATCTACTTCAATGAGGATCTTGCACTTTATTTGTGTATCTGCACTGTAACTGTAACACTACATTCTGCATTCTGTTTTCCAGTTCACTACCTCAACATACTTACCTATAGAAATATCTGCATGGAAGGCACAGAAACAAAAGTTTTTCATTGTGTCTTATTTTATGTGACAACAGTAAACCAATTCCAATTCTGCACAAAACCATGCAAACGGTTCATTTGAGAAGCCAAATCACCATAACATTCTCAAGGGTAATAATGAAGAGTGGGCAGTAAATACTGGTCTTGCCCTGAGATTGGCGACCATTACCTAACTCTCTATTTAAGAACACCGAAATCCTTTCTCTCGCTGCTGTTTATATCCTTAATTTAAAATTGCAGCTTCAGGTTCTAAGAAGTATCTGTGAACTGAACTAGATCAATAAGAGTTCAAGAAGGATATCTTAAACACTTTATGTCTGATATTCATGCACAGCTCCTAATGCTTTTAAGTTAAAGCATTCCTTCTTAACTTCACCAAGAGGCTACAAAAACTATCATATTTCCTAAAGTATATGCAGGTTAGTTCTCAGTTGACATTAGCCATTATGCACAGAGCAGTATAGAAAAATAGCAAGTCTCATAGTGAGCCTTCAAATTGCTGAAAGAAATACAAAAAAAACTGCCCATGGAACAAGGCCAAACAGCTGTGGCACAATGGGTGGTGACTGGCAAAATGATCCTGGCAGAC
Organism: Hemitrygon akajei; assembly: GCF_048418815.1. Classification (NCBI taxonomy): domain Eukaryota; kingdom Metazoa; phylum Chordata; class Chondrichthyes; order Myliobatiformes; family Dasyatidae; genus Hemitrygon; species Hemitrygon akajei. The sequence continues at coordinate 54,650,375 of NC_133133.1, read as the reverse complement.
AGCAGTGGGTCACATGCTTCGTACTTCTGACCCTTTTTATTCCAAGCTGACTTTCTGAAACAGACAACCTAGTGTATGAGAGAGTCAGGCCAGAGAGCAACACCACTCTCACATGTACTCAAACATCAATTACACGCGTGACTAATGTGCACAGCGTACTTGAACTCAATAGTTTGCTATATCTTTGTTTCAGATGCCTTGTCCTGTGTTGTCCAGCAAAAAGAAATAAGCTAATTAGTGTACACTGAATTGTGTATGAATGATTTATTTATTCTTTCAGACTTCAGTAACATATCAATAGAGGTCCTTACTAACACACTCCAATAAGTGTCCGAGAAATGAACTTTCTTGGCCATTTTGTTATGGGTCAATCTTGCCATACACTTGCAAAGAAGCCAGAAGCTGTCTGAAGACCAGAAACAGAATTGCAGGAACAGAGGCGCACAGTACTGCCTTTGGAGAAATCAGAGCAAAGTGACAGATGCAGAATGTTAAACAGAACATGGGAAGTACCTCACAGGAACAGGCCCATTGGCACAATATATCTTCACCAAGTATAATGCCAAATAAAAAGTAAATTTCATTTGCCTGCATATGATCCACATTCCTCAATTCTCTGAATATTCTTCTGTCTAACAGCCTCTTAATTACCACTGTCATATCTGTTTACACTGCTACCCCCGGCAGCTCACCGCAGATATTTACCATTCTTGGTGTAAGGAACTTTCCCACACATGTCCTCTCCCCATCTCACTTCATGTTCTCTATCACTGAGAAAAAGATTTTGTCTACCCTGGCTAAGACTATCATAATTTTGTAAACTTCTATCAGATCTCTCCTCAACCTCTGACAGATAGAGAAAACAACCCAAGTTTTTACAATCTATCCTTACAGCCTCTATTGTCACTACGTGGAATCACTGATCTCAGCAAGGCTGATATACACACGGTAACAGAGAGTTTAGTTAAGTATTATGTGAAACGAATCCAAGTTGTTCAGTCTGCTTCTCCACAGGTTTCTGCTGTTTGGAGCGATCCTGGTGACTGACTGGATCCTGGTAAAGAAGCCACACAAGAAACCACAGGGCACTTGATGGGAAGGACCTTATCAAGTGTTGCTGATTACCAACTCAACAGTAAAAGATGAAGGAAAGAGTAAATGGATACTCGCTAGCCACTACAAGTGAGATGCAGTCGTGCCAGATAGAGACAACAAGCACTGAAGTTAATGTGCTAGTAACCTCTGACTCAGTTCCTACACTGCTGAACTACTGTGAGCAAATCACTAACAAGCTGACAGACTGATATCAAAGTCATTAACTACAGGATAGGATATTTACTCCAAAGTTGTTTGTTGTTGTATGTTGATCACTCTTCCTTACTCACAATGTGCTAATTGAGAAGACTCATAATGTGTTCTTACAAGTATCGGATGACTATCAAAGTTCAAAGTAAATTTGTTATTAAAGTACATATACTACCTTGAGATTCATACTCTTGCAGGCATTCATAGCAGAGCATAGAAATACAATAAAATCAGTGAAAACCTATACACAAAGACTGACAAATAATCAATGTGTAATAGAAGATCAACTATGCAAAGACAAAATAAAACATAAATAAGAAATAGTGAGAGCATGAGTTGTACAGTCCTTGAAAGTGAGTCCATAAGTTGTGAAATTATCTCTGCTGGTTCAGGAGCCTGATGTTATAAGGTAATAACTGTTCCTGAACCTGGCGGTGTGGGACCTAGGGCTCCTGTACCTCTTTCCTGTTCACAGCAGCGAGAAGAGACCATGTCCTGGATGGTGGGGGTCCTTGAAGATGGATGCTGTTTTCTTGTGGCAGTGTTCCTTGTAGGTGTGCTCAATAGTGGCGAGAGCTTTGCTTATGGTGGACTGGGCTTTGTCTATCACACTTTTCCATTCTTGCCATTGGCATTTCCACACCAGGCCATGATGCAACCAGTCAAGATGCTCTCCACTGAGTATCTATAGAAGTTTGTCAAAGCTTTCAAAGACTTGCTAAATCTGCTCAAGCTTCTGAAAAAGTAAAGGCACTATCATGCATTCTTTGTAATAGCACTTACATTCTGGTCCCAGGACCAATCTTCTGAATTGGTAAAGTCAAGGAATTTAAAGTTACAGACCTTCTCCACCTCCAATCCCTTAACAAGGACTGCATGAATTCACAGATCCTGTTAATGCCTCTAACTGTTGGAAATGTCAGTATTTATCAGGCACTTAAAAATACTCACCAATGCTAGCCATTCCTGTAGATCCAGAACAAATATGTCCTTAAAGCATTATCACCATCCAGCAATAGTGACATCATATGCCTGATTCACTACTCTCAAGGAAGGTATAAGTGCATAATGATCATGCCCCTCACACAACATCTTGAACCACATCATCTGAGCCACCATAATCAGCATGACCTAGTGAGTTATATCAAGTCTGATCCTACTCACACTTTTTCTAAGTTTATCGCTATGCCTACACCTATTGTTTGTGACAAAGCTATTAAATCCTTTCCAGTGTTCACTATAAAAGCCGCCTTTTGCGTGAGTTCAGGAAGTAATCTCCCAGTAGGGCATAGTTTATCAGTTATACTTTACATTGTGCTAAATGGAATAATGTTTACTGACAACATCCACCAACAGAATATTACAGTTCAACAAGATCCTAGTCAGTCAATAAGAAATGGTTTATGTTCAGGGAATAACACACGTTTTATGTGCAGAAATTGACTTTCTATCTCTCTCCCCCACATAATTGGTTTCCATCTTGTTATTTGGGTTATGTTTTTCCTGCGGTGAGACATACACAAACTTTATCTTTTCATCCTGAATCGAGATATAAGCAGAACCATTCAGAAGGAATTCATTTTGTGGCAACTTTACTGTTACATGGTGTTGAAAGAACTGTAAGAGAAACTTAGAGTAAGGTATGATACAGCTGGTGCTTTACAGAAAGTAACAACAGAAATGGCTGCAACGCGTAAGATCATATCATAATCATATGGCATATGATCTTCTCCTAGCAGCTAAGGGAGTGCAGTTATGGGTGAGGAGAGTTATGCTATACTTACATACTTATGAGTCTGAATACATAATTGATTCAGCTGATCATATCCAGAAGGTACATCAATCTGATGGATGGGATTTCTTCAACTGGAGTCAATCAAAGCGAGAAATCCGGGGTTACTCACTACTACAAATTATAATAACTGTCCAGGTGTGCCTTAACATCTTAATTACTTGTACAAAAGCCATCATTAATAAAGCTGCACAAACTCATGTGGGTGTACTTACTCATAGTGGGTATTCATAAGGACAGACATAAGGATGATTGATCTGTCTAGGACATAATTGTATGAATACCCTTTGATGTTTTCATAACTCCAAGTAAATTTTTGATTGTTTTCACTTGACACAGGTACAGCAAATTTTTCTGCTTCTGAATTTTCAGATGTAATGACCTAAATGTATGATTTAGAATCAAAAGTGGAATGTTGAACTAGAATCTAAAATTGTTAATTTTCTTGTAGTTTATTGTGCATATATTTATATATAATCACCTATGTGAATTTTCAGTAATTGTCATTTAGCTAATTCCATGTTTTCCAGAAGTTTCTCTGCAGGCTGGCTCATGCCACTGAACCAGACTATTTCATAGGTTTCTTCTTATCAATGGAATGTCCTTTATCTGTCTAGTTTAAATTAGGTTTTAGTACAAAATGACCACAACTTTGTTTTTCTTTGTTCTTTTCATTGTTTGATCTTTGTTCTTATAACACCTGATAATATGGTCATTACCAACTATTTTTTGTCCCTCGTTCTTCTGAAGAGCCATTGGATCATTACATCATTAGATCCAATACTCGTAAACCTCTTCCGCACACATTTCAAAGCCTCCAACATACTTTGGAGACACCAGAAATGCACACAATACTCCTAACCAAAGTTTTATATACAGTAGCTGAAAAATGACTTTGCTTCTTTTACAATCAATGCCCCAACCAATGAGTTCAAGCATGTCATTCACCTTCTTTACCATCCTAACTACTTCCATGGCCACTGTCATGGAGCTATGGAGATGAACCCCAATATCCTCCTCTACGACAATGCAGTTATGGTTCCTGCCATTAACTGTATACCTTCTACTTTCTTTTGACCTCCCAAAGCATAACACCTTATAGTTGCTCTTATTAAACTTCATCGGCTATTTCTCTGTACATATCTATATACAGTATATATCAAAAATGTTAAATTAAATAGGCAGTGCTAAAAAAACCAGAATGGGTTCAATGTCCATTCAGAAATCAGATGGCAGAAGGGAAGAAGCTGCTCCTGAATCATTGAATGTGTTCCTTCAGGCTCCTGTGCCTTCTCCCTGATCATAGCAAAGAGGAGAGAGCACGTCCAGGGTGATGGGGGTCATTTTTGAGACATCACTCCTTGAAAATATCCTGAATGCTGGGAGGCTGGCGCCCATGATAGAGATGACAGAGTTTACAACATTCTGGAGCTTATTTCGATCCCTTACAGTGCCACACCCCCCTCCCCCCATACCAGAAGGTGATTCACTCAGTCAGAATCCTTTCCATGGTACATCTGTTGTGCAGTCCCATTCAGACGTAAAGATTTAATCACTATTTCTTACTCTTGTGGGATAACATCTCTCCTGACAAAGGATGGGAGTGGTGGTCACTCTGCTTGGCTAACAAACAATCTCAGTTTCTGGGGCCTCCTCCATGGTGACTGTAGGAGTTAACTCTGGCATTGTGGGAAGCGGTGCTGACAGCTCAGGACACCATTCTTCTGGATGTGTTGGCATTGTGTCTGATAAGCTTCAAACGGTTTCAAAGGTACATTTAATGTCAGAGAAATGTATACAATATACATCCTGAAATTCTCTTTCTTCGGAAACATCCATGAAAACAGAGGAGTGTCCCAAAGAATGAATGACAGTTAAATGTTAGAACCCCGAAGCCTCCCCCAGCTCCTCCCTCCCACACATAAGCAGCAGCAAAGCAACGACCCCCCCACCAGCAAAAAAGCATCGACAGCCCCCCCCCCCCCCCGAGCACTCAAGCATGCAGCAAAGCATCAATAAAGACACAGGCTTGCAGTGCCCCAAAGACTATTCATTCACCCAGTGATTCGACACACCACAGGCTCTCTCTCTCCCTAATAAGGGAAAAAGAGGTGTCCCTGTTTCGCAGCGAGAGGGGAGACATAACAAACAGCTAGCTGATTTATGACGTTAAAAGTCTGTTGCATCGCTTCTTCCGAGCTCTGTGCCCAAAGAACTCAGGTCTCTGGACACACAGCCAGCAGCCAGCTTGCTGCTTACGATCTTCCATCTCCCACGACACACCAATTTCCTGCAGTGGCACCAACCTCGAATCCACCCGCCTCCAGAGCCATGAAACCCCAGAACCCTGAAGGTGCACTGGTCTTCTAGGCCGCACCTTTGGCATATCGAATAGCGGCCAGTCGCGAGACCCCAAGAGTGAGCCCCATTCCCGCAAAGAACTGGTCAGCATGCAACTCCAGGTCAGGGTCTTCAAAAGAACCCTGAAAGGGAAAAATGGAGATATTAAAGAGAGAAATAGAGCTGTTTCCGAAGATGCAAGCAAAGGAGTCACTGTTAGGCAATATCGTTCTCCTAAGCTCCTTCTCCCTAAACCAGATGAAGTGGATCATAATGTGTCAGTACAGTGTTTGACTTCACCATTTCCTTTACCTTTTGGAAAGCCTCCTCGCACTGCTTCCTTCATTGCCATTTCTTCAAGATCTGCAGTAATGAGATAAATGGGTGGAGCACAGTAGTCCAGTTGGCAGGAACTTGTTAAAGTAATTGACAAATCCAAAAAAGGAGCACAACTATGTCATGTCCTTTGGCCTTGGGACATCCACTACTGCTTGAATTTTCCCAGAACACTTGCATTATTCTTGTGGGTCAATGGTGTGGCCACAGTAAGTGATGTCGGTTTAAAGAATTCACTCTTGTCATGTTATGGTTAAGTCCGTTATCTTCTAATCTTTTAAACACTGAGATATTGGATATATTGCTTGTCATCTTCACTGCTAACAATGATGTCATCCAAATAACACTGAGTGCCTGGGCAGCATTGCAGCACCTGGTCCATTGCTTTCTGCTAGAGTGCAGGTCAGATGTTACTCTAAAAATAAGCCTATTATAGCAATAAAGCCCTTTATGAGTGTTTATGGTGAGAAACACCATCTGTAGGTAGGCCTCGGTTAAGTCCATTTTGCTGATGTACATTCCTCCAGAAGGTTTGCAAAGATACCCTCTATCCTGCACAGAGTGTATTGATCTACTTTCAGTACTTGGTTGATGGTGACCTTAAAGTAACCAGAGATTCTGACAGACCCATTCTTCTTGGCTACTGAGACCATTGGCATTGCCCAAGGGCTCCACTAAACATTGGAAAGAATTCCTTCTGCCTCCATGCCATCTAGATCACTGATTACATAAGGAACTGGAAGGGTTTTGCAGAATTTCATTTTCATTTGCCACTACTTTTCCAATGCCATTCTTGAACACTGCTGTGGCATCACCCAGTACTTTTCTTATTTTGCTTGCAGTTGACACTATTATAGAGGATCTGGAATGCAAATGGAGGATGGATCTCCAACCACATTGTAGTTGTCTCAGCCAATCACATGCCCACAACACTGGCCCTCTATTTTTTTTACCACACACAAGCCCAATATTGGCTGTTGGTTGTTGTATTTCAGTGTTAAAAATGTCATTTTATTAGGAGCTATCCTTTCTCCAGTGTAAGTTCTTAGTTGGATATTTGCAGGCTTTAGTTCAGTATCCTTGAAATACAATTCAAACTCTATTTGTGGAATGACTGAAACAACTGAATCAACATCCAATTGTATTTTAATTAATTTGTCATTAATTTCTGATGTAAACCATATTTGCTTGCCTAGTATTAGTTTTCATATTGTAAATCTCAAGGTTACCCAATCCTCTGCCATTATCAGATTTTTCATCAACAGAATACAGATTAGTACTCTTTTTGAAATCACAACTTGACTCTTTAGCTTTATGTCTTCCCTGTACAGTCCATTTGTGCCAGACATGTTCTTTGTATGTCTTCTACTTCGTTGCATTTCTGCAAGCATATCTTTTAAATATGCAGTGGTCATGCGTATGTGAGATCTGCCACAATGGTAACACAAATATTTTGGCTAGGGTAGTTTCTGTTTAGACATCGCAATTTTGATAACATTCACTTTCATTCCTGACTACAACTCAATTGTATCTCTGCAGTTTCCATTAGTACAGCTATTTCAACTGCTCTCCTAACTATGCTTCAGTTAGGAGCCATTTTGAATGCTTTCATGTAATATTCCACAAACTAAATGTTCTCTCAGTGCATCATTAAGCGCATTATCAAACTGACAATGCTCAGACAACTTCCTCAATTCAGCCATATAAGCTGAATGGACTCCTTTCCTTTTGCTTCTGCTTATGAATCCTAAAGTGTTCTACAATCAGCAATGGTTTGGTTCTAAATATTCCTGCATTACCTTCACAATATCAGCAAAGCTCATTTCAGCTGGCTTGGTTGCAGCAGTCAAACTCCTAAGCAAATTGTATGCCTTTAAAGACAATGCACTCAGCATGGCGCGTGGCCTAGTGGGCAAGGTATCAGACTAGTAACCTGAAGGTCACTGGTTCGAGCCTCAGCTGAGGCAGCGTGTTTGTGTCCTTGAGCAAGGCACTTAACAACACATTGCTCTGCGACGTGACTGGTGCCAAGCTGCATGGGTCCTAGTGCCCTTCCCTTGGACAACATCGGTGGCGTGGAGAGGGGAAGGCCTGCAGCTTGGGCAACTGCCGGTCTCCCATACAACCCTGCCCAGGCCTGCACCCTGGAAACTCCAGGCGCAGATCCATAGTCTCTCGACACCGATGGATGTCACCAAACTCAGCAAAAGTGGTAATTATTTCTCATTGGTTATTCCATTTGCTTTAAAACGCTGCTCAATCCATTCAGTATGCAATATCCATTTATCTCTTGTGCGATGGAACGTGTCTACCTTTCTGATGTAGCCAGCCATTTCTGCTTTTACTATTGTTATCATATGGTACTCACTGGTTTTGAACCTATGAATTTGTCTGTTCTCTGCCCTTGCTTAAACTCAACTCTGTTCTCTCTCCATTCCAAAGAGACAGGTTCTGTGCTGCTTGGTTTTTAACTCAAACGTCTCACTGCACTTCAACAGGTAGGTAGTCGTCTTGAGTTCAGTTAAAATTTCTTTGCCACTGTTATGCTTTGTAACTTCAAGGCATAAAACTAATTGCAAGAAAAAGCAAGGAGCCAAGAGAACAGGCCTTAGTTTTGTTTTTATATTTTACGCAAATATCATGTGGTAACATCATGGCAAATGCAATTCATGTATCTTTACATATAACCCATATGAATTATTTAAAAGAAAATGAGTGCTTAATCAAACAATATATTTACAATATTACTGAAATATTAAATCTACAACTCAGAAATCAGGAGGTAACACATTTGGGAGAAGGCATAGAATGCCTGCACAGAAACAGATGAAACATTTCTGCAGCCTCAATATTTGGCATTCACGCACATGCTGATATGAAGCAATGAAACTAATATTGCTACAACAGGAATGCCAAATTCTTTTAGGCAATACACTCTGATTAAATGATGGAGATTTAACTCTCTGGTTAGAAAGCTAGCATGCAAGCAAATATGGTGGGGCATATTTCTATCACATTTAAATCAATACGCATTATAGTGAAATTGTCATCAGTTATTTTATATAGATGAGTCACTTAAATTCATAACTTCCTGAGACTGATTACATTTCTGATCCTCAGTAATTCCCAAAAAGTCCAAATTGAGCAATGGAACCCATAACATGAGTCACACAAACTATTTGGACCTCATTCACTGATCAGGGATCTAGAAGATAACTCAAGCAAATATTCTAATTAGACCAAGATGTAGCTACATCTTTTTTGTTTTGTCTAAGTTAAATGTCAGTACTCCACTAAGTACCTTTTTTATTAACTGGGAAACACTTGGCTTGTGTGGCCATGGTATCTAGCTGCATAATTTGTCGTCAGCTTCAATGTTGTAGATAGCAATTCAAGTGTTGAATACAAATTTATTATTTGATTGTTTGCCTAGTGCAGTTGATTGCAATGTAATTGATTAGATGTGGGAAAATGTCCCTCCCCGATTTAACCTCCTTCCTTATGCCTCTCGTCTGGGGGTTCTGCTCTGTCACTTACAGACAACAGAGTGCAGAAATGCACTCTAACTGATTTTGCCTTTCTATACTCACCCACGTTAAATAGTGATTAACTGTAATTTATCTTCACTTTTATTAATGAATAGCATTCTCTGCTGGATGTCTGCAGATTGCCTAGCAACTCCTTATCAAAAACGCGTTCTCCATTGCAGATGCTCGGGGGATGCTGGTGTTATCTTGTGGAGAAGGTACAAACATATTTTATTTCGATTTCTTTCTTTGCTAAATTGGCAAAGAAATAAACTAATTTTTAAGGCCAAACTGTAATCTCTATACACAACACAATATAGAAAAACCAAAAAAAAATGTATCAGATGTGCGATAGAACACCATCAAAAATTATATGAACATAAAGCACAATTGGTATTTCACTCAAAATGTTCTGGAACCTGAAGTTTTTGAGCGTATTTGTTGACATACCAAATCTCTTCAAACTCCTACACTGATATACAGGAGGTCACACCGGGAGCACCGAACATCTTGCAGATGCCCCCATTCCCATTCTGATACGTCCAGCCATGGTACACTTATCCTTGCAAGCGGAACAAGTGCTACACCTGCCCCTACACCTCCTCCCTCACCAGCATTCAGGGCATAAACAGTCCTTCGGCGTGAGGTGGCACTTCACCTGAGAGTCTGTTGGGGTCATATACCGTGTTCGGTGCTCCCAGTGTGGCCTCCTGTATATCGGTGAGGCCCGACGCAGATTGGGAGACCACTTCGCCGAGCACCTATGCTCCATCCACCAGAAAAAGCAAGATCTCCCAGTGGCCACCCGTTTTAATTGCACTTCCTATTCCTATTCCAACATGTCCATCCATGGCCTCCTCCACTGTCGTGATGAGGCCACACTTAGGTTGGAGGAACAACACCTTATATTACGGTTGGGTAGCCTCCAACCTGATGGCATGAACATCAATTACTCAAAATTCTGGTAAGGCCTCCCACCATCCCCCCTTCATCATTTCCCATCCCCTTTTCCCTCTCTCACCTTATCCCTTGCCCGCCCGTTGCCTCCCTCTGGTGCTCTTCCCCTCCACCCTTTTCTATCTTCCATGGCCTTCTGTCTCTTTCACCAATCAACTTCCCAGCTACTTACTTCACCCTTCTCCCTCTAGGTTTCACCTATCAGAATCAGGTTTATTATCACTGGCATGTGACATGAAATTTGTTAACTTAGCAGCAGCAGTACAATGCTGCAGAGAAAAAAATAAAAATAATAGAAATAAATAAAATAAAAATAATAATGATAAATAAACAAGTGATATTGTATATTGAATAGATTACGTATATTGAATAGATTTTTTTTAACGTGCAAAAACAGATATACCGTATATTAAAAAAAGTGAGGTAGTGTCCAAAGCTTCAATGTCCATTTAGAAATCAGATGAGAGGGGAAGTAGCTGTTCCTGAATCACTGAGTGTGTACCTTCCGGCTTCTGTACCTCCTACCTGATGGTAGCAGTGAGAAAAGAGAATGCCCTAGGTGCTGGAGGTCCTTAATAATGGACACTGACTTTCTGAGACATCCCTCCCTAAAGATGTCCTGGGTACTTTGTAGGCAAGTGCCCAAGATGGAGGTGACTAGATTTACAAACCTTCTGCAGCTTCTTTCGGTCCTGTGCAGTAGCCCCTCCATACCAGACATCCTGTCAAAATGTTCTCCACAGTACAACTATAGAAGTTTTTGAGTGTATTTGTTGACATGCCAAATCTCTTCAAACTCCTAATAAAATATCACCTCGCACAACACGCTGGAGGAACTCAGAAGGTCGGGCAGCATTCGTGGAAACAAACAGCCAACATTTCGAGCCGAGACCCTTCATCCAAGAAAATATCACCTTATGTTTCTCTTTCCCCTCCACCCACCTTTTAAATCCACTCCCTAGCTTTTGTCTCCTGTCCTGCCGAAGGGTTTCGACCTGAAATGTCAACTGGACTCTTTTCCTAGATGCTGCCTGGCCTGCTGAGTTCCTCCAGAATTTTGTGTGTGCTGCTCGGATTTCCAGCATCTGCGGATTTGTGGAGCAAGTAGAACCTTATCCAACAATGGTCTTCATGATGATTCTGGACAGGGTTTAGCCCTGAGTCTCAGTTATGAGTGGCTATCCTCAGAATCATTCACTTCACACCAAACAGAGAGTAAGGCATTACTGCAACAGTAACATCTGTGGCAGGGTTACATAACTTGTTCTGTCAAAGCCAGTGAATGCCTTTTATGAAAGCATGGGGGCATACTTACTTCTGAGTGTTCAGACTAAAGGGAAGAGAGGGGCAAGATTTCTACAACAATTTAATACTTTGTAGGGTACCTAAGCAGATGTCACAGTGTGGAGGGGCAAGGGTGCTGGGGGAGGACACAAACACGTTTTGTAAGGTTAACTAAATAGAGTTTATTACTATTTACAAGGAGAGCCGTGGCACAAGGATAGAACAGAGAGAAATCAAGGAGAGCAAAGAGGAAGCGGGAATAGGCGTAATGGACGAGGACTGAGGCCCGGGACTAGGCTGGGACTCAGGGTCTGGGGGCTAGGACTTGGAGCACGGGGATCAGAGCCAGAACTCGGAACATGGACCTTGGAGCCAGAACTTGATACTTGGAACACCAGAGCCAGGACTGGAGCACAGGAACACAGAACACAGAGCCCGGACCCCTCCTTGGGGTCAGGACGTAGGGCCGGGGCTTTACACAGAGTCAGGACCCCTCCTTGGGGACAGGACGTAGGGCCGGGGCTTTACACAGAGTCAGGACCCCTCCTTGGGGACAGGACGTAGGGCCGGGGCTTTACACAGAGTCAGGACCCCTCCTTGGGGACAGGACGTAGGGCCGGGGCTTTACACAGAGTCAGGACCCCTCCTCGGGGCTTTACACAGAGTCAGGACCCCTCCTTGGGGACAGGACGTAGGGCCGGGGCTTTACACAGAGTCAGGACCCCTCCTCGGGGCTTTACACAGAGTCAGGACCCCTCCTTGGGGACAGGACGTAGGGCCGGGGCTTTACACAGAGTCAGGACCCCTCCTTGGGAACAGGACGTAGGGCCGGGGCTTTACACAGAGTCAGGACCCCTCCTTGGGGACAGGACGTAGGGCCGGGGCTTTACACAGAGTCAGGACCCCTCCTTGGGGACAGGACGTAGGGCCGGGGCTTTACACAGAGTCGGGACCCCTCCTTGGGGACAGGACATAGGGCTGGGGCTTTACACAGAGTCAGGACCCCTCCTTGGGGACAGGACGTAGGGCCGGGGCTTTACACAGAGTCAGGACCCCTCCTCGGGGCTTTACACAGAGTCAGGACCCCTCCTTGGGGACAGGACGTAGGGCCGGGGCTTTACATAGAGTCAGGACCCCTCCTTGGGAACAGGACGTAGGGCCGGGGCTTTACACAGAGTCAGGACCCCTCCTTGGGGACAGGACGTAGGGCCGGGGCTTTACACAGAGTCAGGACCCCTCCTCGGGGCTTTACACAGAGTCAGGACCCCTCCTTGGGGACAGGACGTAGGGCCAGGGCTTTACACAGAGTCAGGACCCCTCCTTGGGGACAGGACGTAGGGCCGGGGCTTTACACAGAGTCGGGACCCCTCCTTGGGGACAGGACGTAGGGCCGGGGCTTTACACAGAGTCGGGACCCCTCCTTGGGGACAGGACGTAGGGCCGGGGCTTTACACAGAGTCAGGACCCCTCCTTGGGGACAGGACGTAGGGCCGGGGCTTTACACAGAGTCGGGACCCCTCCTTGGGGACAGGACGTAGGGCCGGGGCTTTACACAGAGTCAGGACCCCTCCTTGGGGACAGGACGTAGGGCCGGGACTTTACACAGAGTCAGGACCCCTCCTTGGGGACAGGACGTAGGGCCGGGGCTTTACACAGAGTCGGGACCCCTCCTTGGGGACAGGACGTAGGGCCGGGACTCATACACGGAACACAAATGACAATCCATTCGAGTAGCGGCAAATGGCCTGCCTACTGTGTTGGATACAAGACCACACAACAATGGACAGTACTATAACTAGGCCCAAGTTTGCTCCAAGCAGCGGGAGCTCTTGACCCACCCTGACGGGTTAACCTTGCCCGGACCTGATCTGGCAAGGGAAGGCGGCTTGCGGGCACTTGCTTCAGGAGGAGACTTGGCTCGCTCCGGCAAGAAACTTAGTTGGCTCTGGCTAGATGACTTTGGCTCGCACTGGCTTCGGTAACTTCGTTAACGCTCCATAACGCTCTCGCACTGAACCACTGAAGCCGGAGACTTATAAACTGCCAGTTCGGTCGAGAGTAAATTGCCTTTAATCACCAAGCCCAAGGGACATGGGAAAACAGGGAATTAAAGGGAAACAAGGAGTCAACGGTAACACAAACTAGGTAAATTTAAAGGAAACCCAATCCGGACCATGACAGCAAAGTGTTTGTATATATGGCAATGAACAACCTGCTGAAGGATTTCAGCATGTCAAGCAGCAGCTTTGGAGGCAAATGGACTGTCAACATTTTGGGTTGAGACCCTGCATCTCACAGGATGTGTACAGAAGTGAGATAAATCAGTTGGCTGAGTAGGGTCGCAATAACAACCTAGTGCTCAACGTTCGCAAGGTCAAGGAATTTGTTGTGGAATTCAGCAAGGGGAAGTAGGGAGAACACAAGACAGTCTTCACTGAGGTGGAAAGAGTTCCTGGGTGTCAACATAAGACCATAATATATAGAGCCATCAAGTCTGCTCCCCCATCTCATCATGGCTGATCCATTTCCCTCTCAGCCCCAATCTCCTGCCTTCTCCCCGAATCCCTTCATGCCCTGAATAATCAAGAATCTATCAACCTCTGCCTTAAATGACCACAATGACCTGACCTCCACAGCTGCCTGTGGTAATGAATTCCACAGGTTCACCACTCTCTGGCTAAAGAAATTCCTCCTCATTTCTGTTCTATATGTACGTTCCTCTATTCTGAGGCTGTGTCCTCTGGTCTTAGACTGTCCCACCATAGGAAACATCCTCTCCACACATCCACTGTATTGAGGCCTTTCAACATTCAATAGGTTTCAATGAAATCCCCCTTCATTCTTCTGAATTCTAGTGAGTACAGCCCCAGAGCCTTCAAACATTCTTCATATGATAAGCCTTCCAATTCCAGCATCATTTTTGTGAACCTCCTTTAAACCCTCTCCAATGTCAGCACATCCTTTCTTAAATAAGGGACCCAAAACTGCTCACAATACTTCAAGTGAGGCCTTATAAAGAATTAACTTTACATCCTTGCTTTTATAAGACCATAAAACCAAATATAGTAGCAGAATTAGGCCATTTGGCCTGTCAAGTCTGCGCCTCAATTTCATCATGGCTGATCCATTTTCCCTCTTAACCCCAATCTCCCACCTTCTCCCTGTATCTCTTCATACCCTGACTAATCAAGAATTTATCAACCTCTGCTTTAAATATCAAGTCAAGTCAAATCAAATCAAGTTTACTGTGATTTAACTATATACACGTATAATGTCAAATGTGACGTTGCTCTGAACCAAGGTTTAAGCGTTGTAGTATACGTAACACACAAAACACACAACTTATGACAGTAAGGATGAAATCTACAGATGGATTACACATAAGTAAACAAAGTAAAGTGCATAAATTAAATATTGAAGGCCACATAACAAATTAACTAGTGACACTTTGAATGCGATGCACCAGGGAGTTCAGAAGCCTAATGGCCTGAGGGAAGAAACTGTTTCCCATCCTGACCGTTCTTGTCTTTATCAGAGCATCTGACTTTCCTGCCTCGTGGTAGAAGGTCAAAGGGGATGCTGGAAGGATCCTTGATACTATACAGGGCCCTGCGTACACAGCACTCCCGAGGAGGAACCTCACTTGCCTCAGTTTCCTTAGGAAGTAAAAGCATTTTCCCCTACACTATCATGCTATTCTATCTTGGGGTCAATAGAATCATTGGATCTTTGCAAAGCAAAATAAAGCCTTCCTGACAAAAAGAAGTTCACAACTGGAAAGAATGGCTTTGTTTACCTGATTCATCTGACCCCTTTATAAACCACGCATTACCGAATCACAGATACAAGAGATAATCAAACTGTGAATGAAAAATAGTCACCATAATTACAAGCTGGTAAAGTCAGGAGAGTCAGGAGGCAGTGTTTAAGTATGGTCACAATGCCTAGGGGAAATCTTGGAGCTGGTCTCTAAAATAATATCCTTATGCTTTACAACAAAGGCAGAGATAATCAATAAGCATGAAGCAAGACCTAATACTTGTATGTGGGCCTCAATGCTTTCTAAATGATAAACTTGTACAGCAGCTGAATGCCCCAAGGAGCTGGAGAGTTATATCAATATCACAACAAAGCAGAACACCATTCCATGCTTTCAAACTGTAATACAAGCTCCAAATCTCAGTATAATTATCTGTCTGTTTTACAACTTCACATAAAAAATAAAATTTAGTCTCGGGTACTAAATGAATGCTCAATTTGTTCTCACCCAATAAGAAGACAAAATTTATATTCCACTTCAGTAACTGCAACGGATGCCCAGATATGCACCCAATATTTCAGCTCTAACATACTCAATACCTCCCACAAATTTAATACAAAATGTTTGCTCATTTTATTGAGCAATAATCAATACCCAGAAAACCTGACTGGCAATCTGAAAACATAACATGCAGCTGCTAAAAATCTAAAGACAAAGACAAAACACTGGAATTATGTTAGTTTGGATGAATGGCATTCAATCTGAAATTCATAAACACCAGAGATTCTGCTGACGATGGAAATCTGGAATTATAGACAAAATGGTGGAGGAACTCAGCAGGCCAGGCAGCATCTATGGAGGGGAATCTACGGAGGAGTTGCTATTTCAGGCCAAGATCCTTCATCAGGACTGGAAATGAAGGAGTAAGAAACCAGAATAAGAAGGTGGGGAGAGGAGAAGGAGTACAAGCTGGCAGGTGACAGGTTAAACCAGGTGAGGGAGAAGGTGGTTAGGTGGGGAAAGGATGAAATGGAATTAATCCATCATCTATGTCCCTTCAAGAAAAGGTAAATAATTTTCATATCTAGACTTCCATATGACACTTAGCAGACATCTCTAGTAAATACTTACATACAACATTCACCTTTACATATGCAATCTATAGTATCCTCAAAGAGCCTGAATTTTATTTATTTACATTTGTCTAATTTGTTGGAGATAACTTGGAAAATGTGTAGCTTGGGTGGTTTATGCTTGGGCTGAGTTGTTCTCCGATCTTGGCAATCCACTTCAAACGTTTTATCCTCAGTGCACAGTGCTTGCCTAATTTGTACATAGACCATTAGGCTAAATGGACACATGGACTTCTATGGAACCCTGGTTTCCCAAACGCTCAGTGAGTGTTAGAATGAATTCAGATGGTGCTTCAGGCATTCACGAATCACAAGGTTTATTGCTCCCTCAATGTGGAATCTGTGGTCAACCATGAGACACATAGAGCATTATGTTCTATTATGAGCATCACACTTTAGGAGAAATAGAATCACTTTGGGGGAGCGTGGAGAATCACAATTACACCATGAGTTCTCCGAGGATAAGAGAATTGAGTTATGTGGAGAAACTAGCAATCTCTTGTTGAAATTAGGTATCGCCTTTCTTTTCTCTCTTTATACTCAGTGTCTGATCTGTGGAGTTTTCCCAGTATTTTCAATTTTCATTGTTTTCTTCTATCATTCTTTTACTAAAAATAGATTTAACACTGGATTCTTTATGTTAGATCTGTAACATACTGAATAATATAAGAAATCAGTTCTGGGTGTTTTTTTTAGATCATCCCTATTTTGAGCATCAACATCTGTAGGTTAATTATCCTCAACATTAATAATAACTTAGTTCTACAAACTTTTCTAACCTGCTGACAAAACTCTTCCCCATTATTTTCTTGTTGTGCTTAACGCATTCCGATACATACTCCTTTACAGTTTCTTCCTGAATTGAAATCAAAAAGAACTAGCTTGAAAGACAGGTCATGTGCTTTTAATCTCTATGTAACTAAATGTCAAAGTTTTATAAGTAAACAGAAAAGCATAGCCCTGCAAAAGGATGCAGCCTATGAAATTCAACCTAGCACCTCGTAAACATTAGCACAATGCAGTTGAAGCACAAGATGCACACAGAGTGACATCATTCATCATTTGATGCTTGTTTGGAGCATTGTGATGAGAAATTGAGCACTTTTTTGTTGTGGAAAAATCACATGTTTTCATCAGCACTATTTAAAGGCAACTCAACCACTTGACAAGTCCATCTGCACCCTGCTGCAAGTGTTTCTAGTGACGTCTTGTTGATTCTTAAGGATAATGCAAGTGCCCACAGAGACTTGGGTGATATACACTGTTCATCTATTTATCTGTTCTATTGTCTCACAGTTATTGATGTTTCTGTTTACTTTGCAGAACAAGATGCAGCCATAGAAGTTTGGATAGGTATGGAGGACTGTAGTCCGAGTGCAGGTAGATGGGACTAAGATGGCAAAGTCTAGGGGGGCCAAAGGGCCTTATTCTGCACTGCAATGCTCTATAACTCTATGATACTGTAGGTATCAGAGGCAGGACGTGTGTGCCATGAGACCTCCAAAAAAGAGAGCTCCTGTGCCAGATACCGTTTCTCACATGTACTCCCGAAGGTTCACTCTTAACTCCAGCTCTTCAAAGAGCATTATATCTAAAGGCTAATATCTTCCAAGTCACTCTGCGACCTCTGCACAAACAGATGGTCAGCTCTGTCCAGGGTGGTTCATCATCACCTAATGTTCCTTGCTTTAAGTCATTCCACATAACATTGGCTTTTCTACACCATATTTCCTATTTTGTTGAGCAGTAGGCAATTCATTGGCACTCTCTGCAAAGGGTAGGGAACTTTATCCACTCTTCTTTGAGCACATGCCACCAGTTCATCATTTACTTATGAGGCCTATTTTCAGGACGTAATAATGTACTCAGGTGATGCTTTAAGCTACAATGAAATACAATATCAGCACCTCTTCAACATAAAAAATGTGATCAGCCATGAGTTCAAAATAAAATCTCACAACCAATTCCATGTATCCCGGAAGTTTGAAAAACGGTTTTGCTTTTAGGTAATCCACAGAGCCTGCCATATTCCTGTCATCTTTCCATATAAAAGCCTGGATCTAGAAAGGCGGAGGTGTGTAAAGAGTTCATTCGGACTAGCACCAGTCTCATAGTTTCTCTTTCTTTCTGTGCTTCAAATAATGCATCTAAGCACTTTAAACTGATTGTTCCAGATCAAACAGGAGTCTATTGGAGGTCCTCAAAATCTAGTTCCAGTGTATACATCATTCTGAGGATACTATGGGGGGGGATGACACTTCATCATTTACTTCATTCTTCATAACCTTCCCATGAAGAGAGTTCAGTCTTTTCCTGATTCTCTACAACAGAGAAGGAAGTGAAAGAGGAGCATTTGGTAAAAAACAGCTTTACATTTGGCAGAGGAGGAAAAAGTTATCCCAATATTCACATTTTGTCTGCCTCAATCGAATTCTCTGGAGATTTTCCGGAGAACCCAAGAGGTACATCCAAGTGAAATGGGAATGAATGGGTAAATGATGGATTAGCAAATCAGCTTTCACTAAAGGGCCAGCAGGTCAGAGGTTTTATAACCTGGGATGGGTAAAAACAGGGGGGAAGGGGTGAAGTAAAGAGTTGGAAAGTTGACTGGTGAAAGAAATACAGGGCTGGAGAAGAGGGAATCTGATAGGAGAGGGAATCTGATAGGAGAGGACAGAAGGCCATGGAAGAAACAGAAGGGTGAGGGGCACTAGAGGGAGGTTATAAGGTGAGAGAGGGAAATGGGAATAGGGAAAGGGCGAAGGAGAGGAAGAGGGGAATTACCAGAAGTTCAAGAAATCGATATTCATGACATCAGATTGGAGGCTACCCATACAGAATATAATGTGTTTCTCCTCCAACCTAAGTGTGGCCTGATCATGACAGTACAGGAGGCTATGGACTGACATGTTGGAATGGGATTGGGAAATGGAATTAAAATGGATGGTGACTGAGAGATCCTGGTTTTTCTGGCGAATGGAGCATAGGTGCTCAACGAAGCGGTCTCTTAATCTACACCAGGTCTCACCAATATACAGGCCGCCACAAGGGGAGCACCAGACACAATAGATGACCCCAACAGACTCACAGGTGAAGAGTTGCCTCACCTGGAAGGACCAGTAAAGGGGGTTTCTTCTTTTTCTTTGTTACTGCGTATTTTAATCAAAATGGCTTTTTTGTTTTGTTAAAAGTAGGACTGCTTCTTTGTTGCGAGAGAGTGCTGGAAGCTTGTTTGGGTTAAAATTTACTGATAACGAGAATAGTATTCCTTTGTTAACCAATTGGGATTAATGTTGTTCGAGTTCAGACTAGCGCTGACGAAATGGTGGTGGGACCATGGGTTGTCCATACTGTTTGGAGAGTGAGGAGTGACAGGTTGGGATGTTTCAGCAGTGGTAGGCTCCGCCCAGTTGTTGGAATAATGTCCAGTCCTAAAGGGGCAGAGGCGTGGGCAGAGCGGACCTCTCAGTTGTTGGGTGAGTGGCAGTGCTTGGCTGAGGGAAAGCGACAGGGATTGGTTGGAAGTTTGAGTAAGCGGGCTGGTGGCATTGTTAGAACTGTTGGATACAATTACCTCGGGGTGACAGCTGTCAGTTATGTGAAAGTGTGGGAAAATGCGTGTGGTTCGACTGGAAGTCAAATGCCGCAGCTGGGGGGGCTTGTGGCAGGAGGTTGGTGGAAAGTTTTTAGGGTATCTTTTTTGGCTAGGGGGGCAGATAAATTGCTTGCAGTGCCAGGGGGATCTGTCAAGGGGATCAGCTCCTCCCTCAGTAGTTCAGTTGATTCGAGAGGTGTCGGGAAACTTAGAGGAGGCCCAGTGGGGGAACAGCTTGGGGTCTCTGGGGGAGCACGTTCCCAGCAATGTACCAAGGAACTCCCGAAAGGAACAGACCCTATTCCTGAAGGCTTAGAGAGACCACGTACTCTGGTGTCATTACGGATGGATGGAAGCCACGTTAAAGCCATCCTCAACACCGGGGCACAGGTCAAGTTGCTGTACAGTTTGTTTTACAACCGTTATTGGAAGCATTTACCCTTGACGACATTGAGGGCATTGGAGATTTGGGGTACCAGTGCCGGTGGTTATTCAGACGACGGTTATTGGTCAGAGAAAATGGAGTTCTCAGAGGCCAATGTGGGGGTGCCTGAGGTTCGTGAATCATTAATGCTGATGTGTCCGGATACTGTTGAGACGGGAAGTGTTTCAGTTCTGGAGAGGACCAATACCCTGCTGATGGGCTTGGGGGCCTGCCCGGAGGAGGCGGGTGAGAGCTGTTTGGAGGCATTGTCGATGCACCCAGAGTTTCGAGCTGCTTGTGCAGACGTGTGTAGAGCATTGGGCCGGTACCGAATTTAAACGAGAGCCGGTGGTGGTACGGCCTGGGGGAAGTATCTGAGGGTGAGACCCTCTTAGCAGACGCTGCGAAATACCACGAGGGAGGGGTGTTGACCGCTGAAGACACCTCGGTGAGAGAGAGATTGCGGCGACTGGCCCCTACAGCCGTGGGAGATGTAGGCAGCGTATGTGTAGATTATATTGCGCTGAAGAGGCGCACTGTCAGTGACCAGAATACGGTCCTGAGGGTCGAAGAGGTGATGGCCCATCTGAGTGATGCAAAGTGGTTTAAGGTGCTGGATCTGAGGAGTGGATGTTGCCAGATCCCGATGAGTGGGGCCGACAAGGAGAAGATGGCCGTTATAAGTTCCCTAGGATTCTTCCGGTCTGAAAAGATGCCACAGGGCATATCCGGAGCCCTTGCAACCTTCCTGCGGGGCATGTGGAAGACAATGGGGGATGTGGAGGTGTTTGGAGTTTTGGCGTATGTGGATGATCTCCTGGTATTTGGATTTGCCTCGGGAGAATATGAAGTGAGGTTGTTGCAGGAGCGGCTGAGAACGACAGAGTTAGAGTGTTCTCTGGACACGTGCCAGGGCTGGCGAAGGTCGCAGCTCGTGTGTGACTGTCTCTACGGAATCAAGTTTGAAATGAAGACGGAGAGACTGGAGAGAGTGATCTGGAACCAGTGGGAAGACTTACAAGTTGGAGAAAACAAAGAAAGTTGTCTGACTGAGGGCAACAGCAAACTGAGAACCTGGAGAGGGGAGTTTGCAGAGGTGAAGAGATTGCGGACAAATCTCGGAAGAGGGAAGTGGAAGCTTGAAGGGAACCTGAAGATGACCATCGACAGTTCAAATTAAGTGCAAAGCCTGAAAGTTGATCTGGAAGAAGTCATGAGGAAGAAAAAGCTGGAGATAAGAGCAGTAAATACTGAACTGGAGGCTGACCAATCTTTAACTGCTGCTTTTCAGGTCGGGGTGGAAGAAGCTGTTGGAGTAACTGCGTCCCAGTTTGGCGGGGCTGAAGGCTGCTCCCCCTAGACGAGAATGAGCTGAGTGAGCCAGGGGGGTTACAGACCGTTTGGGACCCTGAATGGTAGTGAGAGAGGAGACGTAGGGACAGGTATAACACAATCCGTTTGTAAGGATAAATGCCAGGAGGGAGATCAGTGGGGAGGATGAATGGACAAGGGAGTTGGGTAGGGAACAATCCCCGTAGAAAGCAAAACGTGGGGGAAGGGGAAGATGTGTTTGATGCTGGGATCCCATTGAAGATGGTATAAGTTCTGGAGAATTATATGCTAGACGCAGAGGATGGTGGGGTGATAGATGAGGAAGAGGAACCATATCCCTGGTGGTGTGGCAGGAGGATGGGGTAAAAGCATATGCGCGTGAAATGGAAGAGATGCAGTTGAGGGCAGTGTTGATGGTGGAGGAAGGAAAGTCCCAGTTGAAATCACCACCCATTAACAACGTATATTCATTTAAATCCGGCAATAAAGCAAATACATTTTTTAAAAAAGAAGTAACATCTACATTAGGTCCATATAGGTTAACCAGAACAATTTTTCTATTACAAATTGCTCCTTTAACAATTAAAAATCTACCATTAATATCTGACACAATGTCTTCTTAGATAAATAAAATATTAGATTTAATAAAAATAGATACTCCTTTTGTTTTATTTTGACAAGTAGCATGAAATTGAAGGTCCTTCCACATTTTAAAAAATCTATTTTGATTGCCTATCTTGGTATGCATTTCTTGAGCAAAAATTATGTCGGGTTGGAATCGATTAATAATTATAAAAGTCTTCTTTCGCTTAATAGGATGATTCCAACCACATACGTTCCAACTTATAACATTCATCAGTTTAGTTACCATAAAAAATTTTAAATTTTATTTAACATATAAATACATGCATACCAGTGCGGGCTAATCAAAACTGGCATTGATAAGTATAACCATATACAAAACATGCATGCTCCAGAACTCCGTAATGGGAAAAAAAATACAAAAAAAAACTAAAATTAATCTTACAGTTAATCCTATAAATCAAAACTAACCCTAATCCTCCCACCACCCCAAAAAGCCTGAAATTCGGCAAAAAAAAAGCCAAAATGCATCCCCATAGAGTAAAAAAGAGAGCGACTCCGCGAGCTGCCCATTTTATAATAGTAGTTTTTAAAAGCTTTCCTTAATTCCTCCCCCCAATTACAAAGAAAACAACATACGGCCCTACAATAGAAAAGCCCTGCAAAGGAAAAAAATATTTTGCTAAATATAAAAAGCCAAACACTACAAAGCAACACACCACCATATCAAGTCATGTTAACTGGTTCTTCTGCCCACTTACAGGCCTTGCTTCTAACTGATATATATGCAATTTAAATATCAACTTGCTTTAATGCCTTCCATTACATTACAGAGTAGTATTGTGCTGGAACAATGGACACTGGTAAGGCTAGGAAATCATTAAAACATGGAACAAATTCCCAGCTGAAATGGCTAATACAAGAGGGCACAATTTTACGGTGATCAGAAGAAAGTATAGGGATCTTAGAGATGATTTTTTCAGTCATAGACCAGTGGGTATGTGGAAAGATCTGCCATGGGTACTCATAGAGGCAGACGCAGTAAGGACATTTAAGAAGCTCCTAGAGTACAGTTAGACGAGAAGCTAGACTGGACTGCCAACACAGATGCCTTGTGCAGGAAGGCACAGAGTCGACTGTACTTCCTTAAAAGGTTGGCGTCATTCAATGTCTGTAGTGAGATGCTGAAGATGTTCTATAGGTCAGTTGTGGAGAGCGCCCTCTTCTTTGTGGTGGCGTGTTGGGGAGGAAGCATTAAGAAGAGGGACGCCTCACGTCTTAATAAGCTGGTAAGGAAGGCGGGCTCTGTCGTGGGCAAAGTACTGGAGAGTTTAACATCGGCAGCTGAGCGAAGGGCGCTGAGTAGGCTACGGTCAATTATGGATAACTCTGAACATCCTCTACATAGCACCATCCAGAGACAGAGAAGCAGTTTCAGCGACAGGTTACTATCGATGCAATGCTCCTCAGACAGGATGAAGAGGTCAATACTCCCCAATGCCATTAGGCTTTACAATTCAACTGCCAGGACTTAAGAACTTTTTAAAAGCTATTATTAATGCTTTTTGAGATAGTGATTTAGATGCATATCATATCTTTTTTACTGAGTTAAGTATTGTATTGTATGTTATTAGTTTTGCGACAACAAGTGTATGGGACATTGGAAAAAAGTTGAATTTCCCCATGGGGATGAATAAAGTATCTATCTATCTATCTATCTAATGAAAGATGAATAGAATTCTCTACAGGACAGAAGCATTAGATTAATCATTAAGTAAATTGAAAGGTGAGCAGAACATCATGGGCCAAAGGGCCTGTACTGTGCAGTTTTTCTCTACAACATCTGGCTCCCCATATCCAGCATAAAAGTTCAGAGAAAAAACATGTTTATACTTAATCCTTAAAAACAAGCTGGGGAAACACAGAAACAACCTCCAAAGATGCCAAAACAATAAAATTAAACAAAGAGAAAAATGCTATGTAATCTCTAGTGAAGAAAAATCAGCACCATTTTCCATTTAACTGACCCGCCCAATGAAAAACTGTTTTTTAAAAAAACTAATTATCTATCGACTAAGCACTCCCAACTATATAAGAAAAAGACCTTATGAACTATGGAAACTATCACTTAATTAATGAAAAAAGGAGGATAAAAACAAATAATCAAACAATCTGTCCGTTGTGTTAATTCGCTCAGTAGACCAAATAGATTTCAGAAAAGTCATTCATCATTCACATCAAAAAGTTCACTTCTTCTTTAAATGGTCGATCGATCAAAGGACATCTTAAGCAAATCAGTAATATTCAAAGCTTATCTTCTTTCTGAATTAACAATTATTCAGCAGACCTAAAACCATTCAAACCTCGGCTACAACCGGAATAGAGTTAACATAATCCAATGCCTCTTTGGGGTCCAGAAAAACAGGTGGAGTCGAATCTTTGGGAAATAATTTTAATCAGGCTGGATATTGAAGTGATGGGAATAATCCCTTATCATAGGCTATCTTCATGGTTGGAACGAATTTAGACCGCAGGTCCATAACTTCCCATGGATAATCTTCATAAAAACAAATCTCGGAACCTTTAAATTTAAAAACTCTGTGCTTCCTTGCATATTTTATGATTTGGTCTTTAACTTTAAAATGAAGGAAACAGACCAAAACTGACCTTGGTTTATCCCAGTCCCGAGATTTCGGAGTGAAAATTCTATGCACTCTTTCGATGTCGGGAGGTTGAGGAAAAATATCCGGAATCAGAGATTGAAACAAGTTAGCAAAATAGTCTATAAATCTCCAATCTCAGATCCTTCCTTCAATCCAACAATTCGAATATTATTCCGACGAAATCTTGCTTCCAAAATGATAATCTTATGTTGAGACTTTTCCATGCCAGCCAAAATCTCCGCGATTTGACGCTTTGCATCTTCAGGGGCAAAGTTCAGAATTCAGGGAAATAATATTTTCCTGCACAAATTGAAAACTCTCTCATAACGACTTCATCTCAGAAGAGGTAGCATCAAGTTTTACCATGTTGTTGTCTATTTTCTTGTCGAGACCCATCAGCGAATGTTCTAGACACTCAGCCCAAGCTGGTGTTTCCTCTGATTTTTTCCCCTTTCCATTGCTGGATTCAGGAAGCCGCTTTTCACTTCTTAAAGATTGTGACACAGTAACAACTATTACCCTCTAAGATCCGACAAATAAAAGTTAAAAATTCAAAATTTAAACTGGGGAAGAGGAAGAATCTGTGTGTCACTCCATTAGACAGTAGGCGGAGTCTCCCCCACTTCCCATTCCTATTCCAACATGTCCATCCATGGCCTCCTCTGCTGTCACGAATAGGCCACACTCAGATTGGAGGAGCAACACCTTATATTGCATATGGGTAGCCTCCAACCTGATGGCATGAACACCAATTTCTCAAACTTCCAGTAATGCCTCCTCCTCCTCCTCCTCTTCTTCTCTATTCCCCATCTCTTATCTGTCTCTCACTTATCTCCTTGCCCGCCCATTGCCTCCCTTTGGTGCTCCTCCCCTTTTTCTTTCTCCCAAGGCCTTCAGTTATTTCCTACTAGATTCCCCCTTCTCCAACCCTGTATCTCTTTCACCAATCAACTTCCCAACTCTTTACTTCACCCCTCCCCCTCCTGATTTCACCTGTCACCTTGTGCTTCACCCTCCCCTCCCCTCACCCTCCACATCTTTTTTTCTCCAGTCCTGCTGAAGGGTCTTGACCTGAAACATCTTCTCCATAGATGCTGCCTGGCCTGCTGAGGCCCTCCAGTATTTTGTGTTTGTTACTTTTTACTATAGACTTTATCTCGCATGAGTTAAGAATTTGAAGAAGTACTCTTCAATCTCCATTTGTCTGCATGAGTGAGCTCCACCGATACTGACGAAGCTCAACGTGGTCCATGGTAATGAAAATCAGAAGCTAAAACAAAAAAAAATGCTGCAGAGACTTAACAATTCCCCTTTTCAGCTTTTATCTCTCTTATCCCCTGCAGACAAGTCCCACTATCTTACCGTTATACAGTCCCAGCTGAGAACTGTCCTCACAAGGCCATTTTGACTCATCCTAACCTAGACTTCCCTTTTGTTCTACGCATCCATCCCCAACCTTCCCTCCTACTGAAAACCTATGTGCGTCTCCAGCGAAGGATCACAGACCCGAAACGTTGATTGTTCCTTTCTCCACAGATGTACAGACTTTGAATCTTTGCAGCCCGGCATTTTCTGTTGTTATCTAAGATGCATTGCCCCAACACACTGATGCAATCACTAAGAAGGCATGCCAGTAGCTATATTTCATTAGGAGTTTGAGGAGATAAGGCATGTCAACAAAGAGTCTTAAAAATTTCTATAGGTGTACATTCTAACTGGCTGTGTTACAGCTGGATATGCAGGCTCCAGTGCAGGGGACCACAAGAGGTTGCAAAAGGAGATACACTCAGGCAGATCCATAATGGGTGCAACCCTCCCCACCATCAAGGAAAGATTCAAGAGGGAATCCCTTAAGATGGCAGCATCCATCACAGGGGCCCCTCACCATGCAGAAATGCCCTATTCTTGTTACTGCCATCAGGAAGGAGGTACAGGAGCCTAAAGACCTATACTCAATATTCAGAAACAGCTTTTACTCCTCCACCATCAGATTTCTGAATAGTCCATGAATCTTTAAATACCAATTTGTTTGATTTTTGCATTATATTTTGCAATGTAATTTTATGTCTTTGCACTATACTGCTGCTGCAAAACAACAAATTTTGCCTCATCCAAGTCAGTGAAAATAAACCTGATTCTGATTTTGATCCTAATGTAGGCATTTCATTGGCACTCCATTTGCCTCTCTGTGCATTTACTCATTCCAATGCAATAGGTACAATCTATAAAATGAACTATAGTATTCACTTAGACTATTCCAGTAGGATCAGCTAATCATGATATCTACCACCAAGAACATGGAAGGGGGACAAAGTGGAAATAATCAGAATCATAATCAAAACCAGCTACTCCAAGTTACACAATAACTTGTTTGCAAATACGCACTCTATCTGTTCCTACATTGTTGTTGGATCTAAATCCTGTACTTCTCCGTGCAATAACCTTTTGAGAATACCTTGTTATAACTCAAGAGATTAATTCAGCATCACTACCTGGAGGACAATGTGAGATGGGAAGTAAATGTTGACCTTACCAGCAGCAGCATATCCTGCAAAATGAATAAGTATAAATCCTTTGTAACAAAGTAAATGGAATCATTTCCTTAACTAGAAATGAATCTACAGTTCAGATGATTCTGACTTTACGCTGAGTATCATCATCAAGATTTATGTTTAAAGTTCGAAGTAAGTTTATTATCAAAGTATATACATGTCACCATATACAACCCTGAGGTTCATTTTCCTTCAGGCATACTCAATAAATCCATAGAATAATAACCATAAAGAATCAATGAATGACCGCACCAATTTGGGTATTCAACCAGTGTGCGAAAGACAACAAACTGGAAATATTAAAAGAAATTAATAATAATAATAATAATAATAATAATAATAATAATAATAATAAATAGATAGATAGATAGATAGATAGATAGATAGATAAATAAATAAACAAGCAAGCAATAAGTATCAAGAACATGTGATGAAGCATCCTTGAAAGTGAGTCCATTGGTTGTGGGAACGTTCCAGTGATGGGGCAAGTGAAGTTATCCTCTTTAGTCCAAGTGCCTGATTGTTGAGGGGTGGTATTACCAGAATTTCTCAACGTACACAGAAAAGTTCTTTAGTTGAATCAAGGTGTTTAATTGATCCTTAGCAAGATAATGAATAATGATAAAAGGTGATGTCTATCATCAAGGATCCCCACTATCCAAGTCATACCCCCTTCTCTCTGCTACTATTGGGCAGGAGGTACAGAAGCCTGAAGTTTCACACCACCAGGTTCAGGAGCAACAACTTTTTTACAACCATCAGGTTCTCGAACAGCCTGTACAACCTTAATCCTACCTCAACAATGGAACCCTATGAACCACTTCTTGCACTCTCATGGACTTGTCTCTGATTTTGTGCTGTGATTTTCCTCACTGTCTTGTATACTTTGTGTTTTGTGTGTTGTCTGAATCTACATGCCTGTAATGCTGCCACAAACAAGTTTTTCCATTGTTCCTGTATTTCACCATCAGATTTCTGAATGGACATTGAACACATGAACACTACCTCAATACTTTTTTCTCTCTTCTGACAGTAATTTATTTAATTTAACTTTATATATATATATATACTTAATGTAATTTACAGTTGTTATTATTATGTGCTTCTTGCAGGATGAACAAAAAATACAGATAATTGCTTTTCAAATATGATTTACCTTCACATCTTCTAATCATCTACATTTCTTGAAAGTGAACGGCATAAATTTAGTTAACCACAGAATCATCTTATAATGACAAATTTCACAAACACTGAATCACTGGGGTGTACTTATTCAAAGTGCCAAAAGATCCTCTGTCCCATATGGCTCATGCTGAAATCCAGCATACGTGTCTTTTTTTACAGTTTTGTTTGTCATATTATTGGAAAGACTTCATTATATTGTAAAAAGTGAACAGAAAATTTAGCAAGATGGTTGATTACAGGGAGAGGTTGGATAGCCTCCGACTTTATTCCTCGGAGCACAGAAGCTTGAGGGATGAATTGTACAGGTGTATAAAATCATATGTGGCATAGATAGGGCAAACATTCACAATCTCTTTTTTCCCCAAGAAAGGGAAGCTAAAACCCAGAGGTTAAAGGGGAGGGGTAAAAGATTCTTGAGGAACCTGAGGGAGAATTTCTCACAGGGGGTGGTGCATATATAAGTTGCTAGAGATGATGGTTTAGGCAGATACAATAACAAAATTTAAAAGCTTTTGGATAAGTGATTTGATGGGAAATAGGCCAAATGCAAACAAATGGGATTCACTTGTGGGCACTATTGTTGGCATTGATGAGTTGGTCTGACGGGCATGTCGCCATTTTGCATTACTCCCTGAACAACTGAGGATCAAAAATTGCCCCTTTTAGTCTCTTTCCAGAGTCATAATTGGAGAACAGGAATCCCTTGCACCAAATCCTCTCCATACAGAGGATTTTAGCTCCCTTTTTAATAGAAGACATCAGCATTTACTTGCATCATAAATATGGCCATTAACCTTGGGAGCCATCAAATCTAACAGATCAAATTCTGTTAATTGAATACAACTGATGTAATAGATAACAATGATGAACAGTAGATGTGAAAGGAATAGTTGACTGGATAGCTAATGGAGTAGCTGATGTTGAATTAAATACTAGATAATTTTATACAAGAAGAAATACCCTTGCTTCCACTCATTCTTCAAGTTTCCAATTCTTTCCTGCAGCCCTTTTTGGGCTTTTCATTAGCAGGTTGTCTATTATGTAACAAACATAAGATTATTTCATTTGACTTGATGGCTACTCCAGACACAAACCAACTTCTACAAAGTTTCAACACAATGCAAATTTTTCAAGTATTCTTTAGTTGGTTGAAAATTTTAGAGAGGCCCTGCTATGCTCACGTATATGCAGATTGTGATTTATTCGGTCACATGTGTGACAAATTTTTTCTAATGTAGTTAACAGTTATTCATAAACAGGATATTGTGAATTTATAGTTCAATTTCTCCTCTGGGATAGGAATCTATCTTTAACAACCCTGCAAAATTGAAGCCTGATATTTTCTCTAAATTTTAAACTTTATAGAATGCAAACCATATTAGCTTTATAATTCCCAAACAAAAACATTATTGTATACAGTAAGTTTGTGAAAAGAAGTGAATTTGCAAATTAAAAAACAAGCATTGATGTTTAAAGATAAAGAAATAAGATTTCAGCTCTCCATCAATCATATTCTGAGGAGACATTAGCATAAGAATATCATTAAAGATCTAGGATATTATGAATAATTTTAAAATTTCTTTTCTCAAGGACTGGAAGCAGAAATGATGCAGTAATAATAATAATAACAATAATAAATAATAACTTTATTTATATAGCATCTTTCATACATTAAGATGCAGGCTCAAAGTGCTTTACATAGATTGTAAAGATAAATCAATATAGTTGTTATAGTATAAGACAAAATTAAAAATCATAGCTACAGACAAAATTATATACATTAAAATTTAATTGAATATACCAAATTATGTAAATGTAATCAATATCAATAAGCATTAAGCGATCCTATGAATAGGCCACAGTAAAAAAGTAGGTTTTTAGAAGTGTTTTGAGATGTTCCACAATACTAGACAGGCGTACAGTATCTCATTCGGTAGAGTATTCTAGATTTTTGGTACATAACAGCAAAAGGCCGCATCATCAGTTCTTCTCTGCTCAGCTCCAGGAACACTGAGCAAACCATATTTGTGGATCTAAGATTACAATTAGATATGTGAGGGGATAGACACTCTTAAATATATGGAGGAGCTAGATTATTCAGAGCCTAATATACAATTAAGAGTATTTAAAATTGATCATAAAGGACATAGGCAGCCAGGGTAATGATGCCAAAACAAGTGAAATGTGCTCAGATTTTCTTTTTTTGGTTAAGATTCTTACTGCTGCATTTTGAACAATCTGCAGCTAATTTCTATATTTCTTAGGCAGTCCTGAAAATGGTGCATTACAGTGGTCTAATCTGCTAAAGATAAAAGCACAAAGGAAGAAACAGGCTACCTCATCAGAAAGAACAGCGGGAAAAATTTGCCAGTATTATCAATTATCATCTACACTAGTCAGCTTAGAGTAACTCTGGGATGCAAATTTAGTTGTGAACATTGGGTGGTCTGCCATAAATTAGCAGAAGGAAGAGGCATATAAAGTGGGAAAATGCACTTAAGCGGAAGTTATGCTGATATCAGCAATTGACTACTAAGTGTTTGGACAATGATAGCAGGATCCTACCATGAAAAGAAATATGTCTGAGCTGATATTCAAATGCTGTCTCCGAAAAGTCATTACAAAATTATGTAGCAGATGGCAGGGCTAATTGCCAAGGGGAAAACCAATTGCTATTCTTCAGAATAAAACTGGAGACATTGCTTCAACAATGCAAAGTAGCTGAGATAAGTGGCAAATGCATTAACCTCTGCTTATATTGCATGGGTGATGGAAGTCTAGTAGCGTGGCTTCACTCCAATGACTGGTATTCAGGCCTGATGTGATTGATAGGCCAAATGAGGAAAATATCCATTAGATTCCAAGATCATCAAAGAGAATGCGTAGAATGTTCAATGTACTCCCTCTCTCCAAGAGGGAGAAATATTGCAAACTCAATAAGTCTACGTTTTTGGGAAAAAACAGATATCATCATTTCACCATTGACAATGCTTTCAACGAACATATCTGAAAGTTGCCATTTCTTCACTCAGTCCCCTCAGATACATCCAGAGGCAGAAAACTCTCAACTGGTGAAGGATGTAGAAGTGTAATGGCTTCTTTGTAATGTGTCACTGCTAAGGCTAATGTAATGGCTTCTCTGTAATGTTCACTGCTGAGGTAATGGTTTCTCTGTAGCAGCAATGTTTGGGGTTGGCTAGAGATAACGGGGTTTTGGAATGCAGGGGTTAGCCAATGAGGAAATGTTGTTCTTTCTTGTGTGTCTGGGAGCCGGATTTTTCGCGGTCTTTTGTCGAGGAGAGATGAAGAGAGAAGACACAAATGGAGAGATCTGGTAGACTGCCGGACAGGGTGGACTCGGAGCGAGGGTCCGAGGGGCAGCGATGATTGAAGGAGGATTGGCGAAGGGGAAACTGTGAGCTCCAACTTTGTGCACAGACTGTTTAATATTAAATCTTACATTTGGGCCCTTTTCCTTTTATATTTTCTTTCTCTACTAACCATATAGTCAAAGTAAGAGTTACAAAGCTTAATCATTTAATCGCAAATGAGGGGTGATTGATAAGTTTGTGGCCTAAGGTAGAAGACGTCAATTTTAGAAAACCTAGCACAGTTATTTTTCAACATAGTCCCCTCCTACATTTACACACTTAGTCCAGCAATCGTCGAGCATACGGATCTTGGATCTCCAGAAACAGTCCACAGCATGGGTGTTTGATAAGTTCATGGCCTAAGGTAGAAGGAGATGAGTTATACAGCTCTCGTTACATGCAGATGCAGTTCAACTCTTTGAGTGATAATGCAGAAAGTTTGAAGTTAATAACTCATCTCCTTCTACCTTAGGCCATGAACTTATCAATCACCTCCATGAGCTATTAACTGATGAGTTATTAACTTCAAACTTTCTTCATAATCGCTCAGGGTGTGGGAGAACTCAGGCAGCAGGGTACAGTCCTCGGTAGTAGTCCCCTGCAGTGAAGTGACCACAGACAGCCTACCCCAGGAAGTGGTAGAGGAGACTGCAGCAGAGTTGAGAACGGAGATACGTCGCCTGTTATCAGCGGGTGTGACCCCCCCCCATGTGATGGAGCTGATTGGGGGGGGGGGATTCCCCAAGGGAATGAACAACGTGGAGGGCTGCTGGCAACAAGTGTCATGCCAGAAGGAGAGTGAGCCCCCGGGTGCCTCAGCAGGGAGATTCATTGGGCAACTTAGAGGGGACACAGTGAGGGAACGGCCTGGTATCTCTTGGGGAACACGATCCCAGCAATGTACCAAGGAACCCTCGAAAGCAAAAGACCCTATTCCTGAAGGCTTAGTGGGACCACACTCCAGTGTGTCACTACGGATAGAGGGTATTTACACTAAAGCCATACTTGAAACGAGATCGCAGGTCACGTTACTGTACCATTCGTTTTACAACCGTTACCTTTGACACCATTCAATGCACTGGAAATTTGGGGTCTCAGATTTGGTGATTATCCATACGAGTTTTTTGTCAATGAAACTGGACTTCTCAGAGGCCGATGTGAGAGTGTCTGAGGTTCTTGATACAGTGGTTTGTCTGGACCCTGTCGAGACGGGCGGCGTCTCAGTTCTAGTGGGGACCAACACCCCTCTTGTGAGGAGGCTCATGGGGGCCTGCAAGGTGAGAGTTTTTTTGGGGACATTGTCCGTGCACCCAGTGTTTCGAGCTGCTTTTGAGGAAGTGCGTGGCAGCAGTGGGCCAGATACTGAATTCAAACGACGGACTGTGTTGTTCACCCAGTTGAAGCCAATGGGAGAGTGATGGGGCCTCCCAAATTTCCCAGAGTGCCTGAGGGCAAAGCCTTCTTAGCGGACACTCCGGAAGACCACAAGGGGGAGTCAGGATTTCCTGCTGGGCTACTGGTGAGGCCCAAATTGCAGAAGCCCTCAGTTGTACAGGTGAGCAGGATAGCAGTGATCGTCAGGAACACTACGAAGAGGGAAGTCACCTTCAAGCGGGGGTGCCCCTGGTGCATTTGTTCCCAGTGATGGTAATGTCTAGCGCCGGGGAGAAACTGTTGGAAAAGGGGGGAAAGTTGACCGCTGAGTCACTCAACTGCGGGGACTCCCCGGTGCCTCCAGGTTGGAAAAGGAGGCTGGTAGAGAAGATGTTGAAGCTGGAAGGTGTCTATTCCATTGGCGAGTTTGATGTCAGTTGTTCCAAGAACACTCGTCACACTATCTGGGTGACCGAGGACACCCCATTTAGAGAGAGGTCGCGGCGACTGGCCCCCGCAGACGTGGAAGACTTCTGGCAGCATTTGTGTAAGTTGGAGGAAGCTGGGATCATCACTGAGTCCTGAAGCCCCTAGTTGTAGTGGCCCTGAAGAAGAACGGGAAGGTACGGATGTGTGTGGTCTATAGGACTTTGTACAGGTGCACTGTCCCTGATCAGTATACGGTCCTGAGGGTCGAAGATGCGCTGGCCTGCCTGAGTGGCACGAAGTGGTTCAGTGTGCTGGATTTGAGGAGTGGATATTACCAAATACCGATGAGTGAGGCCAACAAAGAGAAGACGACATTTATATGTCCCCTGGGATTCTTCCCGTTTGAAAGGATGCCCCAGGGCATATCGGGAGCCCCTGCAACCTTCCAGCAGGTTATGGAGAAGACGGTGGGAGATATGAATTTGCTTGAGGTGTTGGTGTATTTGGATGACCTTGTAGTATTTGGATCCACCTTGGAAGACCATGAAGCGAGGCTACTGAAGGTGCTCGGCTGCCTGAAAGCTGAAGGGTTAAAACTTTCCCTGGACAAGTGCCAGTCCTGCCGAACGTCTGTTAGCTATGTCCGACACATAATCTCACGGAATGGAGTAGCTACAGACCCGGTTAAGATAGAAGCAGTGACCACTTGGCCGAGGCCCCAGACTGTGAGCGCTCTGTGCTCGTTCCTTGGGTTCTGTGGTTATTATTGGAGATTTGTGAAGGGCTACACCAAGGTGAGTCACCCCTTGAATCAGCTTCTGTGTGGGTACCCTCCTTGGGGAAGAAAGGGAGGGGGGAAAAGGACAGGAGGGTGGAGAATATCTTAACCCGTTGGAGCCCTTTGGACAGAGGTGGGATGTCAAATGTGAGGTGGCCTTTCAGTCACTGAAGGAGTTGCTGACCCAGGCACCGGTGCTGGATTTTGCGGACCCTTGATTGCCGTATGTACTGCACACAGATGCCAGCCGAGAGGGGTTAGGGGCTGTCCTGTATCAGGATCAGGGCACCGGGTTGAGGCCTGTGGCGTTTGTCAGCTGGAGTTTGTCGCCCTCTGAGAGAAACTATTCCACGCACAAGTTGGAATTTCTGGCGTTGAAATGGACG
Source organism: Hemitrygon akajei (assembly GCF_048418815.1). Classification (NCBI taxonomy): domain Eukaryota; kingdom Metazoa; phylum Chordata; class Chondrichthyes; order Myliobatiformes; family Dasyatidae; genus Hemitrygon; species Hemitrygon akajei. The sequence goes on along the minus strand of NC_133133.1, from coordinate 54,615,270 downwards.
GTGGTGGATAAGCTGAGTGACTATCTCTACGTGGCCAAGTTTGAGGTGAGGACGGACAACAACACCCTAACGTATATCCTGTCCTCGGCAAAAATGGATGTCACAGGCCATCGGTGGTTGGTAGCGTTGTCTGCCTATGACTTCAGCCTGAAGTACCGGCCGGGGAGCCGTAAAGTTGATGCTGATGCTTTGTTAAGATGAGTGCATGAGGGACTGGTCAGGGATAAGGTGTGAGAGAGCGTTCACGCCCCTGGGGTGAAGGCCCTGTGTCAGTTTGCAGAGGAAAAGGAGAGACCGGATCGAGCAGTGGATCAATTGGTGGCTTCTGATGACGCTGTCCTCCAAGTTTACTGTCACCTGACTGCTCTGAAGACCAATCAGCTGCCGGAATTCAGCTCTGGGGAAGTGGCTGCTGCTCAGAGAGATGATCCGGGCACTGGCACTATTTGGTCCGTGGTCGAAAAGGGAGACATGGCTCAGGCGGAGAAGACAAAACACGTTTCGGTGCCTCCATTACTAAAAGAATGGCCTCGGTTGGAGTTGAAGAACCAGATCTTATACCGGGTCACGTCACACCCGGACCGACCCCGGCATTGCCTGCTGGTTCTGCCCAAGGAGTATCGTAGGATTGCGTTGAAGTTACTTCATGATGATTCTGGACATTTGGGGGTGGAAAAGACCTATACATTGCTCAGAGACCGGTTTTACTGGCCCCGGATGAAGTCAGAGGTCGAAGAATACTGCAAGTCATGCATTCGATGCGTACGGCGGAAGACACTGCCTATGCGGGCAGCTCCCTTGTCCCACCTGCAGAGTGTGGGGCCTCTGGACCTGGTGTGTATGGATTTCTTGTCAATAGAACCCGATGCCAGCAACACGGCGAATGTCTTGGTCATCACCGACCACTACACCAGATATGCTCAGGCTTTTCCTACTAAAGACCAGAGGACGACTCCAGTGGCAAAAGTGTCATGGGAGAAGTATTTCATTTATTATGGCCTTCCCAGGCGAATACATAGTGACCAGGGATGGGACTTCGAGAGCAGACTCATCTATGAGTTACTGGGCATGTTTGGAGTCGAGAAGCCGAGGACCACGCCCTATCACCCACTGGGTGATCCCCAGCCTGAGAGGTTTAATCGGACCTTGCTGGACATGCTTGGAGCCCTGGAGATCAGCAAGAAGAGCAGGTGGAGTCAATATATTGGGCATCCAGTTCATTGTTACAACTGTATCCGAAATGAAGCTACTGGGTACTCGCCATATTATCTGATATTTGGGCATGAAGCGAGGTTGCCCACTGACCTTTGTTTTGGGACAGACGAGGGTGACTTACCACTGAAGCCTTATCTGAAGTACGTGTCTGATACGAGAAGAGAGCTGAAAAGGGCTTCTGAATTGGCTGGGGTCGCGGCCACGAAGCAGAATCGTGGAAATAAGAGGAGGTATGATCCGAAGGTGAGGTTCTCCCAATTCCTGCCGGGAGACAGAGTTCTCATAAAGAATTTGGGGCTACCTGGAAAGCACAAGATGGCTGACCGCTGGGCGGCCACGCCCTATGTGGTGGAGAGTCAGATGCCAAACCTACCAGTTTTCCGGGTGAAACTAGAGGAGGGGAATAGGCCTGTCAAGATTCTCCATCGGAACCACCTGTTGCCCCAGGACAAGGGTGCAGGTAGACCCAGAGCCTGACTTGGAGACTACACCTAGTAAAAAGGACTCTACGAAAACGCAGGGCGATTGCAGGGCCTACAGCAGGACAGGCTGGGCTGGACCCCACCCCGGAGAGGGATACTGATTCAGAGGATGATGATCTGGATGTGCGGTACATGCTGCATTTTGCTAACTCCCCATTGATTGAGGAAGAGACTCCTGGCCCTTCTCCCACTGAGTCAGGTAAAGTGTGGGGGGGGGGGCTATCTGTGGGCAGCCTGGGTTAGAGCAGGACCCTGAAGGAGAGGAAGCAGGGCCTGAACACAGGACAGAGGGCTCCGAGTTGCAGGGAGGCACGAGTGATAGATCGGAGAAGGACTCACCAAGCAGACCCAAAGTATCCCCAGTAGCGTCTGAGCCTGAAGAGTTAGGTGAGGAGGTATGGAGGTCTCAGAGAATTAGGAAACCACCAGATAGGTTGGCCTATGTAGCGCCTGGGGAACAGGGCGTGATTCCTACTGTCTTGGGGAGCTATGTCACTGCCTTTTGCACTTGAATTGGGCTTTGTGTTTTGCAGGAAGGGTTGGCGAATTATCTCAATGTCATAAGGGCATGACTAAATTCAGTAGGGGGAGAATGTAATGGCTTCTTTGTAATGTGTCATGGCTAAGGCTAATGTCATGGCTTCTCTGTAATGTTCACTGCTGAGGTAATGGTTTCTCTGTAGCAGCAATGTTTGGGGTTGGCTAGAGATAACGGGGCTTTGGAATGCAGGGGTTAGCCAATGAGGAAATGTTGTTCTTTCTTGTGTGTCCGGGAGCCAGGTTTTTTCGCGGTCTTTTGTCGAGGAGAGGTGAAGAGAGAAGACACGAATGGAGAGATTTGGTAGACCGCCGGACAGGGTGGACTCGGAGCGAGGGTCCGGGGGCAGCGACGATCGAAGGAGGATCGGCAAAGGGGAAACTGTGAGCTCCAACTTTGTGCACAGACTGTTTAATATTAAATCTTATGACTTGGGCCCTTTTCCTTTTATATTTTGTTTCTCTACTAACTATATAGTCAAAGTAAGAGTTACAAAGTTTAATCATTTAATCACATATTATGTACTGTTTGTTATTTCAGGATACTGATTATTAACAGGGGACACTTTGCGCAGCTTCCACGCAAACAAGATTTCTTAAGTTTGGCCAGGCAGGGGGTTATCACCCCCTATATTAAGCCGCTAGGCAAAGCAAGTGTTACAGAAGTATAAGGGCCCAAACTACAGACAGATATATTTATTTACAACCAAAAATTAGCAAGCATCATACTGTTCCTAATAATTATTTGAGGTTAGGCAATTTAATTCATATATATTAATGAAAGTTACTTTGTGCATTATTATTATGAATGATCAGTTCCAAATCATTGCTGCCTGCGTCCTAATTAACACTGCTCAATAGCCCAATTTAATTTACCTAAATTAGCTCCAACTTCCAGACCATCTTAATCCTGGGCTCATTCAGGATTTGACAATGCTAAGTAATGACCATCTCTGTTCTTAGAGTTTCATAATCAGATGAAGGAGTCTGCCGCTTATCTGAACAAGGCTTCTTGAGTTCTACAATAACAACCTGCAGCTTTTTGTTCCCCCAAAATGTATTGAAGTGTCATAAGTGCCTCAGCAGCATAATTAAAGAATGACTTATTGCCAAGCCAAAACATACAACCATGAGACCTAGGAGCAGAATTAGGGCATCCAGCCCATCAAGTCTGCTCCACCATTCCAATCACGGCTTACCTCTGAACTCCATTCTACTGCCTTCTCCCCATCCCTATGACTCAAGACCCTATCAACATACACCTTAAAATACCCAATGACCCAGTGACTTGGCCTGCAGTCATCTGTGGCAATGAATTCCACAGATTCACCACCCTCTGGCTAAAGAAATCTTTTCTCATCTCTGTTCTAAATGGATGCTCCTCTATCCTGAGGCTATATTCTCCCTCACTATAGGAAATATCCTCTCTGCATCCACTTTGTCTAGGCCTTTCAATATTAGATAGGTTTCAATGATATCCCACCTCATTCTTCTAAACTCCAGAGAGTACAGGCCCAGAGGCATTAAACACTCCTCATATATTAACCCTTTCATTCCTAGGATCATTCTCGTGAACTGCTCTGGACCCTCTCCAATGCCAGCACATCTTTTCTTAGATAAGAGAACCAATGCTGGTCACAATACTACAAGTGTGATCTGACCAATGACTTATAAAGCCTCAACATTACATACTTGCTTTTGTACTCTAGTCCTCTTGAAATGATGCTTACATTGCATTTACCTTCCTTACCACTGATGAACCTGCAAGTTAATCTTCAGGGAATCCTGCACGAAGACTCCCAAATCCCCTTTGTACCTCCGATTTTTAAACATTTTCTCCTCATTTAGAAAATAGTCCACGTCTTTATTTCTTCTACTAAAGTGTATGACCAAAGCTTCCCTACACTATATTCTATTATCATTTGTAACTCCAGAAACTAATCAGAAGGAGAACACAGGAGCTGGGACATATGTGTCTACTTCGTTTTTACTTTAGTGAGGTGCAAATATGACGTGGTGGCATAATGTCCTATGCCGTGCATGGACTTTTACATATAACCTGTAATGAATTATGTAAACAACTGAGAGTGCTGAATCAGAAAATATATTTACAATATTACTCAAATATTAAATACACGACACTCCTCCCTGCTTAGCTATAAACTCCAACTCAATATAAAATGCATCTCAACTGATATACATTTAAAAGTGACTCTGCTTGGCAGGAGAGGCTTTTAGCTCTGTAACAATTTAAGGTCTGAAGCCTCCTCAGTGGTGATTGCAGGAGCTACTCTGGACGGCAGGAAATGGTTCTGACAACTTTGAACATCATTCTTCCATAATATTGACTCTACTCTCCTCACCTGATCAATGTGTCACCTCCAGATGTAATCCACTGTGTAGGAGAGTGGTCCAGTTCTGGACTTAATATTTCCAAGTATCCATGTCAGGACTCTTGTCCAGGAGTGAAATGTCAAACCTGTTATTTGCCTTCGCTGTTTGTCCTGCGTACTCCTGAGAGTGGGTTTGAGGAGATCCAAAGGGGCGACCCAGGAACAGCTCAACTGATGTGGAGTGTGTTGCACTGCGAAATGCAAAGAGGAAATTTGCAAACTTCTGATTCAGTATCAATGTAGAATGTTGTGCTGACATTGCTCGCAGTGCGCTCTTTAGACTCTGGACAAACTTTTCCATCAAGCCATTTGTAACTGGGTGGTACAGTGCAGATGTCATATTACTTCTATTTGTTAGTTTTCACAATGCAAATCTCAAGGCTACTCAGTCCTGTGTCACTTTAATTATCAGATATTTTCATGAACAGCATGCAGATTAGTGCTCTTTTTGAAAATGCAACTTGATATTTTATCTTTTTCTCTTCGCTGCACAGTCCATTTACTTTTGTCTGCTTGGCATACTCTTTGTACGTGTCCTACTTTGCTGCATTTTCTGCAAATTTTGCCTTTAAACCTCCATTGGTCTGCTGCATGTGAGCCCCCACCACAATGGCAAAACTATTTATCTGGGCAGGCAAGTTTCTGTTCAGACACTGCAATTTTGCTCCAGCTCACTTTCATTCCGAACTTCAATTCAACTGCAACTCTCAGCTGTTTCCATTAATACTGCAATTTCAACTGTTCTTTTACATATGAGTTGTGTCTCAGTTAGGAGCCATTTTTTAATGCTTTCTTGTAAGATTCCCCAAACTAAACAATTTCTCAGTTCATCATTAAACCCACTACTGAACTGACCTAAAAACCTAAAGCATTCTGCAATCAAGAATGGTTTTGGTTCTAAATATTCCTGCTTTACATTCACTTTATCAGCAAAACTCATGTGGATTGGTTTGGTTGGAACAGTTAAACTTCCATCAATTGCACCCAGCAAAACTGGCACTCATTTCTCATCAGCTATTCCATTTGCTTCAGAATACTGCGCAATTCATCCAGGATACAAGATCCAGTTATCTATGATGCAATCAAACATGTCAATCTTTCCAAGCCAGCCAATTCTGGTTTATGATTATTATCATTCTATACTCACTGTTTATGAACCCATGAATTTCATCAATTTTCTGCCTTTTTTAACTCAACCACCTCTGTCCCCGTCTGAGGAAAAAAAAAGTTGCTGCACTTGTTTTTAACTCGAATATTTCTGTCCCCTCTGAAGAAGAAAAGTGCTGCACTTCAGCAGGTAGATAATTGTCTTGGGTTTATTTTAAAACTTATTCATTGCCACTGTTAAGTTTTGTGACTCCAGAAACTATTTGAAAGAAAAACATGGGAGCTGGGAAATGTGTGCCTACTTCATTTTTACCTCAATGAGGCATGCACTTCAGATGTGGTGGCATAGTAACTTATGCAATTCACATACTTTTACATATAACCTGTAGAGAATGCTAAATCAAACATTACTCAAATATTACTGAAATAGTAAATACACATATGCCATCTGCTACTTCTTTGTCATTTCTCCCAGTCTGTCAAAGTCCTTCTGCAGAACCCCTTCTTCCTCAACACTACCTGCCCCTTCATCTATCTTCATATCATCTGTAAACGGCCACAAAACCATCAAATCCTTCATCCAAATCATTGACATACAAAGTGAAAAAAGCAGTCCCAACTTTGCACCCTGCAGAACACCACTAGCCACTGGCAACCAACCAGAAATGACTCTCTTTATTCCCACTTTTTGCTTCCTGCCAGTCTGCCAATCTTCGATCCATGCTAGTATCTTTCCTGTAGTACCATGGGCTTTTATCTTCTTAAGCAGCCTCATATGCAGCACCTTGTCAATGGCCTTCTGAAAATCCAAATAAACAAAATCCTCTGACTCTCCTTAGTCTATCTTCCCTGTTATTTTCTTGAAGAATTCCAACAGATTTGTCAGGCAAGATTTCCCCTTAAGGAAACCATGCTGACTTTGGACTACTTTATCATTTGCCTCCAAGTACCCCAAAACCTCATCCTTAATTAACAGACTTGAATATCTTTCCAACAACTGAAGTCAAGCTAACTGACCTATAATTTCCCTTCTTCTGCCTCCCTCCCTTCTTTAAGAGTGGAGTGAAACTTTTAACTTTTCAGTCCACCAGAATCACTCCAGAATCTAATTATTCTTGAAAGATCACTACTAAGGCCTCCACAGTCTCTTCAGCTACCTCTTTCAGTGGCCTGGGTGTAGTCCATCTGGTCCAAGTGACTTGTCTACATTCAGACTTTTCAGCTCCCCAAGCACCTTCTCCTTAGTAATAGCAATGACACTAACGTCTGCTCCCAACACTCTCACTTTTCTGGCATTCTGCTAGTGACTTCCACAGCGAAAACTGGGGCAAAATACTTATTAAGTTTGTCCGGCATTGCTTTGTCCCTGTTAGCAACTCTACCTTATAGATGTTTAAAAGATTTGTATAACGCTCAAGTTATCAAGGGGTTATCTAGAGGAGAGAAAGATATAGGAGAGACTGGAAAGGAAATGTCTAAGCTTAACGTCCTATACAGGTGCCAGTTAATATGTCCAGCAGGGGTTCACAACCTGTGGTCATGGATCCCTTCTTTAATGGTATTGGCCCATGGCATAAAGAAAGTTTTGAAAATCCTTATGTAGGGGAGGTGGTGTATGCATAACGTGATGTGCGACTAAGGACGACCAGGGACAGGTAGGGGACGAAGAAATCCCGCAGGTGGCCGATGGGAGGCTTTTTCACGGACACAAATAGAACATGCAGAGACATAGAAACGGGTATCCACCTCCATGGAAGGCCACCAAAAGTGTCTTTTCAGGAGAGCCAGTATCCGATCACTCCCGGTGTGGCAGGCGAACCGAGGTGTCTGCCCCCACTGGAGAACCTGAGATCTGACAGAATCGGGCACAAAAAGGCGATTGGCGGGTCCATTGCCTGGGTCAGGGTCATCCTGTTGGGCTTCCTTTACTATGGACTCAATCTCCAAGTGAGGGTTGCCACCACACAGGATGGTGGGAGGATGGTCTCTGGGCTGGAAGTATCCTCCTTGGAGTTGTATTGGCGGGAGAGCGCGTCCAGATTCCCGTTCTTGGACCCTGGACGGTATGTGAGGGAAAACTTGAACCATCCAAAAAATAATGCCAAACAGATCTGGCGGGAGTTCAAACGTTTGGCGGTCTGAATATATCCCAGGTTCTTATGATCAGTCCAAACAATAAACGGGTGTTCCGCCCCCTCCAGCCAGTACCTCCACTCCTCCAATGCTAGCTTGACCGCCAGTAGTTCCCGATTCCCCACGTCGTAATTCTGCTCGGCGAAGGACAGTCAGCGAGAACAGAAGGCACAGGGATGAAGCTTTTCATCCGGACTTGATCGTTGAGACAGGACTGCTCCTATCCTGAAGTCAGAGGCATCAACCTCAACAATGAATTGACGGGAGGGGTCCGGTTGGACCAGGATGGAAGCGGTTGTGAAACACCTCTTCAGGTCAGTGAATGCCGAATCAGCCTCGGGGTCCCAACAAAAAGGTGTTGTAGGCGAGGTAAGTCGGGTAAGGGGCTCCACCACCTGACTGTAATCCCTGATAAATCGGCGATAGAAGTTTGCAAAACCCATAAACCGTTGAAGTTGCTTGCGGGTCGTGGGTCTGGGCCATTCTTCCACTGGCCAGATCTTCTCGGGATCTGCCCTCACCTGCCCTCACCTGCCTGCTCTCGATGATGTAGTCCAGGAAGCTGACCGAAGGGACGTGTAACTCACATTTCTCCACCTTCACAAATAACTTGTTCTCCCACAGTCTCTGGAGGACTAGACGGACGTGGCTGGGGGCTGCTAGAAAATATTAAGATATCACCTATGTAGACCAGCACAAAGTGATTAATAAAGTCTCTCAGCACATCATTGATTAGGCTTGAAAAACGGCGGGGGCATTGGTGAGGCCAAACGGCATGACCAAGTATTCGAAGTGGCCCAAAGGTGTATTAAAGGCCGTCTTCCACTCGTCTCCCTCCCTCATTTTGACTAGATGGTATGTGCTACGAAGGTCCAACTTCAAGAAGATGGTGGCTCCGTGAAGTGGTTCAAATGCCGAGTTAATGAGGGGTAGTGGGTACTTACTTTTAATTGTTACATTGTTTAGGCCTCGGTAATCAATACAGGGACAGAGCGACCCAGCCTTCTTCTCTACAAAGAAGAAACTGACGCCCACCAGGGAGGATGAGGGTCGAATAATGTCCGCCGTGAGAGATTCACTAATGTATTTCTCCATGGCCTCTCTCTCAGGACGGGACAAGTTATACCAGCGACTGGTAGGTAACGAGGCCCCAGGGAAAAGGTCGATAGTGCAGTCATACGGGTGGTGTGGAGGCAGGGAAAGAGCCCGTCGTTTGCTGAATACCTGTCCCAGGTTGTGGTATTTGGCAGGGACTCCAGACAAGTCGAGGGGTTCCAGGACAGGCGGGGTCGCAGTAGCCTCCCTACTGCCGACTGCAGACAGGTGGCGTGGCAAAACAGGCTCCAGTTGGCTATCCTCCCCGTAGACCAGTTGATGTAGGGGTTGTGGTGGTTCAACCAGGGGTACCCTAGAACTACAGGGGCTTGAGGAGAATGGATTAGATTAAATTGTACCTTCTCTTGATGGTTTCCAGACAGAGTCAAGGTCAGGGGTGGCGTACAGTGGGTGACCCAATCTGCAGTTTTCCGTCCAGTGACCGGGCCTCCAGAGGGGTACTTAACGGCTCCCGAGGTATTCCGGCTTGGGAGGCTACATCCTCATGTTGCAGATTTCCCTTGGCACCGGAATCCACCAAGTCGGATAGGGACAGGGACTGTTGTCGATAGTCCATGGTAGCTGGGACCTGCATCCGTATATGGGGGACTGAAGGGAGTATCATCTGGCTCACCAGGATCCCCCTTTCAACTGGTGCCCTCCCTTTTGGCCACAAAGGACAGGTGTCCCGGCTAGCCGCAATAGTAACAATCCTCAGCTCTCCACCTCCAAAGTCGTTCAGCAGGGGAGAGATGGTTCTGTCTCAGCTGCATCGGTTCTTCCCCCAGGGTGGTGAGGACAGTCGGAGTAGGAGCTATACTTGGAACAGTTGGGGAAGGGAGGCTGGCTGAAGATGGTAAAACGGGCCGTGGGATGACCCGAGGAGCGGGGCGACTGGTCTTTTCTCTCAGACACTCTTGCAGTCGATTACCTAGCCTGGTGGCTGGAGAGATCAGAGAGTCCAGGCTGTCTGCATCCTCCCTCGATGCCAATTCATCTTTTATCTTATCTGAGAGGCCCTGTCGGAAAACTTCCCGTAGAGCCTCATCATTCCAGCCAGAGTTGGCCGCTAATGTTTGGAACTCCATGGAGTATTTTTGCTACGCTTCATGAACCCTGACAGAGTTAGCAAGCGCTTAGCGGCACCCTTACCATGAATGGGCTGTTCAAAGACCTTCCTCATTTCGGAGATGAAGGAGGGGAAGGAGGAACAGACCTCTGGTCAGTTGTCCCAGATCGCGGTGGCCAATGCCAAGGCGTCCCCTCGTAACAGCCCCATGATGTATGCAATCTTTGATCTGTCCGAGGTGTATGTACGTGGCTGTTGCTCAAAGACCAAACAGCATTGTAATAAGAAGGCCCAGCGCTTCCCTAGGTCCCCAGTGCAGGGTTCCGGTTCGGATACATACAGCTCTCGAGGGGATTGTGTTGCCGATCCAAGAGGCATCGCCATCCCAGGCTGCGTGGTTTGGTCAGTCAGGGTTCTTGGAAGGGACGGAGTAAGGGAAGCGGATACCCGGTCAACCTGCTCACTGACCTTCTTCGCATTTGTGGACAGCGCACGAAGGTTTTCCATGACCCCTCTGAGCAATTGGTCGTGGGCGCCCAGTAGGTAGCCCTGGCTGCCGAGAGTCTGTTCCACGGGGTCCGTGTCCACTGGGTTTATTCTTGGCCAGTTCGTTCTGTTGTAGGGACGAGGCAGAGGATGAATCCAAGTGTGGAGGCAGAGTCGTGAGGCGTTAGCACCGTCACAAGCGGGGAACCGGTATCCAGGAGAGTCTTTACACAGAGACAGGGTTTACATAGAGTATCCAGGAAATGATGCGGAGCTTAGAACTGACAGTCCTAAGGAATCAGGAAACGAGTTTACTCACACTAGAGTCGACCAACGAACTGGCAAAGCGTGGCTGTGACGCTCAAATTTTACCCTATGTTCGCTAATGGGAACCAGGTGTGCTGTAATTAGTGGAACTGGGGATGACTGGAATTCAGACAAGGGGATTAAGGGTTAAGGAGATATTAGCAAGATGGGGAATTGCCAGATGGGACCATGACAACTGCTGCCATGACACTATCTCTGATTAACCTCTTTTGCCTCCCTCCCTATCCTTTCTGAACCATCTAAAGCCGGGCAGTTGAAGCAGCTATTCCTGCCCCTGCACCATCCAAATCTCTGCAATGGCCACAACATCATAGCTCCAAGTGCTGATCCATGCTCTAAGCTCATCTGCTTTATTCATAATACTCCTCGCATTAAAATAAACATATCTAAAATCATCGGACTGAGCACGTCCCTTTTCTATCACCTGTCTATCCTCCCTTTTGCACTGTCTCCAAACTTTCTCTATTTGTGAGCCAACCTCCTTTTCCTCCGTCACTTCAGTTCGGTTCCCACCCCCCAGCAATTCTAATTTAAACTCTCCCCAGTAGCCTCAGCAAACCTTCCCGCCACGATATTGGTCCCCCTGGGATTCGTGCAACCCGTTCTTTTTGTACAGGTCATACCTGCCCCAGAAGAGGTCCCAATGATCCAGAAATCTGAATCCCTGCCCCCTGCTCCAATCCCTCAGCCATGCATTTATCCTCCACCTCATTCTATTCCTATACTCACTATCACGTGGCACAGACAGTAATCCCGAGATTACTACCTTTGAGGTCCTGCTTTTCAACTTCCTTCCTAACTCCCTGTAGTCTGTTTTCAGGACCTCCTCCCTTTTCCTACCTATGTCGTTGGTACCAATATTTACCGCAACCTCTGGATGTTCTCCTTCCCAGTTCAAGATATCGTGGACACGATCAGAAACACCCTAGACCCTGGCACCTGAGAGGCAAACCACCATCCGTATTTCTTTCCTGCGTCCACAGAATCACCTGTCTGACCCCCTAATTATAGAGTCCCCCATCACTACTGCCATCCTTCTGAGCCACAGGGCCAGACTCTGTGCCAGAGGCACGACCTATGTTGCTTCCCCCAGGTAGGCCGTCCCCCACAACAGTACTCAAGCAGGAGTATTTCTTGTTAAGGGGGACAGCCACTGGGGCACTCTCTAGCACCTGCTTCTTGCCCTTCCCTCTCCTGACTGTTACCCACTTCTCTGTCTCCTGGGGTCCTGGGGTGACTACCTGCCTATAGCTCCTCTCTATCACCTCCTCACTCTCCCTGACCAGACAAATGTCTTCGAGCTGCAGCTCCAGTTCCCTAACACGGTCTCTAAGGAGAAGCAGCTCGACGCACCTGGTGCAGATGTGGCCATCAGAGAGGCCGGGAGTCTCCAGGACCTCCCACATCTGACACCGAGCACAGAAAAACAGCCTCACACACATACTCTCTGTCTGTACTTTAAACAGACAACCTACCTGGCCTCCACCCGTTATCGCCAAAGCCCCGCTGAGCCAAAGCCTTCCTACTCTGTCTCCCTCTACTCTGTCGCCCACTCCTCCGACGCCCACTCTGTAAATCTGTCTTCCTTGTAAACTCTCCCGCTGTTCTCACTGGCTGGCTCCACGCACTTGCACAGTCGTGACCCGTTCAAACTGCTGAAGAAATAACCGTCACCTTTTCAACTCTGCTCACTTGTAAACTCTTCCGCTGTTCTCACTGGCTGGCTCCACACGCTTGTGCAGCATTGCTAAAGTCCATGTAAAATCAGTGAAAATTCTACTCCTAGCCAGACTATGAAAAATTAAATTGAATAGACCGATAAAACAGGATCTGTGTTTGGAATGTATGATTAACTTGCACCTAATTTATCTGTTGATCCTTAGCAATATGCTTTCAATGACTGGATAGTCATAACTATCCAGATGTAATGGCCTCTTACTTCTTCTCACTTGCCTATCACCTTCCCCTGGATCTCCTCCTCCTTCCTGTTCTCCTATGGTTCACTCTCCTCTGTCACCAGATTCCTTCTTCTCCAGGCCTTTATCTTTTCCATCCGACTGACTTCACCGACCAAATTCTAGCTATCCTCCTTTCCCACCCCCAACCTTTTTATTCTGGGACCTTCCCCCTTTCTTTCCAGTCTCAGCCCAAAACGTTGACTGCTTATCATTTCCATAGATGCTGTCTGACCTGCTGAGTTCCTCCGGCATTTTGTGTGTGTTACAGTAATATGTTGTAAGAACTTATCCTTGGGCGCTGGTATAAGTGTTGCCCTTTTGAAGCAGGTGGGAGTTTCTGAATACAGCAATGAGAGATTGGAAATATCTTTGAACACCCTCCCCAGTTGGTTGGCACAGGTTTACAGAGTCCTACCAGGTACTCCATCAGGCCCTTCACCTTAAGAGGGCTCACCCTCTTGACATACAGTAAGTATTGGTATAGCTCCAAAAATACTCAAAAATTTCTACAGATGTACCATGGAGAGCATTCTAACTGGCTGCACCACCGTCTGGTATTGGGGGACGGGGGGACGGGGGGTGGCATGCTCCTGCACAGGATCAAAGTAAGCTGCAGAGAGTTGTAAACTTAGTCAGCTCCTTCATTCAGGGCATCTTCAAGGATCCATGCTTCAAAAAGACGACATTTATCATTAAGGATCCCTATCACCCAGGACATGCCTTGTTCTCATTGCTACCATCAGAAAGGAGGTACAGAGTGTGAAGGCACACACACATCAGTTCAGGGACAGCTTCTTCCCCTCTGCCATCTGATTTCTGAATGGACATTGAACCCATGAACACTACCTCACTACTTTTTTATTTTTATTTTTTGCACTACTTATTTACTTCAAATATTATATATAAATACACACATACATTTACTGGAATTCATTTTTTTATTATTTCTCTGTTATTGTGTGTAGCATTGTACTGCTGCCGCAAAGTGAACAAATTTCACAGTATACTCTGGTAATATTAAACCTGATTCCATTTACCATTCTTAACACATCATTGTTTGATTCCGTTTCTGAAGTGGTTCAAGTTCAAATTAGTCAGCAGTGACTAAAGGCAGCCTTCTTCGCTAAATTTAAAATGTCATCTTAAAGATCTTTGAAGTATGCTGGAAGCCAGGGCAGCTGAAACAGCACATGATCCTGCACTCAAACCAAACCTGAATATCCAAAGCAAACATTAAAGCAACGATGAAAAAGGCAACGTTGAAAGAGAGAATATTAATATTGAAAGAGAGAATATTAATATGCAGCAGCCTCTCCAGACTCTGGATTGGGGATTGCCAAACGTTATGTGGATTTTCTATTGTAGTCTGTTTTGTCATATGCTTTTGTGATATCATTCTGGGGGAACGTTGTCTCATTTTTTAACTGCATTGCATTTGTGGTTTCTAAATGACAATAAACTGAATCTGAATCTGAAAAAAAAAAAAGAAAAAGAAAAAGAAAAAGGCAACGGTTGAAGTCAACATGAGGAGCAAGTCCAGCAATGTGAATGTATCACAGGAAAATGTCCGATGAACTTTGAATTTGAGAATGCAGGGAGGAGGTACAGAGGAGTTCTAGGAGAAATTATTATCAAAAGGACGTGGTACTAACTGCATGGTGATATATAGCCCTGGGTAGAGATTCCTGAGCTGTTATAGTGCAAATGTTGTACCCGATGACAGATGATTTGAGGACAGAGAATGTGTCATGATGGACAAGTCAAGTAATTACAGACTTAATAGCAGTGGGGAGGGGATCAATGGAAAAATCTGAGTCACACAATTAGCCTACACTTAGAGAGGTAAGGATTGATCAGGAATATTCCGTATGACTTTGTTAAAGGAGGAACCTATCTGACAAATTTAATTGAATTTTTTGAGTAGGTGACAAGTGTGTCAAAAGGGATAGCATGGTTGATTTAGTCTTCAGTGAGGCCTTTGACAAGATCCCATATGGGAGATTAGTCTAAAGGTAAGAGACCAAGGGATCCAGGGCAATTTGGCAAACTGGATACGAAAATAGGTTGGTGAAAGGAGATACAGGATGATGGTCACGAGCTAGTTTTACAATTGAAAGTAGTGTTCAGGGTGAAGGGCGGGAATTGGCAATGGGATATGTGCTATTTGTTCCATGCATTTAACAATCAGAATGTGAATGCAGAAGTTATGATTAGTAAACCTGTAGAT
Source organism: Hemitrygon akajei (assembly GCF_048418815.1). Lineage (NCBI taxonomy): Eukaryota > Metazoa > Chordata > Chondrichthyes > Myliobatiformes > Dasyatidae > Hemitrygon > Hemitrygon akajei. The sequence continues at coordinate 54,600,241 of NC_133133.1, read as the reverse complement.
GGCACTAAGATAGGTAAACAACTAAGATGTTGTTGATAGGTACAAATCTGATCAACTACATAATTGTATTGATAAATTGTTAAGAACGACAGAGAAATGGCAGATGTAGTTCAATCTTGAAAAAATGTGAGGTGAAATATTTTGGGAGGACTGATGAAGCTAGGATGTACATGCAAAATCAGAAGCACTGAGGAACACGGGCAGCTTGATGTACAAATCCAACATCCTGAAGTCAGCAGCACAAATAAAAAAGGTGGTTAAGAGTGCGTATGGGACTCTTTCCCTCATTAGCTGCAGCATGTATATAAATTATTAGTTAAGGCACAACCAGAGAACGATGTATAGTTGTAGTTGACATACAAGGATAGGTAGCAACTACAGAGAGTGACAAATTCAGCCAACCCTTCATGGGCATCAGCCTCCCCACCATCTTAAAAAAGCAACGTCTTGAAGAAGTGACATCCATCATTAAGGACCACTACCTCCCAGGACTCTTCTAGTACCACCATCAAATAGGAAGTATAGGAGACTGAAGACAAGTATTCATCATTTTAGGAACAGATTCTTCCCCTCGGTCAGTAGATTTCTGAACTAATAATGAACCCATGAACACTACTTCTCTATTTTGGGCTCCTTTTGCAGTACAGTACTTATTTAATTTTTAATATATATTTCTCATTGTGATTTATAGCATTCATGCATTGCATTGTACTGCTGCCATAAAAGAACAAATTTCATAACAGTTTCAGTAATAATAAACCTGACCCTGGTTTGGAAAGATGTAACCCGTCTGGATGGATTGCAGAGGAGATTCACCAGAGTATTGCCTAGAATGGGGCATTTCATCTATGAGGAAAGACTGGATAAGAGGGTTGTTTTTTCACTGAGGGCTTTCTCAATGAAAGTACATGCAAGTATGAGGAACATAATAGCGAGAATTTCCATCCTCAGCAGGGTAACATTCTGAGGAATCGAGCAAAGCAGCAGTAACATATTGTGGATCAGAGAGGGCCAGAGGGAGAGAAGATAGTCGTCCCACAGCTGGGTGACCAAATCATGGTAGCTTTCGCTCCCAGGTGGATAGGACGACAGAAGGTGCTCCAGACAAATGACGTCTGTGTTTATGTACAGACCCAGAGAGGCAGCCAGCGGAGACACTGGACTCCAGTTAAAACTTGTCAAACACCTTCTTGTCACCCTCACAGACAGAACAAGGGATCAAGTCTACCCACCCAGTAACGGTGTCATCGCAGAGAATCTAAGTGCTGAGCGCCAGGCTGCTGTGTCATGTCTGACCACACCTGATGGAAGTAAACCCACTGATCAAAGAGAACAGAAACACAAATGCAGGGGGAGGGGGAGGGAGAGGGAGAGAGGGAGAGCATGTCAGCGAGCTGTGACTAAAGTTTAAAGTATAACAATAACTGTACTGGAGGCTGATTCTCGGAGGAAGATGATCCGTTTTATAGATTCGAATAGAGGTTGGGGAAGGTAGATGGGAAGGGATCCACTTTAAGGCAGAGATATCAAGTTCCACAACCTCGAGAAAGGGAGAAGAAATCTCACAGAGTTGGAAGGCAGCTACCCCAGCTGAGTGGGGAGCCAACACAAACAAGCTGAGCCCTTTCAGTGGTTGGACCAGCGATCGGAAGGATTGCCCAGGAGGGTGTGCCACTGGGGCAGGGTATTCGAATAGAGACCACACAAAAAGCCTGGATAGAACCATAGAACCACAGAACATTACAGCACAGAAACAGGCCTTTTGGCCCTTCTTGGCTGTGCCGAACCATTCTTCTACCTAGTCCCACTGACCTGCACCTGGGCCATATCCCTCCAAACCCCTCTCATCCATTGTTGGTTGTCAAGACCATTCCGATAATTTCCTGTCATGGCATGGAAAATGAACAGTTGCCAATGAATCTGAAAGGAAGTTCCCTTGCTGTGGTGCTACCCACAGATTAACTGCTGACAGCCACTACTGAAAGCTTTAGCTATCAGAGACTGAAGGGGCAAAGAGGATGCGATCAAATTTCTGGAAGTTTTTATTGCCATTTTGTAGATAACCAATTAGGGACGTTAGATAGAGTAGATATAGGTATACAAAGGTTGGTAATTGGGGAAGGGATCTGAAGTGAAGGGCATTTTTGTTGCCCTGCTTAATCAGATCCTCCTTAAAGTAGGGCCTTTCTGGGACAGATTTCTCTCCAGGAGCCGGGGGGGGGGGGGGGGGTGTACATTAGGGAGTATGTGAATATAGCAGATGTTAATTTAAACAAGAACCAGGCTTCAGTTCTTATTGTAAGTATAAGTAAATTCAGGAAGCTTGCAATTAGCCTTCATTTTTTTTTAGTAAATTGAAGTTAAAAGCACGAACTGCTCCACAGTCTAAAGGATTGTACCTTTGTATATGCAAAGGCCAAACATTAAGGCAATGCATCAAACCAAGCAACATGGCTAAGTTACCGGTACCTCAAAGCACTGGAGAGACGGTACCAATGACATCACTGTCATGTTCTCCAAATCCTTTGCCAGGCTAAGGAAACCAATGTCAACATCCTTTTTTCAACTCTTTGTTCCCATCATCAAGATTCTCATTACATCCATCAGCTCCGATGGGTGGGCTGCGTCATTCTCATACCTGCAACACTCTTAAAACACACGCTATTTCTAAACCTGCCTTGAAAAAACATGTAAATTTCTTCAGTGACGTGGGAATCTCTTACCCATAGCCACTCAAAATGGAAAGAGGCTACCCTGTAGCACGCTGAGTACCTTAAGTCTCTTCATTGAAAGAATGAAGAAGCCATGCAAAAACACCAGAAGGAAGTCACTCAAACACTCACTCTATCAAGTCTCATTCCTCTCTATATCAAAGTCTACTGATCCCACACTGGCTTCATCACTTGCCGCAGATATGAAATGGAAGCAAGTCATTCTTGACGTTTAAGGACAGCACGTGTGAAGCTCATCCAAAGAATACCTTAAAAAAGATAAAACTCTCTCAAGTAGCAACCTATTTGAGATAATGCCTCAAACTTAAGGTTTCCAATAAAATATTTAATAAATAAATTGTCTGATTGTATAATTTTTCACAAAATAGAACATCCACATATTCAGATAACTCATCTGACATGAAATGGGGATTAGATTTAAGCATTACAATATTTATTACAAAACCGCTTTTGTGATAAGATTACTAAATGTAGTCCTATGACTGGTGTGATAAAGGATGTCTGATTTTGTTAAATGTAATCAGAGTGTTTAAACAATGCTCCCTTTGTGTTAGTAGTAATAAACTCAATCCTATGACTGTAACAACTACAAGAAAGCTTCATAAATTGATTTCATGGAGCGTTGTTTCTTTATAATAAACCATTCAAGAAGGATTACTATCAATACATCTATCAAATATTTATTACTGGAAGCAAAGTGTGTTAGGTTCTGTTGAGTAAACGTATTGCACTGAGATATGTACAAATTTTAAATATATTCTCTTTATATTTAGTGCATATAGGAAATCGATCTATAGCTAACTAATGACCACAAAGATATAGTACATTGAGGAAACCAGCTTTACTGAAAGGACAGATTTGCAAGGGAAAGGATGAATTCTTCCTGACAATGAACAAATACTTACATGTTTAGTTGTTTAGTTCCCAGAGAGCCCAACTCAATCATCTCACTGAAAGGCAATTATGGAATCCTTTCAAACATTTACATTATAAGTGAGGATCCTTATTCTGTTTGAGCAGAGTCTCTTTGTATATACTGTAAGTTGAGTTCAAGATGATTTTGTTGAGGGGGAAATGCCAGTGGCTAACCTGTAATTTGATGTTTGTGACAATGCATACTGATACCTGGTTGTTGAACCTGACTCATGGGGAGATGCTGAAAAACTTCCATTTATAGAACTTCTCTCAGGACCATCTTAAAATTCTTTATGGCCCAATTCGCATTTCAAGTACTGCAACATCGACTAAGCATCAGAAGTGTAACAGCATCAATCGTATAAACTGGTCATTTTGGTTCCAAATTGGTACGCCAGGCCACAATTTTCCAAAAACTAGCTAAAAATGAAGTATAAAATCATCAAGGCTCAGTTTTAACACCAGCCCTTTGCCCGTATATTGCTTATTTCTGTGTACATGCTTTAGTTGAAAGATAGGTATCATCACTGGCCCAGATGTATTCAGATTTTCTAAGGAATAATGAGTGAAGTGAATAGATCAGAGAAACCCCAACCACAAAACTTCTCCAGAAGCCTCCAGCAGCTGACAAAATTCCTCACTCCCTGTTGATGGCTGTCAAAGCTATCAAATATCTTTAAACAATTAAAATATTAAAAATAAAATATACTGAAAAGGCTTAAGATTTAAAACATGGATGACATTTCTTTAAAATTTTGGTTATTTGTACCCTCTTTTTTCCCCTCAATCCCCACTAAAATGAATAAGCTCATGGATCCTGCATCAGGTACACCAAGAGTAGATTCCTCAGCATTCTGGTAAGATTTTTTTCAATCTCAAAACCTTATGATGCAGTGCAACTGTGGGATGCTGAGAAAAGGTTACAAACCCACATTATAAAAAAATCATCTGGTTTTTATTTTATCAAAAAAAAAGCTTCAGCAAGATGAAAAAAGATGTCTTGCAAGAAGTACTACAAGTAAATAAATAAATAAATAATAAATAAACCACAGCATTTATTCTACACAAGTAGTTCACACAACTAGGAAGGGCATAAATACTACCCAATCTGTGTTAGTGAGGTTTATTATGAAATAAATAACAACAGTTAAAGGACTCCCTACTTATCAAATTATACCATGTGACGTTTACATCCAATTCCAGTGCTCATTTCATCATCCTATCCAACAGAAGCATCAAATATGTTGTGGACCATGACTACTGGAGTGTCAGCATCGATTATTTGTACAGGAACACAGAACAGTCTGACACACAGACCACATCTTTGTACTACTTAATCAAAACTAACACTGACTCAGTGCATGTGAATGGAATAAAAATTCAGCAGATTTGTTATTTCTTCACCAAATTATTGATAACAATCTGAAACCTAAAGGCTGGCACTGGAATCTAGAAAACAAGAAGAGCTCGGTAGGTCAAGTGGCACCTGTGAAAGCAGAAGATACACAGTGACATTTCATGTTCAGACCGTGCATCGAGTTGAGAGGGAAGAGGAAAGAGTGCCAGGATATCGAGCTATGGGGGGGGGGGGTGCTGCTGGGTGCTGAAAGGTGTTAAGTATGACTAGTTGGCGAGTGGATGGTGGATAGGTGCAACCAGATGAGTGGAGGATTAGGAAAAGCTGAATGAATAGAGATGAATAGAAGGTGGACAAGTGATCATAATTTGTTTCGTAGAGGGTAGTAGTGGTGTCGAACGGGGAAATGTGGGGAAAAAAGGCTCAATTACATTTCATGAGCTCTAGTTGTTATAAGGTGCTCTTTAAAGCTATTATAATTGATCAACCAGAAAAGAACACTATGACAGTTATAATGTTTGGACATAGAAGAATGCCCGCAACATAATGCCTCTATTTGCTAGATGTATGGTCCACAAAGGGCTTAGTCAGACACTTTGTTGCATATTTAAAGCTAGCCATGCCAACTCTAACACAACTTTGGAGAACTTTCCACCAAAGTTTATTAGATAAGTTAGAACAATGGGAAAAGCCCATTACAATTATGGCAGAAAAGGCTACCTGACATTCAGCTAAAGGGCAGCACCTCCAGCAAAACCACACTTTAGTTGATAATAGGTTCACATTCAATCCAGCTCAGAGTAGGTGTTGAAGTACTGGGGTGTAAGCTGAACCAATAATCAACTAAACTATGGGCAAGAGTTTCACCGACAATCTAAGCCCAGACAAAATTCAGAGGTTCATAGAGTTATACAGCTCAGAAATAGGTCCTTCACCCAAATCATCTATGCTGACAATGGTAGCTACCTACACTAATCAGATCGGCCTGCATTTGTCCCATTTCAGTGTAAACTTTCTCTACCTATGTACCAAATGGCTTTTCACCTTGCTACCACCACTTCCTCTAACACAGGGGTCACCAACCTTTTTTGCACTGTAGACCGGTTTAATATTGACAATATTCCTGCAGACCGGCCAATGGGGGGGGGGGTGGTGTGGGGGTTTTGAGTGTATAAAATCATTGCAACACACCAGTGAGAAGACAAGGTAAGGGCCAGAGGCCCCCATACTGGGGCCGCGGCAGTTGCAGTCCAGAGAAACCCCCCCCCGTCCCCGTCCCCGGTCGGTAGGTAGGATCTATCAGCCAACAAAAGTTTGGCTCGAGGGATGACTTCCAGTAGATCGCAGCGAGGCAGCTGCTCTGCTACTTATGAAGCCCTGAACCCGAATTAGGTCATTTGCGAATATTTTAGGACTGGGTTCCCCACGAATATTCGGTGTGCTAAACAAGTTTAGAGGCGGCGCCCATCTGTCCGCACTCCAGGCCAGTAGCAACGGCACTTCTCGCCAGCCGCGCGCCCAAGGCCAACCAGTGATCCCTGACACTAGGGTATTACTGCGTTTAGGCGACTGATGACCTCGCGTGCATTCAAGTTCAACAGTGGGTGTGACAGGGAATGAGGAAAGGTGCAGCTGACTCATATCGTTTCATATCGCCAAATCATATCGTTCCTTTGCGGTCCAGTGGTTGGGGACAACTGCTCTAACACAGCTCATTCCACATATCCATCATTCTGTGTGAGAAATTTGACTATCAGATCCCCTTTCAATATGTCCACTTTCACCTTAAATCCACACCTATTTGGACTCCCCTACTCTGCATTCATACAGATACTTAGATATAATTTTACTTCATTCTTCACATCAATAAATTGGCTGCTTTAACAGAAATGTGGCCAGAATAAAGCAAAATTCTAAAAAACCTTGTTCTCCAACAATTCCTCCAACTGCAGCAAAACATTTCTCTTCCTAAACTCCAGTTTGGCTTATTGCTTACAGATATTATTGCTTTCAGTAAAGCAGTGATTGCAAAAGATCATATAAAACTAGGTCAACTTCTATTAGATATTGTGGTGCACACCTATATGATAAAAATATTCAGAGTGACTCACGGCATTTGAGATAATTTGCCAATTCAGACTGTTTTTCAAGAAACTTCCTGTTCTATATAACTTTTAATTTTCTGCACAGTCCATCTTCTCTGATATTAGGTCCAAACATTCAGCTGCTTTTCTCACTAAATTAATTTTTTCTCCATCGTTTGATAGAAAAAAAAATTAAATCCAAAACTTCAAAAAGCCCTTTAGCTTAAAAATGGGAGCTTTTACAAGAATTACTCCTTGTAATAGTGATCAGGGAGGCACAGAGAGAATCTGCAATTACAGGTAAATACCTTCATTGTCTCAACAGAAGAACATATGAACTTACACAACCAGTATCTGTGTGCACACCAACTAAGTTTTCCTGAACTTCCACGAACGGTCAAAGAACAGAAAAGATATTACCAGTTAAAAAGTAGTTTTCTGCTGCAAGCAATGTAACGTGTGGAGCTATTTCTTTTAGAGTAATGATGCCACTGCTGAGCACAACGTATTGATCTATGTATTGTTCGCTCTCTTGCTTGCTGCAATATTAATACACCAGTTAAAGCCATCTCCCACATACGTGCTTCTATTTAATTCACAACAAATAATGCACAGACACAACAAATTGGCAACGAGTACAATCCTGAATATTAGAAAATATCATGAACTGCACCGACATTTACAAGACAAAACAGCGAGAATTAAACGGCACGGGAAAGCCGTCACAGCTGCTGTCAAACACGTGAGTACAGTGCATAGTAAGAGTGAAAGATGTGCTGAATCTAAAGTGAAAGTAATGTGGCAATGGCTTCAGTCTGGGAAGTTGACAAATTTGATAGTGCTAATGAAGGCTGGGAGTTGTACATCGAGAGGGTTAAACTGTATTGTAACACGAACAATGTGGATGAGCAAAGAAAGCTTGATGTGTCTGGTTTAAAACTGACACTGGAGCTGGGATCAAGGTCAGCTTTGTCTATGATTCCAGAGGCTGACTACAACAGACTGTTTTCTAAGGAACCATTAAAGCTCAGTGATGCTAAAGACCTACACAAGTGAAAAAGTGTCTCCCAAAGGCAAACTGAAAGTGAAGGTGACATATGGAGGCCAAATGCAACAGTTAGAGCTTTATGTGTTGAACAGTGGAGGGCCAGCACTTTTCAGAAATAAATGGTTGAGAAAAATCCAACTTGGCTCTCAATCAAAGCTCTCATGTGGCATCAACAGGCAACTGCAGCCAAATGGTAGCACTAACCAGAGGCTGGCACAGCTGCTTAATGCTAATCAGAAGGTATTTGAGGAGGGAATGGATAAACATGCTGCCCCCATCCTGAAGACTATCTTCACCAGAAATGGCTTACGAGAACAAATTGTGAGTGGCAACGGACCACAACACACGTCAGAAGAATTCCAACTGTTCGTGAAGTAAAATAAACCAGACATTTCAAGTCATTTCCTTACCACCCAGCAATAAATGGGTTAGCTGAAAGGTTTATCCAAACCTTGAAGGAGTCCACTAAAGTGATGGACAAGGAGGACATCTCTCTACAGCATTGTCTTTTTGTGTATCAGAACTCTGCCATGCAACGACAAATCAATCACCTACAATGCTGCGCATGAACAGGAATCTGAGATCTTGCATGGACCTCCTGAAACCAGATCTACAGAGGAAAGTGCAAAATAAACAGGTCAGCCAGTTGCCAAGTGAAGCAACAAGAACATTGTTGATGTGTGACAAAAACATTGTCGTTGACACCTGCCAAACCTGATGTCACTCCACAGGTCTAGAGTTTCTATCCTGAAAGAAACAGCGTCATCCAAAAAACTGAATCATCAGAACTGTGAAGCTAGTTATGGACAGTTATTGTGAAAGCATGTTCATTTGGAATATGAAAGGGAAGTTGAATGTTTTGTACATATACAGCTTTATGTTGTATTAATCTAAAGGGGGAGGAAGTGTAATGTATGGATCTATTTCTTTTAGAGCAATGACCCCCCCTTTAGCAGTACGTATTGATCTGTTGTCTATGCATGCACACTGTTCTCTCTCTCGTTGCAATGTGAGTACACCAGTTAAAGCCATCTCCCAAGTGCGTGCTTTTATTTAATTAATAAGTACAGTGGTGCTATAAAGTTTGTGAACCCTATAGAATTTTCTCTTTTTCTGTAGAAATATGACCTAAAATGTGATCAGATCTTCACATAAGTCCTAAAACTAGAACACAACTAAATAACACAAAAGAACATTATACAGTACTTGTTCATTTATTTATTGAGAAAAAATTATCCAATATTACATGTATTTGTTGGGAAAAAATATATGAACCTCTGCAGTAATGCCTTCAACAAAAGCCATTTGGAGTCAGGTGTTCTAATCAATGAGATTAGATTGGAGGTTTGGGTTGTAGAGATGCCCTGCTCTATATTAAAAAAAGACACACCATGTCAGGTTGCTGACAGAGCCTGCTCTTCTCAAGAAAGATCTGTTTATGTGCACCATCCCTCAATCAAAACAATTTTCAGAGGACCTTAGAAGAAGAATTGTAGAGATGCGGGAAGCTGGAAAAGGCTACAAAAGCATTTCTAAAGACATGAGTGATCATCAGTCCACAGTAAGAGAAATTGTTTACAAATGGAGGAAATTCAGCACTAGGACTTCTGCTGGCAGCTTGTTCCACACTCTGTCCATCCTGTGAGTGAAGAGGATGTTGCCCTTAAACGTTTCACCATTCACCCTTAACTCATGACCTCTACTTCTAGTCTCATCCAATCTCAGTGGAAAAAGTCTGCTTGCATTTACCCCATCTGTACACCTCATAATTTTGTAGACCTCTATCAAATCTCCCCTCATACTCCTGCACTCCAGGGATTAAAGTCCAACCTATTCACTCTTCCCCTATAACTCAGGTCCTGCAACATCCTTGTAAATTTACTCTGCACTCATTCAATCTTATTGATATCTTTCCTGTAGCAGGTGACCAGAACTGCACACAATACTCCAAATTAGGTGTCAACATCACTTTATACAACTTCAACATAACACCCAATTCCTGTACTCACTACTGTGATTTATGAAGGTCAATGTGCCACAATCTTTCCTTGCAACTCTATCCAGCTGTAACACCATTTTCAAAGTATTCTCCATATCTCTCTGTCCTTCCATATTCCTCAGTGCCCAAAAGCTCTCCATGTAAATCAGTGCAAAACCTCACATATGTCTGCATTAAATTCTATGTGCCATTTTTCAGCCCATTTTTCTAGCTGGTTTGATAGCCTTCCTCATTGTCCACTACACTTCCAATCTTGGTGTCATCCGCAAATTTGCTAAATTCCGTTTACCACACTATCATCCAGTTCATTGATATAGATGACTGATGTTATATTTCTAATCCAATTTTTCAGCTTTCTACTTCTGTGCCTTTAAATGAAACCTTAACAGCTTATTTTCAACATGTTATAACAAAGGGAATAAGTTATTTGTTTGGTGTTAAGGAAACAAGCTGCATTTTCAGAAAGGCTCCATCTGGGGACCCTTAAACTAATTCCACTAGTGATGGTGATACCACCCAAGAGAGCATTCATCAGTGCAAACACGAGGAAATCTGCAGATGCAGTAAATTCAAGCAACACACACAAAATGTTGGTATAATGCAGCATCTATAGGAAGACGTACAATCGATGTTTCGGGCCGAGACCCTTCGTCAGGACTCCTGCCAAAGGGTCTTGGCCCGAAACATCGACTGTACATCTTCCTATAGATGCTACCTGGCCTGCTGCGTTCCACCAGCATTTTGTGTGTGTTGCTTGAACATTCATCAGAGTAGTTTTTGGCAGATCTCTTAATTGGAGAGTAGAGTGGGAATAAATGATAAGGCTGAGAACAGGTTAGGAATAAAGGATGAAAACTGCCTCTATAGAGAATATAGCAAAACTAATTTCCATAAGCTAGCTATTACCACTCGCACTGAAGTTCTTCAGCAAATCTGTTCAGGATTGCACCCTGCAGCCCCAGAGCACAGCCATCCCCGGAAATTATAGAAGCTTTCCGAGGGATAATGGAGAACTGGATGTGGTGTTGCAAAGAAAACTGGAATATTAGCCAGCAGACACTGAGCCATAGTTGGCTTGTGTGAGCATTGAAGTTGGGGGATTAGTCCTGTCCGGGAAAAGGCACCCTGCAAATTCTTTGCCAAGCATTGCGCAGATTGGGTGGTGGCAAGGAGAGAGTTTAAAGCATAAGGCCTAATCTGGGGGGACACAGGGGTAAGTGGATTGTGAGAAAGGTGACGAGGAACGAGGATGCCATCACTCTTCACAGATTTGTGCATGCCGCTGCTTCAGCAGTGGCCCTTTCAGGTAAGAGCAGAACAATCCCCCTAACAGAGGTAAGACCTTGCTTTTCCTGTTCCTTTTCCTCAGTTTATTAATAGAGATACAGCATAGTAACAGGTCCTTCCAGACCAAACAGCCCATCCTGCCCAATTACACCCATGTGATCAGTTTACTGACTAACCCATACTGTGGGAGGTCAGGGAGGAGATTGCTGAGCCTCTGGCAATGATCTTTGAATCATTAATGGGGACAGGAGAGGTTCCGGAGGATTGGAGGGTTGCAGATGTTGTTCCCTTATTCAAGAAAGGGAGTGGAGATAGCCCCAAGAAATTATAAGTCAGTGAGTCTTACCTCAGTGGTTGGTAAGTTGATGGAAAAGATTCACCGAGGCAGGATTTATGAACATTTGGAGAGGCATAATATGATTAGCAGTAGTCAGCATGGCTTTGTCAAAGGCAGGTTGTGCCTTATGAGCCTGATTGAATTTTTTGTGGATGTGACTAAACACATTGATGAAGGAAGAGCAGTAGATGTAGTGTATATGGATTTCAGCAAGGCATTTGATAAGGTACCCCATGCAAAGCTTATTGAGAAAGTAAGGAGGCATGGGATCCAAGGGGACATTGCTTTGTGGATCCAGAACTGGCTTGCCCACAGAAGGCGAAGAGTGGTTGTAGATGGGTCATATTCTGCATGGAGGTCGGTCACCAGTGGTGTGCCTCAGGGATCTGATCTGGGACCCCTAGTCTTTGTGATTTTTATAAGTGACCTGGATGAGGAAGTGGAGGGATGCGTTACCAAGTTTGCTGATGACACAAAGGTTGGAGGTGTTGTGGATAGTGTGGAAGGCTGTCAAAAGTTACAGCGGGACATTGAGTGGATGCAAAACTGGACTGAGAAGTGGCAGATGGAGTTCAACCCAGGTAAGTATAAAGTGGTTCATTTTGGTAGGTTAAATATGATGGCAGAATATAATATTAATGGTAAGACTCTTGGCTGTGTGGAGGATCAGAGGGATCTTGGGGTCTAAGTCCATAGGACGCTCAAAGCAGCTGCGCAGGTTGACACTGTGGTTAAGAAGGCATACAGTGTATTGGCCTTCATTAATCATGGAATTAAATTTAGGAGCTGAGAGGTAATGTTGCAGCTATATAGGTCCCTGGTTAGACCCCACTTGGAGTACTGTGCTCAGTTCTGGTCACCTCACTACAGGAAGGATGTGGAAGCCATAGAAAGGGTGCAGAGGAGATTTACTAGGATGTTGCCTGGATTGGGGAGCATGCCTTATGAAAGCAGGTTGTGAACTCAGCCTTTTCTCCTTGGAGCGACAGAGGATGAGAGGTGACCTGACAGAGATGTATAAGATGATAAGAGGCATTGGTCGTGTGGATAGTCAGAGGCTTTTTCCCAGGGCTGAAATGGTTGCCACAAGAGGACACAGGTTTAAGGTGCTGGGGAGTCGGTACAGAGGAGATGTCAGGAGTAAGTTTTTTTACTCAGAGCGGAGAGTGCTTGGAATGGGCTGCCAGCAACGGTGGTGGAGGTGGATACGATAGGGTCTTTTGAGAGACTTTAGGATAGGTACATGGAGCTTAGAGAAATAGAGGGCTATGGGTAAGCCTAGTAATTTCCAAGGTAGGGACATGTTCGGCTCAACTTTGTGGGCCGAAGGGCCTGTATTGTGCTGTAGGTTTTCTATGTTTCTATGTTTGGTGGGACAAAACCAGAGGAAACAGAGAGAACGTAGAAACTCTTTATGGATTCCTTATAATCTACATACTTTGTTATAGTTTGGCAACTTATTACCTGCACTTTTACTATAATTTGTAACAATTTATTCTGCATTCTGTTATTGATTTCCCTTGTATTACTGTTGTAATGAAATAATCTGTATGGATAGTATATAATACAAAATTTTGCACTCTACCTTGCCACATGTGACAGTAATCATTCGATTTACCAACTCGAGCTCCTGCCATTAACGTGCTTTCTGATGCCAATGACTTGGATCATTTGCATAATCATTTGCATAAATGTCTACAGGTTTGATCACCTCCTCTACAAATACTTCCAGAATGTCACTAGAAATCCCTTCTGCCATTCTTCTCTCATTCCCAGGACATTTTCAACTCACTGTAGACTTCCATAGTGTGCCTGCTGGCCATACATAGTGCCCCTAAAATTTAATTTTAGGATTCCTACTCATCTATGAAGCCAATTAAAGACACACTGAGCACTGACTGCACATTGGCCCGTTTCCTTAAGATGCCTTGCTGTGTGCATTACATGAAACAGATGGAGGATAACTGTGTATCACAATACCCAAGTTTGTTTTCCAGACCCATCCGATTTAACCCTCATTGTGTTTTGTAGAGTTTCTCAGGAAGTTATTCATTAACTCTAATGTACCAAATCCCACAAAAGTCGCATTGGGTAAAGAGATGCAAACTGCAACTGAATTAAAAGAAATTTTAAAATGTCATGACATCCTGTACCACACCCATTTTCTCTTGTTTCAAAATAGTGGCTTATGAACAGTATTTAAGAGGAATTATCTGAACCTTTGCCCAACATTTTCATCAACACCTTTTAGCCACCTTTAATTAGTCTAGCAGGCTTGTATGAAAAATAACATGGGACCCATTCCTTAATTTTTTAACTCTTTAATTTGCTGTTTAAAGTTAGCAATGTCTGTTGGTGCAGGATATACGTAGACATAATTAGCCCAAAGTGATTATTCCTAATTGGTTCATTAGTATGAAAGGAAGCTAATTACCATAAATATTTCAAATATCGATGTTTGCATTGGCACAGATATGAACAGAGTAAGTATTATTCAATATTTTAAGCATTTTATCTCTACCCCAGTCAAGTAATCATTCCAGAGATTAAGATGCTGCTCTATGATTGTCTATAGCAGTTTTGCATCAGTGGAATGTTGGTGTTTGACTTTCAAGACTATATTTTTGAAGTGCAAAGGACAAGGAAGCTAACAATAGAAATATAAAGTTCTGCTTTGAAACCACAGACACTCAGTTATTAAAAAGAGAGAGAAGCAAGGACAATTGTTTGGTTTAGAGTGATAGGGAACCTCAGATCAAGTTACCCAACAGAACTGGTGCAAACTGATCAGCATAGGACTGTTGTCAGCACCATGCTATTACCTGGGATAGAAATTTAATAACTTGTCTGACTTGTTATTGTCTTCCATTAGTTCAATGCACTATCTGGTATAACTTCCAGACTGATATTTACCAGGAATTACAAGTGAATACTGCGACCCATGCTTACTGTACATTACAATACCCAATAACACAAAAATAGCATTCTTAATTAGCAACTGGAAATGCACTGTATGTCCTGACTTTGCGGTTTGATATTGTTTCGTGTTTGGTGCTGAACAGACCCTCAGTCTTTTGGGATTCAAAGCATGTTAGACTGGACCATCAGTATTTTATTTATTCTTTTGGTTAGTATTCATCCTTTACTTTCTGATTGAATTAAAACACCGACTGGATTTTCAGTACAGTTAATATAAAGGTTTACTATTAGATTTAAAATTAGTTTAGGATTTTCATGTCTCATTACATTTGTGAACTAAATTCACAATACCAGCAATATGCATTATAATATTTATGCTACTAATTTTTTAATTATTTGTACTTTAAAATAATTTGAGCAGTGTAACATTCAAAAACAAACATCCTACATTTCTACACCCACCTTGGTAGATCAACATGCCACTTGAACGCAATAGTTTTAGATCGAAAATGTGAAGGCAGTAAAATTAGTTTCTAAACACAGAAATGATAAAGCATTTTTTCTAGTTATTAGGCAGTCTCGTGCATCTGCTATTAAAGTTTTCTCTTTGGGGAGGGAAGGAGAGTAATCTCGAATCTCATCTCCACCTAACACATAAAATCAGAAAGCATCTTTTATTATAGTTTAAAACTTCTGAGATTATTAATACACTTTAATTGGATATAGAACAATTTATTACAATATATAATTTATAGTGTATTAAAATCAAATTTAGATTCATTAAAATGCGGCTGCAGGCAATGTCAAGTACAACAGTGGACAGTCCATTTCTGTAGCCTGTTGCTGGTGAGAAGTCACTCACTCCAGAACAGTCCGATACTGCTTAGCTATTGGTGCCAATAGTCTCGGCCCCAAGACAGAGGAAATGAAGTCTATAAAATCTCCACGGTGCTCCACATTATACACAGCCTATTCTCAGAGAAGCACACTGAAAGGAAGTGCCTTAAAAAATATATATCCGCAGCACTGCAAGGACCGTCTGCCCTTGATATTATTAAGTGATGTGAAACACACTTGTCTGGAATCGGCGGAGTATCAGAAATTTTCCATCAGTTTTATCGCCCATCTGAAGAAAGAGGTAAACTTTTTTAAATTATCAATTAACAGATTTCCTTTAGATATGAAGAAAGTCTGTTATGAAAGAAAAGTGAAACTAAATATATAAAGAAAAAAGTTACGTCAAATAATAATTTGGATAATCAGACTTACTGGTGTAGGTCACTCAAATGAAAATAGAATAGAAACAGTAAAAGGAGCCAATAAACTGCACTGAGGATTCTAATATTGTGCATTTTTACCAATATTCATCTTGTGAACAAGTCAAGAACCCTGTGACTAAAATCTCTTTTGGTACAGCGTAATAACTAAGTCTGGTAATTCACAAATTAGATTGGATAGGAGGTTCCTCGAGATTATAAATAATATTTTAATGGTTTTAATAGAGATTTTTGATTTATAATTTGTGAGAATATTGAAATTAAACCGGTCATCAATCCAGCTTTTATGAGGAATGCTCTGAAAGCTGCTCACATCCTACCTCCATAAGCTTAACAAAGTACAGTCAGAATTATAGAGATCAGAATCAGATTTAATATCGCTGGCATATGTCATGAAATTTGTTAACTTAATGGCAGCAGTACAATAAAATACGTGATAAATAGAGGACAAAATGAGTTACATTAAGCATATATGCGTCTATTAAAGTTAAAATAAGTAGTGCAAAGTAACAGAAATAAAAATAGTAGAGGGGTAGTGTTCATGGGTTCAATGTCCATTTAGGAATCAGATGACAGAGGGGAAGATGCTGTACCTGAATCACTGAGTGTGTGCCTTCAGCCTTCTGTACCTCCTTCCTGACAGTAACAGTGTCATGAGGACACATCATAGGTGATGGAGATCCTAAATGATGGAAGTCGCCTTCCTAAGGTACTGTTCATTGAAGATGCCCTGGATACTATGGAGGCTGGTACTCATGATAGAGCAGACTAATTTTACAAGTTCCTGCAACTTATTTCAATCTTATGCAGTAGCATCCCCATACCAGATGGCGATGCAGCCAGTCGGAAGTAACAGAAGTTTTCAAGTGTTTTAGTTGACAAACCAAATCTCCTCAATATATAGCCACTGTCGCACCTTCTTTATAGCTGCATCAATATGTTGCGTCCAGGTCAGGTCCTCAGAGATATTACACCCATTGGCATGGTGATGGGAGGAACAGTGCTAAAGCTGAACGATCACGTAGTAACAGCCACAAACGGGTGCAGCACAAATTATCTACATGGTACTGAATTTGTGGTAGCAGGGCATTTAATAGTATCAGACTTTCATTAGCCCCTGCGCTCAACTCAAAGACAATTTTACCCATAATGTATAATCTGATAGCAGAGCAGTGAGGCAAACAAACATAAAAACAGAACATCAACCTGACCTCTCATTTAAAAATAAGATTCAAGAATTGCGAAATAAATTGTTAACTGAGGATGAGGGCAATGTAATTCATGTTAAATAATGTACAGAAAGGAAAATATGAAATATTGATTAAGTGAATATAAAAAAACTAAACACTTAAAATCTTTTTGGAAAATTCAAAACTTGGTCTATATGCCACATCTTCTACAGTTAATTTTCAGAATAGAAAGAATGATAAAAAGAAATCACCTTGTTGTTAAATAAATACTCATACTTCTAATTACTAGCTTTAAATATCATTGAGGAGCTCAGTTCAAAACCATTGGATGTATATTGCAAGTGCATTATATTGACCTAGATTTCTGAATAGAAGCATTACAATTATTTTTCTTCATGTTTGCCTCAAGATTTTATTATGGGTTTGCGCTCCTACTCTGCAATGAGACAAATCAGATTAATGCACTGCCCTCTATAGTAGATCCATATGAATAGCACAAACAAATGTATTGGTGCATGCAAGGGGTTAGTAGTTAAATTATTCTGTATCAATTTCTTTAGAGGTGAAAATATATCGGCTACTGCTTGGTACTGCTTCAAAGTAAAGAATCAAAGCCCCTTTAAATTCTGGCTAATATATTTTACATTCCACAGAGGATTCCATAAGGTTTAATAAAATGCTTTTGAAATATACTGTATGCTCCTCTGCCAAAACTGCTCACTATCCTAAGATAACCTCAGAATGAAGAGATAGCCATTGGTGTCACTTGCTCCATCAGAGTCTTTGGTCCTTTTCCCTGGCTACCTCTTCCCTGAGAGTACAGACTGTTCACAGATTATTGTCAAAAAGATTGTGAATAACCATCTAGTATCTTTACACAAAATATTCTGCAGATGCTGCAAATCCAGAGTAGTCCACAGAAAATGCTGAAGGAACTCAGCAGAGCAGGCGGTATATACAGAGAGCAATAAAAAGTCAATGTTTTGGGCCAAGACCTGTCATCACGACTCTTTCATCCTGACTTCAGCATCCTTTGCTGCTTTATCCCTCCCTAATTAACCCAAACAAACTTCTCTCAAGTGCCTTGTCAGTTATCACTCACAACTCAGATCCTTTTCTGGATCCACTTTCAGCCTGCTTTCCCCAAGCTCATCCTGTGTACAAATCCTTTTGCCTGCCCTCTTAAGCCTATTCCCACCAAACCAGAAACCATTTGACTTCCCCTCACATTCTGCCCACTGTGTTTGCTAGTTCAGTAATTCTGATACCTATTCTTTTCTTCAAAAAAAAGTTTCAGTGTGCTATTAAACTACTGTTCTATCTTCAGCTTCCCTTTCTTTTCCACATAAAATTATTTCCAATCAAAACTTTGGCCTTACCACAGTACCGAACTAGCCCTTACCAGAGACACCAATGGTGCATGGAACAGTGCTCAGATGCACCCATGGAGACATTTAAGATTTAGAAACCTCCTGATGAGTCTAAACAAAAATCTCTGGGAATTCCAGACACAAACACTTTTCCAAGATAAGACCAGATTTTTGGATATATAATATACAAGTGACCAAGTACTTCCATTGACATTTCTCAAAAGGCCCTTTTTTCTTGGAACTTACTCTACCTTAGAAAAGCACTGATCTACTCATGGAAACTGCAGAAGAGTTAGCAGCATCAATAGCTGGCATTGCTGAATTGCTACTCCATGACGAAGAGCTCAAGATGCACATAGTAATTAGTAATGCTGGGAGAATACATTCAACAGACTGCCTCTGGGATCTGTGCTGGCTCCAACCCAGTAAAACCTCTGAAACCACAACCTTCCACAAGACCAACCATGGAAATTTAACTAGACCGATGATATCTGCCAGAAAAAATTCAGAATTCTTCTAAAGGTATATAATATTCATCAAGCAGAAACATCACAAAACTCACCAACTTCTGCCAGACATAACACAGTCAGTCAAAATAATTCCAGTATTTTCCACTGTTCTAATTGCGAGAGGTTCTCATACCTGGCCAAATGATAAAACCCCTAGGGGTGATGATATTTCTGACTCTGAGCTACTGCACCAATCTGAAGATGACGACATCAAGAATCAAGACATCAACCCTTAGAATAGGAGCTCATGCCATCCAATACTCTGTAGTAGATTACTGTGGACTAGAGTAGATCCACCAAAATTGCTGATGTGTATTATCTCAGTAATTTGGTGACACTTCACAAGGGCCCTAATCCTCTACAACTTTGCACCACTTTATATACAACTGGAAGTTGTAAATAAGAGGCTACTGGAGAAGAACTGTGCCATTCTAAGTCTGTTGCAATATAATGTTGTCTATTATCCACCAACTGCTGATCTACCATCATAATTCACTGAGGTTCAGATGCTGACCAGCGTTACACCAGTGGACAAACTCAGTGCAAGAAATGGAGTTTGATAATCACCACCAAAAAGCTGTGAAGTTTCCCACAGTCTGCTCACTTGGCACCAATCTGACATGCCATCAACATGTCTTGTCAAGTAGATTCAAGATCTTTATTACAACACACATAGTACAGTATCTGACTACAAGAACCTCTTATGTCCATAAAATGTAATGAATAACTCCACTACAATGCAAGTGCCAACTGTGCAAGTCAAAGTCACAGAGTTAGCAAACCTAACAGCCAACTTTCAGAACTGCTGTGAAGTGGCAATCAAGGCTCAGTCAACTACACTCACAGTAGGGTTAAATAAATTCATATGTATAATGAAAGAGCAGATTCAGCATCTATCCCTCTTATATCTATATTACCTACTGTTTTAAACAAGAATAAAGCAAAGACAACAGGTAGTAATTATTTTAAATTCTCTTGGGATTGAATAACATTTTTTTGCGATAAATATGCTTTCAGTCGATGTCATAAGAAAATTGCATTTTCTGAAATCCTGGTAACATGGTGCAGATCCACTAAAATGTGTTAATTCACTACTCAACATAAAATATTAATTGTAGAATAAAATAGAACCAAAGAAGATTTTTGATTACATATTTGCACTAGTAAATTGGTAATCAAAAGCACCAACAATGGTTAATACTTTTCAGAAGGAATCAAGAGGTCACAGGTTTAAAATCCATTTTAGAGGTTGAGTATCTGCGCTGAGGCTGTCAGCAACAGAGAATGATGCACTATTGGGAGTCCTAGTCCTGACGAAGGGTCTCGGCCCAAAACATTGACTGTACTTCTTCCTATAGATGCTGCCTGGCCTGCTGCGTTCCACCAGCATTTTGTGTGTGTCACTGTTGGGGGTAACAGCTTTAAGTTGAAGCAAATCATCTGCTTATTGGGTAGATGCATGAGATCTCACCACATTTATTCAAAGATTAGTGGAGTTCTCCAGGTATCTCAGCAGCCTTGAACAACTATCACAGAAATTGGGTTATTTGATTCTCATGTGCCTGTTAATGTGCTCTCACTCTGGGCAAACAGCTATTTTCCCTTATGTTACTACAGTGTCTGCAATGGACATAACAGCATACTATTAGGTCTAAGTCTCACTTCTTGTTGATTAAGGAAAAATGTTTTTTCAGTATCCTAAAATTCTGAGCTATATACTGTACATGCAAGTATTATAAGAGAAAAAAACAATACTTGCACTTAAAATACTTACGCTTTAGTAGGTGCTGGTGAGACTAAATCTGCAGTACTGTGTTCAATACTGATTTCCATTTTCTAGGATGGATGTTGACACACAGAAAGCAGTTCAGAGTAGGCTTACAAGATTAATACCTGGAATGAGAGATTGCCTTGCAATAGATGTTTGTACAGTTTAGTTTAGCAGAGTATAGGGTGTTTAATTGAGGGATCTTGATGAATCGGAATTGGTGAGTATGCCTCTCCTGGGGGAGAAAGACTAGAACTTTGGGTCACCATTTTAAGATGAGAGGTTGCCCATTTAAGGCAGAGATTAGACTATAGTTTTCTCGTGAAAGGCTGCGAGTCTTTCTCAAAGGCTGGGCCAGAGTCTTTGAATATTTTTTAAGACAAGTGTTAATGGATTTTTGAATAGTTAAGGAATGAAAGCTAACCAAGGGTAGATGATAATTCAAAGTCAAGATCACTGTCAGGTCAGCACAAATTAGTTAAATGATAGGGGTTCCTAATGTAGCCCTTAGTATAGTGATTAATGATTTTAATAATACAGGAAGGAATTCATTGTTGGCACAAAATGCAAAGAGCTTGAAACAAAGTAGATCAAAAAACTGAATGACAATAACAATGCAGCAGTATAATTTATATTTCAGGTTTTGAGCCAGAAAGCAACACAATAACGTCATTTAATTCATATGAGGGAACTAATTAGAAAGTGATCAGTGCCTTGGAACTGAACTCCAAATTCTGCAGCCAAGATAAATTTACAAATCTCTTTATATATTGACAAGTTGATATTCAGAGTTGCTGGGGTTGAAGATTAATCTGACTACTGCAGCATGAAGTGGTAATACAGGATTAGTTAATCATGGAGACTTACAGAAATTAGAAAACCTAAATATTTCATATTTAGCATCAACTAATTTTGATTATAGAAAATATAAGATGAAATCTAAAGTAGTACAAAATCATTTACATGAACTGTCCTTATGTGAATGTTTATGATGTTAGACAATCACAAATGAACAAAATTATTTGCTGTTAAATACTGGTTCTAATATAAGAGATGAGTCAGTAAAATACCAAGGCGCTCTACATCCCATTTTTTTCTAAAAATATCTGAGCATAAGAAAAGGAAATATCTTGTAAAGTATTTTTCTCTTCTGTGTTTTTCATGTATTTAGATCCCTGTAGAAGACATCTTCACTGCCACCAG
Source organism: Hemitrygon akajei (assembly GCF_048418815.1). Taxonomy (NCBI): domain Eukaryota; kingdom Metazoa; phylum Chordata; class Chondrichthyes; order Myliobatiformes; family Dasyatidae; genus Hemitrygon; species Hemitrygon akajei. The sequence goes on along the minus strand of NC_133133.1, from coordinate 54,578,246 downwards.
CTTAAGCACATCCAGTAATTGTGCCTGTTTCCAGTTTTCAAATGGCCACTATGGTGGTTTTCTCACTTCTATTCACCTGCCTGAATGTCATCACTCATGGGCAAGATATGCCTTTCAAAAATACAACCAACAGGAATTTTATTACAGAAAATCTAAAGCCAAGCAGAACTTTGTCTTCAAACTCATCAAGACCTACTGCAATTCTGCTGTACACAAATGGATATCAAAATCTAAGTAAGAGACCCTCTGAGAAAGCACCTGGGTCTTCAACTCCTCCACTGTGTGTTAAGCAAACAGAGATACAACATGCCTTCAAATACATCAATTCTATGGTCTCCTGCATGATCTTTGTGGTGGGAATCATTGGCAATTGCACACTACTCCGAATCATCTACAAGAACAAATGCATGAGAAATGGGCCAAATGTCTTGATTGCTAGTCTAGCACTTGGAGATCTGCTCTACATCCTCATAGACATCCCAATTACTGTTTACAAGGTACTATGGAAATAGAGATGGGACAAAAGCATGGCTTTGATTTACAAGGAGAATGGACAGGTTTTATAATGTGATTAGACTTTCTTAGCAAGATAAGGGTGTGTGTGTATTCAATAGATAAATCAGGTGTTCTTTAAAAAAAGTAAGAGCTGATCTATGCAAAGAAAGGAAATTGATAAGGTGCAATTGCAAAAGAGCATATATCTTTCCCTTCCACAATAAAGTTTAAATGTTGTAATTAGTCCCTAGAGATGGTCTGGTTGGAATACAGTGAAACTGTGTTAATCACAAAACTGAAAACATGCAGTATATAAACCCAGTGACACATATGAAACACCCTTGGAATCAAAATTAACAGATCAAATAGATTTATTTACACTAGGTCTAAACTAGCTGAATTAAAATCAAATTTAATTCAATAGATCAAGCTAATGCTACACTTCAAACAGAACTTGCTAGCTTAATAAGACAGTAGTACAAGAACTTACATGGCTGACTTATGGGTATTCAGCTTTTTAATCAAATCTAGTTTCTGGGAGAGGGTATGTATGTGCATACCACTAATGAAACAAAAACATTGCAAAACTGACTATTGAATATTTCTTAGTTAATTCAGGAATTCACCCTTGCATGTCAAAGCATTGTCACTAATGCTCTCTTCTTTTACACTGTGGCTCTCTATCACAAGTCCATGTCTTTTCATACATATCCTACATGCTGCTCTTCATTACACTATTACACTCAGCAAAGCCTCCACTTTGACATTCCTCAAATTACTGTCCATCTTTGCCATATTAAATTTCAGGTGTATTGAAATCCCTACAAAATATCAGCAAGACAGCAACTACAAGCATCTCTTCTCCAGTCCATTGATTTTGTCAGCTACCATCTCATCTAGGCTCAAATGTATATCCAGTATCCTGCTTGACACAAAAAAGAGGAAATGCTGGAAGAACTCAGCCAATCAAGCAGCATCTCTTGAAAAAGAAACCAGTTAATACTTCAAGTCAAACACCCTTCATCAGAACTGAGAAAAAGCAAGCTAGTCTAAGTAACTGAGAAGGTGGGAGAGGGCAATGGGTGGAAATAGCATGAAATGATTGGCAGTCTTTGAATAAAGCTCTTTCATCTGTGTAAAATGCTGCTAATAATGTAAACTCATTGATGATGTATAGTGTGGTCTACTGAGATTTGCTGAGCAGGCCAAAATATAAAATATGAAAAAAAATGGGAGAGGAATGGCAAATGACTACTTCTAGGACAGGCAGAAAAAAATGTTACCTGAAGTTGAAGAATTCAATATTGAGCTTTGCCAACTGCAATGTGCACAGATTAACAATGAGGGGTTGTTTCAGATTCCAGCATTTGCAATAGTATTTATTTTTCCAGCATTCTGCCTATGAATTCAGTATCCTTCTACACATTCTGTTTCAAAAATTATTTCAATGCACTCAAAAGCTGAAGGAAATCAATTGGTTAGCAGCATCTATGGAAATGAACAATCCACATTTTGAGCTGAGACCCTTCATCAGGATGAAGGGTCCTGATGAAGGTTCTTGGCCAGAAAAATTGACTGTTCTTTTCCCTCCATAAGTACCACCTGACCCACTGAATTCCTCCAGCATTTGTGTGTGTTCTTCCAGTTTCCAACATCTCTCCTGTCTCTTGTCATTGAAAATCAATTTTCCACTTCTAAAAGTAGCTGGAGCTTTTCTTTACCTGTCATCAAAATCTGCTCCAGCTTGAGACTTGATCACTTCGATACTTTTCTTGGTAACTTCCCTCAACACCTTGAGACATCAATCATCAGAATACCATAATTCAAAATGCTACACATCAGAGCAGATTTTGGTCTCGTCATTTATTGGCTTTCTCTATCCTAAAGAAAGCCATTTTCACTTTTCTACAGCAACCCCTGCAACCCCTCCTGTCACATCCTATGGAAAGTGTCTTACTCCTACTATCCAAATCAACTTTACTCCCCCAAATAATAAGCTGCCACCTTCTGAATCTCCCTCCATTAATATAATTGTAAGTTGGTAAGCTTTTGCAAGAAGTATTGTAAGAAAGAAATTTCACTTAGGAAGAGAATTATCTGGAAACAAATGAAATATTTAAGTATATTGTTACATGGAACTTTACCTTTTCAAATAAGTCATATTGAAAAATTACAATCAAAGCATATTGACACAAAATTTAAATCATTTGAAAAAAATGTACTGCTTCTAGTTGTTACTAATTGCATATATTTACTGTTAATATAACTGCAGCTAAATGAAAATTTTAAGAACAATCATCAGTGTGTATTTTTTTTTCCTTTCTCTGTGCACACTGGGGGGGGGGGGGGGTTGGTCTTCAATTTATTGGGTTCTTTAGGATTTATTGCTTTGTGACTGCCTGTAAGCAAACAAATCTCAAGGTTGTATAATTTGTACATTCTTTGATAATAAGTGTACTTTGAATCAGTAATATAGCCAGAATGTCATCAAGCTAATCATCTATGAGCAAGTTATCACACTTAAATTTTCATTGTAAACACTCCTTATACATCTACTCTGCAGAACAGCTATGCAACACTGGCAGCATCTTGACCATACAGTAACATCCTGGATGTATTGACTGTTTACTCAATATAAAAATTAACTATATTTCTAATTTCTTATAGCATCCAATCTTTTTTTTTAAAATAGCTGCTGGCAGTAGACTGGCCTTTTGGAGTGGAAGTATGCAAATTTGTACCATTTATTCAGAAGGCATCTGTTGGCATCACAGTCCTCAGTCTTTGTGCACTGAGCATTGACAGGTATAGCACATTCATAAACTTTATTTTTTATTTACATGTTATTCACACAATTAATACATGGAAGATACATACATTACATTGTGATCACTTGCTTCATCATCTATTGCAAAATTAAGTTAAACAGGCATCTTTAAACTGAACAGCTTATACAAAAATATTATATCATAAACAAATTCTGTCCATGTTAAGGAGTATACTCAATTCCAGATATTAGATTGGGATGCTCAGGATCAAGTTAATCATTTTAAGCAGACTCCCAAATTATTTTTCCAAATATTAATTACTCACCTTTGTGAATAAATATAGCTCATCAAAGATGACAAGTTCCAGGTCTATCAAAAAAATACAACTTCAGTAAAATAGAACAATTGTTCTTATTCAGTGCAGTATTTCTTTAGTAGTTCCTACAACATAATTCTATACCCCATGTTATCCATCTTTTGTGAAATATACTGAAAACACAGTGTGACAGTAAAGAATACTGTACAATTTTCACTTATGTTGGGGAAATAACATTTACACAGATCATGTATGCAAATCAACTACTCTATGTAATAGAGCACATTTATTTTAGAGAAGAAGTAATGAAAGCTGAACGTGCAATACACTGAACTGTGGACTTTGTGTTAGACTGCTGTGGACTGAAAGTTGAGAGGACCATGTAATATTTGCTAAGTACAAATTAAGGTGTTGAATTATGTAGGAAACCATTTAATGTGCTGGAAAAACACAGGGCTTGTTTTTCTGCTTGTAATATTAGTGAAACTGTTTTGTGTTCATCACAAAATTGAATGGAACAATGATGCAAGCACATGTACAGTTAAGCTTAAAAACAAAATATTTTAGCAGATAGAAATTATCTTGAGCGAGTTGATACTTCTCTTCCTTTGAAATGAGTGTCATTTTATTTGCAGTCACAACTGAGAATAATAAAGTATCTCAATGAGAAGTTTTTAATCTTTCATTTTTTTTAAAAAGGTACCGAGCAGTGGCCTCTTGGAGTCGTATCCAGGGCATTGGCATTCCCTTAAAAAAAGCCTTAGAAGTGACAGCTATTTGGCTGGTTTCTGTTGTCTTAGCAATTCCAGAAGCTATAGGGTTCAATATGGTTTCAATTAAGTATCGAGGAGAAGAACTCAAAGTGTGTCTGCTTCACCTATCCCAGCCATCAGAATTCATGGAGGTAAGAGTCACTGTAAATTATTTTCAAATTTTGATACCAGGTTTCAAAGGTACCGCTATTCGAAGGTACAGCTTTCCTAGGAAACGGTTCGTAAGCCGGAAGGCCGTAAAATGAAGAAGCTATTACCATTTATTTATATAGGAAAAAATTTGTGAGCATTCGCAGACCCAAAAAAAAACCTACCAAATCATGCCAAATAACACATAAAACCTAAAATAACAGTAATATCTAGTAAAAGCAGGAATTATGCGATAAATACACAGCCTACATAATGTAGGAATAATACTTTTCCACAATTATTGCAGCACTGTCTCACGCAAGCGCTCTCGGCAGAAGCACTCTTTCCAGTAACCTTTAAGCTATGAAGCTGCCAAATCGTACTAAACAACACATAAAAATACACAGCCTATATAAAGTAGAAATAATGTATGTACAGTGTAGCTTCACTTACTTACTGGATCGGGAAGACAGCGAGCACACTGATAATGGGGTGTTAGACTGAGATTATGCCTGCCCGCCTGCCTTGATGTCGAAGGTCGAGTTTCGTCGTCTGCCGTGGCTGATGTGGAAGGCTTGAAAAACGACAGTATGCTTGACTGCTTAGCCTCACGCATTTTTCTATCATACAGTTCTTTGTAAGCATTCAAACCATCCTGAAAATATGCCCTACGTACCCTTTCAAAATTAAAGTCATACTTTTCTGCAATCAGTGCAGCGTTGTCAATCGCAGCTAAAATCTCACGCAATTGCTTCACGTTCAGTTCCTGGACGACTTCACTTTCGGGCCGTTCGCAGTAGCGTTCGGTTTTAATTGTTATCCTTTCCTCTTCATCAGCTTTTTATCTGTCAGTTCTTGGTCATGGGATGCCAAAACCTCTTCAACATCACCTTCGTTAACTTCCACAAACCCTTAGCCAAACTCACTATATCCTTACTTCGTTCACCACGATCGAAACGCTTTATTATGTCTAGTTTTACGCTAAGTGTAACACCTTTACGCGCTCTTTTAGGCTTTTCCGATACCTTAGAACTCATCTTGCTAACGGATGCCCAAAATAAATCGACATAAAGCAGATGCTCACAGGCACGTGTTTAAGCAATGGCGACTAGAATGCAGTTCCGGGGGAGGAGCTTGGCTGCTCGGGGTGCGTGCTGCCTTTTTTTGTAACAGTGAAAGCACCTTGTGTTAGCGAAAACGGGTAACTAATGTAGGTCTTTCGTAACAGCGAGGTGACGTTCGAAAAACAGGCGACACCTGTATCCAAATCCTGCATCAATCCAGACAAGACCGCGCCTTCAATTTGGAAACAAGGAATTAAAACACATTACATTTAGGTAGTCGAGAGTCAGTGTGCAAATGCTTCTCCAAACTATAAACACTACGTTTGATTTTGTTATTTCTTTATTGGTTAGGTTCAACATTGGCCGACAGAATGTGACAAATGGTCCTTTCATTTTTCATAGTGGTACTGTACACACCCAAAATCTCTTCTCTGTTTCCCAGAATGGAAAGTGATTGTGAATAAACTCCCAATCAATTTATGATATTCTAGAAATTTATTCAGGTGCTTTCAGACAAACTTCAAGCATACCTGAATCATCCACATCCAGCAATTCGATATGCGATCTCTGTGCAACGTTTGTAACCTTACTGGAAAAACCAGTCTGCATGTCCCAGAATCATGCTGTCAAAACTGCTCAGGTCAGAGTGCTTATCTATGCAAATACCATTACTTACCCTTCCATCAGGCATCCTGCCCAACGTGCTGATTTGATCAGGCAGGGCTCAACTATCCTGCCTACAGACAAAACCATCATTTATTTCAAAGACCTACCATACTGTGCAAAAGTCTTAGGCACAAAGCAGGTTCATAATTACTCAAATGTCATAAAATCTGTTTTTTGCAGCAGTAATACAGTACAACACATAAAATTATTACAGAGGTGTGTGTGCATCTATCTATCTAGGCAGGCTTACTGAACATTCTCAACTGATGTCCCACACAGTGACCAAAACTAAATTACAAACTTTTTTTTACTCAAGAGCATAAAGGTAGTTTCATGATTCCAATAATAGATTGCAGTTCAGATAGCTGTTGCTTACTCATTATAAGCTCATACAATTTGTGCTACTTTAACAGTTTTACAAGAATGTGAAAGATTGGTGGCTCTTCGGCTTTTACTTCTGCCTGCCTCTGGCTTGCACTGGTATATTCTACACTCTCATGACTTGTGAAATGCTGAGTAGAAGGAATGGGATGCGAATTGCTCTCAATGATCATATAAAGCAGGTAAGACAATTACAACAGAAGAAACAGTAGAAAGAACAAAGACTAGAGTAAGCATATCTAAAAGTTTCAGAACCCTCCAAAACCAAGAGCCTGGAACTGTTTACCTTTATAGGTTTTTGGGCCAGATCCAGTGTTCTTTCACCACACTGGAAGTCGAGCAACTTTTAGTTTTTTAACGAGATATGTTTGGTTAATAATATATAGCCAACAGACAATCTGATAAATTGTGATGAGTGAGAAACCTAACTCCTGTTACCCAGTTTCTTTCCCTATCACCTGTCTAAGCCCTGTGACCAATTTCTTTCCCATCCCCTACATGGGTCCATCTACCCATGCACAATCCACGGAGCCTTCTAGCCCCTCCCCCACTGGTTCCATCTGCCCATCGTCCCCTCTCCTTCTATTTCCATTTATCTTTTTCCTTGCTTACAATATTCCAGAGTATCACCTTTAAGTCTCTGAAACTACCTTCACCCTCCACTCTCCAAACCTGGGTGTACCTACTCACCATCCCGCTCCCCACCTGATTTCATCTACCAGCTCTTGCATCACCTCACTCACTTATCTCTTTATACTGGCTGTCCTCCCTGGAGAAGAGCTGATGCAGCATCTCACACCAAAGTGTACATTATCCCTCAGTCTCTACAGATGTGGTTGAGTTGTTTGTTTGCTTTTAGCTGTCTAATCAAGAACACTCTGAAACCACAACATATCCATCAATTAAAATGCCATAACAAACTTCTCCACTCAAAATTCTTTAACGCCTTGGCATCCCCTCAGTACAAAGATATTCTTAGGTGTAGCCACAGTCTAGTTATACAGTGGCTGGGATTGTAATTTTAATACGGTTTGTCCTCCATATACAAGAACAATTCAGAACTTACATTCATCTAATGACTATTCGCATCAATAAACACTATATTCTCATCGTGTGTTTAGACATTACTTTAGAATGTATCTATCTGACATGAAGAAATTATCACATTGTTCATTGTTCTTTAACATTTCTCAGCGACGTGAGGTAGCCAAGACTGTCTTCTGTCTGGTGGTTATCTTTGCCATGTGTTGGCTCCCACTGCATTTAAGCAGAATCTTGAAAAAAACTATTTATGATGAGCAAGATCCCAATAGATGTGAACTACTCAGGTAAGTTTCTGGCGTCTTTAAAAAGATTATCTCACTTCTGCTTTGTCAGACACAATGAATCTTGGGTTTCTCAGTTCAGGCATAGAACTGATAACAAACAATAATCAAACACAGGTCCTCCCCAAGTTACAATTACCTGATTATGTGCAGCCCATACATATGAATGATAACTGGGAGACCTGCAGAATGGATTCACTGGCTGCTAGGTTCTTCTGCCAAGTAGGAGCTCAGTTAATGGCAATACCTGAATGTGTAAGTTAAATGCCCTGTTTAACAATACGTTGCCCTTGGTTAGCCTATGTTTTTTTTTTCATTTAATATTTTGCTAGGCTGCCAAATTTCTGACTTGTGAGATGTTCAGATAATGAGCAGTTCTCAGAAATGGAATCTGCTGTAATCTGGGAAGGACCTGTAAAAGCAAAACTACACTTATATATACTATCAAGTGTTTCCTACACTAAATTTCAAATTAAGATGCATTCCAGATTTGCATTCCACACTTATAAAATACATAAAATGTGAAATTAATTGCAATTGTTTCCTTTCTGTAGCAACTGTGACTCACTTTAAAGCAGTCTTTACAACTCATGTTCTCAATGTTATTTTTGTTTGCAGTTTATCTTTATGCTGCATTTTGGGATTCAGCAGTCTTGGTTTATGAATAGTTTTTTGTAAAATTCTATTGTATATCTTTTTCTCCTGTAAATGCCTGCAAGAAAATGAATCTCAAGGCACCATATGGTAACACATCCATACACTGATAATAAATGTTCTTTGAAATTTGAACCCAGTGTTAAACATGTACTTCCTTAATTAGTAAAGTCACTGTTCCCAAATTAGAATAAGATATTTCCATATTTCTTGCTGCAAAATAATATAAAAATTAGATTGCTAACCAAAATACACTTGACCAATATATCATATATTTAAGATATATTGAATAAAATATGAGTTTAAAATAATTACAGGACAGTGAACTATAATTCTGAATTGTACAACTGTGCGGTCCCTAAACCTGATGATAGAGTGAAAATGCCCCTGCCCATCTGCAAGACCAATAAGTTCCAGTATTGTTCACAAAAATAAATGCCTCCAAGTGCCATTCTTCTTTGCACTGCCAAATGCAATCTGTTAAAGAGTGGCTTTATATCCAAAAAGCTGAAGATTTCTACAGTGTTATTGTCTACAGATCATTTTGCTAGATTTATACAAAACAAGTTCCATATGTTCTCCAGCAATTCAAGACTCTCCCCTTATTGGCCTGATCTACCGGTTTGTACTTCTGTACTTTTTTTAAATTACCTGTTCAGAATAGGAACTCTTCACTTGGTTTATAGTTTGATACAAGATAACAAATGTGTTATTTAAAAAATGGAAATTCTTCACTGTAATAGGATGTAGCACAATAACCATTTGTCACGTTCTCATAGATATAATGGTAAGCAATCATAAATGAGTAAATATCCAAGTCCTTTTTCTGAAGCAATGAAAATAAACTCAAAACTGTCCATTAAATTAACATTTCTGGCACTAAGATACATATAAAAAGTAATGCCAAAAAAAGCTTCAACTTGTAATGCAATTGATTATTGCACCATTTTTGTTCAGTTTTCTCCTAGTTCTAGATTATATTGGGATTAATATGGCATCTCTAAACTCCTGCATAAATCCTGTGGCATTATACTTTGTCAGTCAAAAGTTCAAGAACTGCTTCAAGGTAAGTTTGCACAAATGTCAAACCAAATATTTTATTCTCATTGTAAATTTTCACAGAATACAGAACTTTCTTTAGGACGATGGACTGCAGTGCGGACCAGATTTGGGGTCCTGATTATACTGCAGTAAAGCTCAACCAGAAAAATGGATGCATGCAACAGGACCTTCAGTAACCAGGAAAGATCAGAGTTCAAAGAGCACTCAATTCAAAAACCAAAATCATTGTATTTTTTTTAAACCAGAAAATTGGTGGGGGCGCAACATACTCTGGAGATCACCATTCACAAACCCAGTTTATATTCCTCTCAAGAATGAAGAGGAAACCTTTATCTGGAATCAGATGGCCCAGCTTCACCAAAGTATATGGCTTAATGGTTCTGATTCTTATCTTACATACAGAACTTTCTTCACAGTTACAAATCCCATCACAATCCCAAAATTACTGACCTTCAGTACAGCTCCTATTGATGTTAAACTTCTGCCCCTCCACTGTTCTTGACTTATATGAAGCACTTTGCCTTTTTTCTGTATCAAAGCAACTCTCCATTCTTGAGGAATCAACATTCAATCTTCTTGTCCAATTCTTCTATCATCTTACCCTTCAATTCAGTCTTAATCTATTCCAGCCATAACCCCAGCACACCCTTGGTTGCTACTCACCAGTTTATAAATGAATATTTTCTGACCACTTACTCACTTTTAATGCACTTCCAGCTCCATCACCTCCATTATATCACTGTAGTCATTCACCATCAACTTCTATCCTTCAAATTGTGCAAAACTACTATCTATGTTGTATATTCTGCACACTCATCTCATTCAGAAGTGGCCTTCTTGACATCCCTTTATACAAACTGCATTTAAAACAAATACCATTATTTACAAATCCCCAACTGTGCAAGCATTTGTAATTTCATAATTTCGTGCAGTCCTCCAACTCTAACCATTTCAAATTTCCTTATCTTCCTGTCATGTCTGGATTATGAGTTTTGTCAAATTGGTCCCATTCTTCCAAACTTCTCTACATTGTCAAATTACAAAAATCTTTTCAGAACATATTGTTTGTTAATTTTATTTTGTCCCTTAAATGCAAGTTCACTGTTGATGCAAAATTTGCAGATTCAGCACTGACAATTTCTAATCAAAACCTTTTACAATACAATTAGGAAGAGAAAAAAAGGAAAAAGAACTATGTACCTTCAAGCTACTGATAAAAAAAGATAAAAGGCTGAATAAAATGCTTTCTCCACCTTTTGAGAAGGAAATGTGTTAAAAGTGTGTTTTAGGGTTGGCTTGCTGCTAATTTATTTTCATGTTGCCCTCCAGTCCTGCTTGTGCTGTTGGTGTCAACAGTCGACTCTGAGTAGATCAATGGAAGAGAAAATGGCTGTAGTCAAATGGAAAGCTACCAGCCATGCAAATGGTCTGGATCGGAGCAGTTCACGCTTCAGTAACAAATATAGCTCATCCTGAACTTTTCTGTAGTTAAAAGAAGGAAAGCACCACCTGGTTCTCCACTGCCATATAAACAGTTTCATACCTGTATATAAAAGGTATCATATTTTGTAAATTCTAAAGCACGTGTCTGCCTGTATATTGACAGCCTTTGGATGTTCGTAGTAATGATTAGAAACAGAAATCAGCTTTTTGTCTACAATATTTCACTGTAAAAGTGTATCTTTAGTTCATTACAGGGCTTATTGCCAAAGTGAACATCAACTAATGTACAAATAAATTATCCTCTGAGTTAAAGACTAATTATGAAAAGAAATTGAAAATTATGGTTATAAGTTTTACTAAAATAGGAACTTTAAGCACTACTGATTTCACAAAAAGTAGGAAAGATGTCCAACTGTAACTATGCACTAATTCTTCCCTTTGCACTTGAAACACATGCCCAAATTTTGAGGGAAACACATTTGTCTTCCTTAAATATTCTTAGTAAGTTGTGTAACACACAATCAGTTGTATGGCAGTATTTCTGCACTAGACCATTGTTATTTTGTTCCCATTTGGGAGATCTCCGAATCTGTTTAATGATTAAATCTTAATTCTGTATTTTTGTCTAAATAGTAAGAGTCAGTGCCTGCTATTATTAGGGAGATGTATGTCAATAATTCTCCCTATTCACAGGTTGCTTACACTTTCAATAAGAATCATTTCATTTATGATCGACATATAAAGAGAAATTCAGTTTCTGGTCATAAATATAGCTATCAATTATGTATTACGGATAAAATTACAAGATTTAATTTAAAAAACAAAGATAAAACAGACATAAGATACTCGTACTTTTAAGGGCAAAGTAAACTTCCGTAGCTATAAAGTAAGAATAAACAGTAACACCAGGAACAGGCAAAAGAAAAAAAGATACTTTGTAAGCAATAAAATTAATTGATTGATTAATTGATTGATTAATTAATTAGAATGATTTGTTAATTTGTTCAATTTCACCCTCATTAACTTAAATACCCTTATGACAATGTGGAAAGAGTTTGGATAATACAGATTTAATTATGCACTCTGCATAATAATGCACAAAACACCAAGGGAGAGCATTTTAATATCCCAAATATTGTTTTGATCTCAAGGCCTGGTAACTAGTTTCACTTCAGAGTCTTATTTATGAGATTTTCCTTGCCAGCCTTCAGTTTTCAAAGATGTTTCATTAATTAACCATTAGTGGCTTTACTGAGTAAAACTATATACATAACATTCAAACAACACACACAAAATGCCAGTGGAACACAGCAGGCCAGGCAGCATCTATAAGGAGAAGCACTGTCGACGTTTTGGGCCGAGACCCTTTGTTGTTTGAATTTCCAGCATCTGCAGATTTCCTCGTGTTTGCTCACATAACATTCATGTCCTTTCTTTAACCTGTGCACATTATACAATACACTGGTCAAGTAGCAACTGATGGCTAACAAAAACATATTGCATCAATGAAACTGTAAAGCTCAAGCACAAATAAAAGGCATGGGATACACTCTTCACCAATGCTACTTGCGCAGTTGGAACTGCAAAATTAGTGCTGAGCTAAACTAAATACTTACTCACTTAATCCAGAGGTTTTGTTCCATCCAAGTGACATGGCAGAGATTCAATAAGCATCATATTATGCAAGCAAAATATCTCGTAATTTTTTATGTTTATTTTTCAAAATATATAAATGTACAGTATTATGTATGTTGTATCAAAATTGATCCATTGCTTCTTGTTTATGCTGCTCTTTGTGTTCCTTTATACTGTCCTGAAAGAAGAAATTATTCATCAGTGATGTGACAGTGGATGAATGTTTTATTGCAAGCAGACATTCTAAGAAAGTATATTTTCATATTATTGCATTCAAGTTGGAAAAAATAAGCATGTCTTAAGTAGTATATTTAAAGTATATAGCCTCAACTGTGGGTTAGTTACTTTAAATACTTTTGGTTTCATTTATCAGCAATTATATGTCAAACATATTATAGATTCTCGTTATGCATTATAAAGTTAATAACACAATCTTATTTAAATTGAAAGTCTATTGTTTTATTTTTGCTCGTTGTGGTGTTGTTTTTCCAAATCTAACTCTGAAACAAAGATGTCCAGATATTCTCTTGGTTGCTACAGTGAACTAATAACTATTTTAGTTAAAGATTTGATAGAGGCAACCAAAATTATGAGGAGAATAGACAAGGTAAATGCAAGCAGGCTGTTTTCCACTAAGATTAGGTGAGTAGGTGAGACTACAACTAGAGGTTATGGGTTAAGGGTGAAAGGTGAAATGTTTAAGGGGAACATGTGGAAGAATGTCTTCACTCAGAGGACCATGAGAGTGTGTAACAAGCTGACAGAGCAAGTGGTGGATGCAGATTCGATTTTAACATTTAAGAGAAGTGTGGATAGATACTGGACATGGATGGTAGGGGTATAGAGGACTATGGTCTGGGTGCATGTCAATGGGACTTGGCAGATTAACGGTTCAGTACAGACCAGAAGGGCTGAAGGTCCTGTTTCTGTGCTGTAGAATTCTATGACATTTAAGAAGAAGTGCTGTAAGAAAGGAGGGTGATGGGGTGGGAGTGATTAAGTGAATGGTTCCAGCAAAATACCACCACGTCATTACATTGGAATAAGACCAGTTTTCCCAGAATGTTGCTACAACTCGAGAGACTGAGTTATGGAGGGAGGCCGAGCAGATTAGGTCTTTCTTCCTTGGAGCATAGGGAATCGAGGGGTGTCCTTGTAGGGACGTGTAAAATCCTTGATAAATTGCTTTATTATTGTCACATGCAATGCAAGACAAGCCTTTTGTTGTAGCATAGCTCAAAAAGTGAATAGGCAGGCAACGCAGAGTACTTCTCTGGCCCTTCCCCTCAATAATAAGTATACCCCTTTAGATACTGTTGGAGGGAAATGATCTACCATGGGAAAGCCACAACAACTAGGTCTCTGGCACTAAATCTGGCTCTGTGGGTCAGAAGCAAAGAGGGAGGAGTGCAGTGATGATAGGAATTCAACAGTTAGAGGAACAGACAGGAGATTCTGCGGATGTAAAAGAGACACCCCAATGGTATGTTGCCTCCCAGGTGCCAGGGTCCAGGATGTCTCAGATCGGGTCCACAGCATTCTAAAGGGGGAGGGTGAGCAGCCTGAAGTCATAGAAACATAGAAAATAGGTGCAAGAATAGGCCATTCGGCCCTACGAGCCTGCACCGCCATTCAGTATGATCTCCATACCCCCTGATCCCTTTAGCCACAAGGGCCATATCTAACTTCCTCTTAAATATAGCCAATGGACCGGCCTCAACTGTTTCCTGTGGCAGAGAATTCCACAGATTCACCACTCTCTGTGTGAAGAAGTTTTTCCTCATCTCGGTCCTAAAAGGCTTCCCCTTTATCCTTAAACTATGACCCCTCGTTCTGGACTTCCCCAACATCGGAAACAATCTTCCTGCATCTAGCCTGTCCAATCCCTTTAGAATTTTATACGTTTCAATAAGATCCCCCCCTCAATCTTCTAAATTCCAGTGAGTATAAGCCTAGTCGATCCAGTCTTTCTTCATATGAAAGTCCTGCCATCCCAGGAATCAATCTGGTGAACCTTCTTTGTACTCCCTCTATGGCAAGAATGTCTTTCCTCAGATTAGGGGACCAAAACTGCACACAATATTCTAGGTGCAGTCTCACCAAGGCCTTGTACAACTGCAGTAGAACCTCCCTGCTCCTGTACTCAAATCCTTTTGCTATGAATGCCAACATACCATTTGCCTTTTTCACCGCCTGCTGTACCTGCGTGCCCACCTTCAATGACTGGTGTACAATGACACCCAGGTCTCGTTGCATCTCCCCTTTTCCTAATCGGCCACCGTTCAGATAATAATCTGTTTTCCTGTTCTTGCAACCAAAGTGGATAACCTCACATTTATCCACATTAAATTGGATGATACATTTGATACTAATCATGATACATTTTGATACTAATGATGTTAGCATGACTAATGCATGATACTAATGACGTTGGTAGGAAAAGGGATGAGGTCCTGAAGTGAGAATATAGGGAGCTAGGTAGAAACTTGAAAAGCAGGACCTACTCCCACTGAACTCTCCCACACCCACAGCTCTGCATCCATCCCTGAACTAATACTGTTGCCTCACTCTGTCCCAACAACCGTGCCATTCCACAAGCTACTTACAAGCCCCACATAATTCCCACCACCCTTTGTCAAAGGCAATCTAAGCCAATTGCCCAAATCACTTCCTACAGCCCCAAACTAATCCCACTACCCCGTTCTCTACCTACAGCTCTGTGTCAGTCCCCAAACCAGTCCAACTGCCCCGCTCCCTCACAACTGTTCTGTGTCAGTCCCCAAACTAATAACACAAAACCTTCCCTCTCCAGGCAGCACCTAAAACACATTCCACTATCCTGCTTCCTCCCCACAGCACTAAATTGGTGTCTAAATAATGACAGTACCCCACTCTATTTCCAAAAACACTGTCAGTTCATTCCCCAATCTAATCCCACCATCCTGCACTCTCTTCTCACAGTTCTGTAATTGTAATGACTAATACCACTCCCCACTCTCTCTCAACAACCCTGTGTTCAGCCAAAACCTAATCTCCTTGCCTCACACTCTCCCTACAAACTCATGCCCCCAAAGAAATCCATCTACCCCATACTTTCCCAAGAGCCCTGAGTCCATCATCAAACTAATCTCGCTGCTTGGCTCTATCGACACAGTCCAGTCTTCGTCCCTTAACTAGTGACAGCGCCTCACTCTATTTCCAAATTCATCCAACTACTCCCAGCGTCCCACTATCACCTCACAACATTGTGGTGGTCCCCAAAATAATTCAACACCTGCACTCCCCCTAAGGTACACCTGTCCTCCCACTCTCTCTCCAGAGCCATGTCGATCACCAAGCTAGTATAACTGCAGGGAGAGTGCAGGGCAGTGGGTTGGTTCGTGGTCTGGTGCAGGACTGTGGACAGAAGGTTGGAGTGGGAGGTATTTGGGGACTGGCATGGGCATGTGGGAAGAGACTGGTGCATTTGGATTGGCTTGGAGACTGAAACAGGGACATCCCTAGTACTTGACATTTCTATTCTCTGGAAAGAGACTGTCTACTCTATCTACACCTCATATAATTTTATAAACCTCTATCAGGTCTCCCCTCAGCCTCAGACAGTTCAGATAATATAATCCAAGAGTGTTGCACCTTTTCTTGTATATAATCCAGGCAGCATCCTGCTGAATTGTTTTTGTACCCACGCTAAAGCCTTCCTATAATGGGGCGACCAGAACATTACACAATGTATTTTATGCACTTTCTGATTTTGTTCTGCATTTGCTGTTTTATGGAACATAGCCCAATTTAAACTTTGAACTCAGGGTAGGATGATAAACTGTCCTAAAAGAAAATTGCTTCACGTACCTCAGATACTTTGTAAGCCTCATCCATGAAGCCCACAACACTAATCCCATTTATCAGCCATTCTGTAACTTTCTGTGACTTGGCTCCTCTAGTCACAGTATGAGCATGACAGTATGTATTGCCACCACCTACTTTGACAAAAAAGTTCCAGACTGCAACCACTTTCCAGGTGAAAGGCTTTTTCCTCAGATTTCTTCTAACTCTTAAACATCTTCCATTTGCTTTAGTTGTTTTTTTACTAGAGGGAAAAGTTTTGCACTATACACCCTATCAATACCCCTCACAATTTTGTAAAGGGAAATAGAGCTAGTTGAGAGCTTCAAAATCTTAGGTGTAAAGATGGCCAACCTCTTCTGCTGGTACAGCCACGTTGATGCTACAGCCAAGAAAATGAACTTGCACCCCTACTTTCTCCCATCCCCGATGACTTTCACCATTGTTCACAAATGCACCACAGAAATCATCCGAAACGGATGCATCACAGTTTGATATGGCAATTACTATGCTCCAGACCCAAGACACTACAAAGCCCTTCACACAAACCATTTTATCCTCCCTTCCACTGACTCTGTCTGCACTTCCTAATGCCTCAGAAAAGCAACCAACATACTCACGAACCACTTCCAGTTCAATCATTCTCTTTTTCCTCCTCCCATCGGGCAGAAGTTTATAAAATCTTACATCACCAGACTCAATGACTGCTTCTAATTCAGTTATCATCTCTCATGCACTATAAGATGAATCTTGATCTCCTAATCTACCTCGAGATAGCCCTTGCACTTTGTTTACTGACTTATAGTGTGCTGCACTTTCTCTGTATTTTGTTTCTTTTACTGCTTCAGGGTACATATGCATGGAATGCCTATCTGGATGGCAAACCAAAAAAAAAGCTTTTCATTGAATCGCAGTAAACATGACAATGAGAAAACAACATTCACAAACACGAATCAGTTCATCCCTTTGCCAAAAGGATTACTTTACCCAAGCTTTATATTGAAATTATTTAGTATAGTGATACATTAATAAGCAACTATTTACAACAAAATTGTTCACAGTAAGGCATCTCTCCTAAGCTTGAAGTGTCAGCAAACTTTAGGTCCTCCATCAGCTGTCACTGCCATGGGTTTCAATTGGCTGCCTTCCAGGTTTTTGAACTCACTAAGGTGCATTGAAAGAAAGTTACGATGCCTGGGGGATCTTACTTGGATGCTGCTCCCTTTCTCGATTGATGGGAAAGCTTGATTACTGATCACAGAGTCTGTCGGGGGGAGGAGTTAATCAAAAACGATCTCTTTTAAAAGGTGTTGATTACTTTTTGATATGTTTTCTCAGCCTGGCAGGGAGTGGTGGCAGAAATGTCCTCACTCTCTGTATCTGGATGGGTCTTGAGATCTATATCAAACCACTGGTCTTCCAGGGCTGGCTCTGAATTAGGTAACATAATACTCAACAGAAATGCCTGTGACATGGTCAACAAAGGCTGCCATTCTCCTTGTTTACTACTAACTGCAGTGCAAGCAGCGAAACATTGCTTTCCACTTGGCTGTTCAGAAACTCCATCTTTCCGGCTCCACGCACCACATCCCTAGATACCACAGCCTCCATCTGAATCTCATACTGGTCCTAACTTTCATGTACCTCACCTTCAGGAGATCTGGGCTTCTGTAGGTTGTAATCCGCCAGTTTAAATGGAATGTAATACATTGGTCAAATAAATTTCTCACACCACAATGCTGATACATTCATCTCAACAATGAAAGGGCACGGGGACAGATTTAGGGCAAATTGGGGTATAATCAAAATGCTCACATAAACATATTGGTTGCCCTCCCAGTTGAGACTAACAGCAGGCACCAAAGAACAAAAAATTTTTCTCAAAGATCAGGTAAGCATGAAGACAGTATGTACAAAATGGCAACTATTGATACCTTGACAACAGCAAGCAATGCCACATTACTTCAAACCTGGCAGAGTGACTCATCACAACCCAAGGGGGATGGGTACAGCTTTCCCCAAAAGGGAGGGAGGGAGGGAGGGAAATAGGAGAGAGAGTCAGGGAGTCAAGCAATTCTGAGGCACCATACCCAAACTCAGGATGTGTCAAAGGTCAGTTGCAAAAAAACCAAAGCATTTTCTTGAACAGTCACTAACGTAACATTGGAACACATTTGTAAACCAGGGAAGTTACAAAGTATGAGACAGAGACCAAACAAACTGATAGCATAGGTTATAAGCAAAAGGGTAGATCCAACACCCACTCTTTCTAACACAAATCTCGTCATAATAAACAAATTCCTAACAATTAACACTGACTCTCACCCAAGCCACAACCTATAACCATCACCCCAATGTCCAAGTACTAACCACGTCTCTGATCACAGCTGTAACTTGTTAATATAACCTTAATCCCCATTTCTGACCCAGAGCTGACCTGTAGAACTAACTCATCCCCAGCACTAAATGCTGATTTATACCTCAATTTATAACAATAACCCTCACAACTAATTCAACTTCTGATTCTGACCCATACACTAACCTTACTTGTGTTACCTGGATTTTCAGAAAGTTTTTGACAAGGTGCTGCACATTAGATTGCTAAACAAGATAAAAATCCATGGTATTATGGGAAAGATACTAGTATGGATAGAAGATTGGCTGACTGGCAAGAGGCAAAGAAGGAAATAAAAGGGGCCTTTACTGGTTGTCTGTCAATGACTAGTGCTGTTCCACAGAGGTTGGTGTTGGGGCTGCTTCTTTTCACCGTCTATGTCAATGATTTGGATAACGAAATTGATGGCTTTGTGGCCAAGTTTACAGAAGATACAAAGATAAGTGGAGAGGCAGGTAGTGTTGAGGAAGCAGGGAGTCTGCAGAAGGACTTAGGCAAATGAGAATAAAAGAAGAGGCAGATGGAATACAGTGTAGTGATGTATATGGTCATGCAGTTTGGTAAAAGGAATAAAGACACAGACTACTTTCTAAATGGGGAGAAAATTCAAAACATAGAGGTAAAAAGGGGCACATGAGTCCATGTGCAGGATCCCCTAAAGGTTAATTTGCAGGTTGAGTCAGTGATAAGGAAGAATGTTAGCATTCAGTTTGAGGACTAAAATATAAAGGCAAGGATGTAATGCTGAGGCTTTATAAGGCATTGGTCAGAGCACATGGAGTATTGTGAGCAGTTTTGGACCCATCTCAGAAAAGATCTGCTGGCATTGGAGAAGGTCCAGAGGAAGTTCATGAGAATGATTCTGCGAACAAAAGGTTTAAAGAACAAAGAGCATTGGATTGCTCTGGGTCTATACTCACTGGAGCTTAGAAAAATGAGGGTGGATCCCATTGAAACCTATCAAATATTGAAAGGCTTAGATAGAGGGGACAAGGACAGGGAGTTTCCTGTCGTGGGAGAGTACCAGCGGGTACAACCTCAGAATAGAGGGACATCCCTTCCAAACAGAGATGACAAGGAATTTTTTTAGCCAGAGGATGGTGAATCTATGAAATTAATTTCCACAGTCAGCTGTGGAGGCCAAATCATTGGGTCTATTTAAAGTGGAGCCGAAAGGTTCTTGATTAGGAAGGACATCAGTTACACAAAAAGATAGGAGGATGCAGTTCAGATAGCTAATAAATCAGCCATGATGGAATGGTGGAGCAGACTCAACAGGCTGAATAACCTAATTCTGCTCCATGTCTTATATGGTCTTATGGGTTAATTTTCTCCAAGTCTCTCCGAAAAGAATATTGCAAGTAGAATAACATCATCCAGTCCAAGGATGGTACAAGTGTTACATGATGCATTCCAGAATGAACTTAGTCACATTTCCATAGTGACCCAGAAGTAGTTTATACCATACTTCACTCAGGTAAAGTCACTTTCAGAAAGTCACTGACCACCATCAAGGAAATTCCCATTTTCTGAAGATCCACAAAGATATATAAAATCGGAAAGTAAATAATGTTAATAAAAGACATAGAAGTACTCTTTCTTGAGTACTTCTTGGACATCTTGAAATTTCAGAGCCTTGCATACCCTGAATACCCTCAGTAACTTTAAGTGTTAGTCACTGAGATATTGATGCCAACAACTAATTAATGGGTAAACTGCATAACTGCAAATTCAACAATGCAGAATTGAGTAGGGAGGTCTCAACTCAACTGGACTAAGCCAACCAAGATGCCCATCTAACCTAGCCCCACTTACTCACATTTGGCCCTTTTCATCCGTGTAGCTGTCCAACTGTCTTTGAAATATTATTACAAACCCCATTTCCAGAAAAGTTGGTATATTTTCCAAAATGCAATAAAAACAAAAATCTGTGATATGTTAATTCACGTGAACCTTTATTTAACTGACAAAAGTACAAAGAAAAGATTTTCAATAGTTTTACTGACCAACTTAATTGTATTTTGTAAATATACACAAATTTAGAATTTGATGGCTGCAGCACACTCAACAAAAGTTGGGACAGAGGCATGTTTACCATTGTGTTACATCACCTTTCCTTTTAATAACACTTTTTAATCGTTTTGGAACTGAGGATACTAATTGTAGTAGATTTGCAATCGGAAATTTTGGCCATTCTTGCTTGATATAAGACTTCAGCTGCTCAACAGTCCGTGGTCTCTGTTGTCTGATTCTCCTCTTCATGATGCGCCATACATTTTCAATAGGAGATAGATCTGGACTGGCAGCAGGCCAGTCAAGCACACGCACTCTGTGTCTACAAAGCCACGCTGTTGTAGCCCGTGCAGAATGTGGTCTGGCATTGTCCTGCTGAAATAAGCATGGACATCCCGGGAAGAGACGTCGCCTTGATGGCAACAGATATCTCTCTAAAATCCTAATATATACCTCAGAGTCAATGGTACCTTCACATACATGCAACTCACCCATGCCGTGGGCACTGATGCACCCCCATACCATCACAGATGCTGGCTTTTGCACCTTTCGCTGATAACAATCAGGATGGTGGTTTTCATCTGTGGCACAGAGAACTCGACGCCCATTTTCCGAAAACTAGCTGAAATGTGGACTCATCTGACCACAGCACACGGTTCCAGTCTTTCTGTCCTCTGAGATGAGCTCAGGTCCAGAGAACTCGCCGGCGTTTCTGCATAGAGTTGATGTATGGCTTCCTCCTTGTGTAATGCAGTTTCAAGTTGCATTTCTGGATGCAGCGACGGACTGTGTTAAGTGACAATGGTTTTCCGAAGTACTCCCGAGCCCAGGTGGCTATAATTGTCACAGTAGCATGACGGTTTCTTAGGCAGTGCCGTCTGAGGGTTCGAAGATCATGCACATTCAACAGTGGTTTCCGACCTTGCCCTTTACGCACTGAGATGTCTCTGAATTCTCTGAATCTTTTCACAATATTATGTACTGTAGATGTTGAAAGACCTAAATTCTCTGCAATCTTGTGTTGGGAAATGTTCCTTTTGAACTGACTAACAATTCTCTCACGAATTTTGGCACAAAGGGGTGAGCCACGACCCATCCTTGCTTGCAAAGACTGAGCCTTTGATGGACGCTACTTTTATACCCAGTCATGATACATCACCTGCTACCAATTAGCCTGATTAATGTGGAGTCTTCCAAACCGGTGTTACTTGAATATTCTGTGCACTTTTCAATCTTATTTTAACTCTGTCCCAACTTTTGTTGAGTGTGTTGCAGCCATCAAATTCTAAATTTATGTATATTTACAAAATACAATTAAGTTGGTCAGTAAAACTATTGAAAATCTTTTCTTTGTACTTTTGTCAGTTAAATAAAGGTTCACGTGAATTAACATCACAGATTTTTGTTTTTATTGCATTTTGGAAAATATCCCAACTTTTCTGGAAATGAGGTTTGTAATATACTTGCCTCACCTCTTTCTCTGGTAGCTCATTCCATATACGGACCACACTCTATGTGAAGAAGTTGCTCTTCAGTTGCCTGTCTTTCCCATCTGACCTTAAACCTAAACCTTCTTGTTCCATGAAAACCCTAGGAAAAAGACTATATGTCTCAAATATTAACGCAATATTCCAAATGTGACCTCACCAATGCCTTCTACAACTGCAACATAATATCCCACATTCTAAACTCAATGCTCTGATTAATGAAGGCCACTGTGACAAAATCCTTCATCACCACCCTGTGAAGCTACTTTTAGAGAACCATGCACTTCTAATCCTAGGTCTCTCTGTTCTACAACACACCCGAGGGCCCTGCCATTCACTGTGAATGTCCTACCTTGATTTGTCTCCCCATAATGTAAGACCGTGCACTTATCCGAATTAAGCTCCATTTGCTGTTCTTCAACTCACTCACCTATTCTGCTGTAATTCTTGATAACAATATTTAATTTCTCTGACACGCCTATTTTAGTATAACCTGCAAACTTACTAACCATGCCCAGTACATTCACATCAAAAATTATAGATATAGTTAACAAATAACAATGGGCCTAGTAACAACCCCCAAGGCTCAACTCCAGTCTCATAAACAACCTCTCACTTTCACCCTCTGCTTCCTACCATCAAGGCAATTATGTACTCAATTAGCTAACTCTCCCTAGACCCCATAACTTTCCATAGCAGCCTACCAGGCAGAACCTTATCATAGGCCTTACTGTAGCCCAGCTGTTCACAGACTGGGTCCATGGATCCCTTGCTTAATGGTATTGGTCAATGGCATAAAAAGTTTGGGAATTGCTGCTGTGGTTCATATAAACTTCATCTACTGCCCTGCTCTTATCAACCTTCCTGATGACTTCTTCATAAAAATAAGCAAACAAATACACGAGACATGATCTCCCACACACAAAGCATGCTGACTATCCCTAATCAACCCTGTCTTCCCAAATGCATGTATACCTTATCCCTCAGAATACCCTCCAGTAACTTAGCTATCAAACTGGCCGATAGTTCTAGGTTTTTAGCTGCAGCCATTCTTAACTGAGAGCACACTAGGTGATACGCCACATCCCTCCAGTCACATGGCACATCACCTCTGGCTAACGATCTGCGTAACTCTCAGTCAGAGCTCCTGCAATTTCTTCTTTAGGTTTCCAGTGTTCTCGGGCAAACTGGATCAGGGCCCAGAAATTTATTAATCTTCCTATCAGTACCTCCTCTGCTGTAATGTGGACATTATATCCAAGACATCCCGATCAATTATGTCAAGTTCCATAGTCTTCAAGTCTTTCTCCATGATAAAACAGAGGAAAAATATTCATTGAAGACTTGCTCATCTTCTGCAGTTCTACATGATGATTTCCACTTAGGTCTTTGAGGGGCCAAAATCCCTAGTTATTCTTTTTACCCTAATACAAAATCTCTTTGGATTCTCCTTTATCTTCTTGCCAAAGCTATCCCCCTTTCTGCCCTTCTGATTATACTCTTCCAGGGATTAATTTGATCCCAGCTGCCTATACCTAACACATGCCTCCTTTTTCCTGACCGAGCCTCAGTCTCCCTTGTTATCCAGGGTCTCCTAATCATGACATCTTTGCTCTTCCCTCTAACAACCACATGTGGATCTTGAACTTTAAATCTCTAATTTTCTAAATATCCCTTTGCTTGCAAACAACCTGCTCTAATCAACCTTTGCAAGTTCTTATCTAATACCATCAAAATTTATTCAATACCAATTAAATTTTCCCACTTTAGAATTTTGACTGTGAAGTAAATATGCCCCTTTCCAGAACTACAGTCACTGATCCCAAAGTGTACCACCTCTGACACTTCAGTCATTTGCCCTGCTCCATATCCTAAGAGTGGATCCACCTTTGCCCTCTTCCTAGTAGGTCTATGTATCTATTTGCTGAGGAAACTTTCTGAACACACTAAACAAACTCTACCTCATGTTCCCCTCCTCCACCTTTATCCTGTCTATAGCACCTGTAACCTAGATATTTATTGTAGCTGCCAGTTCTGTCCTTCCCTTAACCATGTTTCTATGACGGCTATAATATTGAGTCCCATGTAGCCTTTTATGTTCTGAACTCTTCAGTCTTACATGTCAAGCCTCTTGATTTGAAATAAATGCAATTTAATCCAACAGCCTTTCCCTGTTCCCTGACATGCTACTGCCAGCCCATATCTACTGCACAGGACTGAAAGAAGCCGCAGAGGATTGTAAATGTAGTCAGCTCCATCTTGGGTACTAGTGTACAAAGTATCCAGGACATCCTCAAGGAGCAATGTCTCAGAAAGGCAGCGTCCATTAATAAGGAACACCAGCACCCAGGGCATGCCCTTTTCTCACTGTTACCATCAGGGAGGAGGTACAGAAGCCTGAAGGCAGACACTCAGCGATTCAGGAACAGCTTCTTCCCCTCTGCCATCTGATTCCTAAATGGACATTGAACCCTTGGACACTACCTCACTTTTTAAAAAATACATAGTATTTCTGTTTTTTGCCTATTTTTAATCTATTCAATATATGTATACTGTATAAAGTACACTGAATTAGATTTACTTATTATTATTTTATTTCTTCTATATTATGTATTGCATTGAACTGCTGCCGCTAAGTTATCAAATTTCACGTCACAAGCTGGTGATAATAAACCTGATTCTGATTCTGAACTCACTGTTGAATTCTATATCAACATCCAGCTTCACATATGCTTCACTGTTGCTTTGGATCCCAAACCCTGCCAATCTCATTTAAGCACTCCCCAGTAGCTCTAGTAAATCTGCCCACCAGGATATTAGTCCCCTTCCAATTTCAGGTGCAACCTAGCAACCCATCCTGCTTGTACAACTTACCTCTGCCCCATAAAAGATAACAATAGTCCAAAAATTCCTGCCCTTGCATCTTTTTGCCAAAGCCTCTTAAATCGAAGCCTAACAACAAACTCAGTACTTCGATCTCAGATAGAACTACTCTCAAGCTGGCTGCTCCACTAGAGTCTGGCTCCCCTTTTTTCAAATCTAGCTCTCATCTTAACAGCTGTTTTTCAAAACTCCTGTACTCCTCCTCTTTACAGTTCCACACTCCCTTTAGAGAATGATTAGTTAAAAGAATGAGACTCACCTCAAATGTATTTAATACATGTTGACATACAGTCATTAGTTCATTGAGACCTCTACGAAAAGGCTCTATAGATGGAATTCCCCCTGGAAGAGTTCACAACACAGTAATTAACTCTTACATGCTCTCTTAGCATTTAAGTAGCAGAACACAAGAACACAATATGAACAAGAACTGGCCTCCAGGCTGGAGGAACTCAGCAGGACAGAAAGCATCTATAGGAAAGAGTAAACAGTCGACGTTTCAGACCGAAACCTTTCACCATCCCTTGTAACATCTGTACCAGATCTCCATGCCCCTCAATTCTTCGATCTTTCAAATATTTATCTATGTCCACATTAAATATATCTAATGATCTTCTAAAGATTTGCTGCTTTGGGATCAGTCAACTATATTACACAATAGTAACACATTTCTTTACCAACTTGCTATGACAAAGGAATGAGGCAGTTCCCGTAAAAGCAATCTCATCAGTCCCATTCCCCTTTTCTCATTTTCCTGTAATTCTGTAATTTATTCTTTTAAACATACCAAATCCCCTTTGACTCTTTTGCCACAATTCTATTTCAGAACTTCTCACAATTTGTGCAATTCAAATCACTCCAAGCTTTCACAACTTATCAAATATTTTAACTCTGCTCATTTTTTTCAGAATTATAATATTAAAAGCTTTAAATTCAGTTTTGTGGATAGCATTCCCATGTCACTGTTCAACTATAGGATGCTCTGTTTGCTGTAAGGGCTTTCTACTATCAAGACTAATTAGAAATACATTTTATAATAGGGAGTCACCTCACTTAATACAAAAGAGGCAGAACAAATTTTTGCTCAGAGGGTTGCAATTCTTTAGAAGCCTTTTCTGTAAAGAGCTATGGGAGCAGGAGGTTTAATATTCTTAAAGCAGAGATGGATACTTGATAAACAAAGGAGGAAAGGGTTAAAGTGGGGGGATGGAAATGCAGACTCAAGGTTGTAATGTGATTAGTATGATGTTAATTGGTAAAATAGGCTTGAGGGGTCGTGACGTAACTCTGCTCCTAATTCATATAACCACATGCATCTTTGGGAAGAAAAATCCATCTTTGTACTATAACCTTCTGGGATGCTGAACCTAACATTTAGATTCCAGCATAACAGTCGGGCACCAACTAGTCCGAAATCAGCAGAACTATAAACTATATGAAACTATTTGATATTTGGTGTAACTGACAATAATGCCATCTGAATTTCAAAAAAAAACAAAAAGGATACAATAGTTCATGTCAATTGCATTTTATATAATTTACTTAAAAAAATAATTCAAAATATACGAAAGGGTACAATCAGAATTAAGTTGACTATCATGAAATTTGTTGAATTGTGGCAGCGGTACAGCGCAATAGATAAAAATTGCTATATGTTACAATAAATAAATAAATAGTGCAAAAGAGGGATACAGAGATTGTGTTAATGGTTGATTAACCATTCAGAAATTTGATGGTGGAGGGGAAGTGTAGGTCTTCAGGCTCCTGTACCTCCTTCCTGATGGTAGTAGTGAGAAGAGGGCATGTCTACATGGTGAGGGCCCTTAATGATGGCTGCTGTCTACTGAAGCATTGCCTCTTGAAGATGTACTCGGTGATGGGGAGGGTTATGCCCAGGACAGAGTTGGCTGAGTTGACAACCCTCTGCAGGTTTTGGAGTCTCCATACCAGCTGCTGAAGCATGCAGCCAGACTGCTCTTTACTATACATCTAATCTCCTTAAACTCATAATGAAGTAGAGCCATTGGCATGCCTTCTTCATACTGCATCAATGTGTTGGGCCCAGGATAGATCCTCTAAGATATTGACACCCAGGAACTTGAAGCTGCTCACCCTTCTACTGCTAACCCATCAAAAAGAAAACTAGTGTATGCTCTCCCGACTTCCCCTGCTTGAAGTCCACAATCATTTTGTTGTTTTGCTGACCTCGAGTCTGATGTTGTTGTTGAGACATCACTTAACCAGCCAATCTCTTTCCCTCCTATACATCACATCACCATCAAATTCTTTCCTCAAATTTCCACTTATATTCAAACAAAACAGAGCATATTCGTTCACAGCTGATCCAAGCACAGTCAGGTTCAGAAAGAGGTATTTCATTTCTGTGTATCATCGACTGACTGACCAAATAAGGCCCTAAATATCATTTGTGGCTCGGGGAAAGAAAAGTACTTTGTGAAGTCAACATAGAAAACACAGAAAACCTACAACATAATACAGGCCCTTCGGCCCACAAAGTTGTGCCGAACATGTCCCTACCTTAGAAATTACTAGAGTTACCCATAGCCCTCTATTTTTCTAAACTCCATGTACCTATCCAAAAGTCTCTTAAAAGACCCTATCGTATCTGCCTCCACCACCGTTGCCGGCAGCCCATTCCACACACTCACCACTCTCTACGCAAAAAACTTACCCCTGACATCACCTCTGTACCTACTCCCAAGCACCTTTTAAACCTGTGTCCTCTTGTGGCAGCCATTTCAGTCCAGGGAAAAAGCCTCTGACTATCCACACGATCAATGCCTCTCATCATCTTATACACCTCTATCAGGTCACCTCTCATCCTCCGTCGCTCCAAGGAGAAAAGGCCGAGTTCACTCAACCTGCTTTCATAACATGCTCCCCAATCCAGGCAACATCCTTGTAAATCTCTTCTGCACCCTTTCTATGGTTTCCACATCCTTCCTGTAGTGAGGCAACCAAAACTGAGCACAGTACTCCAAGTAGGATCTGACCGGGGTCCTATATAGCTGCAACATTACCTCTCGGCTCCTAAATTTAATTACATGATTGATGAAGGCCCATACACCGTATGCCTTTTTAACCACAGAGTCAACTTGTGCAGCTGGTTTGAGAGTCCTATGGACTCGGACCCCAAGATCCCTCTGATCCTCCACACTGCCAAGAGTCATACCATTAAAACTATATTCTACCATCATATTTGACCTACCAAAATGAACCACTTCACACTTAACTGGGTTGACTCCATCTGCCACTTCTCAGCCCAGTTTTGCATCCTATCAATGTCCCACTGTAACCTCTGACAGCCCTTCACACTATCCACATCTCCAACCTTTGTATCATCAGCAAACTTACTAACCCATCCCTCCACTTCCTCATCCAGATCATTTATAAAAATCACGAAGAGTAAGAGTCCCAGAACAGATCCCGGAGGCACACTACTGGTCACCGACCTTCATGCAGAAAGATGCTTAATCTAATGAAAGATTAGAGAGTTGGAAAATAAATAACAAACAAAAGCTTATAGTTCATTACATTCTATGCTTACTTCAAATTGGATCA
The DNA here is from genome assembly GCF_048418815.1 of Hemitrygon akajei. Taxonomy (NCBI): domain Eukaryota; kingdom Metazoa; phylum Chordata; class Chondrichthyes; order Myliobatiformes; family Dasyatidae; genus Hemitrygon; species Hemitrygon akajei. The sequence continues at coordinate 54,549,332 of NC_133133.1, read as the reverse complement.
AATGTAAATGCCCTTACCAGTTTGATCATTTGCTTAGAAACTAAAGTGGTGCCGATTCTGCCATATGTATCATCATCAGTACCAAGTACAAATAAAGTTAAGTTCTGAACTATTCTTTAATGCAGAAGCTTGTAATTTTATTTCAATGCACATAATCATTTTCTCAAATCCAACCCCCTCAGTATTTACACTAATTAGTATTCAAAGGTTTTTAAACTTAAGCCATCTGTGTATCTTTCAGACTGAAACAGAAACAGAATTGTGGCCTCAGGATTTACCTACAAATTTTATGAAACAAGCATGTCAATTTCTATCTTTAAAAATAAATTCAGTGCACAAAATGGTTAAGCAAAATTGCATTGTAAGGTATTGTATTGGATCACATCTACAATGGAGTCAGTCTCAGCATTGTTACTGATTTTTCTAAACTCACCCAGAATGAAGCAACAACTGCGCAATCAAAGTACTTTAGCATTGATGGGATAGGATGAAAGAAAAATTGATCTCAGGAGGGTATATTTTCCAAGAAAGAAATTGGAACTATCACATATTAGTGATATTTTGGATAAAGATTTGTACTGCAGAGTAGCTGCATTAGAGAACACTGGAAAACAGATCTCATTGACACTTGGGAGTCAAGATTCACTAAGGGTTAAACACATGCAAAGAGTTAATGCAGCCTGGTTAGGCTGGAATAATTGGCGGTGAAAGAAGCAAGCAGCTGGTGCAAGGGGGAGGACTTCATATGCAAATTGAAAATACTGAACTGAATCTATTGATGTTAAGTTGGAAATAGCGGTAGGTCATCTGGTAAATTCTATCAAAAGAGTACTCTGATAGCAGAGAGAACTCAAAGAATCAAGAGTAGCTTTCATGTTCTAATCAAACATTAGCCAAATACAAATAGACACTGATCCCCTATCTGTGAATGCTGTTGATTATGTGATAACCTTGGAATATTCTAGAGATCACTATTTGAGGGTGGGAATAGGGATGTATGAGCATAATTCTCATAGGCAAGTATGAATTAAAACAGAAAGGCACGGCAATTTTATCAGAGATTGGCACTAGTAAAAATGTGATGGAAGATGAAGTTAGGGTCAACCTAATAAAATTGTGCAGTTTTCAGGAGGAATTTTTTCATAGAAACTCCAATACACAAAATGCTGGAGGAACTTAGTGCATCAGGCAGCATCTATGCCATGGAGTGAAATGGACAATCAATATTTCGGGTCAAGACTGTTAATCAGGACTGGAAAGAAAGAGGAGAAATAGCCAGTATAAAATGTGGGACAGGGAAGGGATGGAGCAAGAGCTGAAAGATGGAATAAGCAACACACGGTACAGAAACAGGTCACTAGGCCCAGTGCTACACTCATTCCTAACTTTGCAAGTCTCTCCCCTCCATGTACCTATCCAAATACCTCTTAAATCTTGCAATTGTACCAACCTTGACCACTTCCCCGGCAGCTTGGTCCAGGTACTCACTACCCTCTGTGTAAAAGAAGTTACTCTCAATTCTCTCCTCTCTTACCTATGCCCTCCAGTTTTGGAGTCCTCAGTCCTGGGGAGAAAACTATGACTGCCCATCTTATCCATATATATCATGATTTTATGAACTTCTGTGGGCTCACCTCATATTCTCCTGTGCTCCAACAAATAAAGATACAGAATGGCCAACCTCTCCAAATAATTCAGGTCCTCTAGTCAAGGCAGCATCCTCATAAATCTCTTCTGCTCCCTCTTCAGCTTAACAATATCTTTCCTATTACAGGAGGATGAAAACTGTACACAACTCAGTTGGCATTGATGGATCCAGGTGATGGGGATGATAGGCAAATGAGGGGAGTGGAGAGTGGGAATGTTGTAAGAAGCGGAGGTGATAGGTGGAAGTGACAATGAGCCAAAAAAGATGGTATCTGATAGAAGAGCACAGTGGGCTTCCCTTCCTTATAACTCCACTTATGAAATCTAAAGCATTCTGCAATCAACAATGTTTTTGGTTCTAATTTTTCTGCATTACTTTCACTATACCAGCAAAGCTCATTTCAGCTGGTTTGGTTGGAGAAGTCAAGTTTGGAAGTAAAGTGTATGCCTTTAAACCCAATGCACTCAGCAAAATTGGTACTTATTTCTCATTGGCTATTTCATTTGATTCAGAATACTATTCAATTAGCTCAGTATACACAAGCCAATTACCTGTTGAGTAACAGAACATGTCTATCTTTCTGATATATTATAGCCAGCCAATTCTGTTCTTTTTTTTAAATAAAAGATCATCACCTGATACTCGCTCTTTATAAACTTGTGAATTCTTCCATTTTCTGCCTTTTTTTAAAACTCCATCATGACTTCCCTTCCAAAAACGTGTACTACACTGCTTTTTTTTTTAAAACTTGATCATCCTAACTGCGCTTGTTTACAAACTTGAATAGCTCGTTGTGCTTTAACAGGTCAGTACCTATCTCAGGTTAGTTTTTTTAAAAAATACCTCATCACCACTGTTAAATTTTTTTAACTTCAATTGACTAAACTAATTCAAAGGAAAAGAAGAGAAGGGAGATGCGAGTCTTAGTTTCTTCTTTACTTTGAGTGAGATGCACACGTTTCACATGGAAGCATGATGACATGGGAAATTCACGTTTTTATACACATCTTAATGAATTATGCAAATAAACAAGAATGCTTAATCTATTACATATACACAAAGATTACTCAAATATTATTGAAATATTAAATACACAACATTCTTCTCTTCTCCTCAGCTGCTTATCACCTCCCCTGGTGTCCCTCCTCCTCCCCTTTCTCCAATAGTCCACTCTACTCTGTTAGATTTCTTCTTTGCCTTTTAGCTTTTCCACCCATCACCTCCCAGCTTGTCACCTCATCCCCTCCCCCACCTACCTACTTTCCCCCTCACCTGGCTTCAATTATCGCCTTCTAGCTTGTACTCCTTCCCTGCCCCCCCACCTAATTTTGGCTTCTTCCCCCTTCCAAGTACAAATGGTTTAAATTATTACAAAAAGGACCTCAAGTAAAGTCGTTGCTTTTTATTGTCATTTCGACCATAAACTGCTGGTACAGTACGCAGTAAAAATGAAACAACGTTCCTCCAGGACCATGGTGCTACATGAGAGAAAGCAGGTACAGGGTTCTGAGTTGGAAGAGAAAGCAGGTACAGGGTTCTGAGTTGGATGATCAGCCATAATCATACTGAATGGCGGTGCAGGCTCGCAGGACCGAATGACCTACTCCTGCACCTATTTTCTATGTTTCTATGAAACAACACAAAACTACACTAGACTACAGACCTATACAGGATTACATAAAGTGCACAAGACAGTGCAGAGCAGTACAATAATTAATAAATAAATAATCAATAAACAAGACAATAGGCACAGTAGAGGACAAATTTCAATATAATAAATGATGTCGATGTCAGTCTAGACTCTGGGTATTGAGGGGTCTGGTGGCTTGGAGGAAGAAACCGTTGCACAGTCTGGTCATGAGAGACCGAATGCTTTGATACCTTTTCCCAGATGGCAGAAGGGAGAAGAGTTTGTATGAGGGGTGCGTGGGGTCCTTCACAATGCTGTTAGCTTTGCGGGTGCAACGTGTGGTGTAAATGTCTGTAATGGCAGGAAGAGAGACCCCTATGATCTTCTCAGCTGATCTCACTATCCGCTGCAGAGTCTTGCGAACCGAGACGGTGCGATTCCCAAACCAGGCAGTGATGCAGCTGCTCAGGATGCTTTCAATACATCCTCTGTATAATGTGGTGAGGATGGGAGATGGACTTTTCTCAGCCTTCCCAGAAAATAGAAACGCTACTGGGCTTTCTTGGCTATGGAGCTGGTGTTGAGGGACCAGGTGAGATTCTCCGCCAGGTGAACACCAAGAAATTTGGTGCTCTTAACGATCTCAGCGGAGGAGCCGTCAATGTTCAGCAGAGAGTGGTCACTCCGTGCTCTCCTGAAGTCAACAACCATCTCTTTTGTTTTGTTCACATTCAGAGACAGGTTGTTGGCTCTGCACCAGTCCGTTAGCCGCTGCACCTCCTCTCTGTATGCTGACTCATCGCTCTTGCTGCTGAGCCCCACCATGGTCATGTCATCGGCAAACCTGATGATGCAATTCAAGTTGTACTGAGCACTATACTGAGAGGCAGATATATTTTGCAAGATGTTAATAACAATGGCATCTAAAAGGAACCAGGGTTTAAACAGACTGAAGACTAAACCCAGATTGGAAATAAAGGGAAACTGCAGAGGATCATGGTTTCATGAACAGGTGGTTTTGAGGTATCCTAGTTCAACAAGAATATAAGCTTATTAGTAGGATATTATACTGTTGCAATTCACATCGTAGTATAAACCCTTCACAAAGTTGAAGAGAATATAAAATTGAAATTTTAGAAAACTATAATATATTTGAAATCCAAATATAAAAGTCAACAAGTACCATCACTTGAGCCCTGATGAAGGGTCTCGGCCTGAAGCATCAACTGTTTATTCAATTCCATAGATGCTACCTGACCTGCAACATTTTGTATGTGTTACTCTGGATTTGCAGCATCTGCAGAATCTTTGTGTTTATGAAGTATCATCACTGCAAGCTCCAACCTCGTGCATTTGAAAAGTCAGTCAATAATTAACAAGCTGCACAAATTTCTCAGATTTCCAAGTCATGAGGGCATAGTTCCATGAAAAAGATAGCAATAGACTTCAAAAAGATAAAGTTCAATTGACAGAATGGTCAGATAATATCTGTGGCTGATGAAACGTAAATTTTAAAGTATTGCAAAGTGTTACATTTTGATAGGAAGATTGAGAAAATTCATTTACAAATTAAAAGGCATCATTGTAAAAGGGGTACAGGAAACAGATCTGTATCTATTTGTGTATAGTTCATTGGAAGTGGAAGGACAGATTTAATAAGTAGTTAAAAAAATCATGCAAATTCCAAGACTTTTAAAACAGCCATAGCTTACAAAAGGATTTACAGGGCCTTAGCACAACTATTGTGTCCAGTTTTGGATGACATACTTTAGGAAAGATTTAAAAGCTTCAGAGAGTATGCAGAAAGAGTTTTAATAAAATTATTCCAGGAATGAGGAATATTGACAAGGTACCTTCTTGGATTAGAGTTTGCAAAATGATCAAATAGAGGTATCTAAAATCATGAAGAGAATGGACAGATAAACTAGAAGGAAGTGGTCTCCTTTGGTGGAAGGAAAATAGAATGAAGGTGTTTGGGGAAAGAAACAAATATGACATGAGGAAAAACCTTTTTCTTTAATAAACACATCAAGCAGTTTGAATCTGTAATGTGGTGCTGGGTTAATAGTAGAGCAGATTCAATGAAACCTTATAATTATCTAAAAGGAAAGAACATGAGATTGTTGCTAGAGACCAGTGATTTCAAGAGGCTGGATTGTTTTTGCATACTGCTGGTAAAGACTCAATGGGCCAATTTACTTCCTTCCTCATCAGATCCATTCTGTGATTCTGTTTGTCGAAATGGAATCCAGTTAACTGGGGCACACCAGGACCGATACATTTTGGCATTAGAATATTACCAACTCTGCTACAATACTACAAAACTGTGTATTAGTTCCTAATAGTTATTGAAGGAGGAGTTCATCCAGTGTACGCTGCCGTATCCTTTTGATTGATTGTAAATGAACTAAATTATGCAGGCACCTAGTGCAAATAATGGACTGCCTTCATACATTGCCTTCGGTGATAGCATCTTTAAATCTTAATTGTCATTGTAATATTCAAGATGATTGTCGATAACTTCTAATTCTTTGTAATTCCTAACTGGAAGAAGTAGTGAAATCATTTCATTTTCACTCAGCCATTTCTGGCATCTCCATCCTGAATGCTTGGAACTGCAGTGAGCAAAACAGTTCTGAATTTTGTTACTGCTTATTTCTCACCAACTATCAGTGACAAACTGTGCTGCCTGTAAAAGGTTAATCCTTGCTCTTCAAAACTGACTGCTTTTTGAATCGGCATCCATTGGCCCAAATAGATAAAATCATAAGCACACGCAACTGACGCTATTTAAACACTGTCCACTCTAAGTATGGCATAGTGCCTAACAGCCACACACTTGCACATGACTGGAAAATTCAGCAAAAGTTTCCTGTCCCAATTAAGTGACATAGTGTCTCAAATAAACGAAAGGAATCCTAACGATTTTCTTGATTCATTTTTGTTCTTTAAGTGTTCTCCCAAATAAGCGGCTGTCCCAATTAACCGAAATCCATTGTACAAGGAGTGATTGATAAGTTTATGGCTTAAGGTAGAAGGAGTCAATTTTAGAAAACCTAGCACATTTATTTTTCAACATAGTCCCCTCCTACATTTACACACTTGGTCCAGCAATCGTGGAGCAAACGGATCTTGGACCTCCAGGAAGTGGCCACAGCAGGGGTGATTGATAAGGTAGAAGGAAATGAGTTATTACCTTCAAACTTTCTGCATAATCACTCAAAGAGTTGAACTGCATGTGCATGTAAACAGAGCTGTATAACTCATCTCCTTCTACCTTAGGCCACGAACTTATCAATCACCCTTCGTACTTATATATAGATTGTAATCGTACTTTACTTGAGTGAGATAACACTGAATACAAGTCAGAAAAATAAAACAATACAAAATATGTGGAAAAACTCTAAAGCAGTTTATAGAAATTGTATACAGGAATTACCTCTTGTTTGAATTCTAAAGTTAATTTTGCTTTCTGATGGATGAGTGATGCTGTAGCCACAAAATTCTACCTCTGGGCTGAAACAAAAACCAACACTTGTATTAAAATATCAACATACTGTACATTGTACAAAACAATTTGCAACCAGACTCTCAAATGACTCAGTATGCTAAAGGTCTTTTGCAAAAGATAATCTCACTTTGACTTAAGTATTTTTGTTTATTAATTTTTGTTCATAGACTTTCTGTACAAATTCCAAAAGTGAAATACAGTCAAACTCTTTTCTAGTGATTTAATCATAGTGAAGACAGAGAACCATCACTATAAATATATAGTGAAAAATTAAAATCAAGAGTGAAAAAAAACATGAAGAACTTTTTTATTTAAAAATCATAGCTCACTAAACGGGGACAGCCTAATGCGGTGGCATGGTAGCTCAGTGGTTAGCACAATGCCTTACAGTACCAGCGATCCAGCTTCAATTCCTGCCACTGTCTGTAAGGAATCTGTACACATGTGTTTCCACCAGGTGCTCAGGTTTCCTCCCACAGTCCAAAACCATACCAGTGGGTAGGTTAATTAGTCACTGTAAATTGTCCCATGATTAGGCTAGGGTTACATCAGGTGTTGCTGGGCAGTGCAGCTGGAAGGGCCGATTCTCAATAGAGTAAAATTTTAAAAAACTTTAACTTCCACTTCCAATCCAAAATTCAATTATCTTTTCCTATACCATTTGCCCAATAACACTTCCTTGACTGAACAATAGCCACACTTCTTCCCAAAGGTTTTTGCTAATACACTTCCCACTCATTTATGTCACTTGGAACCATAAACAGCTCATAAAGAAAGTGTATCAACCATGTGGAAATAAAACAAAATGTAGTAATTGAGTTGACAATAAGAATATAAAATGTCAACAATAAAACATTCAATGGTCAGGATTTGGCAATCAACACCAAAAAAGAATCGGTTACCTCAGTAATAGCTTTGGAACACTGGGTTCTTGTTACCAAACATTCTTTCCGGCACAAAACTCTTAAGATAAGTGTCATTACCTTTAGCATACAAGGCATTTCAACTAACCAACTAGAATAATCTTTACTTGCTCAGGCAACATCCAAAACAGGAAAATTAAACCAATAAATAAATTTGGATATAAATTATGTGCAGAAATACAATGGCATTCAGACAGGAGGCTGACAGAGAGGGGGTGGCATAAAAAACAGACCTCCGGCACTAATTACAGGGAATGAGATAGTGCACTTATAAAAATCAGTTTTTCAAAGCCAAAGCTGTTCCACAATTATACTTATGGTACATTAAAAATTAATTTACTTAAGAGTCAGAGTCACAGTGCAATACAGCACAGAGACAACTTCTTTGGCCCAAGCAGACCATGCTGACAATGGTGCCCACTCAGCTAGTCCCAGTTTCCTGTTTTACACTTTTCCTTACTTTTCAATATACGAACTATAAATTTGTTCCAACCATTGTAAGTGTGGAACTAGTGTTCCAGAACAACATGATTATACCAGTGGAGTTAATTCAATAGTGAAGCTATCAGTGTGAAGTTCAACAGCACAATCTGGTTTCTACATTTGGTGACGATATCCGACATTGCTGTTTGATTTACGCTATTCTAACAAGAATGCTCATTGCTCATTGTTACTATTACATTCATTTTCTAACTAACATATTAAGCACAGAATACAGTATATTCTTGATTTTAATTATTTTTAAATTAAACTTGCAAAGTCAAATGCTACCGTCTTGATTCTCTTTCCAAACAGTGAAGAGTGAATATTTTATTGAAGTAGTTCCACGAACCCAACAAGACTTCTACAGACTGTAGAGGGGTGTACTTGGGTTCCAGTGGTTTCTGTGAGTTCAGAGCTGATAGCTCTGCTGGACTTCTTCCAATTTAGAAGGGACTTCAGTTTAATGTATCTCTCGTCTGTTACACTTTCCGTTTCCTACCACTGCATTTCTGGTCCTCAACCTTGCCCTTTGTGCTTCTTCAGAAGAGCTTCAACAGCACATCTCGAAACTCCTGTATGCCACAAAATTTCTGTTTGGGAGAGACCCTGCTGATGCAGGACGACCACCTTGTGTCTTGTTGCTATGCTCACTCTTGCCATCTTGTAAGAATTAATGGTTTGAAGATTAAATTGTTGTTTATGCCACACTGTCACCTCTTAGTTTGATTGTCCTTCATCCAGTTTGATTCCTTCTACGCCCGTTTCTGCTTCAGTTAATCAGTTTCATTCAACTCATTATGTCATTGATTATTAGCATCCTGTTTGTTATCTTTGTTCAATCATGCACTGGGCTACAAAGAGAGTTAGGTGCAAGAAAGTTTGTGAACTCTGTAGAATTTCCTCTACTTCTGCATAAATATGACCTAAAATGTGATCAGTTCTTCATGTAAATCCTAAAACTAGTTAAAGAGAGCTCAATTAACTAAATAACACAGAAATTACACTTGTTCATTTACTTATTGGGAGAAATTATCCAATATTACATCTATTTGTTGGAAAAAAGTAAGCAACCTCTGGGGTAACGCCTTCTACAAAAGCTACTTGGAATCAGGTGTTCCAGTCAATGAGATGAGATTGGAGGTTTAGGTTGTAGAGATGGCTGCTCTATTAAAAAAATAGGGAGTCAGGTTGCTGACAGAGCTTTCTCTTCTCAAGAAAGATCTGTTTATGTGCAATCAATAAATCAAAACAGCTTTCAGAGGACCTTAGAAGAATTGTAGAGATGCATGAAGCTGAAAAGGGCTACAAAAGCATTTCTAAAGACCCAAATGTTCATCAGTCCACAGTAAGAGAAATAGTCTACAAATGGTGGGAACTCAGTACTGTTGCTACTCTCCCTAGGAGTGGGCGTCCTGCAAAGATCACACCAAGAGCACAACAGGCAGTGTTGAAGAAGGTGAAAAAGAATCTAAGTCTAACAGCAAAAGACCTAAAGAAATCACTAGAACTTGATTAAGTCTCTGTCCACGTGTCCAAATAAAACTTTGCTGCACGTCTCAAGTTTGCAAAAGACCATCTGGATGTTCTACAATGCTTCTAGGACAATGTTCTGTGGACAGATGAGACAAAAGTCAAACTATTTAGCAAAAAATGCACACTTCTATGTTTGGAGGAGAAAGGGCATTGCACACCAACACCAAAACCACATCCCAACTGTGTAGCACGGTGGAAGGAGCATCATGGTTTGGGGCTGCTTTGCTGCCTGAGTGTCTGGACAGCTTGCAATCATTGAGGGAACAATGAATTCAAAATTGTATCAAGACATTTTACAGGAGAATGTCAGGGTAGTAGTCCATTAACAGAATCTTAATAGAGGTTGGATAATGCAACAAAACAATGCTCCAAAAGACAAGAGTAAATCAAAAACAGAATCGTTTAAGAAGGATAAAATTCATGTTTTGGAAAAGCCGAGTCAGTGTCCTGACCTTAATTCTATAGAAATCTTGTGGAAGGGCCTAAAGCAAGCAGTCCATGCAAGGAAGCCCACTAACATCCCAGAGTTGAAGTAGTTTTGTAGGAAGGAATGGCCTAAACCTCCTCCAGGCCGATGTGCAGGACAGATCAACAGTTACCAGAAACATTAGCTTGAAGTTATTGTTGTACAAGGGGGTCACAACTGTTACTGAAAGCACAGGTTCACATACTTTTTCCACCAAATGCATATAATATTGGATCATTTTTAATAAATAAATGAACAAGTATAACATTTTTCTCTTATTTATTTAATTGGGTTCTCTTTATCTAGTTTTAGGACTTACATAAAGAACTGATCACATTTTTAGGTCATACTTATGCAGAAATAAGAGAAAATTCTACAGGGTTCACTAACTTTCTAACACCACTATATATACCTACAAAGTAATTAAGTTCTTTATTTGAAAAAGTGGCCTATTGCTTAATATATTACTTACTTTAACAAAATACAAACAATACCCTGTCACATTTAATTTTTTGGAAAATGAATGTTTGGAAATCAAAAATTTGTTCTTTTCTAAGGAAGAGACAAAAAATAAACATCTAAAACAACACATATATTAAAAATCTAGGGTGCCTAAACTTTTGACGATACTATATGTCTGACAGTGGCTTGGATTATTTAACAAAGGAAAATCTACCTACTTCTTCATAATCATATATCGTAGGGAATTCCCAAGAGTGTGGTCCTCATCATGCAATATAAAGGTAACACTTGATTCATCACAGCCTTCTGCCTGTACCTGAAAGAAATGGAGATTGTGATATCAACAATAAACCCTGAACACACAATGATACTGATTCTTAACTCCCACTACCCATAAGGGAAAAAGCAAAAGATTGTTCAGTTGCAAGGTGTCAGCAATGAACTCCAGGTCTCTTCTTGAAAATATTAGTACTGGGGTCTTTCTGTAATCCTAAGGTTATTGTGCTGTTCCAGATTCAGTAAGATCTCAAATCCTGCATCCTTTTGTCTCTGCAATTTTACCATCTGTTACTATGATGTCTCTTATTTTTCAACATCATCAATTGTATCACCATCTAGTTATTGGTGCCAAAAAAAGATTTTCTGGAGAATTTTCTAGAGAATTCTCCTTCCAACCAACTGTATAATTTACAGTAGCCAATTAACTTATCAACCAGTATGACTTTGGAACATGGGAAGAATTCGTGCAATCTCATGCGGTCAAAAGGAAAAAAGGTAAACTGCACACAGATGGCACGAGAGGTTGGGATCAAACCAAGGTTGCTGGAGATGCAAGGCAGCAGCATAAATTGCAGTGCTATCATGTCATGGAAGAGTATGTGGCTCCACGTTAACCACTTCAGAACCCACAAAACACAAGTGGAAGTAAGCCACACTTCAACTAGAGAGGAGAGAGTAAGGGGGAGAATAAAAACAAAACATGAAAAGTCATACAAAGATGAGAAAAACTGCAGATGCTGTTAATCCAAGCTCACACACGAACTGCGGGAGGAAGTCAGCAGGCCAGGCAGCATCTATAGAAAAGAGTAAACAATTGACGTTTCGGACTGAGACCTTCATCAGGACTCTCACAAAGGGTCTCAGCCCAAAACGTCAACTGTTTACTCTTTTCCATAGATTCTGCCTGACCTGCTGAGTTCCTCCAGCAGCTTGTCTGTGTGCTATGAAAAGTCATACTTTTGCTTTGCTTCAATCCCTTTACCCTACTCCGCATTCAACATTGCACCATCTTATTTTCCCAAAGCAGCAATACCAACATCTATATCACCATTTCCTATCAACATTACCTCTGCTACATTTATTTGAATAAACTTATAGAAGTATACAGTGCACGAACTCCATTTGCCTGCGTTATGTCTGTATCCATCTACGGCTTTCCTGTACAAGTAGCTGTCCAAATACCTTTTAAAACATGTAATTGCATAAAATATATAACACTACAGCACAGTACGGACCCTTTGGCCCACAATGTTGTGCTTAGCTATATGAACCTACTCCACTACCAACAAACCCTTCACTCCTACACAGCTCTTCCTCTTTTTCTCCCGTTGTCCCTTTTTCTTACATCCTTGTGCCTACCTGAGTCTTTTAAATGTCCCTATGGTACAGTCACTAACACCACACCTAGCAAAGCATCCTATGAAATAATGGAAATCTAAAATACAACAGGAATATTCAGCTAGTTAACCCTCATCTAAGCAGATAGAAGCAAGATAAATCGCCGGACAAAATGAAACATCAGCTATTTACTTCATTACAAACGTTGCCGTGCACATTGAATACCTCCAATTATCTACGATTGTTTCTTAAATATAAACGTGCAGGAACTTGGTAACTGCAGAACAAGAAAGAATACAAGACAGCCATTAAAAGATCAAACCTAACTTTTCCTTACCCAAAATAATGGTAAAAATGTGGAATTAATTCCCACGTCAAACAAATAGTAATCCTGCATTAAAGGGAAGAGGTGTCTACGGAAGAGGAATAAAAGGGGAGTATCAACACCAAGATGGACTGGTAGGGCCAAATGGCCTACATCAATATTATCAATTTCGACTAGCTATTAACTCAGAAAAAAATACTCCCCCTACAAGCGTATAGTTAAACTACAAATAGCCTACACGCAAGTTTTTTTTCAATTAATGCAATATTATTCTCACCACTTCTAACACCGGTTTTTTCAACCCCTCCGCCGTTGCCATGCTCATCCGAACCAGTCTCGAGTCGGCGCACACGTTCTATGTCATGACAGATGATCCACATGCATGCTGGGAGTTGTAGTCTGAAATAGTCTGAAATAAACAAACTCCTGAACTCTCTGACAACACACTCAAAATGCTGGTGGAACACAGCAGGTCCTGAAGAAGGGGCTCGGCCCGAAACGTCGACAGTGCTTCTCCTTACAGGTGCTGCTTGGCCTGCTGTGTTCCACCAACATTTTGTGTGTGTTGTTTGAATTTCCAGCATCTGTAGATTCTCGTGCCTGAACTCTCTGAGAATCTTTTCCACTCAATTGATGCTGTGTAACGTTAAACTCAATTTCTATTGTCCTGAAATATTTTTCCCGTGGATAGCTTTCTTGTTCCTATAAATATCCAACTGATATCGGGGGAAAAATCAGACTCTGAAAACACTTAGCGGATCTGGCAGCACTAAGGAAATACAAGCTGCCAGCACTTCTGACAAATCTGAAACGTTCGCTCGTTTTTCACTTTCCAGCAATGCCACTCGACTTGCTGAATATTTCCATCACTTTTGCTTTTATATCAGAATTCCAGCATTTGCAGCTGTTTTGATTTCCAGAAACAAATAGAAGTTCCTTGTGCTCAAGTATTAACTCTCTATAGATGCTGTTGAATATCTCGGTTCTTTTCTGAGATATCTTTCATCTGCTGCTTTTATTTTCTTTCTCTTTAATAGCTGTTTGCTCAAAACACACTTCCCACGTCCTCTGTCCTGCGCCGCCCGGATTGGCTGGACGTCCGCACATGCGCAGTGGGTGGAAGCGGCGCCGGCATATATGCCGCGAGCAGCGTGCACCTGACCGGAAGTGTCTGCAGAGGGAGTTGCTTCAGCACAACAGGGCCTCGGGTAGGAGACGGTTCAGGTAGGTCGTTTGCGGAAAGCGGACCTAATTAGTAGGCATTGTCACAACAATTTATGTGAAGCTAATGTAAGGTGTAAGGTTTCTTTCGCTTTTTTTTTAATGGAAAATTCCTGTTAGGCTCGATACCGTTAAGTTTCCAATCTGTGAAGTAATTTAAGTACAGGATGTTAGAGGTGTAATCATTTGGTTAAAGCGTTCTTCTCCCTAAGGAATTGTTTTTATTTTTGGTTCAGAAATTATTTTTTTGCATGTTTAATCTCTATCACATATGGTTCAGAAGTGAAAATATTATCTGGACAGGTAATGAATAGGAAGGTCTGCATCAGACGCTGGATTTTATACACAAATTGGTCATAAGCAAAGACTTAAGTGCTGTGTATAACTTACTTTGGACCGGATAGTGCAACTACTTGTTGAGCTAAGTAACATGATACTGGCCATTATTGTGAATATGAGAGTCAAAGCTGGATCTACGTTTAATTTGACACTAAGTAAATAGCTTGTTATAGTCTTAAATGTGGGCAAAATGCATGTTCTTTATTCTTTATTGCCTTGTTCTGCATATCTCCAATTGCCTCTGACTCCATAACCCACGCTTGCCTTCTAAGCAATCTCACTCTTTCTATGTTCCTAATCAATGCCTTTTACTGTGAGATACCTCATTCTAAAATTCTGTGCCATAATCTTAATTTTTGAACTTCATGCCTACATCTTTCAGGAAACTAACCTTTACCAAAGATTTGGTTAAGCCTTCCTTGACTAGGCACTTCACCTTCTTATATCATAAGACCATAATATATAGGAGCAGAATTAGGCCATTTGGCTCATTGAGTCTGTTCTGCCACTTGATGGCTGATCCCATTTATCTCTCAGCCCCAATCTCCTGCCTTCTCCCTGTATCCCTTCATGCCCTGACCAATCAAGAATCTATCAACCTCTGCCTTAAATACACATAGAGACTTGGTCTCCATAGCTTCCTGTATCAAAGAATTCCACAGATTCACAACTCTAGCTAAAGAAATTCTTCCTCATCTCAGTTCTAAAAGAGCACCCTTCTTTTCTGAGAATACGTACACAACACTGGAAGAACTCAGCAGGTCAGGCAGCATCCGTGAGAAAAGAGTAGCCAATGTTTCGGGCTGAGACCCTTCATCAGGAAGACCCTTCGTTTCTGAAGCTTTGGCCTCCGATCTTAGACTCTCCCATCATAGGAAGCATCTTCTCCACATCCACGCTATCAAGGCCTTTCACTATTTGAAAGGGTTCAATGAGGTCACCCCTCATTCTGAATTCTAGTAAATACAAGCACAGAGCCATCAAATCCTCTTCATATGACAAGTCATTCAATCCTGGAATCACTTTCATGATCCTCCTTTGAACGCTCTCTAGTTTCAGCACATCCTTTCTAAGATAAGGTGCCCAAATCTGCTCACAATACTCTGTAAGACCACACTGGTGCTTAAAGATTCAACATTATATCCTTGTGTTTATATTCTAGTCCTCTTGAAATGAGTGCTAGCAATACATCTGCCTTCCTCACCACAAACTCAACCTGAAAATTAACCTTTAGGGCATCCTGCACAGGGACTCCCAAGAAGACTGTTGCAACAGACATCCAGTTCATCTGCCATTTCGTTATCCCCCATTGCTACTTCTCCAGAATCTTTTTCCAGCAGTCTGATATCCACTTTGTATTGGATGAGACTTTTGGTATCTCTAAAATTATTGGTTAGTTTATTTTTGTATTCTGTCTTTACCTTAATGACATTTTAGTTGTCTTTAGTTGGTACTTAAAAGCTTTCCACTAATATTTGCTCTATTATATGCCCTCTCTTTGGCTTTTATGTGGCTTTGACTTGTTTGCCATGGTTATGTCATCTTTCCTTTAGAATACTTTCTTTTTGGGATGTATATATCCTGTGCTTTCTCAATTGCTTCCAGAAATTCCAGCCATTGCTGCTCTGCTGTCATCCCAGCCAGTGTTCTTTTCCAATTTTTCTGGCCAACTCCTCTCTCATGCCGCTGTAATTCCCTTTACTCTACTGTAATACTGATACATCTGACTTCAGCTTCTCCCTCTCCTTCAGGGTGAATTCAATCATATGAACATTGCCCTTAAGGGTTCTTTTACCTTCAGCTCTCTATTTGATTGCATTTTTTAACCAACAGAGCAACGTCCCTTTTGCCTTCCTTCCTATCATTTGGATCCAACGTGTATCCTCTCAGCTGCAATCTTTCAGCCATGATTCAGTGATGCTACAACATGCCTGCCAATTTGTAACTGTGCTGCAAGTTCATCTACCTTATTCCATATAATGTGTGCATTCAAATACAACCCCTTCAGTTCTGTACTCACCCTTTTCTATTTTGTCCGCCTTTTACGTTGCAGCTCATCCCGCTGACTACAATTTTGCCCTATCAGCAGTCTCTCCCCACTACACATTGTCTCTGTTTTTAAACCAACTATGTCACCTTCAGCACTATTATCCACTTTTCCTATGAGACTTCTTGCTTTGAAATATAGGCAGCTCAGGACACTAGCTGCACCATGGTCAACTTTGTGGTTTTACCACAATCTACCTCCGCAAACTGTTCTGGCACCCCAGTTCCCATCCCTCTGCAACTTTAAACCCCGCCTAAAGCATTAACAAACCTTTCCCGCTAGGGTATTAATCCCCCTCCAGTTAAGATGCAAACTGTCCCTTCTGTACAGGTCCCATTTTCCCTGCAAGAGTTCAATGATTCAAAAATCTTAAGCCCTCCTTCCTACACCAACATCTTAGCCACGTATTAAACTATATAATCTTCCTAGTTTTAGCCTCACCAGCAGGGTAGCAATCCTGAGTGCTCAATGGAGGGCGCAGATGCTTTTTGTTGTTGGGGGGGGGTGGTTTGTTGCTTTGCTGTTGCTTATGTGTGGGAGCGGGTAGCTGGGGGGGCTCTATGGTTCTAACATTTAATTGTCATTCATTCATTCTTTGGGTACTCCTGTTTTCGTGGATGTTTGCAAAGAAAAAGAATTTCACATTGTATGTTCTATACATTTCTCTAACATTAAATGTACCTATTGAAATTCCCAATGCAGAACCTTGTTACTCATCCTACCCATGTCATTGGTCCCTACATGGAAGGGCATTGGTCCCTCCTTACCAATTGGTCCCAGGGAGGTTCTACTGCAGTTGTACAAGGCCTTGGTGAGACCGCACCTAGAATATTCTGTGCAGTTTTGGTCCCCTAATCTGAGGAAAGACATTCTTGCCATAGAGGGAGTATAGAGAAGGTTCACCAGATTGATTCCTGGGATGGCAGGACTTTCATATGAAGAAAGACTGGATCGACTGGGCTTATACTCACTGGAATTTAGAAGATTGAGGGGGGATCTTATTGAAACGTATAAAGTTCTAAAGGGATTGGACAGGCTAGATGCAGGAAGATTATTTCCAATGCTGGGGAAGTCCAGAACGAGGGGTCATAGTTTAAGGATAAAGGGGAAGCCTTTTAGGACCGAGATGAGGAAAAACTTCTTCACACAGAGTGGTGAATCTGTGGAATTCTCTGCCACAGGAAACAGTTGAGGCCGATTCATTGGCTATATTTAAGAGGAAGTTAGATATGGCCCTTGTGGCTAAAGGGATCAGGGGGTATGGAGAAAAAGCAGGTACAGGGTTCTGAGTTGGATGATCAGCCATGATCATACTGAATGGCGGTGCAGGCTCGAAGGGCCGAATGGCCTACTCCTGCACCTATTTTCTATGTTTCTAGAACTTCTAGCTGTTCACTCTTCTACTTAAGAAGAGCTGAAGAATTAATGTTTTATTTCTTGGTTTTTTTTGAATCACGTTATGATTTGCTTTTCATAGGAACTCCATTAATGAGATTCTAGTAGACTACTAATGTGTAGATGAAGATCAGTATTAAATACAATTTTTTTTTCTTTCATATGCTGGTTTTGAAATTTCTCCAAGTCCAATATGTTTGTCATATTTGCACACCTGAGTGGGCATGTACTGAGATTTTTAAAAATGTAAATACTGATCTGAGTTAAGAGTGATTGTAGGTGGATTTGATCTTTGTTGTGCAAGGATCTGCTATATAATTTCTGTCTTGTATTTTGCAGCACCTTTTAAGAGGAGCTATGGCTATCCTGTTTGCAGTGGTTGCAAGAGGCACTACAATACTTGCAAAAAATGCCTTGTGTGGAGGAAATTTTTTGGAAGTAACTGAGCAGATTCTGTCGAAAATCCCATCAGAAAATAATAAATTGACCTACTCCCATGGAAAGTAAGTGCCAACATTTTGCTCTGAGGAGGGTGCTTGTACTAGGATCATCAGTTGAGAGGGTGATAATACGTGAAAGCTTTTCACTTCTGAATTGTGTGTACATACTGGAAATTTGCTTCTTTGTGAACATCATTTTGCATAAGTCACAGTTCATTTTAAGTCACTACTTATCTCTGGGATTAATTTCTTCAATCCTGTCTTGACTAAGATTGCCTTAGTTTTATATACTCGTGTTCATGTAGTCAGGGGTAATGAGATGATTCATGACCATTAAGTTAATATATATATTTATTTTGCTCAGGCAGCAATTATAGAAAGAGAAACAGTCAATGTTTTGGGTTCAAGACCCTTTAACAGCATGAAATGTTAAGTTTCTGCCACTGTTACTTCTTGATCTAACTGTTTCTAGCATTATTTGTTTTTTTTAAAACTTGCTCATGTAGGAAGTCTTTCTTCTTTCCAACATGCTTTACTTGTGAAGGTGGGGTTTTTGAGTGCTTCCCCATTTTAGTCAGCTAGTAGCTGCAGGCCCTGATAACACAGACGGATACATTCAACATCTCTCTGGAACAGTTCATTAACCCCTCAGTTTTCAAGGCAGCAACCATAATTCTGGTGCTAAAGAAGATGCCAGCAACCTGCTTAAATCCTCTAGAATTAACAGCAACCACAAGGAAATGCTCGATTGAGTGACCCATCATGGAGCACATTAAAGCCTTTCTCCTAGCTACGTGGGATCCTTTCCACTTATCACTAGAATCGAATCACTGATATGCCATTGCCTATGCTCTTCACTCTGTCTATCCTACCTGGAAAATGGGGTCTCACATGCCAGCTTGTTTATAGGCTTTAGTTTGGCATTTAACACAGTCATGCCTAAGAAACTGTTGGGAAACTGTCCTTGCTGGGTGTCAGCAGCAATGCCTCTGGTCCCATTACAATGAGCACTGGCTGTGCTCAGCCCACTGCTTTTCATATTGCTGATGCATGACTGTTGCAGGATTCAGCTCAAACCGTGTCAAGTTTGCAGATGACACAACAGTGTTTGGCCTCATCAACAACAATGATGAGTCAGAGTACGGAGGAAGTGGAGTGGCTAGTGGACTGATATGATAACAGCAGGCCAAGTCTGAACATGGAGAAGACCAAAGAAATTATTGCAGACTTTACAAAAGTGCAGATGAACCATCCCCTCTGCGCATATGATTTCTCCATAGACAGTTACCGTAGATGTCGGATTATAAGCCGCTACTTTTTTCCCACATTTTGAACAGCTTTGAACACTGCGGCCTTTACTACGGTACGGCTAATGCATGATTTTTTTTCATGCCGCCAAAAACATTTTGCCTCGTAACAGTAGACCAATAAAATTGATGAGTAGTTCACAGAGGTCCAATGAAATTGTACGATAAATCAAGCGCACTTTCACAATTAAATTATTGTAAATCAGTCATTTGTACTCACCCTCATCAACATGGAAAACACTCGAAGAAAAGCATTGTGCTGCCTTTATGGCAGTTATTTAGTTTATAATATTTTCGCTTAGTAATTCATTTGTTAGTTAAAGTTAGAAGTGTTTTAACTATATTTGTTTTCTGTACTACATCCCGGGATGCTATGACGTCACACCCGGTTTCGCCGCGTCTTGTGGGAAATACCGATTTGCGATAAACGGGAAGGTGGGGGGCGAGCAGCGGAGCCAAAACGCTGCTTTTAAGTTAAAGGCGATCAATAACTTTTCCTGGTAGGCTGCAGTATATATATTTTTTACCAGTCGTTAGGAGATATTGGAATGTTGTTCAGTAAAAAAGTATACGCAACGTATATTTAAAAGTAGTCGCGTTACAGGCACGGTTCGAAAAAAAGCATTTGCAATATGTATTTGTTTATGTTACCATATGGATTTAATTAAAAGTTTAAAAAATCCTCACGTGTAATATCTTTCTGTGTAAATATCTCATATTACAAAGTGGGACACCTGCGGCCGAAAATCCGGTGCGGCCTAAAATCCGGTGCGGCTTGTACAAGTACAAAATTGATTTTATTTCTAAAATTAGAGCCAGCGGCTTTTAATCAGGTGCGCTCTGTAGTGCGAAATCTACGGTAAGTGCACCAAGTTCCTGGGAGTTCACATCACAGGTTATCTCACCTGGTCCTTCAATATCACCTCTGAATTCGAAGGCACAGCAGCGCCTCCACTTCCTGAGGAGATTGAGGCAAGCGAGGCTTCCTCTCTTCTCCTCCCACTCCCCCCACCCGCAATTTTTACTGAATTTTACAGGGGTACTATTGGGTACATCCTGGCAAGCTGTAACTCCATCTGCTATGGGAGCAGTAGTGCATTTGAAATGTCACTATAATTTGTACTGTACCCTACTGTATTTATGCACTTTACTTTCTTTATGTGTAATTAATTTTAAATTTAACTTGCTTTCCTAAGGTTATGTGTGCTTTACACACTGGTCTAGAAAAACATTGTCTCATTTGACACTACATGTTTATATAGTTAAACGACAATAAACTTGACTTGGTTTAAGATTCAGTTATAAAGCTTAAATTTCTGTTCTGCGGCATTGGTGTTATTTAGTGAGACACCATCCTTTATCTAAACCTTACAAATGAGCTAAAATCAGAAGTATGTTGTTTGTGAAAGGAACAAGGGTTAAAACGCCAAATGTTATTAGAGATGAGTACAGCCAGACTCTGAAGAGGCATAGGCATGTATTTTTCATGTTCCTTTTCCTACTTCAGCTCATCTGTGTCTTTTGCCATGTTTCTACTGAACATGCTGCATCTATGCAATGAATCCAAGTTAATTTTTAATGAGCACCAGGAAAGATAAACTTTTTCATCTGAACTCATCCGAATGCTTGATATCACCATTTAAACTTTTTTACACAATCTGTTGTGGAAGGAGTATTAGCTATTTTGGGACAGACTCTAAGGGAAAATGATAAAATTTGGTTGTTTGTAAAATGTCTAACCAGAATGGTTGGAATAACAACGAGCAGTTTGTGATAGTGAATAATAAAAACAGAATAATTGAAATGCTCAGCAGGTCAGGCAGCATCTGCTGAGCTGAATCTCTACTGAAATATTTGATGTTTTTCACCTCATGCTGGTCAACCTGGGTAGTTTGACTAATTTTCTATTTATTTTTAGGCTTCCAGCATTTTTAGTCTTTAGTATTGCTGAGAGCCTGTGTTATTTGATTCACCAGAACATTGCTTTTGTAGCTGGTCCACTTCTAATATTGTAATCTTAGTGGAGTCCCTGCCATTGTTTGGTCTATCACTAGAGCCATTGTAATTTGCACATGGAAATTTAACTACATGCAGTTCTTTGCTCATCTATTGTATCACCTGTTCATATTTTTTTCCGAATTCTATCCTCATTGATTTCAATTGAATGTCAGAAACTTTATTTGAATTTGCTGTTTCGTGCTATATGAATTTGCTTCTGCTCATTAACTGTTTCCAAACAAGTGCTGGTGTGCCACAATGATTTTGAATTTTTTAAATCAAATTGATTTTGAATGTTTTGCTGCTTAATGCTTCTGAGCTATTTGAACATGTTTCCCATTATGTATCCTGCTTCCGTGGGATGGGTGGGGGAGAACAGAATAATGGAGGAGTGGTGGTTATTCTTCCCTCTCCCAACCTCCTTCCACCATCAAATATTTATTTTAAGTTGTTTCTCTGAAAGTATTTCACACTCCTTTCTCTGCCATCAAAGTCCCAAGCCCCCAAACTCATTTCTGACTGCATCGGCAATATTCATAGACATATTCCTTATTTTCTGCATAACTCTGCAACTCTTGCTTTATTGGCAAAGTATTTTGGAGGCAATTTACAACGTTTAGATCAACTACAATGTTCTACAGTTAGTGATCTGTTACATAAATGTTGTATTTCTACTATTTCCCTCAGCTATCACACTGCAAGTCGTTAATTACAACATGTTAGTATCATTGCTAAATTTTTGTAACCTGCTTAATTAGCCAGTTTTGCATGCCAACGGTTTTCTTCTCTTCCACAGTTATCTATTTCATTATATTTGCCAAGATAGAATAATATACCTGTGTATCACAGATGATGTAAGTATAATTTTTAAAGAAGTCTCCTTTTGGGGGGAATTTGTGACTGGTTAAATGTGTTATGTGTGAAATATATTACAACCAATGCATGTGGGATACATGTGTTCACTTCTGGTGAAACCATTAGTTGGTTGTGTAGTTATTTTGGCTGTTACAAACTGTTTTTTTTATCTTGATATTACTGTTAAATACTGAACATTTTTAAATGTCCTGGCTGACTTTCATTAATGTTGAAGGAAAGGTTCTTCCTTTAGTTGGTGTTGCAAAAGGATTAATGTTGCTTCACTACAGGACAGCTGTAGTGTCCTTTTTAAACGTTTTTGTTTTCAATGCTTAGAGTTTCATTTAAGATGTTGAAACTATTCACTTTGTTTTAAGGATTTTGAACGATCAAGAGCATTTACCTTTCTAAATGAAATAAAGAAACGATTTCAGACCACATATGGTTCAAGGGCACAAACTGCATTGCCTTACGCAATGAACAGTGAATTTTCCAGTGTTTTGGCTGCACAAATGGTGAGTGTATGTCCACCTTCTGTAATCTTTCAGAAACTAGTAAAGGACGATGGTATGTCAATTGAGAAATAGTCTGATTGGGGGGGAAACTGAATACTCAGTCTATTTAAAACATGGATGTGCTTTATCATCCAGTATCTAACTGTCATTTATTCCATTTTATCCATTCTTGTTATTGGCTAAATAATCCCTCTGGATCGACGATGATTTGTTTTTGCCCCAGTTCTGTGGGATCTGAGATTGCTGATGAGGCCAATGTGGGAGTTGCAAAATCTACCATATATTGAGCAGGAGGTTCTCAAGGCAAGCAGGCGATTAGCTGGCAAGGTGGTGCACTCCTTCCAGTTGCATAGACTTCATGCTCCCAAAAAAAGGGCTTGAGGTTCTCCATGCCATCTTCCTTGGGCATTGAGGGGGCCGGGCGACACGGTTGTTGGATGGGCTTTGGTTATTCTAGCAGTCAAAGTACTTATCCTGGATAATTTTGCTGAGGTAATGGGAGTGGAGGCAGGCCCTGATGATCTCCAAAGTGGCTACAGAGATGGTGGATTCTCTTGGTACTGTCTTTCAAAATACAATGTTCTGGAATGTTTTCATGCAGACTGGAGGATAGCAAATCTTCCTCCACTAAGGAAGAAAAATGGTAATCTGTTAGTCTAACATCCATGGTAGAAAGATTGTTGAAATCTATAATAAGCAATTAATACACAGAAAATATTACAATTTAGCATTGTGAATGTGGATGTATGTCTAATTAATTGGAATTCACTGGAGACAGATCTACCAGAAGAAAATGAGGGGATTCAGTGAGTATGGTGAATTTGGACTTTCAGGAGGCTTTCAATAAAATCTGACATGGCTAATATAGTTAAAGCACCTGATATTTGGGATATTGTATTAGCTTGGACTGATTTGGTTAACTGGAAGAATAACTGCATCTCACTTGAAATGCAAGTTAGAAATGTTGAGGTATCAGAGGTTAGTGCTTGGGTCCTGTTAGCAATCTATGGCAACAATTTGGACGAGGAGGTCAAATTTTTAAATTCGCTGATGGTATGGAATCATATGTGAATGATGGTAGTGATGAGGATGCAAATATGCTTCAGGAGGATATAGATAAACCAAGTGAGCGGGCATCACCATGACATATTGTGGGGGGGGGGGGGGGCAACGGAGGTTATCCACATCAGTTTAAAACAAAATTGATCTGCCTGTCAGTCAGTCTTCTGTCCATGTTAGTATCTTTCCTGCAATACCATGGGCTGTTGTTTAGTAGCCTCATATGCAGCATCTTGTCAAAGGTATAATTTAGATGTGGCCAAATTCATGAATGACCAGGGCTCTTGTGTAGTGTCTAGACTTATTGTCTAGTGCTGTACATTCAAAGTGAGACCAAATACCTATTGCCTCTGAGAGTTGTGTGCTTTATAGAGAATCAGCAGTCAACATATAACTTCTCCCATTCTATGCATTGTCTCTTTTCTCCCACTTCCACTGGATGGCAGATGCAGAAACTTGAAAGCACACACCATTAAACTCAAGGATGGCTACTATCCCACTGTTATCAGACTATTAAATGAACACCTTGCTTTTAACCCAACCATCTAGCTCATCCTGACCCTTGTATCTTTATTATCCACCTAAACTGCACTTTCTGTAACTAATACTATATTCTGCATTCTGTTTTTTGCTCTTTGGTTTGCATGCCATTCATACAGATTTCAAAACGCAAGTTTTTCATTTTATTGGTACAAGTCCAAATTGTTACTCTGCTCTTAATGTATTACTTGGATCTTGAGTTTAATGACAGCTATTGTCAATACATTTGACCATTACATTGTGGGTAGGCCTGTACGTATTTTAAGGAGAATGCAATGGACTTGGGGAAGTTGGGTATTGCATTAATAGTGAGATGAAATAAATTGTGGAGGTTGAGTATTAAACAAGATGTCATTGAGGGGGGTTGGGAAATTGCAGACAGGAAAGGGGTAATGATTTGCTCATGGAGTTGGAAAATGTGCTGTTAGAAACCAACCTGTTCAATAGTTACTTTTGTTTGCTTTATTTCAGTAAATAGTCTAGAGGGCATTGAACTACCTACATTGAAGTTGTTTGAACTTCCCCAATAACATTTCAGTAAAATGTCAGGTTATCTTTTAAATATATTGTTACGTATCCTGTAACTGGATCACTTACCAGCAAAGATAGAGAGGTCCGTTGAAGTCTGATGGCACTATTTTTTAGAAGTTTTTATTTATAAAGGGGCACAAAAGTAAGGTTAATACAAACATTCAGATAACATACGTCGTCAATACTCAATCTAAAGCGCAGGTATAGTAATAATCAATAAGAAATAAGCTCTATCGTTGTCTAGGGGTAATATATATTGTCCGATGTAAATATAAAAGTCTCTCGAGGTCACTGCAGTTCCACCAGCTGCCGTCTTTTGGGTGTCGCGGTGGTGCACTTTGTTGGAGGGAGAGAGAGAGAGATAGGTATAGAATGGAACAGTTACCCGGCGGGTTTTCCAACCTTTATGAGTTCGATCCGTCGGAGTCTCGTTGGGGGGGGCGTGGCCGTTCACTTGTGGCCTCTCCTGTAGCTAAAGCCGTTCTTCCGTGGTGAGGTCGCCAATCCCAGGCAAGGAAAGGACGCACACGAGCCCCCCCACCGGCTGTCGCTATTAAACGCTGTCACAGGATTTCTAGCGTGTCTTCTGGTGTGTCTCGGGGCCGTCTTTACAACCCCTCTTTTATCTGGACTCACGGTGTCTCAGATGTCAATCAGGTTGGGATGATGCAATCTCTCTCCGTCTCTCCACCCACGTTGCCCTGAGGGTATACACGTAGTACAGTTCCCAATTCACAAAGGTGTCTCCAAGAGACAATGACCACAGTCGCCAGCTTTTGCCTCGCCGTGAAACGAGGGACACCGCACGTATCTTTCTCTTCTCTTGGGTCATTGACCCCGCCTTCACTAGGGCTCTTGCGATTCTCACAAAGGAGGGGGCTGGGATCATAACAATATATTCTAGTAAAGTTTTCTAAAACTGCACAGATATAAAAATACAACACATAAAATGCTGGAGCAGCTCAGCAAGTCAGACAGCATCTATGGAAATGAATAAACAGTCAACGTTTTGGGCTGAGACCATTCGTTGTCCTGATGGAGAACCTCAGCCTGAAACGGTGACTGTTTATGCATTTCTATAGATCCTGGCTAACCTGAGGTCCCCCAGCATTTTATGTTGTTGCTCTGGATTTACAACATCTACAGACTTACTTGCGTTTAGGCATAAAGTTGAGACTTTTACTGATGACTTGCACTCTGCACTGATTTTTTTATTAACCTTTTTAATGAAGAAACAATTCTTTGCCTTGAGCAGTGTGAGAGGGTCTAATCAAGGTTGATGTTGCATTTAAATTTTGTCAGCATTTATTCACAATGGTTCTCGCCGTACTCTTTAAAACAACTGGTTAAATGTAGGTTACTTGAATGTCATGGATACAAATCTGAGTGTTTGATGGTATTGAATTTGTCACATCTGATTTCAGAAACACTTATCGGAAAACAAGAACTCTGACCGTATTTTGGAGACTCAGACCCAAGTAGACGAGTTGAAAGGAATCATGGTCCGAAAT
The DNA here is from genome assembly GCF_048418815.1 of Hemitrygon akajei. Classification (NCBI taxonomy): domain Eukaryota; kingdom Metazoa; phylum Chordata; class Chondrichthyes; order Myliobatiformes; family Dasyatidae; genus Hemitrygon; species Hemitrygon akajei. Next base: position 54,522,976 of record NC_133133.1, on the reverse strand, counting down.
ATTGGTATGTATGAATATAGAGAGCATTAGTCTTTGTTTTGAAAATCTAGCTTATTTTAATTCTCATGCTAACACCCAGTAATAGGTGCTTAGAAGCAGTTGCTATTATTATTAACATCTCAGAAATATTCCTAAAGCTGGAACTCTAAAGAGCAGCATAACTTATTGTGAAGTGATCCATGGATACTGCCAGTCTGTGGCACTGTCATGTGGTATCATGTAACACTGTAATCAGCTGCTACTGCATATGTGCTATATAACATTGACTCTTAATTGATTTTCATAGTATTAAAATAGCATTGAAATGTATTGAACTGATCCATGTTCTCATCAGTAACTGCTTCCAAATATTTTTGGATAGAAAATGCTGGAAATACTTTGTAGGCTGTACAATATAAATGCAGATGGGAATATGGGGTTTAATTTTCAATTTGATAATCATTCAGTAATTTTTGAGAATTGTCTATTTGAAATGTTAACAGTTTCCTTCATCCCATTGATGAAACCGGAGTTTTTTCATTTCACAATGACAATGTGTGACTCTTTGCTCTCAGATTTGATGTTTTATTCCTTTATTTTCAGTTACTATTCCCACAAAATACTACTTGGCTAAAGATTTTAATAATCAGTGAGCAGCTTGTATTCTACTGGTATATGTATAAAAACAAGACTATGGAGTATTATGACCACATCTAAACAATTGAAACTATTTACTTTCCTATTGCTTAATTTTATTGACCTCGAAAGAGACCTGGCCTTATTTTTAAAATGCATGAATGATGCGTGCTTTCTTTGAACAAATCTTCAGTAAACGTTTAGTTCAGGGAATTTGTAAATATGAGGGGGAGGGGCAAATAAAGAAACTACTCCTAAATTTCTGACATTTATCTTTGATTCATTGCTGATATCCCAAGTTCAACAATTGAATCCATATGTATGCACCATAAGTAAGACTAACATGTACTGCTCACCCCTAAATGACCTTGAGAAACTAGTGGTAAACTACCACTTCTAGTTGTTGCTTTCCTTCTGGTGAAGTCAATTGTGGTAATATCTATAGGGTTTTGCACCCTTTGGGCAGACCATGACTCTTTTTATGTCATGTCACACTGACCCAAGTTTGTGTAGAGCATTATACATCCCCTACCAATGGCACTCCTATTTTTCTCACTTTTTCCAGTAGAATCCTGTTTAACATGGTGAATTTGATAAGGCAGTCTTTGAATACGTTAGAGTAATTATGTGATGCACTTCCACGGTCTCTGCTGCTTCCAAATTTGTTATTTTGTCACCTCTAAGCTCCTTCCTGCTGTATCCCCACAAATCCCCTCACATTTTTAATTTCCATCAGTCTGTAACACGTTTGTTCCAGTGCACCCATCGGTGACCCATGTTACTTCCCACATTACCAGCAGGTTGAATGTTAGTCTTCCTTCTCAAATCCATCTTCATGCTTGTCTTGCTGTAACTTTGCAATTCCTGCTGAATAGTTCAATTTTCTCCTATTGCATCCACTAAGTGTTGTAAATCTGAACTCTTCACAGCATTTAAAGCAAACTAGTTGAATTTGAAATCTGTTAATATCAAAATTTAGTTGTAAACCACCTTGTGGATAAGGGCATAAAAGATTCTGTTCAAACATGTTAATTGATTTAATTAATCTCATGTCACCTCATGACCTTGCAATTTTCCTGTATACAGATTTGGTGGCACAAAGAGGAGAAAAACTGGAATTGCTAATTGACAAAACTGATAATTTAGTGGATGCTGTAAGTATTCAGTACTTTGTAGCTAGCACTAAAATACAAAATTAACATTTGATCAGATTTATCTGGTCAAGATCTTGAAAAACCCATTTAGAGTTGAGAAAGGCAGAGGTGTAGCGAGAGGGGGATAAATATTCATCCTCTAATATCATAATGTGATCTAACAGCATGTGCATGTTGCATTCAGTTTGGAATAGATGAATACAATGCCCAAATGTTAGTTTGGACTTTAATCCTACTGTTAAGACAAATTCCTACCTCATATTGGCCTTTTAATTAAAGGGGGGGGGGGGCAGATTGGAATGTAACATGTGATCATTGGCTTGGAAAAAGTTAATTTTCATTAATGAATCCTTTTATTTTGCCAGTCACCTGAAGCTTGTCTGAGATGCCAAGAATTATCTCAGTGTAGTTAGCTACCACCTCTGGCATCAATTTAAATTTTTGGCTTGGTATCAACAGATCTTCCCTTGAGCTTTAGGAATCTTTGTGGCCAGAAAGCTTAGGTGGAGTGAGGGGTGTGGGGAATTGTAGCTACTAGATTCTACCTTCTAGGTTTGTCTGATCATTGCCTTTCTAATTAATATCTAAATAGTGAAGATGAAGAATTTTTTCTTGTAAAATGTACATGTTAATGGAATTTTTTTTTGCATTGAGTTTCTTAGAATCAATTAAATGCAAATGTTTTTATTTGTAGTCAGTCACATTTAAAACCACCAGCAGAAACCTAGCCAGAGCAATGTGCATGAAAAACCTCAAGCTGACCATTGTTGTTGTGATTGTAGCAATTGTAAGTATTTCTCAATTGTTTATCATGTAGTTCCTTGGATTACCATGTTAATGAATTCTCACTCCTTGATAAATGCTTCCATCTGTAATTTAAGTCATCTCCAGCCTGCTGACTGAGGTGGTTGGAGTTTAGGGGGTAAGTTTAGTTTCTCAGCTGCATTGCTTAGCTTTTAATGATTCCTTATCCCTTTGTGGCTCATTGAATTATTGGCGAAAGGAAAGGTTTAATTTGAATTGAGTCAGCTAGAAGTTCAGTTTCAAATGACCAAATAAAGGAAGAAATCTGCACTTGGCAAACTGAAATTGACTGAAGAGCCTCTTCCATAAATACAGGATGTTCTGAGTTCATAAAACATAATATCAATGCACATTTTCTATCTTTGGTGCTTTTTCTTGGTGTAATTGGTTTCTTTACCTTTTAAATTGAATTTATGGGGAGAACTTCAACATTTTATGCTCTGTTGACAAGGTGTTAATTGTAATTTGCATGTTCCCATTGAGAAACTCCACTATTCTGTCTAAAATGGTTGTTTTCAAATGCAACCTCAATGAGTGCACAAAATAGTATAATTTATATTGATGTCCCCCCCCCCCCTTTGATTTGGGTTATTTTGAACTATCAATGTTTTAATTCCTCCAAACAAGGGTTAGTGTTTAAAGAATGAAGCAGTGAAAAATAAATAATGGCATCAATCATGTGAAGTATCAGTGAGCTTATTTGTTTGTACTATCAACAGATTTGCATATGTAATAGAAGTATTAGTGGTGCTGAAAGATTTCAATTATTCAATGTTAAACCATTTAAGTACCAATAGAAGACCTGTTCAGGCTATTTGGCTTAAGACTTGAAGGAGCTATAGTATAAATCATTAATACCACAATGCAGTGGTGTATGTCATTCAAAAATATAGTGAACAATTTGTGGCTATTTGTTTTCCTACTTTTGGCTTCACCAAGGTGTTGCTCATCTGTATTGTTTAGCAAAAACCAAAAGCTGGGCAGTGTATGGGGGATGGGGGGAGGGAACCTGTGATTAAAACTTGCATTTTTATCGGTGAAATATTTTGTATTGCAGGTTGTCATTTACATCATAGTTTCAGCAGCTTGTGGCGGCCTCTCATGGCCAACCTGCGTGAACTAGGAACCCATTTTATTAGTTGGAGGGAAAATCTGAAAAAAAAAGTTTTAACCACTGCACGAGGATTTCATTAGAGATCTATGTGTAATAGTTCATCTCAGCCTCCAAATATTATGCATTTAAAAGGCTCTAGTTTCTGCTTGCCTTATTTCTGACATTTTTATACTTTTCATATTAATTGAAGAACTTGCTGCATTAAAACTGAAACACAAATCCATATTTTATTCAGTGACTGAAATAAAATTGTAACTTTTTTTTAAGTAGTTCATTTTGAATCAATCGGTTTAGCACTTTTCTAAAATGGTGTTGCATATTGTCACCCTCCTTTTGAATAGCACTGAGATAATTAGGATCTGTTGTTTTCCCTTGCACCACCTCTTCCTCCACCATCACTTTTGCCCAGTAAAATCTGATGCAAAATCTTGAATTATCTGGATGGAAATGGATAATGATAATATTTCTCAGCCTTCAAGAGGGTGCTAACTATTTGGTCACGTCTAACTACAAAATGGGGAACCATATTGCTAAATAGCTTTGTTTCACAATTGGGAAAATGTATATAAAGTGTTGCATATCTTCAGAAACAGTTATAAAGCATTTAGAACTATTAGCAGTCATTTTAGTTGTAAATTAATGGCAATTGTTACTAGCCTAATGTAAAAATGTAAATTTCTTATGCCAATCACATAGCCAGTATTTATGTACAGGACACCAGCAAAGTATAACAGGTGTAATACAAGTACTGTAGTGATTGTGTACACAGCTTAATTGTAATGCTGCTGAATGCAGAGCTTTTGCTAACTGAACTTGTTTGTAAATTTTTTTACGGTCTACATTGTGTACTTGTTTGTGCTGTTTTGATCCTTGTTTAGGCAATGACAGTGCCAATGTTTAAAATAAACTTTGAACCTGAACTAGCTTCAATCTTTCTAGAATGACTTCAGGATGCAGTTTTTGCATGTTTCTGGACTGAAAAGGTATAAAATTCCATTTTGTAACAATGAAAGAAGTTCTTGTCAATACAAATCACTGACCTTTCAGTGGATGGAGAACATCCAAGTGCTTGTACTTTTATTGATATTTTGGTTTGGGGGGAGGGGAGGAGTGGGAGACTGCCTCTCCCTCTAAGATCTAGGTTTGCAGCATTTTCAATGAAGATCACTAATTTTCCTATGCCCTTGGGAGTGAAAAGTCTGGGTGGTTGTGGATAGGAACAATTTTGTTTGCATGTGGATAAAATGAGCAACCTGAGTTGGCTCCGAGCTAAACTTTGCTTATTATAATTCCATTCCCATTGCATAAATTAACACTGCTGTAATTCCATCAGATCTCAGATTATAAAAAGGACCTTTATTAGATCATTAATTTATATCAACAAAATACTTTTGTTTATTGCTATTCCAATCAATGAGTAAATACATTGGAGGAAATGGTTAATTGATCCATGTTGGGCTCAGAAATGTGTATATTGTTTTGTATCCAGTTTAAAATAACAATTCTCAAACTCTTGGTCCATACTTTAGAAGCATTGCTTGAGAGCTTTGCCAAGTATAAATAATAAAGCTGCAACTGTTTTCTGAACACTTTCCACAATACCTTGAGCTTGTATATTAGCCGCATGTTTAAGAACACTCTCCTTTTTGAGTCATAGGCTATGTCACAATTTGTGAATGAGCAGTCTTATCTTTGCCTTTTAATGAGCACAAATTTACATAGAGGGGTTAGAAATCTCACGGCAAGAATATTATTTAAATCACTAGCTGTTATTTGTTTTACCCAGATTCGAGCTCTGGTTCCTCTTTATACTTCTGAATAGATTTCAAATAGGGTGTAGAGCTAAAGAACCTGAGTATAAAGCATTTTTAAATTATAGGATAATGTGTTCATGCTATTATACTTTAAATATTCTGTCATTTGTGTCATCATGAATTTACTATTAGCAAAAAAAACTATTGCATCTCCCATCCCACACCAGCCTTAAAGGATAAGAATTCAGGTTGCTGTCCAAGTTATAAAATTGCACAAAATGTGAATGTATTAAATGAAATTCTAGAATCTTACTATTGTTAACATATTAGGTCACAGTTGTAATATATAAATTGTTTCCGCTCTGTATAAGATGCTGTTGCACTTTGCATTGTATCAGATGGTAAAAATAAATTATTTAAACATAACAGTTTGTTTTGTCACATTTTTGGTAAAACAAATGAATTAACAAAATACAATTGCAGCCAATGTCAATGTAAACATGACTGTACAGCACATTTCACCGGAGAATTTGTTTCAAGTGTTGTCCAGTGCTACTGTCATTGAAACATTACCAATTAACATTTCAATGTTTTCACTGGGTGCCAGGGTAGCATAGCAGTTAATGTGGTGCTATTACAGCTTGGGTCATTGGGGTTTCATTCCAGTTCCATTTGTAAGGAGTCATCTGTGGAAAGTGTGGTTTACCTTGGGCATTCAAGTTTCATCCTGCAGTCCAAAGACCCACTGGGTAGGTTAATTATTTTGTAAATTGGCCTTTGATTAGGTTAAGGTTAAATCAGGGTTGCTGGAGCAGCATGGCTCAAAGGGCTGGAAAGGCCTATACTGTGCTGTATATGTATATCATCATTATGTGCTGTATCATACGGTGTAGGTGATCATGGTCTTCCTTCTCTATCCATGACCATGATTGTTCTTGACAAGTTTTTCTACTGAAATGGTTTGCCATTGCCTTCTGGGGTAGTGTCTTTAAAGGTGGGTGACCACAGCCATCATCATACTCTTCAGAGGCTGTCTAATTAGTGTCAGTGGTTGTATAACCAGGACTTGTGATATGCACCAGCTGCTCCCGTGGCTTCATGTGACCCTGATTGATGGCTAAGCAGGTGCTACACCTTGCCCAAGGGTGACCTGCAGGTTAGTGGAGGGAAGGAGCACCTTGCACATCCTTCGGTAGGAATGTATCTCCACCCTGCCACATATGAATAACATAACTTTTAATATACTGATTAAATACATTTGAAATTCTGCACTAATCAGTGACATTGAATGTTTAGGTTTTTGTGTTTAAGACTATGTGGTCTGCTGTTGAAAGGGGTTATAATTTAAATTGTAGAATGTATGATCATTGTGGAATTATCAATTTTAATGTGTGGTTAATATTTAGGTGCTTAAGTTTTGAGTAATTGAGCTACTTTAAGTTGTCTATTTAAATGATAAACCAATTTCATTGGGTCTGTAATGCGGCATCAATATGATTGCAGTTTTGCTTAATGCTCTGACCTCTGGATGCCTGTTTACATGGCTTAAAAGATCTCTACAATCCTCAGTGTGCAAATTGTTTATAACAAGCTTCAAATTTTAAAAATCATTTTGTAAGGAGACCTGTACCCAATTGTGTGGCTGGTGGCTTAAAAATTTGTTCAGTTCATGATGCCATGTCAAATTTCCCTTAAGCTGAAGATGTTTAAAATTGCATTGAAAGGTTTAACTTTTGGCTTCTGTATATATTTGTTCATGTGCTTATTTTGCAACTTTTGCCTCAAAAACTTCATTCTGTGGCACATTGGCATCACATTGATTTTTTTTATATACCTCATATACCGTCTGGGTAGTCTCCAGCCCCCTTGGTACGAACATCGAATTCTCCAACTTCCGGTAATTCCCTCTCCCTTCCCCCATCCCACCTTCACTGTCTCCTAGCTGCCTATCACCTCTCACGATGCTGCTGCTTTCTACTACCCATAGTGCTTTCCCCTTGCATTCCCTTCTTCACCTCTCCTGCCTATCCATTCCCTGTTTCCCCTCCCCCACCCCTTGATCTTTCCTCAGATTAGTTTTCCACCCTCCCCCCACCTTCTTTATGGGGCCCTGCCCCCTCCTTCAGTCCTGACGAAGGGTCTGAGCCCGAAATGTTGACTGCTCAATTCAACAGATGCTGCCCGACCTGCTGAGTTCATCCAGCTTGTTTGTACGTGTTGACATTGATTTTTATATTGGTGGCTTGTTTAAATTCAGTTTGAGTAATAACAGTAGAAAATTTATGCCTTTCTGAGTAAGGTGCCAAATAAAAATATTAATTGCAGTTCATCAATATTTAAAGTTGCTGTAAGAATTAGAAACATACAAAACCTACAGAACAATACAGGCCCTTTGGCCCACAAAGTTGTGCTGAATATGTCCCTACAGTAGAAATTACTAGGCTTACCTATAGCCCTCTATTTTTCTAAGCTCCATGTACCCACGTAAAATCCTCTTAAAGGACCCTATCATATCCGCCTCTATCATCGTTGCCGGCAGCCCATTCCACACACTCACCACTGAGTTTTTTTTTTAAAAACTTGCCCCTAACATCTCATTACCTACTCCCCAACACTTTAAACCTGTGTCCTCTTGTGGCAACCATTTCAGCCCTGGAAAAAAGCCTCTGACTATCCACACGATCAATACCTCTCATCTTGTACACCTCTATCAGGTCACTTCTCATCGCTCCAAGGAGAAAAGGCTGAGTTCACTCCAACTAATCTCATAAGGCATGCTCCCTAATCCAGACAACATCCTTGTAAATCTCCTCTGCACCCTTTCCATGACTTCCACATCCTTCCTGTAGTGAGGTGACCAGAACTGAGCTCAGTATTCCAACTGGGGTCCGATCTAGATCCTAACTAGCTGCAATATTACCTCTCAGCTCCTAAATTCAATTCCATGATTGATGAAGGCCAATACACCATATACCTTCTTAACCAGAGTCAATATGTACAGCTGCTTTGAGTGTCCTATGGACTCGGACCCGAAGATGTCTCTGATCCTCCACACTGCCAAGAGTCTTACCATTAATACTATATTCTGTCATCATACTTGTCCTACCAAAATGAACCTCTTCACACTTATCTGGGTTGAACTCCATCTGCCACTGCTTAGCCCAGTTTTGCATCCTATCAATGTCCCACTGTAACCTCTGCCAGCCCCCCATACTATCCATGACACCTCCATCCTTTGTGTCACAAGCAAACTTACTAACCCATCCCTTTACATCCTCATCCAGGTCATTTATAAAAATCACAAAGAGTAAAGGTCCCAGAGCAGATCCCTGAGGCACTCCACTGGTGATTGACCTCTGCAGAATATGACCCATCTACAACATCTTGCCCTTCTGTGGGCAAGCCAGTTCTGGATCCACAAAGCAATGTCCCCTTGGATTCCATGCCTCCTCACTTTCTCAGTAAGCCTTGCATGGGATACCTTATCAAATGCCTTGCTGAAATCCATATATGCTACATCTACTGCTCTTCCTTCATCAATGTGTTTAGTTACATCCTCAAAAAATTCAATCAGGCTCATAAGGCGTGACCTGCCTTTTACAAAGCTATACTGACTACTCCTAATCATATTATATCTCTCCAAATGTTCATAAATCCTACCTCTCAGGATTTTCTCCATCAACTTACCAACCACTGAGGTAAGATGCACTGGTCTATAATTTCCTGGGCTATCTCTACTCTTCCTTGAATAAAGGAACAACATCCGCAACCCTCCAATCCTCCGGAACCTCTCCCATCTCCATTGATGATGCAAGGATCATCGTCAGAGGCTCAGCAATCTCCTCCCACAGTAGCCTGGGGTACATTTTGTCTGGTCCCACGGCTTATCCAACTTGATGCTTTTCAAAAGCTCCAGCACATCCTCTTTCTTAATATCTACATGCTCAAGCTTTTCAGTCTGCTGCAAGTCATCACTACAATCACTAAGATCCTTTTCCATAGTGAATACTGAAGTAAAGTACTCATTAAGTACCTCTGCTGTCTCCTCCGGTTCCATACACACTTTCCCACTGTTATACTTGATAGGTCCTATTCTTTCACATTTTATCCTCTTGCTCTTCACATATTTGTAGAATGCCTTGGGATTTTCCTTAATTCTGCCCGCCAAGGCTTTTACATGGCTACTTCTGGCTCTCCTAATTTCCTTCTTAAGCTCCTTCCTAGTAGCCTTATAATCTTTTAGGTCTCTAACATTACCTAGCTCTCTGAACCTTTCATAAACATTTTTCTTGACTAGATTTATTACAGCCTTTGTACACCACGGTTCCTGTACCCTACCATAACTTCCCTGACTCAGTGGAATGCACTATACAGAACTACACAAATATCCCCTGAATATTTGCCATATTTCTTCTGTACTTTTCCCTGAGAACATCTGTTTCCAATTTAAGCTTCCAATTTCCATCCTGATAGCCTCATAATTCCCCTTACTCCAATTAAACGCTTTTCTAACTTGTCTGTTCCTATCTCTCTCAAATGCTATTGAAGGAGAAAGTGATCATAATTCTATCTCCAAAATGCTCTCTCACTGAGAAATCTGCCACCTGACCAGGTTTATTTCCCTATACCAAATCAAGAACAGCCAGTCCTCTTGTGGGCTTATCTACATACTGTGTCAAGAAACCTTCCTGAACACACCTAACAAACTCTACCCCTTGCTCTAGGGAGATGCCGATCAATATTTGGGAAATTAAAATCTCCCATCATAGCTCTTATTATTACACCTTTCCCGGATCTGTTTCCCTATCTGCTCCTTGATATCCCTGTTACTATTAGGCAGCCTATAAAAAACACAGTAAAGTTATTGACCCTTTCCTGTTCCTAACCTCTGAGACTCTGTGGACAATCCCTCCATGGCATTCACCTTTTCTGCAGCTGTGACACCATCTCTGATCAACAGTGCCAAGCCCCCACCTCTTTTGCCTCCCTCTCTGTCCTTTCTGAAACATCTGAAACATCTTTAAAAACATTTTTTTTATCAGTTCCTTAGCAATTCCACCAAGTTAAACTTGGAGCAAAGTGAAACTGACGTTGAAATGTCCTAGTTGTAGGCTAAAAGTTTCTGGATCTAAGAGCTAATGGAAAAATGCTCACTTAGAATTAGAATGCAGGAAAATATAGTGGAGATAGAGGGGACTGACAGGAAGAGAAGTCCTTAATATCATTTTAGGAGCTATGTGTTCATTTTCTGTCTGCATTGTATTTTGTAGAATGTTTATGGTAATCTGTAATATATGGGTTGGGAGTATGGTAGAGGCAAATGAGTAGTTGCGTATACAAGCTTTGTCTTGTCTTAGCCTAATTGGTTAGAGACAGCTAGGAATGATTTTTTTTGTTGACCACTTAAATTTGCTAATATTTACCAACCAGATCACTTAGCATGCTTACTTTGTTAATTTGAATGCTTATGCTATTGGACTTCAACTTAAACCGTTATATTTCTAACTTAGTTTTGTTAGATTTTTATTGCTACAAGATTGTTTGTCTTTGCTGGTTTCATAATAAAGGATCGAACATACCTTTTATCAATTTGGAAATTCATTATTTGGAAGCAGTGTTGAGTACCCTGGCTAAGTGTCTCAGCAGTTTTATCGACAAAAAAGTGATAGTTATACCAAACGAACACCAATCTAGAGCCAAAGATTGCCTTGGACCCATTCAAAATTGGAATCACAACAGTGACAACATGTCAGAAACAGGAGCAGCTTGCAGCAGGATTATCTGTGACCTTTTGTTGGCTCGTGCTGTCTTTATGATTTAAAGAGTTTTAAATGGTCAGTACTGCCTGCCTATTGAGGACAATTGCTTGATCATGTGGTGTTTGCCTAAGTTTTCATTGCTTTGTTTTATTGAAGTGCTGAAATTTTCTTGTTGCCAATATTTGAATTGAAGGCTGCGTTAAGTCTGCTGTAAGTGCTGTGAATGTGTGGGCAGTTAGTTTGACCACATTTATTAAATCTAATATCATCAGTGCTGCAGGCAAATGAGTTAATTGCATTACACAACTAGAGAAAGTAACACGGGTGTATCAAAGCATGGACTTGCTGCCAATGACCCTGCAAATGAAAGATTAAAGCTAAGGCTAATCCAACTGAAAGTCTTTAAAAGGTGTATGAAACAAACGTGAACAAAATTAAGTTTAATACCATCAATTAGTGGTCTTGCGAAAATCAAATGCCTTAAGTGTAATCTCATCATGAGGACTTGACTAATTGCTGTGAAACTGTCGCTAAGCAACATCACAGCTAATCTCATTATTTCCCAAAGCCAAACAAGAAAAAACAGAGCTAAGGTTTTTAAACATTGATCATCATTGCAGTGCATTGATAGAGGATACAAAACAATGGTTGAACCAAACGTGTTCCAGCGAAGGTCACTTTGCTGTAACATGTGACTGTTTCACGTTCCATCAATGTTTCTCAAATTCCAAAGCATTAGACAATGTCTAATGTCAGCACTTGAAACTCTGCTGCAGGAAGAAAATCCTTATCTACTACCTCTGCATGCATTAAAATAGGCTTATTTCAGTGTACTAATTGCACATGAGCAATTATTGAAAAACAAATGTGTTGGAGGAGCAAGATAGCATCTACAGAAAAGGAAAGAACAGATTAAGTTGGAGGAAATTACTGCTGCATATATGGCTAAAGTTAATGTGCTAAGGGCTTCAAGTACAGTGAGTGTTAAGTGTTCCAGCAGGGCAGCCCTATTGTGAGTTTGAAAAGGCACAAAAAAATACAAACACCCAATGACAAGCTCACTTATTCATTCCTCATTTGTCTGTGAAACATAAACAAGACCCTCCAGAGATAGGTCTGGGTGTCTACTATCAGCCTGCATGAATGAGGTACTCTGAGCCTGTCATGTCCAACAGCTCAAAGTGCTCACGGAAGCACTCTTGTTTTAAGTGATGGAGGTCAAAATTGTAATATTGATATTATGAGGAAGCAAAATAAAACAGCAACCTTATTGGTACAACAGCACATTTCATCTTTGCCTAAAAGATTCAAATTTTCAATGGAGATTTATTGCTGTATCGTGTTTTCATGAGGGTTTTTGTAAGCAGTGAAAGCAAGAATGACAGTTCCAGTGACTGCCTTTATTTCCATGAACAGTACACTAGAGGTCACCCTAGAGTACTTGTCTGAAGTTGCCAGCATGCTGAGCCTAAGAAAGGATATCAAATAGTTAAGGTTTCACTGCAGGAAAATTTTGGTAAAGAACAGAAATTGCATCCGCCTACATTCAAAAGGCTCGTGTACCTAACAAATGTAAAGATGTGAAAACTCTTCAAGACTACAGTCTTTTAGGCTGTTGCAATGCCATGGAAGAAGTGAAGTACATGCATGAGATGGACATGCCTGTAAATATGCTGATTGTCATAAAGAAATGGCCTTGTAAGCTGGGGAATTAACTGCAAAAAAAAGCCACAACAGTAGGATTACTTGCACTTAAGTTGTCTTTTATAGAAAGGCAGGTAAAGATTGTTACATACATGCCATTTAGGAATATACAGGATGCTACCTCACTGGCAATAAACAAAGGTGTTGTAGCGGTGTGCTACACGCAGCGCTAAAATAATGACACGGAGTCGGTAAACTGCAATCAAAGAATGTTTTATTCGAACTTCACAGCCTTGCTTTAAAGTCCCCCTCATCCCGCCCTCCCCGGGCGCGGATGGTCCAAGAGACACGTACTCACAAACCCCCGCAGGCTTTTTCCCTTTGTTGCGGACCTGACCTTTGTGCCTGCACGCTGGCTAATTGTGAGCCGGTTCGAGTGTGCTAGTAAGTGGGTCGCCACATAACCCCCCCCAGAACCGGCGATACACCCCCCAATGTCCACAGTCTGGGCCGGACCCTGTTTGGGAGGTTGGCCTCTGCGCCACGGTGCCGGAAACTCGACCGGTTGCGCCAGGTCCACGTGGGCCAGTTTGAGTCGGTCCACCGTGAAAACCTCCTCTCTCCCCCCAATGTCCAGCACGAATGTGGACCCGTTGTTCCGGAGCACCGTAAACGGCCCCTTGTAGGGCCGTTGCAGCGGTGGCCGATGCCCGCCCCGTCGTACAAACACAAACTTACAGTTCTGCAGGTCTTTGGGTACGCAGGTCGGGTTCTGCCCATGCTGCGAAGTGGGTATGGGGGCCAGGTCACTGAACCTCTCGCGTAGTCTGCCCAGGACTGCTGCGGGTTCTTCCTCTTGCCTCCTTGGGGCTGGTATGAACTCCCCGGGGACGACCAGGGGTGCGCCGTACACCAACTCGGCCAACGAGGCGTGCAGATCGTCTTTGGGCGCCGTGCGGATACCGAGTAGGACCCAGGGAAGCTCATCCACCCAGTTAGCTCCTCGCAGGCGGGACATGAGAGCCGACTTTAGGTGACGGTGGAAACGCTCCACTAGTCCGTTCGACTGTGGGTGGTAGGCAGTTGTGTGGTGCAGCTGTGTCCCCAAAAGGCTGGCCATAGCTGACCACTGGCTGGAGGTGAACTGGGCGCCTCTGTCGGAGGTAATGTGGGCCGGTACACCAAAGCGGGACACCCAGGTGGTGATCAGTGCCTGGGCGCAAGATTCGGAAGTGGTGTCGGTGAGCGGGATTGCCTCTGGCCATCTTGTGAACCGGTCCACGATAGTCAGGAGGTGCCGCGCTCCGCGTGACACTGGCAGGGGGCCCACGATATCCACATGAATGTGGTCGAAACGCCGGTGGGTGGGGTGGAACTGCTGTGGCAGAGCTTTGGTGTGCCGCTGCACCTTGGCCGTCTGGCAGTGCATGCACGTTCTGGCACATTCACGGACCTGCTTGCGGAGTCCGTGCCAAACAAACCTGCTGGAGACCATCCGGATGGTAGTGCGGATGGAGGGGTGCACCAAGTTATGAATGGAGTCGAAAACGCGTCGTCGCCAAGGTGTCGGGACGACGGGACGGGGTTGGCCAGTGGTGACGTCACAGAGTAGGGTCCTCTCACCTGGGCCTACGGGGAGGTCCTGGAGCTGCAAACCGGAGACTGCGGTTCTGTAACTCGGGATCTCCTCATCTGCCTGCTGTGCCTCTGCCAGCGCCTCAAAGTCTACCCCTGGGGAAAGGACGTGAAGGTTAGGGCGAGAGAGCGCATCCGCCACGACATTGTCCACGATGGACGCCCCACTCACCTTCTTGGCGTTCCACAGCAAGTCCGCCCGGGCAGCCACCTTCCAGGGGTCGCTGAAATCCACGTCGGACAGCAGCAGGCGTATGTCCTCGGGCAGCTGCTCTAGGAATGCCTGCTCAAACATGAGGCAGGGTGTGTGTCCGTCAGCCAGAGACAACATCTCGTTCGTTAAAGCTGATGGAGGTCTGTCTCCCAAGCCATCCAGGTGCAGTAAACGGGCAGCCCGCTCGCAGCGTGACAGTCTGAAAGTCCTTAGGAGCAGGGCTTTGAATTCCGTGTACTTGCCATCCGCAGGGGGAGACTGTACGAACTCCGCAACCTGGGCCGCTGTGTCCTGGTCGAAGGAGCTCACCACGTAGTAGTAACGGGTGTCCTCTGAGGTTATCTGCCGAACGTGGAATTGGGCTTCTGCTTGCTGGAACCATAGGTGAGGTCGCAGCGTCCAGAAGCTTGGCAGTTTCAACGAAACCGCATGAACAAATGCGGCGTCGGTCATCTCCAGTCCAAAAATCGTTTGGACTGTTGGGGTCACCAATTGTAGTGGTGCGCTACACGCAGCGCTAAAATAACGACACAGAGTCGGTAAACTGCAATCAAAGAATGTTTTATTTGAACTTCACAGCCTTGCTTTAAAGTCCCCCTCATCCCGCCCTCCCCGGGCGCGGATGGTCCAAGAGACACGTACTCACAAACCCCCGCAGGCTTTTTCCCTTTGTTGCGGACCTGGCCTTTGTGCCTGCACGCTGGCTAATTGTGAGCTAGTTCAAGTGTGCTAGTAAGTGGGTCGCCACAGTGTAAACAAAACCAAGTCACAATTTTGTTCTAAGGCTTAAAGGAAGCAGTTTTGCAACTGCTGTAGCCACTGAGAAGTAAAGCTAAGACCGAACCTGGAACTAATGGAAGGGAAATGATCTCATCAGTCCAGCGTTGGTCTGTTCTGCAAGGATGAACATACACTGGATTCAGGACCTCACTTGAGAAAAGAGCTGGTAGTGCAAAGATTGCCTTCCTAAAAGAAAATGGTGTCTGCTTTGGCTGTTTGTGTACAGGACACATCAGCAAGGATTGCAGGAGGTGCTTGCCACGTAGGGTGTACAGCAGCAAGCATCCCAGCATACTTTATATTCACTCTAATGAAGAGGGTGCAGAATCAGAACAAGACATAAAAGAAACAGACACAGCAGTGAGGAGTGCTCTGGTATCTAATGGCCTTGCAGGGGCAGCAATCATGATTGTAAACTTCCCATAGTTCCAGTACAAGTGGTGTCTAAGAAGGGTAACAAGACAGTGGTTACTTAATGCTTTCCTAGATCACTGTTTTACACAGCGAGTCTCATGAACAAGCTCAACCTCACAGGAAAAAGGGCGTGCATTCTCTTATGACTGTGGGTCAAGATGGCAGCATAGTTAGATGCAGTGGCCTCTTGGGGACCAACCAAAGATTTGTTTTCTCTTTTTTTATGATTGCAAGACTACTGGACTCCAGAAACTTCAGGTACAGCAAGTCTACCACATCAGTGATCTCCTAGTTCATCAGAGGAGTCAGTCGGCATGCAGACCGAGTTGCCTGTAATTCAAAGGCATCGGACCGGTTTGTGCACGAAGGCAGCATGCAGTGTAATGTGGGTAATTGTCCTGGACATTTCTCTTGGGATCACAAGACTCTGGATATTGATAATGTAAGTTGCCACAAGCCTGCTTCTCTTTGGGGAGACAGGTGGTGTGGGAGCTGTGTAGCTTCAGTTACAGCGAGGATGAGGCCTCAAGTCACAAGCTTGCCTGCTACTGCAGTCCAGGTGAGGAGACACCGGCGGCAGTGTAGCACTTGGTTGGGGACTGGCCCCCTCCTGTCAGCGCTGCCCCAGTGTTCAATTAGTGGAATAATGGGTTGATTCATTGGGAACCCTATTACCAATTTGTGGGACATGTCACTCAGGATCTTTTTTTTTGTGTGACTTGTCTTTATTTCTGTTTTGAATGTGCTGTATAAGTTTTTGCACCTTGGCCCCAGAGGAATGTTGTTTTGTTCAGCAATATCAATGTATAGTTGATTAACTAAACTTGATTTGAAGAGAACATCGTGAGTAGCCACATAGGTTCAGGACTGGAAACGGCTGGCTTAGATGGTGAAAATGATTGTGAACCGCCTGTCCACAAATGGAACATTTCATGACAGAGGGATTTCCAGGGATGGTCTCACCTGAATAGTGTCCATTTGCCAGAGGCCATTTCAGAAATTGAGCTGCTGTAGAAACAAATGTGCCTAAAGTATTGGAACCATTGCAGTAATTCAATGTTAATGATGGACTCTATGCAAGAAAGAAGGGGTCTCAGCCCAAAACAGTGAATGCTCACTCTCTTACATAGATGCTGCCTGACCTGCTGAGCTCCTCCAGAATTTTGTGTGTGTTGCAGTTTGAACAATGTTGGGTTGGACTGTGAATGGACCATTGAAAGGGGACCATGGTGATGGAAGATTCTGTGTGCATAATCAGAACTGACAGGTAACCGGATCTCAGGTTCAAACTTAGGTGAGATTTGACAGCAGCAGTTCAAGGCAGACTTCCCTGAATGCAGTCAGGAGGAACAACCTGGTTTGTCAAAAGATCAAGAGTTCATGGAACCAGTTATGAATTTTGCAAACCTGGTGGATGGCCACTACCAGATCAGTTTCTTTGAGAAAGAAAAATGTAAGTAATTATAAGTAATAGGAAGATTGCTAAGTGGTGTTCTAAATCTAAGGAAGAGGTGTCGTCGCCAAAGGTTATGCTGGAAGACTGCCAGCAGAGTATCTGGCAAGCAATGATGAGAAAGTCTGGTATATTCCACATAGTGTTTGAGTTTGCCTGTGAAGCAACTTTTCAGGGAATATCACTTGCTGCTCAGCTTTTACAGTAACCAGCTCTTTCTAGCTTACTGATTGGAGTCTTAACCAGATTCAGAAAAGAACCAATGGTGATCATGGCAGATATCATGGCATTTGGATTTGAATCAAGATATATCTTCAGTAGAGAGAGCACTGAGTGTGCAATGGTGCATTCAGTTTGATACTTTCAAGTTTAAGATCATGATCCCAGATAGACCACTCACCAGACAGGGCATCCTCTCCATAGTTACATCTTTGATCCTTTCTGAATCTTGAGTCTAATATCCAATGAGATTTACGTAAGAAAGGGTTTGGCTGGGTTTACACTACGAACAGCAGTTGCTCATGAGTGGACAAGCTGGTGGAAGACTTCAAGGTTGTTAGATGTTTGAAACCATTGGACTTTGGAGAAGTTACTGCTACACAGTTACACCACTTTACAGATGCCAGGGAAGATAGCCATGGAGCAGGGACCTACCTATCATTGAACAACACGTGCACTTATCTTGGGGAAATCTAAGGTACCTCCATTGATGTCATTTTCCATCCTTCGTATGGGGCTGACTGCTGCTACGATTTCAAGCCATACCGGCATATTGTGGAGGAAGGAATTGCACATGCAGCTTCAGACTCGATGTTCTGGACTGATAGTACTTCTGTACTGAAATATATCAAAAATTGAGCTTCTGGGTCCTGAACCTTTGTTCCAAACAGTTTCATTACCTCTTAAAAATTTTGTGGGTGCGCCCACCCGCCCTTAACTCCTGGTGGAGTTGTTGGGGCACCGTCATGACAAGCTTTTTTCACTGATCTTTTTGCTGATTGCTCATCGTATGGCGTGTCTTGGGCATCTGAAATCTGGCGGAGCCCTTCCCTCTGCAGGTTGTTTTTTTTTACGAGGTTGAGTTGTTAGCTCGATACTCAACCCAGGCACAGATGGAGAGCATGCTAGGGAGCTGGTCGGATTTGAACTCAGGACCTCTCGTTCCGAAGTCCAACGCTGATGCCACTACACCACCAGCCAGTTAAAAATTATATATATATTTTTTCTTTTACATTATCTTTAATTATTTCATATATATATTTGGTGTGATTGATTTACTTATTTTTCTTTCTATGTTATGTTTTGCATTGTACTGCTGCTGCTAAATTAAATTTCAATGACAGTAAACCCGATTCAGAAGGTCTCACAAGCATCTCAAGGGAGGTAGCAAACGTTACAAACAACCCCGCAGGCGTGGACTCTAGGCAGTTGAAGATGAAAGCATTCCTGAAGAATGAGACCAGGGCGTCAGGGATTCAGTATCTTCAGCCTGAGAGTAAATGGCTTGTGAATCCCTATTGTTCTGGAGAACTTCTGCTAGATGATCTGGAAGTCAAGAGGAGTGTTACAATGAATGCCATACAGATTGGAGTGGTGGACACAGTAATGCATATAATCCATTACTGCTCTCCTATGACCTGTTTGAAGACAGTGGCCTGGACTCCTAGATATATGAACCTGTTCTTGTTTCTTAGTTAGAAGAGGAAGTAAGTGAACATTGCTCTTGCTCACTCTGACTTGGATGACAAACGAGGGTATTCTTCAGGGAGAGAGAGAGAGAGCTAAAGATTGAGAAAGCCAAAGGACAAATGAGCCAAGACTGTGTCTCAGTGGAGGAGTTCAGACAGGCTGAAATGGAGATGAAACACGAGGAAATCTGCAGATGCTGAAAACTCAAGCAACACACACAAAATGTTGGTAGAACACAGCAGGCCAGGCAGCATCTACAAGGAGAAGCACTGTCGACGTTTCAGGCGGAGACCCTTCGTCAGGACCGAAACGTTGACAGTGCTTCTCCTTATAGATGCTGCCTGGCCTGCTGTGTTCCACCAGCATTTTGTGTGAAATGGAGATCACTGGGTTTTGCCAAAGAAAAATTTCCAGATGAAATTTCAAGTTTGCAAAGGAGAGAAGGTGTGAAATGGAACAGCCATGTTTTCAAGCTCAATTTTGTACTTGAAGATGTCTTGAGAGTTGATGAATGGCTTAGTAGGGCAGCTATGCCTGGAGAGGGTAAACATCCTGTTAAACTGGCAAAGGGTCTTCATATCTCAGACCTCATTCTGGAGCATGGACATCAAGAGGTGGAACAATGTGACTGTAACCACGTTCTCCAGGTTGCATCAAAAATACTGGATTCCCAGTACTAGTACTGTACTGTACTGCTAGAAGAATCCTGTCTGTTTGGCGACGTTGCACACAGCTCCAGGATGCCAGCACATGGCAGATCTACCTCTGGACAGGGTCTTTCCAGATGAACCTCCGTTTAAACAGAAGTGGACTACCTTGGACCTTTTGAAGTGAAGAGCAGAAGGAGTATGGTGAAGAGGTATGGATCATATTCTAGCTATATGTGAGCTGTTCACATTGAAGTGACATCTTCTTCAGACACAGATTCCATTGTTAATGCACTTCAATGCTTTATAGCAAGACAAGGACAAGTTTGTGAACTGCACTCTGATAAGGTGATAAGCCGAGTGTGAGTTGCAAGAATCATTCACAGATCAATGATGTCCTCCTTTGAAAAGGAATTGTGGATTTTTAACCTGTTGGCTGGTTCACATCCTGAGGAACATGGAAAAACTTGCTCAGGTCTGTGCGAAAGGTCCTGTGCAAGGAAGTACAGAATCTTGGTGAGGAGGGTTTCCACACAGTTCTTTGAAATAGAGGCTATTATCAATGGTCACATAATTACTAAATCATCTTCCAATCCCAATGATTTGGAAGTACCAACATACAACCATCTGTTGTTTCTGAAGACCTCACCATCCTTGCCACCAGGAAGGTTCCAAAATTAGGACAATTATGCTTGTTGTAGATGGAACCAGGTCCAATACCTCAAAGGAGCATTTACCACAGTTACAGGATTAGAAATGGTCAGGTACAAAATGCAGTTTCATTCCAGGAGACATTGTGCTTATAGTTGACAGCACAGCACCTCGAAACTCATGAGTTGTGGGAAGAGTCATTTGAGTCTTTCCAGACAGAAAAGGATTTGTGCAGCAGGTGCACACCAAGGCCAGTTCTCTCGCCAAGCCTATAAGATCTGTCTTCTGCAGGAGGCAAAGGTTTGAGGAGCTACAGCTCTAGAAGTTTCATAACTTTCTGACTTCAGAGTGGTGGTAAGGATCACTCTGTACTGGGTTAAGTGCTGGTAACCTTTGCCCTAGATGGCTATTACATAACTCAACTGGAAGAAGAAAGAGTACATTTGCATAAATGTTAAGATGTTTGTCTCTGAAGTTTCACATCTCCTTTTTTCAGTGCAGTAATTAAGGGACTGGGATGTAGGAGTCATGTGTCTATTTTCTGTCTATTGGAGCCAAGTATCCATTTTGCAGCATGTTTATTATGGGTAATGTCACAAATTCTGCAAGCTGAGTGCTTTGAGTGAAGACATAATAATGGAACACACAAAGATAAGATTGGCAACTACTGTAGACCCCCCACCAGTAACTACACAAATTATAAAAGGAAAGTTATGGCTTGTAAAGGTAAGGGAAGTTTTAATATACATGGACTGCATAAAAGCAAATGGACAAAAGTGAACTGAAAGGGAGAATTCATAGTGCTTTGAAAACAAATTGAGGTTAGCAGAACTGCTACTAAAATTTAAATGCAAATAAGAGCATGAACACAGATCTAGCTAAAGTAAACCAGCACGACACAGTCAATTAAGATGTGATGGCAACCACTGAGGGATTCATTGTGCACAGATTATGACTCATTGAGAAAGAAAAATACAAGGGAAGAAAGCAGCTGTTATGATTTAAATATAAAATAAAAATTGTGCAAGATGGGTGATGGAGTGAATAATAAAAAATTAATAACTTATAACTAGAAAACAGCCAAGGTCAGCCAGAAGTAAATAATAAATAAGATTCTGGAGATGCTGGAATAAGAGGGAGGTCTACCTTATTCTGGAGATTTCAGAATCTGCATAGCATAGCCTCATCCCTTAAAAATAACAGTGAACACTTCAAATTACTTCAATCTTTTCAGCAAAGCTACTCTCACAGTGCTGGGGGAAGTTCTGGAGTTTAGACCTACACAAGTCAAGGTAATGTACTGCTTGGAGAGGAAGCTGCACCTTTCCTCAGTGGTAGACATGGTTTATTAGGCATAAAACATGGAAACAGGCTGTTCAGCTCAACTCATCCATAGTGTCCACCAAGCTAATCTCATTGGTAATCACCTGTGCTTGTCCATGTACATACCCAAATATCTTTCCACAGACACTGTGCTGTAGGAAGTTGGCACTTGTTTTTTTTTATTAAAGTCTTTCAGCTCTATCTTAAACCTTTGCTCTCAAGTCCCTTCATGGGGCAAGGGGTGGGAAGAGAGATTAGGCAGTTACCCATTCTATGTTCCTCATGATTTTGTATGCCCCAAAAGAGTTACCCCTCAATCCCCTACATTTTTCTTCCTGTAATTTAGGCCGAAGTCCTGGCAGTCTTCCAGTGGAATGGTCTTTCCTATAAATGAGTGACTAAAACTGTATACAATAATCCAAAGTGCATTCTCACCTACATCTTACATAGAAAACATACAGCACAATACAGTTCCTTTGGCCCACAAATCTGTGCCGAACATGTCCCTACCTTAGAACTACCTAGGCTTTACCCATAGCCCTCTATTTTTCTAAGCTCCATGTAGACATTCAGGAGTCTCTTAAAACACCCTATCATTTCTGCCTCCACCGTCGCTGCCAGCAGCCCATTCCACACACTCACCTCTCTGCGTAAAAAAACTTACCCCTGACATCTCCTCTATACCTCCTTCCAAGCACCTTAAAACCATGCCCTCTCATGCTAGCCTTTTCTTATTGGAGCGACGGAGGATGAGAGGTGACCTGATAGAGGTGTACGAGATAATGAGAGGCATTGATCGTGTGGATAGTCAGAGGAATTCACTCAACCTATTCTCATAAGGCATGCTCCCCAATCCAGGCAACATCCTTGTAAATCTCCTCTGCACCCTTTCTATGGTTTCCACATCCTTCCTGTAGTGAAGCGACCAGAATTGAGCACAGTACTCCAAGTGGGGACTGACCAGGGTCCTATATAGCTGCAACACTACCTCTCAGCTCTTAAACTCAATCCCACGATGAATGAAGGCCATATACCATATGCCTTCCTAATCACAGAGTCGACCTATGCTGCATCTGTGACTGTCCTATGGCTCAGACCCTAAAATCCCTCTGATCCTCCACACTGCCAAGAGTCTTACCATTAATGCTATATTCTGCCATCATATTTGACCTACCAAAATGAACCACCTCACACTTACCTGGGTTAACCTCCATCTGCCACTTCTCAGCCCAGTTTAGCATCCTATCAATGTCCCGCTGTAACATCTGACAGCCCTCCACACTATCACAACACCTCCAACCTTTGTGTCATCAGCAAATTTACTAATCCATCCCTCCACTTCCTCATCCAGGTCATTTATAAAAATCACAAAGAGTAGGGATCCCAGAACAGATCCCTGAGGCACACCGCTGGTCACCGACCTCCATGCAGAATATGACCCGTTTACAACCACTCTTTGCCTTCTGTGGGCAAGCCAGTTCTGGATCCACAAAGCATGTCCTCTTGGATCACATATATCCTTACTTTCTCAAGAAGCCTTGCATGGGGTATCTTATCAAATGCCTGGCCGTAATCCATATACACTGCATCTACAACACTACCTTCATCAAAGTGTTTAGTCACATCCTCAAAAAAATTCAATCAGGCTCATAAAGCTCGACCTGCATTTCACAAAACCATGCTGACTACTCTTAATCATATTATACCTCTCCAAATGTTCATAATTCCTGCCTCTCAGGATCTTTCCCTTCAACTTACCAACCACTAAGGTAAGATAATTTCTTAGGCTATCTCTACTCCCTTTCTTGAATAAAGGAACAACATCCGCAACCCTCCAATCCTCTGGAACCTCTCCTGTCCCCATTGATGATGTAAAAATCATTGCCAGAGGCTCAGCAATCTCATCCCTTGCCTCCCACAGTAGCTTAGAGTACATACCATCCGGTCCAGCTGACTTACCCAACTTGATGTTTTCCAAAAGCTCCAGCACATCCTCTTCCTTAATATCTACATTCTCAAGCTTTTCAGTCCACTGCAAGTCATCCCTATAATCACCAAGATCCTTCTCTGTAGTGAATACAGAAGCAAAGTATTCATTAAGTACCTCTGCTGTCTCCTCTGGTTCCATTCACACTTTTCTACTGTCACACTTGATAGGTCCTATTCTTTCACATCTTATCCTCTTGCACTTCACATACTTGTAGAATGCCTTGGGGTTTTCCTTAATCCTGTCCACCAATTTCTTCTCATGGCCCCTTCTGGCTCTCCTAATTTCATTCTTAAGTTCCTTCCTGCTAGCCTTATTATCTTCTAGATTCCTATCATTACCTAGTTTTTTGGAACCTTTTGTAAGCTCTTTTCTTCTCGACTAGATTTACAACAGCCTTTGTACACGAGTCTTGCACCCTATCCTCCTTTCAATGTCTCATTGGAACGTACCTATGTAAATATCCCCTGAACATTTGCCACATATCTTCCATATGTTTCCCTGAGGACATCTGATTCCAGTTTATGCTCCCAAGTTCTTGCCTGCTAGCCTCATATTTCCCCTTACTCCAATTGAACATTTCCCTATCTTGTCTATTCCTATCCTCTCCAATGCTACGGTAAAGGAGATAGAATTGTGATCACTATCTCCAAAATGCTCTCCCGCTGAGAGACCTGACACCTGACCAGGTTCATTTCCCAATACCAAATCAAGTACAGCCTCTCCTCTTGTAGGTTTATCTACATATTGTGTCAAAAAACCTTCCTGAACACACCTAACAAACTCCACCCTATCTAAACCCCTTGCTCTAGGGAGATACCAATCAATATACCAATCAAGTGCTTCTTGGGGGGGGGGGGGGGGGTTTAAACTAAATTTACAGGGGGCAGGGATCCAGAATGTGAGAGAGGATAGTGAGAGGAAGAATAAAGTACAGGTGGGGACTACACGGTCCCAGAATATTAAGTGTGTAGCAGAGGAAGGTGGGGCGGAACAAGTGATAAGGAGGACTCATGTACAGAGGGATGGTCTGACGGAACATGGAGTTAAATGTGTTGAAAGAATAAGTAAATTTAGGAAGGACAACAAAATTCTAGGGGTGTACAGCCCGATGGGAGTTCGGGGAGCTGGGTTAAGCACAATAGGCAGCGATTCAAACAGAGAGAGGAGAAATGGGTTAAAAATTCTATATCTGAATGCACGAAGTGTCAGAAATAAGGCGGATGAGCTTGAAGCCCAGGTGCGAATGGGTAACTATGATGTTGTTGGGATAACGGAGACATGGCTGCAGGGAGATCAGACCTGGGAAATGAATGTACAAGGGTATACGTGCTATCGTAGGGACAGAAATGTGGGCAGAGGGGGTGGGGTGGCCCTGTTGGTGAGGAATGAGATTCAGTCCTTTGCAAGGGGGGACATAGGGTCAGGAGAAGTAGAGTCTGTGTGGATAGAACTGAGGAACAGTAAGGGCAAAAGGACCCAAATGGGTGTTGTCTACAGGCCACCAAACAGTAGCATGGATATTGGGTGCAAGTTGAATAGGGAGTTAACATTGGCATGTGGCAAAGGTAATGTCGCAGTAGTTATGGGGGATTTCAACATGCAGGTGAACTGGGAGAATCAGGTTGGTGCTGGACCACAGGATAGGGAGTTTGTAGAGTGCCTATGGGATGCATTCTTGGAACAGCTTGTACGAGAGCCGACCAGGGACAAGACTATTCTGGATTTAGTGTTATGTAATGAACAGGATTTGAAAAGCGATCTCGCAGTAAAGGAGCCATTAGGGGGTAGTGATCACAATATGATAAGCTTTTATCTGCAATTTGAGAAGGATAAGGGCAGCTCGGAGGTGTCAGTGTTGCAGATGAACAGGGGAAACTATGGAGCCATGAGGGAGGAGCTGGCCAAAGTTGACTGGACGGATAGCCTAGCAGAAAAGACAGTGGAACAGCAATGGCAGGTATTCTTGGGAATAATGCACAAGGTGCAAAATCAGTTCATCCCCCAGAGAAGGAAGGATTCAAAGGGGGGAAAGGGGCCACAGTGGTTGACAAAGGAAGTCAGAGATTGCATAGCATTAAAAAAAAGGAAATATGACAGAGCTAAGGTGAGTGGGAGGACAGATGATTGGGAAGTTTTTAAGGAACAACAGAACTTAACTAAAAAGACAATACGGGGAGAAAAAATGAGGTACGAATGCAAGCTAGCCAGGAATATAAAGGAAGATAGCAAAAGCTTTTTTAGGTATGTGAAGAGAAAGAAGATAGTTAAGAACAATGTTGGGCCCTTGAAGAATGAATTGGGTGAAATTGTTATGGGAAACAGAGAAATGGCAGAAGAATTTAATGAGTACTTTAGATCTGTTTTCACTAAGGAAGACACAAGCAATCTCCCAGATGTATGGATGGGCCAAGGACATTGGGTAACAGAGGAAATGAAACAGACTGACATTGGGAAGGAAACGGTGATGAGAAGACTGATGGGACTGAAGGCTGACAAATCCCCAGGTCCAGATGGTCTGCACCCTAGGGTACTAAAGGAGGTGGCCCTGGAAATTGCGGATGCATTGGTAATCATTTTCTAATGTTCCTTAGATTCAGGATCAGTTCCTGAGGATTGGAGAATGGCTAATGTTATCCCACTTTTTAAGAAAGGAGGGAGGGAGAAAACAGAGAACTATCGACCTGTCAGCCTGACATCGGTGGTGGGAAAGATGCTAGAGTCCATTATTAAGGATGAAATAGTGGCATATCTAGATAGCAGTGATAGGATTGGGCCGAGCCAGCATGGATTTACCAAGGGTAAATCACGCTTGACTAATCTGTTGGAGTTTTTCGAGGATGTAACCAGGAAGTTAGACAGGGGAGATCCAGTGGATGTAGTGTACCTCGATTTTCAGAAGGCATTTGATAAGGTCCCACATAGAAGACTGGTGGGTAAAATCAAAGCTCAGGGCATCGGGGGGAAGGCATTGACATGGATAGAAAACTGGTTGGTAGATAGAAAGCAAAGGGTAGCGGTGAATGGGTGTTTCTCGGAATGGCAGGTGGTGACTACTGGGGTGCCAGAGGGCTCGGTATTGGGACCACAGCTGTTTACCATTTACGTTAACTATTTGGATGAAGGCATAGAAAATAACATCAGCAAATTTGCTGATGATACTAAGCTGGGTGGCAGTGTGACATGTGATGAGGATGTTAGGAGAATTCAGGGTGACTTGGATAGGCTGGGTGAGTGGGCAGATACTTGGCAGATGGCGTTTAATGTGAATAAGTGTGAGGTTATCCACTTTGGGAGTAAGAACAGGAAGGCAGATTATTATCTGAACGGTGTAGAGTTGGGTAAGGGAGTAATACAAAGAGATCTCGGAGTCCTTGTTCATCAGTCACTGAAGGTGAATGAGCAAGTGCAGCAGGCAGTGAAGAAGGCTAATGGAATGTTGGCCTTTATTACAAAGGGAATTGAGTACAAGAGCAAGGAAATCCTCTTGCATTTGTAGAGCCCTGGTGAGACCACACCTGGAGTATTGTGTACAGTTTTGGTCTCCAGGGTTAAGGAAGGACATCCTGGCTGTAGAGGAAGTGCAGCGTAGATTCACGAGGTTAATTCCTGGGATGTCTGGACTGTCTTATGCAGAGAGGTTAGAGAGACTGGGCTTGTACACGCTGGAATTAAGGAGATTGAGAGGGGATCTGATTGCAACATATAAGATTATTAAGGGATTGGACAAGATAGAGGCAGGAAATATGTTCCAGATGCTGGGAGAGTCCAGTACCAGAGGGCATGGTTTGAGAATAAGGGGTAGGTCATTTAGGACAGAGTTAAGGAAAAACTTCTTCTTCCAGAGAGTTGTGGGGGTCTGGAATGCACTGCCTCGGAAGGTAGTGGAGGCCAATTCTCTGGATGCTTTCAAGAAGGAGCTAGATAGGTATCTTATGGATAGGGGAATCAAGGAATATGGGAACAAGGCAGGAACCGGGTATTGATAGTAATTGATCAGCCATGATCTCAAAATGGCGGTACAGGCTTGAAGGGCCAAATGGACTACTTCTGCACCTATTGTCTATAATATTTGGGAAATTAAAATTTCCCACAACAACCCTGTTATTATTACACCTTTCCAGAATCTGTCTCTCTATCTGCTCCTTGATGTCCCTGTTATTCCTGGGTGGGTGGCCTATAAAAAACACCCAGTAGAGTTATTGACCCCTTCCTATTCCTAACTTCCACCCACAGAGACTCTACTGTAGACAACCCCTCCAGGACTTCCTCCTTTTCTGCAGCCATGACACTATCCCTGATCAACAGTGCCACACCCCTACCTCTTTTGCCTCCCTCCTTAACCTTCCTGAAACATCTAACGGCTGGCACTTGAAATAGCCATTCCTGCTCCTGCACCATCCAAGTCTCTAATGGCCATAACATCATGGTTCCAAGTGCTGATCCACACTCTAAGCTCATCCACTTTATTCATGAAACTCCTCGCATTAAAATAGACATATCTCAAAACATCGGACTGAGCATGTCCCTTCTCTATCACCTGCCTATCCTCTCTTTCACACTGTCTCCAAGCTTTCTCTATCTGTGAGCCAACCTCCCTTTCATCCATCTCTTCAGTTCCGTTCCCACCCCCTAACAATTCTAGTTTAAACTCTCCCCAGTAGCCTTAGCAAACCTTCCTGCCAGGATATTGGTCCCCCTCGGGTTCAAGTGCAACCCATCCCTTTTTGTACAGGTCACACCTGCCCCAAAGGAGGTCCCAATGATCCAGAAATCTGAATCCTTGCCCCCTGCTCCAATCCCTCAGCCACGCATTTATCGTCCACCTCATTCTACTCCTATACTCACTGTCACGTGGCACAGGCCTCACATTTTTGGATCATTGGGTTCTCTCCAGGGAAGGTGGGACCTGTACGTAAGAGACAGATTGCATGTAAACTGGAGGGGTATATATCCTGGCAGGAAGGTTGGCTAATACTACATGGGGGTGGGGTGTTAAACTAGATTTGCAGGAGGATGGGAACCAGAGTGCCATTACAGATAGTGGAGTAGTTGTGGAGAAACGTTGGTGAGAACTCAAAGTTATGAGTCAAAAGATTGAGTATGGTGGGACTAATGTTTTTAAGTAGCATATATTTTAATGCAAGATGTATTATAGGAAAGGCAGTTGAGCTTTGAGCCAGGATCAAGACATGGAGTTATGATATTGTAGCAATTAGTGACACTTGATTGCAGGGGTGGGCAGGATTTGCAGCTCAATATTCCTTTGTGTTAAATGTGATAGAGTAGGGAATGTTTAAAGGGGAACGGATGGCATTACTAGTTGCAGAAATGTCACAGCGGTGCTCAGTCAGGACAGATGGAAGAGCTCATCTGTGACACCTTATGGATAGAATTGAGCAATAAGAAAGGGATGACCACAATATTGGGGCTCTATTATAGATCACCCAACAGTCCGCAAAATTTAGAGGAACACATTTGTAGAGTGAT
This sequence comes from Hemitrygon akajei, assembly GCF_048418815.1. Classification (NCBI taxonomy): domain Eukaryota; kingdom Metazoa; phylum Chordata; class Chondrichthyes; order Myliobatiformes; family Dasyatidae; genus Hemitrygon; species Hemitrygon akajei. Next base: position 54,493,849 of record NC_133133.1, on the reverse strand, counting down.
TGCAGACTGTTGCAAGAAACATACTGACAGGAACTCCCATAGTTTGTTAAGTGTGCTCTGCAAAGTTTCCTTAATCAGTACACAGAAGTCCCACTGATATGAGATAGGTCAGCTGACAGAAGCTTGTGTAGAGAAACAATTTGCATCTCAGTCCTGCTGAGTTCCTCCAGCATTGTGTGTGTGTTGCTTGAATTTCCAGCATTTGCAGATTTTCCCTTGTGTTACAGTGGTTTAGAAAGCTTTTGCCACATTAAGCCTCATAGATCAAAGTATTGAGTACAGGAATTAGAATGTTGCATTGAAGATGTACAAGATGTTAGTGAGGCTTAATTTAGAGTATTATGTGCCGTTTTGGTCACCTACCTACAGGAAGGTGGCCAAAACCTCAGTAAGTGATGTAGCTCTGTTGGTAAAGAATGAAAACAAATCCTTAGAAAGAGGTAGGTTTAGGTTGCTTGGGGGTAGAGTTAAACTACAGGGTAAAAAGACCCTAATGTGAGTTACATACAGGCCTCCAAATATCAGCCAAGACATGGGTTGCAAATTACAATGGGAGACAGAAAAGGTTTGTCAAAAGAGCAATATTACAATAGTCCTGGGGATTTCACTATGCAGGTAGGTTGGATAAATAAGATTGGTGCTGAATCTTAAGAGAATCTGTAGAATACCCATGAGATGGCTTTTCAGAGCAGCTTGTGGATGACACAACTAGGGGAAAGAGTACTCTGGATTGGTCTTGTGCAACAAATTGGATTTGATTAGGGATTTGATTTGAAAGGAATTTTTAGGAGGCAGTGATCATAATATTATACTTTAGCTTCTCTCACTCAAACTCAGATCTTTCAGTATTACAGTGGAGTAAAGGGAATTTACTCCTTTACTCCACATGAAAGAGGAGCTGGCCAAGTTGACAGCAGAACAGCAATGGCTGGAGTTACTGGGAGCAATTCAGAAGGTGCAGGATAGATGTATCCCCAAGTAGTATTTTACAGGCAGGATAAAGCAACCATGGCTGAGAAGATAAGTAAAAAACATAAAAGAAAATGAGAATAATATAATAGAGGACTGGGAAGCTTTTAAAAACCCAACAGAAGGCAACTAAAAGCCTAAGGAGGGAAAAGTTGAAATTGGAAGGTAATCGAGCCAATAATTTCAAAAAGTGTGGCAGAAGTTTTTTTCCCAGATAAGACACTAATTGTATGTCAGAAGTTGGAGTGTACTTGTCAATATTAGGGAGCAGGTGCTAGGGAAGCTGAAGGATCTTGTTAGATAAGTCACCTGGATCAGATGAATAGTTCCAGATGACTGGAAAATTGAAAATGTCACTGTACTCTACAAGAATGCAGGGAGGCAGGAGATAGGAAATTATAGGGCAGTTATCCCGACCTCAGTTGGTGGTAACGTATTGGAGTCAATTGTTAAAGATGAGATCTCAGGGTACTTGGAGGCACATGATAAAACAGGGCAAAGTCAGCATGGTTTCCTGAGGAAAATCTTGCCAGACCAACTTGTTGAATACTTCAAGGAAATCACAAGCAGGATAGACAAAAGGGAATTGGTGGAGGAGGTGCTGTACTTTCTATTTTCAGAAGACCTTTGACAAGGCATGAGGCTGCTTAACAAAAGCCCATGTATTACAGGAAAGATAATAGCATGGATAGAGAATTGGCTGATTGGCAGGAGGCAACGTATGGGAATAAAGAAAGCCTTTTCTGGTTGGCTGTTGGTGACTAGTACTGTTCCGTAGGGAACAATGTTGGAACTTCTTTTTACAGTATGTGTCAATGATTTGGATGATGGAATTGATGGCTTGCAGATGATATGAAGATAGGTGGAGGGGCAGGTTGTGTGGAGGAGGCAGGGAGGCTGCAGGAGAATGAGCAAATATGTGGCAAATGGAACACAATGTCAGGAAGTGCATGGTCATGCACTTTGGTAGAAGGAACAAAAGTGTGACCATTTGGCCAAAAATTTTTTAAAATGGGGAAGGACAGTAGCATAGTGGTTTACAGTGTGGGACCCAGATTCAATTCCCAACGCTGCCCGTGAGGAGTTTGGACATTCTCCCTGTGACCATGTGGCTTTCCCCCCCACGTTCCAAAGGCATACTGGTTGATGAGAGTAATTGGTCATTCTAAACTGTCCTGAAATTTGGCTAGGATTAGATCAGGGGATTGCTGGGCAGCATGACTAAATAGGCCAGAAGGGCCTATTCCACGTTGTACATCTATAATAAACAATCCGAGATGCAAAGGGACTTGGGAGTCTTCATGCAGAATTCCCTTAAGATTAACATGCAGGTTGAGTTGGTGGTGAAGAAGGCAAATACAATGTTAGCTAGCATTCATTTCGAGACCTAGAATACAAAAGGAGGTATTGCTGAGGCTTTGTAAGGTACTAGTGAGGCCTCACTTGGGGTATTTGTGAGCAGTATTGGGCCTCTTATCTAAGAAAGGATGTACTAACATTCGAGAGGGTTCAGAGGAGGTTTATGTGAAGGCCTTTACATACTGGAATTTAGAATGAGGGGGAATTTCTCTGAAACCTAATGAATATTGAAAAGCACAGACAGCATGTTTCCTAGAAAGGGAATCTAGGACCAGACGGCACAGCCTCGGAATAGAGACATCCACTTAGAACGAAGATGAGGGGGAATTTCTTTAGCCAGAGAGTGGTGAATTTGTGGAATTCTTTGCCATTTGTGGAATTCTTTGCCAGGAGGCCAGGTCATTAGGTGTACCTAAGGCGTTGCTTGATAGGTTCTTGATTACTCACGACGTGAAGGGTTACAGGGTGAAGGCAGAAGAATGAGATTGAGGGGAAATGGACCAGCCATAATGAAATGGAAGAACAAACTTGATGGGCCAAACCACCTAATTTCAGCTCCCATCCCTTATGGCCTTCTCTTATGCACACTATTAATGTAGTTAGTCCAGGTGAGTTTATTTACAAAGGTTACCTCCAGTCAATCACAAACAAAAGAAAACCTGCGGATGCTGGAAATACAAGCAACACACACAAAATGCTGGAGGAACTTTGACGTTTTGGGCCAAGACCCTTCAGCAGGACTCACTGAAGGGTCTTGGCCTGAAACATCAACTGTACTCTTTTCGATAGTTGTTGCCTGGCCTGCTGAGTTCCTCCAGCAATTTGTGTGTTACCTCTTGTCAACTGACGGTATGGAACTCTTTACAGATAAAGGGTAAATGATTAAGTTCTCTATTGAGATGGCCTTGCACTTATGGCACAAGTGTTTCTTACCAAATGTCAGTCCTGACTTGAACGTTGTCAAAGTCTTGCTCCAAGTACATGTGGACTGCTTCATCTGCTAAGAAATGAGTACAGAATTGTATAGCATGCAACCAATGAATGAATATACTCACTTTTGACCTTGTGATAAAAGTCATTGAAGCAACAGGAAATAGCTGGGCCTTAGACACTGTCACATCCTACTCTTGCACGATGGCCTGTGATTTGGGGGAAATAACACTATTACCCTAACTTTCTTTTAATATATTGCTGATGGGAGTAAAACACATTTCACAGCAATATGAACAAATTTTAATACAGAGCCACGTAAATCATCACAAAGCTTGGTTGAGCAAAGTAGATTTAAGTAACATTATTAAAGAGATGAAAAGGTGGTAAGCTTGAAGTTGACTTTGAGATTAAAAGGAAGACATTGCCACAAATCAAGTGGTTAAGAACTTGCACAGAAGAAAATAAAACAAGCTTCATTTAACTGAAATATTCATTGAATGCCTTTTACATTTATTACCCCATTATTGCAAGCAAAGTGAAGAAAGAAAAAACACGACTTCATGCTGGTGTACAACTGAATAAAAATCAGACTTAACACCATCTTATAAAGACTCCGCGATACGCAAATTCAAAGATCCTTCAGTAACGTCCTGTAAGAACTAAAATAAAATAAAAATTGGTCATGTAAATCAGCTGCTTGAAGACAGTAATAGTAAAACCCACAACACAGCACAGACTATTACTAACTCAGTGTTGTTGTACATGAAACATTTGAAGACTGAATCGTACAATCCTATCAGTTTGCAACTAATCCTTCTACTTCTGAAATTTTTCTTTAACCCAAGATGGTGCAATTGGGGCGGTCTACCCTCCAAATCCAACTAGGGGAATTGAGTGTGAACATGTCATGCTGATTAAATAAAAGTCACTCATTCCATCAAACTATATACTTCTACAACACACATTTTCCTCAGAATAAAATCTGAAGCAAAATGCAGAAATGTTTGCCTGCAGCAACGACTTGGTGTCTTGTACATACCTACAGTGCTTTTCATAAAATATTGTAACTTTTCAATATTTATTAATTTTAAAAAGGTTGAACAAACAAGCCTATGGCTGCAGGAGGAAGAAAGTGACGAGTAGAGCTTTGATCAAGAGACTGTTCTGCAAAAGCTTTAACTAAAACATGACGGCATGTAAAGTGGTACAAAGAAGTGAAAGTGGCAGAGAAATTTTCTAACTAAACAGAATAATTCAAATGAGCCAAACTAGCGCAATTCCAACAGACTCAAATGATGATTGATACAGTTTACCTCAGGTAAACAGGCAAACATTTAAGCACGTTACTTCAGTCTGCCATAGTAAACAATAAGGACTAAATAAATTTAATTTAATTTGAAATAATAAGACCCATAAATTGAATTTGTTGGCCCGCCCTCAAGTTGGTTTTAGATAACGAGTGATCCTGGTGCAATTTGCTCTTGAATTGAAAATTCAGAATGTGATACAAAGCCACTTTTTGCTCTATATACAACACATGCCTACAGTAGTAAAACTGCTGACAAATTTAACTTCTGCTCTAACAAAATAGTTAACAGCCTGGAAGTGAGAAATAATGGCCCAGACAGATTGGTCCCCTAAATTCAGAACAAAATCATTTTAAGCAGACACTCCACAGTTCAGTCATGCTGTGAGTTTGGAAGCCTGTGGTACAGTTACAGCTGATTAATGTTTATGTAACACTAGGAAATACTACATCACATTTGTCCTAATGAGTGCTGTCTTTCAAGATTTCACTTCACAGATAAATCTCTGTACTTAGAAATGTAGTCAACAGCTTTCTCCGCACTGTGACATTGTAAGGATGTTATTAAGTACCCTTGAACATTGTGGTGGTTGCTTGCACAGCCGCTTGTGGGGAACAGGAGTCGAGCTGTCCATGCAGTTTATCCTGATGGCAACATTAACACAAAATGTCACTTTATTGAAAACTTTACATTAATTATAAACTTAGGAACATAGTCAAGCAAAGGAATCTTCAAATACTCCAAGCATTGTTCCCATTTTGTGATACGCTCTCATTTAAAATAGGAATGTAAAAAGATTTTAAGACAATAAAAGCATCAAGGCAAAATGTGATAGCTTTTGCTAAAGATCTTTTACATAATTCCACCTTCATGTTCTACGTCAGTTTGGGGTTGCAATGCATAAATACGTAAACTAGTAAATTTAAGGTACCTAATGGCACAACCTGGCTTTACACAACTGGGCTGACGATACAATCAATACGAACCCTGGAATCAAAACCCTGGAACATTTTGCCACTAATATTTAAAACCTATCTTTACAAAATAGTTCCATTTTCAGAAACTGGACTTTGCTCTCCTGTTTATTTGAAGTTGGCCCAGCCAGCTGGGCTTTCAAATGCCAGAAGTTTGCAAAACTTTGTGCCTTCTTCAGTAACAGCCTTCTTTCCACTTCTCTTCTGTCACAGTACTGTGCGTCTTCGGTAGTTGCAGAGTTCTGATAATAAAAATGTTAATTTAGTAATTTAACATTTAGAAAGAAAATACAGTCTGCAAATCATTTTGTTTGCTTAAATAAGTGTTCAGCACAAGTGTAAAGATAACCTTAACCATCTCCACATACCCTCGGTAAACGAAAGCCAAAAACTGCTGGAAATCTAGAAACTAGAAACACTCAGCTGGTCAGGTGAAGATTATATATTAGAACTGTAGAAGAGAAAGATTTGCTAAATTGGACAATGTTGGGAAAAGAATGGATTTGTCCCAATCCACCCCTCAGCTCTACAACTTAAAGCTATTTTTTTTCTTTCATTGTTTTGACAATTGATGCTCAATCCAAAACATTAGGTGTATAAAATTATAAGAGACATTGATAAAGTGGACAGCCAGCACCTTTTACCCCAGGTTGACAATCACCAATGAGGGGGCATAACTTTATACTTTCTTTCAAACACGTTAGTGGGGATGTCAGCAAAGCTGATTATTGACTTCAGGGGAAGGAAACCGAGGTGCCTGAGCCAGTCCTCATTGGAGGATCAGAGGTGGAAAGAGTCAGCATTCTTTAATGGATCAATTTGAGGGTTCTTGATGTACTTTCACAATAGGAATACCTTTACCACATCCCATCTCAGCCTCACATCCAGCAGACTTTATGAGGGGGGAGGGGGGAGACAATGTTCTCACCATTCTGTTCAATATAATAAAGATGAACTTGACCTTAATTTGTCATGGCTTTTGCAACTTGTAACTATAACACTATTTTGCATCATTATTGCTTTTCCCTGTGCACCATCTTAATGTACTGTACTTATGGCTTCAAATGATCTGTGTGATCTGTGACATTAATAAACCAGTTACCAACATGCTAGCACTCATCTGTCAGTGCAAATTCCATAAAACTACACATTTTCAAATCTTTCCTTCAATGTGATGATTTCAATCTCCTTCACAATTCATGTTCACTCTTACTTTCTATCCTCTCATAATCCCTCCATCCATACAGAATGTCCAACCCACATTTAAGGACTCTTTCACCCATTCCTAGATCCAGTAGCTCATCTAGTCACACTACATCCATCTTAACCATAACCAATCCTTTACCACTATTTAAAGAATACAAAGAATAAGCATTCACTGTCAAGTTATCCCCTTAATTCAAAAGTCATTGATACATTAGACTTGCCTCCGAGCAGGCTGCAAGAGTTTGCTCTTGGAGACGGTGGTTGTGGCAGTGCATGTAACTCGCGATCTCGTTGGGATGCTCCTTGCTACAGGTGTTGAACTGGAAGACCTTCCGGCGGAGGCAATACCGGTTGAAGTGCCTGAACAAGTGGGAGACTGGATTCGACGAACAGTACTCGCAGAGCCTGGGTATCCTGTCGGTTTCACTGAATGCCTTGTCGTTAAGGGAGAGTTACTATTAGCAATTGCTTTCACTGGCTGTCTGTTAGAGAACGAAGTCTGATTGCCATTACCAGTAAACCTGAGCTTTCCAGTAGGTGTACCTAGATGAAGCAATAGTAGAAATGAATAAGGCACCAATTATTCTCTCTCCCTTCCATCCCCAAGGAGCAGTTTCTATGTAAACAAATTCTGACCACAAGTTATATTTGAAAAGCTAGTAATTTTTCAATAAAATGAACAGTATTACCTTAAGTTTACTAAGCACCAAGCATAGCCAAATCCATTTTATTCTACAAATAAAATTCTATTAAAAATCCATTTATTCTACCAATAAGCAGCTTGCAGTGCTCCAGCACAATTTAAAACTTCTCAATTTGAGCAGTTTCCTTTTCAGATAACCTTGGTCAAAACTAGAAAAGTGTCTTCTTCCACTCATCTTTCTTTTTGAAAATATACAATCTATGACCTCACTAGACCACTGCAGGATAATGTCTACCTTTGAAAAAATACATCTCTAATAGAAAAGTGATAAATCCCACTTATACATTTGTCATTCTTCTGTTCAACTGGATGAAGGCGAAGCTTAGGAGGAATGATGGTGCCTACCGGCAACTCCTTTGCTTGCATCTTCAGAAACAGCTCTATTTCTACCTTTAATATCTTCATTTTTCCCTTTCAGGGTTCTTTTGAAGACACGTAGGCTTAGGTTCTTTGTGGGAATGGGACCCGTTCTCGGGCTGCTATTCCACATGCCTCGAGTCTCGCTCATGTTTGGAAGCCTAAGATCTCAGTGCTCTGGAGATGGGTGGATCAAGGGTCGGTGTCACGGCAGGAGACACGTGTGTTGTCGGCGAGGCCGGAAAATCTTTCGCTGTGGGCCCGAAGACCTGAGGTCTTTGAGATCTTCGGACACAGAGCTCAGAAAAAGCGACGATACGTACTTTTAACACCATAAACCAGCGGGTCATTGTTATGTCTCCCGCTCACTGTGAAAATGGGGGACACCTCCCTCTCCCTTGCCAGGAGAAGAGAGAGAACCTGTGGTTTGTCAATGTCGGATGAAATGCGAGGCCTTTTGGGTAACTCTGGTCTGCGTCATTGCTATCGCTTAGCTCACACTTCGGCTCAGTAGTGGGTGCAGTTTTTTTTTGCCGGTGGGGTGGGGAGGGGGATTATTGCTTGTCGCCACTTATATGAGGGAGGGGGAACTGGGGGGACTTTGGGGTTCTCACGTTTAACTGTCGTTCATTCTTTGGGGCACCTCTCTGTTTTTGTGGATGTTTGTGAAGAAAAAGCATTTCAGGATGATATTATATACATTCCTCTGACGTTAAATTTGACTTTTGAAAGTAGTATCAGCACTTTTTCCACCTTTCATTACAACATGGAGCTCAGGTTTGTATTTTTCCCATTTTCCATAAAAATCCATGTTATTGTCTGAGCTGGTTCATGTGGCGAAGTTTCTTAGTACTTCATTGCTCTCAGTTACACAAATGGTTGAAGGTTCAGAATTTGATCAAGTCTACATTTGCATATTATAGCTGCATGCTCTATGATTTTTTTCAAAATTTCCACATTAGTAACTTGTGATTGAGCTTGGCGAAACATCCACCTCAAAGTTCTTTCAAACTAATTTCCATCACAGTGTCAACCAGCTATATAAAATCTGAGGGCACAGACAGAGCAAGTGGTCTTCCTCTCCCCAGGAGTTATGGAATCTAAAACTAAAGTACATAACTACAAGGTTGGAGTTGCAAGGTTTAATAAAAACAAAAGGTAACTTTTTTTCCTCCCCCAAAAGAAACAGCAAGTAGTAAATAAGACACCAACTGCCAGAGAAAGTGGTTGAGGTGGGTACGATTGATACATATGGACAGGTATATATGTAAGATCCAATGCGACATACCTGCTGGAGACTGTTGCAACCTTGAGATTCGACTGTTGGGCATTTGCAAATTAGATTCAAAGCTTCGACTGCTCCTACCAGAATCAGAGCATCGAATTCCAGTTTTGGCCAGATTGGGCATACTACGACGCATTTCCTCTGTCAGGGAAAGTAACAAGACAAGTGTTTAAACCAAATCAAACCTACATACAATTCCAGTCTCACACTCCTGTGGTCAACTCAAATGCTCTTAGAGTAGCTAAGGATAAACAATATATTATACATTATTGGAGATGCAAATATTGCATATACAAAGCAAAAACAAAAATGCAAAAGCATTTGGGCAGAGTAGCACTCTCCGGCCTGAACAGAAATTATATTGATAAAGAATCCATGCTCATTTTGTACTCTCAAATAAAAGCTCTTGGAACCCCCCATTCCATTTATCTAATGATTAAAATTGATGTCGTACCGTGATTTTTTGTATAATTCATCAGTTCAGTTACACGACCCTGCAAACAGCGTCGCGATGGCCGAACTCTTCCTGGAGTTGCTGCTCCTCTAACTGGAGATTGTGATCGAGGTGAGTTTCGTGGTGAAGGGGAGTATCTGTGCACGCTGCGTTGAGATAAAGAGTAATCATACTCATCTTCATCATCTAGACTGTAAGTGTCAAACTCCTGATCACTATAGGTACCTCTTCTCAAGGAATTTAGAGAAGCACTGGAACTACGGCGAGAAGCTGATGCTGAACTGGAGGCGTAGTCCTGACGAAGACCTAAAAACAAAAAATAAAAAATCAGTGCACAAGATCCCCAATGTCAGCCTATTCCTCCCCCTTTCAATTACCTTCAGTTTCAAACCTCAACAAACTTCAAACACAAAAGACTACAATTGCTGGAATGTAGAGCAAAAACAAAACTGCTGGGTCAGACAGCACGCATAGAAGCAAAAGGTTTATTCGCAATTTAAGTTGAAAACCAGTACCTGGACACACCCAAGTTCTATCAATATCTATTACCAATATCTGTTATTAATTCACTGCTCCAACTGGGTTGCACCACAATAGAACATACATTAAATGTCATGTAATGTAATTCTACTTACTTTCTTCTTGCAATCGAGCCATGATCTGGACATCCGTTAAATCTTGCAACTTATAACCCATGGAGATAGAGTCATCAGAAGTGCTTAGTTCACTATCAATGGATGACTGGGAACTTAGTGCTAAGGGAATGGATGGATAACCTTTAGGACCAAAAAAGATGAATGAAGAACAGAGAAAGAAGATTTCCAAAGACAGCATTACAGGAAAGGATACAAAGGTAGCCAACTACCATTGACTGCATATGAAAGAACAACAAATACTTGGACTGTACTAGAACAGTCAGCTATTGAATTCACATCACTTCATTAGCCAAACATGCAAAAAAACACAAAGCAACTATATCAAAGTTGAAACACTGTTTTGTTTAAGCCTACAATAGTCCCTCAATGATCTAATAAATCTCTGCTTGAGAGAGTTCAAACCTCATGCCAGAAATCAGTGCTCCAAAATCTAGGTTGACACCCACTGCAGTATTCATTGTTGCTGCATTGATCGGTTTCTGACTTCTGAATGTTAAGCTACCCTGTCAAGTGAGCACAGCGAGTCTGCAACAACTCTTGAAGAGCAGCAAGGGTGTTATTTATTTTAAATAAAAAAATCTGCTCACTGCCATTTGAAAACATTATGGAATTCAAATTGATTTATGTTGCTACATTACAGCAACTACACTTTACTTCATTAGCTGTAAACTATTTTGGGATAACCAAGTGCTCCTTAAATGTGCAATTATTTTTCTTTCCTTTATTTCATTCCCTGGTCTGGTATGTTTAAGAATGACTACTTCTCCATCCCCCAGCCTCAAACCCATATTAGCCTTTTTAAACAATATACTAATAAGTAACCCAACAGAACTCAGAGGCTTTCATACAATAGGGAAGAAAGTGACTTTCATAATGCCTTCTACAACCATAGCCCGGTACAAAAAAATGCATAAAACCCAAAGTAGTACTTTTTGAAGTGGAGTTGATGTAGGAATGTAGAAAATTTGGCAGACAAGTCACACATGCCCACAAATAACAATGAGATAATGACCAGATAATTTATCCAGGGAACTTTTTTTTGGGTGGGGGGGGGGGGGGGGCTACACAGCAAAGCACCAAGGAGTAACTCTCCTGCTCAAGTAGCATCAAGGAATATTATACACCCACCTGAGAGTGTAAAGAGCATCTAGCTTCTTAATGGAATGTAGAAGGCCAACTTAAAGGTTTATAAAGTTATGTGGAACACAGAAAGATAGTATTCCCCCCCCCCCCCCCCCCCAGGGCAGGCAGGTCTGGAACAAGAATGCACAGGTTTAAGGTGCGGGGGAGAAATCGAAATGGACATGCTTCCCGCCTCCCACACAAAAGGTATTGCAAACCACCTGCCAATGGAAACGTAGTGTTATATTTACAGCATTTGGACAGGTACTTAGATATGAGATGCAGAGAGATACAGGCCTAATGCTGGTAAATCAGATTAGCATAGATAGGCATTACTGTCAACATGGAGGAGGGTCAAACTTGCCTATTCCTGAGCTGTATGACTTAGATTCTTTATGGAAGAAAGGCCAAGACAGTATAGCACACCTTCTGCACTATGCTCGGACATCAGCAAAAAATTTATCAAATTAATCAACAAGTCTATCAAGAACACACCAGCTTTTGAGTCTGTGGAATAGTGTATCAAACAGCTTCTGCTAGAGTTAATAGATAGGATTAATTCCTTCAGACAGAGAAAAAAACTGTGTCAAAGATTTTAAATCCTTGGTAAAATATCTAAAGAAAGAAGTGGCTTTTACTCAATTGTTAGGATCTGGAAGACCACGCAACAGGTGAAGGAAGGTTATTCTATAATAATTGGAAAAAGGAGAGAGAGTAAACTGCTCTTCCAAAGAACAAAGCATCAAGGTTATTTGCTGTACTTCAAAATTTCTATACATGCCCTTACAATTCATCCCATTTCATCCTTAACGTATAAATCTTTGAACAAGGCTTTAAATAAAATAGCCAGTCTGCAATGTGTAATTTTTCTATTGCTTTATGGTAATCAGACGATTGGGTTCTTGGTTGCACAAACTACATTCAGTTCTTTTCTAGATATTGACAGGACTCAACTGATTCCAAGCCAGAACAATAACGTAGGAATCATTATGTATATATACACCAAGATCAAGTTTGGATTCTATTCTTGAATAAACTGCGATAGTTTCTTACTGCGAGTCACATATCAAAAACAGAAAGCTAAAAGCCTCGACTTCCAGCATCTGTACTACATGGATTAAGTATTTAAGAACGATCGTGGGACCATAATCCAATAAGAGTTAGGACATCAAGAAAGAAAGGTAATTATTACCAAAAAAAGACTCGGGACCTAAGTATTATAACTACATCTGGAAGTTCATTTAACATGCAAATTAAATTAACCTGTGCTCCCACGGCTCCACAGAACATTCTTTAACAAGTTGATATATTTTAGAATGTTTGACAGATCAGAAGCAAATAACAAATGTATTAGTATAGGTGCAGGTACAGCACAAGAACAGGACCTTCCGCTCTCACTGCTGTGCTGAACCAATTAAATTAGTAATCAAATGGCCAATTAAACTAATCTCTTCTGCCTACACTACATACATATCTTTCCATTTTCCTCACATTCATGTGCCTATCTAAATGTCTGTGAATCCCACTCTAATGCATCTGTCTCTACCACCACCCCAGGCAGCACATTCCAGGTACCCGTCACTCCATTAAAAAAAAATGCCCCTCACATCCCATTTGAACCTACCCCTTCTCACCTTAAATGCATGCCCTCTGGTATCAGATATTTCAACCCAGGGAAAAAGATAATGTCTGCCCATATCTCTCAATCTTATAAACCCCCATCAGCCTCCACCACTCCAGAGAAAACCACCCCAGTCTGCCCGAACTCGCATTATAGCACATGCCACTCTAATCCAGGCAGCATCCTTGTAAGCCTCTTCTGCACCATCTCCAAAGCCTCGATATTCTTCCTAAATGGGGTAACCAGAATCATATGCAATACTCCAGATGCAGCCAAACTAAATTTTTTTTAATAAAGCTGCAACATAACTTACTGACTTTTGAACTCAGTGCCTCAACTAATAAAGGCAAGCATGCCATTTACCTTCTTAACCACCCTATCAAGCTGTGTAGCCACTTTGTATATCCAGCTTATTTGAATTTGCTGGAAGCTCTCCAAGACACCACACTGGAGGTTAAAAAACTAAATTTAAGTTCATGTTATTAAGCGGTAATGAACTTGCACGGACTGATAGGTTAGCAGACAAAACAACAGGGATAAACAAATCATTTTTCAGGTTGATGACTACACTTACTAGTGATAAAGGGGTTTGTGCTGGAGCAATAGCTGCTTACAATCTCAGTAACTGGGCTGAGGTGGGGGTGGGGTGGCAAGTATAATATATACAAATTCACAGGTGTCACTAAGTTAGGTGGCAGTGAGGAATGCAGAGGAATTCAGGGAAAACACAGACGGTGACTAGATCAGACATAATGGTTGGAAAACAATGTGGAAAATTGAGAGTCTGAACACTCTAGTAGAAAAAAAGGCTTTAAAAAGTGATAAACCTCTGAGAGACTTGGATGACCATGCAGATGAATCAAAGCTAATATAGATATTAGAAAAGAGCATGCTGGCTGTGCTGCCTTTATGGCAGTTATTTAGTTTATAATATTTTCACTTAGTAATTCGTTTGTTAGCATTTTTTAGTTAAAGTTAGGATTGTTTAAGTAAATTCATTGTCTATAATATATCGCGGCATGTGATGACGTCACATCCGGTTTCGCCGCATCCTGTGGGAAAATACCGGTTTGGGATAAACGCAAGGGTGGGGGCGCTCTCACATGTGACAGTCCAGCGCAAGCAGAGTTTTCTCTCTACGCACCAGAAACATAGTGAAAGCAACGCTATAAGTCATGAGATAATCGATATGTTGAATTAAAATGTTAACGCTGATTCTGTTAAAAGTAACGACGGTCGATAAGGTTTATGTTTTCGTTAGTTAAAGAGTCGGGATAGTTTGCGTTGAAGTGTATTTAAAGCAGTCAATGGCGTAGATAGATTCTGACTGTATGCTGCACTTTAATGTAATGTAGTTGTTGTAGTTTTACCTTTGCAAGTATTCACGATGTAAATGTGATATCTAGAAGGAATCAAATACTGTACCAATCTTGTGTTGTTTTATCAACAGTTTTCACCATACGTTAATGTGAAGAGTGAACAGTAAATGGTTAATCTTACTGCGACCTTGTTTTCATTGACTACGGTTTAACTCGACATTTAACTTGGGTTTCGTTACACCCGAGCGAGAACGTTACACTGGCCTTTAAAGATTTATGCACAGAATAAAAATGTCTTACTGCAATTATATGGGCATCTAGTGAGACCATGCCTACAATACCACGTGCAAGTCTACTCTCCCTAATCAGAAGGTGGCGGCAGGAGAGAGGTACAAGGTAGTAGGTGATAGGTGAAACTGGGAGGGGGGAGGGGTGAAGTAAAGAGCTGGGAAGTCGATTGGTTAAAGAGATAAAGGGCTGGAGGAGGAATCTGATGGGATAGAAGACCATGGAAGAAAGGGAAGAGGGAGGTGATGGGTAGGTAAGGAGATAAGGTGAGAGGGGGAAATGGGAATGGTGAATGGTGAAGCTGGGATTGAGGGCAATTACCAAAGAATGAAAAATCGATGATCATGCCATCAGGTTGGAGGCTACCCAGATGTGCCTGGTGAAAGGATTGCGCTGGAGATGGCAGAAGTTACAGAGAATTATATGCTGGACACAGAGGCTGATGGGCTGGTAGCTGAGGACAAGAGGAACCCTGTCCCTGATGGGTGAATGGATGTGTGTGAAATGGAAGAGATGCGGGTGAGGGCAGCATTGACGATGGAGGAAGGAAATCCCCTTTCTTTGAAGGAAATCTCATTAGTTCAGGAATGAAAAGCCTTATCCTGAGAGCAGATGTGGCAGGTACAAAGGAGTTGAGAGAAGGGGGTAGCATTTTCACACTGACTTCTAATCTCTTTTTTCCCGTCCTGAAGGATCTTGGCCTGAAACATGGACTGTTTACTCTTTTCCATAGATGCTGTTGGGCCTGCTGAGTTTGTCCAGCATTTTGTGTGTGTTACTGTAAGGACTCAGCCAGCCCAGCAGTACCTGTACCAGGTCTGATGACAACTCTGTGATCCTAAACATTAACTGGCTTCTCTTTCCATAGATGCTACTTGACTAATTGAGTTGTTGCAAAATTTCTGTTTTTTCCCCCAGAGCTGGCCATTCAAGACAGAAGAAATTTCTTCACAAAGAGGGAAACAGAAGGCCAGTCACTGAATATATTCAAGACTGATAAGATTTTTGGATAAAGAATATCAAGGGAAATGAGGACAGTTCAGGGGAACGTGACACTGAAGTAAAAAATTTAGCCTTTACTGTATTTTGATCAGTGCAGAAGGCACAAGGGGTAAGTGGCTAATCTTATATTCTTAAATACTAAACTTCAAATTAAACCCACAACACCAATAACTTGTACATATAATTTGCGCTTTAGTTCCCAACTCAAGATTCAAATATTCTATTTTGAAAGAAGTGTTTAAATGTACCATACCGGCAAGTTTTTTTTACAAAAGCCATGCAAGCTAACCAAAAAGCAAATTTCATGCAATTAATCTCAAATCTTACACTGACCAAACCTGGAAGAAGGTCCAACACAACATGCACCATTCTGCATAAAGGGAAGAGCAACATTAATAATTGCAAATGGTCCATAAAAACCTATATTAATGGACAGGTATACTGTACCTGAACTGCCATAGGTTAGTACTGTTTTAGTAGATGCTTTGAGGAAACCAGTAGAGTTTAAGAGATTGCTACACGAAGTGACATCTGTATTGGAGCTATAAGCACAGGATGAGGAAAACGGAGTGCAATAGATGTTTCTCCATCTGTTGGCTAGAGTGGAAAAGCACAAATGCATGCATAGTTAGATACAAATGCAAAATGCACAAAGTAATATTGGCATGATACTTTAAAAAAAAACTTGCTTAGGTTTGGATCCACATTTAGACGATAGTGGAGATACTCACATTGGCTTCTAAAAGGAAATGAACCAGTTTGGGTTTGTTTTTTTGCCCCAAATTTTACATCGATGAGAATCTCGTGTTGTTCCTTATAATTTAGAAGCATTTAGCAAAATTGGCTATAGTCAGAAACTGTCAAATGCAGATAGATTAACCACACCTATATCATAGGGCAGTTTAACTGGCATCAAATATACATCACACCATACTTACTACAAGTTAAAACCTTCCCCAAATTGAATATAACAAAATTAAAGCATTTGGAAATACTTACCACAAACACTATTAGAGTAATAGCAATTCCCTACCAGCTTAATAACACTACCACTCTTGCAAGATTATCTTGTGTCAAGAATAACCCATGAAGAACCTCACTCATCAAGGGCTCTACATGTGAGTTAGCATCAGTGACAACGTACAGGCAGCAATGTTTCACCTTAATACCATTTCATTATTGCAAGCTATGAATTAGATTGCTTTTGCAGCGGTTACAACCTGCTGTGCATACAAGGCATATCATATTTCAAGCTGGCAACAATGAAAAACCCAGCATTCAAGAAATCTGGAAGAAAAGGCATAGAGTAAATCGTAATTGAAAAGTTGAGCTAGTTAGTTAGGAATGACAAGAAAATACATTAGTATCCTTTCATACCAGGGTTAATGGTCATCTAATAGCACTGCAACAAGAGGTTACAGATGCCAACTGAAGTGTTCTGGATTGTTTAGGATATAGGGTTGACAACTAAATAGCTAAGTAATCGCTTTATTTAGAGCTGGCGTAAGGCTTTGAATGGTTCTCTAATGCTTGCCCATCATGTTCTTTCTAATATTATCTTTCAACCCATGTTGTTCAAGCAATCTCCTGCACAACTTACTTTTGCTCTGCGCACTAGTGCTGAATTTCAACTTCTTCACCCACTTCTGCAGTTCAGTAATCAAGTCTTGTCTCCAATTAGGTATGAGAGAAGCGTGGATCCACATTTCTTCGAATACTGTTTTATTAGGATAATTTTTGGGGGTTAAGCATATTATCAGGCCAATACTTCAATGCAGTGCCAAAGGAGTTTAGTTTTGTAATGGTGCCATTATTCAGTGCTTCTTCAAATTTTAATCACAGAGGGCACCTGATGAAGTGCTCCTTGGAGGGCAAAATTGTCCTGAATTACTTACCATCAACAATACAGAGGTTAATAGACATTCATCACGATTTCACAAAACCAGACAATTACGACCAAGATATAATTCTCCCTTATTGGAGTAGATCCAGTCAAAATTACAAATTTGTAACAGTTGCTTATGGAGCTTATCCAGCCTGCACACATAACCTACCTTGATCAAGTCGGCACATAAGACTGCGGCAGGCGGCTTCAGTTTCTGGGCTAGGATGATCGAGCACCTGTCTGCACCATTTCAGAGGATTTTGCACCTTAGGGTCTCGGTCTGTTGTTGCTGTCTTCTTTGGTGAAACATATAACCTTCATAAAAACAAAGTGACAGCTCTTTCTCAGTCCATCAACTTTGGAAGAAAGTTTACTTTTGCAACAACTAGTATTAAACAAGGAAAAGAATGGGATTTAGTTCTGATGCCCAATACCCTTGTACATGAAGAATGCAAGCACTCAAGAAAATGATGTTGGACTGTGTAGAGTACTAGCTTAGCAACACACACAAGGTGCTGGAGCTAGAGGAAGTGGAGTTCCACACCTGCCATGACACTGAGCTCTTCCTCAGCTGCCGCCGTCTCCGAGCCTATTTCTTTGGCAAGGACTCCCCACCCTGCACTGATGACCCTTCTTCCATCTTCAAGCCTCCTGCTCTTCCTGGACACCCCGCCCTGGTCCTCTGCCCTCTCTGGACCTTGTCATTGCCAACTGCTGATGGACATTAACAACCTACACTTTTAACACTCCTCTCTCCTATTCCAGCCTCACTACTTCTGAATGCTCTGCCCTCCATTCCCTCCGCACTAATCCTAATCTCACCATCAAACCCGCAGATAAGGGAGGTGCTGTAGTAGTCTGGCATACTGACCTCTACCTTGTCGAGGCCAACTCTCAGACACCACCTCTCACTTACCCCTCAAACAGGACCCCACTAAGAAGCACCAGGCCATTGTCTCCCACACCATCACCAACCTTATTGACTATGGACATCTCCCATCCACCGCCACCAACCTCATAGTTCCCGCACCCCGTGCCTCCTCCTACCCAAGATACACAAACCCACTTCTCCAGGTAGGCGCATTGTTTCAGCTTGTTCCTGCCCCACTGAACTCATATCGGCATACCTCGGCTCTGTTTTATCCCCCAGTTCTGTCCTTTCTTACCTACATCCCTGACACCTCACACACTCTTGATCTTTTCTACGATTTCAAGTTCCCTGGCCCCCATCATCATATTTTTACTATGGATATCCAGTCCTTACACCTCCATCCCCCACCAGAAAGGCCACAGAGCTCTCCATTTTTTCTGGACACCAGACCTAACCAGCTCCCCTCCTCCACCACCACTCTTTTTCACCTAGCAGAACTTGCTCACTCTCAACTTCCTCATAGGCTCCTCCCACCTCCTTCAAACAAAAGGGGTCGCCATGAGCACTCGCATGGGTCCCAGCTATGCCCGCCTTGTCAGCTACATGGAAAAGTCTATGTTTTAAGCCTATACTAGTGACCATCACGCACTTTTCCCACTCTACATCAATGACTGCATTGGTGCTGCTTCCTGCACCCATACTGAATTCATCGACTTCACCTACTTTGCCTCTAACTTCCACCCTGACCTCAAATTCACCTGGTCCATTTCCAACACCTCCCTTCCCTTTCTCGATCTCACTTCCTCTATCTCCAGAGAATGGACAGCTTATCCACCGATGTCTATTATAAACCAACAGACCCTCACAGCTACCTGGACTGTACATCACCCCACCTGTACAAAACCCCATCCCCTTTTCCCAATTCCTCCGCCTCCACTGCATCTGCTCTCAGGATGAGGTTTATCATTCTAGAATGAAGGAGATGTCCTCCGTTTTCAAAGAAAGGGACTTCCCTTCCTCCACCACATCTCTTCCATGTCTGCTCCTACCCACACTACCAGGGTTCCCCTTGCCCTCACCAGCACCCCACCAGCTTCCACGTCCAACACATAATTCTCCAAAAACTTCTGCCACCTCCAACTAGATCCCACCACCAAACACATCTTTCCCTCTCCCCAACTTTGTGCTTTCTGCAGGGACGGCCCCCAATGTAGCTCCCTTGTCCATACGTCCCTCCCCACGGATCTCCCTCCTGGCACTTACGCTTGCAAACACAACAAGTCCTACACCGACCCCTACACCTCCTCCCTCACTGCCACTGAGGACCCTAAACTGTCCTACCAGGTGAGGCAACACTTCACCTGTGAGTCTGTTGGAGTTATTTACTGTTTTTGGTGCTCCCAGCATGGGCTCCCATACATTGGTGAGACCCAACAAAGATTGGGAGACCGCTTCACCAAGCATCTACGCCCCATCTGCCAGAACAACTGGGATCTCCCAGTGCCCACCCATTTTAATTCTACTTCCCATTCCCATATATCCATCCATTGCCTCCTCCACTGTCATGAGGAGGCCACGCTCAGGTCGGAGAAACAACATCTAACCTCCAACATAATGGCATGAACATCAATTTCTCAAACTTCCAGTACTGCCCCCCAACTTTCTGAATTTCCCATCCTTTTTTCCCTCTCTCGCCGTTATCTCCTTGCCCATCTTCTTGTGCTCCTCTCTTTCCTTTCTTCCATGGCCTTCTGACTCTTTTACCAACTTACTTCCCAGCTCTTTACTTCATCCCCTTTCCTTCAGGTTTCACCTATCACCTTGTGTTTCTCTCTCCTCGCCCCACCTTTTAAATCTACTCCTCAGCTTTTTTCTTCAGTCCTGCCAAAGGGTTTCAACCCAAAACAGTGACTGTACTTTTTTCCATAGATGGTTCAGCATTTTGTGTGTGTTGCTCGGATTTCCAGCATCTGCAGATTTTCTCTTGTTTAAAGGTAATAGCACAAGTATGTAGTGGTTATTTACATTCCAACAGCCCCATTCCTATAAAAACAATAAAAAATGTTGCTAATTTTCTTTCCTGCAGTAGATTTTAGAATCTACATGTATACTCATTTTTTTATATTTTAAAAACTGCTCAAAGTAGCAAAATGCCATCAGGAATATTTCAAGATATTATGAGTTTAAGTTTAGAATAGATGACAGTTGATACAGATCAGACCTATCATAGGTATCAAAAATTCAAAGTAGATTTAAAGTAGAATACAAAAATGGATTTTGAATTTAAAATGTGTGGTGTTTAAATACCATGATTACAGCAGGTATTGAAACAAACTGAGAGACTTATTAGCAGAATTGAACAATACAATGCAAACTCGTCGTAATGGAGTCATCCGGAACTATTTTAACTGCCTAGACCCATTAGCCTGCAGCTGAACCAAAGGTCTCCATATCCCTCCCGTCCATGTCCCTATCCAAACTCCTCTTAAATGTTGAAATTGTATCCACCACTTGTGTTGGCAACAGGTTCCACTCTCACTAGCCCCCGAATGAAGTTTCCCCGCATGTTCCCCTTAAACTTTTCACCCTTAACCCTTGACCTCTGGTTGTAGTCCCACCCAATCTATACCCCTCATAATTTTGTATACCTCTATCAAATCTCCTCTCAATCTTCTACATTCCAGGGAATAGAGTCCTAATGTATTCAATCTTTTAATTCAAGTACTCAAGACCCAGCAACATCCTTGTATATTTTCTCAGTACTTTTTCAGCCTTATTTACATCTTTCCTGTATAGAGATGAACAAAACTGCACACAATACTCCAAATTAGGCCTCACCAATGTCTTGTACATCTTCAGCACAATGTTTCAACTCCTGTACTGAATACTTTGACCTAGGAAAGCTTCCTTTATGACCTTATAAGCCACTTTCAGTAAACTATGAACCTAAATTCCCTGATCCCTTTGTTCTACCGCACTTCTGTGCCCAAACTGTTCACTGTTTACAACTTACCCTGGTTGGTGCCACCGAAGTGCAAGACCTCATACTTGACTGCATTAACTTCCATCTGCTACTTTTCAGCCCATTTTCCCAGCTGGTCAGATCCCCTGTAAGCCATGATAGTCTTCCTCACTGTCCACTACACCCACAATCTTGGTGTTATCTGCAGATTTGCTGATCCAGTCAACCATATTATCATCTAGATAAATTATTGATATGGATGACAACCAACAATGGACCCAGGACCAATCTCTGCAGCACTACACTAGCCACAGGCCTTGAGTCAGAGAGGCAACCATCTACTACCATTCTCTCCCACCATGACGCTGAACTCTTCTTCCATCGCCTACATCTCCAAGCCTACTACTTTAACAAGGATTCCCCTCCCCCTATTGATGACCCCTTCTCCGTCTTCAACCCTCCTCCCTCCTCCTGGACCCCCAGGCCTTCTACCTGCACTCAATCTTTTCATCTCCAACTGTCACCGAGACATCAACCGTCTCAACTTCACCACTCCTCTCTCCTGTTCCAACCTCACTCCCTCTGAACGCACTGCCCTCCACTCTCTCCGCACTGAGGCCAAACGGCAGCTCTCTGACACCTCCTCTTACTTACCCCTGGAACAGGACCCAACCAAAAAACATCAAACCATTGTCTCCCATACCATCACCGCCCTTATCAACTCCGGAGACCTTCCATCCTCAGCCAAAAAACTCCTAATTCCCACACCCTGCACTGCTCGGTTTTACCTCCTCCCAAGATCCACAAGCCTGACTGTCCCAGTAGACCCATAGTTTCAGCCTGCTCCTGCCCCACCGAACTTATATCTGCCTACCTGTACTCCATTTTGTCACTCATAGTTCAGTCCCTCCCCACCTACATCCGGGATACATCCCATGCCCTCCACCTCTTCAATAACTTCCGGTTCCCTGGTCCCGACCGCTTCATTGTCTCTATGGATGTCCAATCCATTTACACTTCCATTCCCCATTCAAGAAGGCCTCAAAGCCCTCCGCTACTTTCTTGACAATAGACCTCACCAGTTCCCCACCACCAACACACTCCTCCGGTTGGCGGAACTGGTACTCACACATAATAACTTCTCTTTTGGCTCTTCCCACTTTCTACAGACCAAGGGTGTAGCTATGGGCACTTGCAAGTGCCCCAGCTATGCCTGCCTCTTTGTTGGTTATGTGGAACAGTCTATGCTCCAAATCTATACTGGCACTGCTCCCCAACTTTTCCTCCACTACATTGACGACTACACTGGTGCTGCTTCCTGCACCCAGGCTGAGCTCATCAATTTCATCAACTTTGCCTCTAACTTCCACCCAACCCTCAAATTCACTTAGTCCATTTCAGACACTTCTCTCCCCTTTCTTGATCTCTCGGTCTCCAACTCGGGAGACAGACTGTCCACTGACATCTTCTATGAACCCACTGACTCTCATAACTACCTCGGCTATACCTCTTCCCACCCTGCCAAATGCAAAAATGCTATTCCCTATTCCCAGTTCCTCCGCCTCCACCGCATCTGCTCCCAGGATGAGGCTTTCCGTTCCAGGAAATCTCAAATGTCCTCTTTCATTAAGAATCGTGGTTTCTCTTCTGCTGTCATCAATGATGCCCTCACCTGCATTTCCTCTATTTCCCACACTTCAGCCCTCATCCCATCCTTCCGTCACCACAACAGGGACCGTGTTCCCCTTGCCCTCGCCTACCACCCCACTAGCCTCCGGAACCAGCACGTTATCCTCTGCAACTTACGCCACCTTCAACAGGACCCCACCACTAAGCACATCTTTCCCTCTCTACCCCTCTCCACTTTCCGCAGGGATCATTCCCTCCGTGACTGCCTGGTCCACACGTTCCTCCCCACAGATCTCCCACCTGGTACTTATCCCTGCAAGCATAAGTGCTACACTTGTCCATACACCTCCCCTGTTACCACCATTCAGGGCCCCAAACAGTCCTTCCAGGTGAGGCAACACTTCACTTGTGAGTCTGTTGGGGTCATCTATTGCATCCGGTGTCCCTGGTGCAGCCTCCTCTACATCAGCGAGACCTGACCCAGATTGGGGGACTGCTTCATCGGACACCTCCACTCCGTCCGCCACAACAGACAGGATCTCCCGGTTGCCACCCACTTCAACTCTGCTTCACATTCCTATTCGGATATGTCCATACATGGTCTCCTCTACTGCCATGAGGCCAAACTCAGGTTGGAGGAGCAACACCTCATATACCGTCTGGGCATGAACATTGAATTCTCCAACTTCTGGTCATTCCCTCCCCCCATCCCAGTTTCACTCTGCCTTCTCCTCCAGCTGCCTATCACTTCTCTCATGATTCCGCCTTCTTCTACTACCCATAGTGCTTTCCCCTTACATTCCTTCTTCACCTTTCCTGCCTATCCCCTCTCTGCTTCCCCTCCCCCACCCCTTGATCTTTCCTCTGATTGGTTTTTCCACTTGGAACCTACCAGCCTTCTCCTTCTCACCCTCCCCCCACCTTCTTTATAGGGCCCCTGCCCCCTCCCTCTTCAGTCCTGACGAAGGGTCTCAGCCCAAAACGTTGACTGCTCATTTTCACAGATGCTGTCCGACCTGTTGTGTTCCTCTAGCTTGTTGTACGTGTTGCTACTACCATTCTTTCTGACTTCTTCTACAAAACCAATGTCTAATCCAATTAAATACCTCATCTTAAATGCCAAGCAACTGAACCTTCTTAACCAACTTCTCATGAAGGACATTGTCAAAAGCCTTGCTAAAGTCCTCGTGGAGAGCATCCGCTGCCTTTCCTTCCAGAGGACCAATCTTGTTCCTTACAATCTTTTTGCTCTTAACATATCTGTAGAATCCCTTAGGATTCTCCTTCACTTTCTTTGCTAGGACAATCTCATGCCTTTTTTTTAGCCTCCTGTTTTTCTCTTAAGTTCTCTCTTGCATTTCTTACACTCCATAAGCACCATATTTGTTCCTACCTACCTATATCTGCAATGAAATGCACCTCTTCTTTCCCCCCCCACCCCCCTTATTTAGGGCTTCAGTATTTCTTGAAAACCGAGGTTCCCTAAACCTGTTATTTTTACCTTTTATTCTGATAGGCACATACAAGCGTCATACTCAAATTTTCACTTTTGAAGGCATCCCACTTACACTTTTGTCAGAAAACAGCCTGTCCCAATCCACACTTGCCAGATCCTTTCTGGCTCTATCAAAATTGGCCTTTCTCAGATTTAGAATCTCAATCTGCAGACCAGACCTATCTTTTTGAATATTTACTTTGACCCTAATGGCATTGTGATCACTGGATCCTCTACACAAACTTCTATCACCTGCCCTGACTCTTTTCCTAATAGTAGATCAAGTATCACACACTCTCTCATTGGGACTTCTACATACTGATTAAGGAAACTTTCCTGAACACGTTTGCAAAATTCTGTCCCATCTAGTCCTTTTAGATAATGGGAATCCCAGGCAATATATGGAAAGTTAAAAGAACCTACTATAATAACCTTAAGTTTCTTGCAACAGTCTGTGATCTGTCTACAAATTATTTCCTCCAAATCCCTTGGACTGTTGGTGGCCTGTAACACAGCCCCATTAACTTGGTCATAGATTTCTTATTACTGAGTTCTGACCATAATGCCTCACTAGATAAGTTCTCCAGTCTGTCCTCACTGAGCACCGCCATGACATTTTCTCAGACTCCTTTAATCCCTCCAGCTCTGTTGCATCTAAAACAATGGAACCCCATAATACTGAGCTGCCAGTCCTGCCACTCCTCTGACCAAGTGTCATTAATGGTTACAATGATCATATTTCCAGGTGTTGATCCATGTCCTGAGCTCATAAGACCATAAGAGATCAGAACAGTTAGGCCATTTAGCCCATCTGCTCCACCATTTCATCACAGCCGATCCATTTTCCCTCTCAGACCCAATTTCCTGCCTTCTCCCCATATCCCTTCATGCCCTGACTAATCAAGAATCTATCATCCTCTGCCTTAAATATACACAATGACTTGAGCTCTACAGCCGCCTATGGCAACAAAATCCACAGATTCACCATTCTCTGGCTAAAGAAGTTTCTCATCATCTGTCTAAAAGGGCACCCCTCTATTCTGAGGCTGTGTCCACCGGTCTACATCCAGTCTATCAAGGCCCTTCAACATTCGATAGGTTTCAATGAGTTCACCCCTCATTCTTCTGAATTCCAGTGAGTAGAGGCCCAGAGCCATCAAACCCTCTTCACATGACAAGCCTTTTAATCTCAGAGGGTTCGTGCACCTCCACTGGATCCTCTCCAATGTCAGCATTCCTTTCTTAGATAAGGGGCCCAAAACTGCTCATCCGCCTTTCCTACGATACTTCTTGCGTTGAAATATACACAGTTCAGGACATCAGTCACACATGTTTAATCTTTGATTCCTGACCTTGTCTGAGGTCTTAACAACATCTCCACAGCTTCATCATCTATTCTGATACCCTGGTTCCCATACCCTAACCCTAAACAACAACCGCCCCCCGCCCCTGCCCCCATACAGCACTAGTAAATCTTCCCTCTAGGATATTAGTCCCTTTCCAGTTCAGGTGCAAACTATCACTTCTATACAGGTCCCACCTTTCCTGGAAGAGAGCCCAGTGAGCTAAAAATCTGATACCCTCCCACCTACACCAAAACCAACTTAGCACCCAACTCCCCATGCAGAACCTCTTCACCCATCCTACCCATGTCATTGGTACCTATATGGACCACGACCTCTGTCTGTTCACCTTTCCACTTCAGAATGCCGAGGACTCAACCTAGAGTTATCCTGGACTCTGGCACTCAGGAAACAACATACCATGTGGTGACCTTGCTCTTTCCTGCAGAACCTCCTTTCTAGTCCCTATCACCACAGCTTGCCTCTTCTTCCCCTTTCCCTTCTGAGTCACAGATTCAGTGCCAGAGACCCAACCACTGTGGCTTTCCTCTGTTTCTTCTGCTAGACCATTCCCACCCTTCCCAACAGTATCCAAAGTGATATACCTGCTGTTGAGGGGGATGGCCACAGGGGTACTCTGCACTGGCTGTTTAACCCCTTTCCCCTTCCTGCCTGTCACCCAGTTCCTGTGTTCTGCATCTTGGGTGTAAGTACCTCTGTATTGGCACGTGGCCAAGTGGTTAAGGCATTGGTCTAGTGATCTGAAGGTCACTAGTTCAAGCCTCAGCTAAGACAGCGTGTTGTGTCCTCTAGCAAGGCACTTAACCACACATTGCTCTGCAACGATACCTGTGCCAAGCCATATCGGCCCCTGCCCTTCCCTTGGACAACGTCAGTGGTGTGGAGAGTGGAGACTTGCAGCATGAGCAACATGAGCCAATCTCCCATACCACCCTGCCTAGGCCTGTGCCCTGGAAACTTTCCAAGGCGCAAATCCATGGTCTCTCGAGACTAACAGATGCCTGTATGTTTCATCCATCACCCCTTCAGCCTCCTGAATGATCCAGAGTTCATACAGCTCCAGTCATCAGGGGCACTGGAGGTCTCGCTGTCTTCCCACATTCTGCAAGAGGACCATTCCAATATCCTGCCTGGCATCTCTACTGTTCTAACTGAGCAAATACAAAAGGAGGAAGAACAATAAACTAAGTGGGGGGGGGGGGGGGGGGAGAAAAAAATGATCTACAGCTTTTTTGCCTTCTTTGACTAAAGCTTAAAAACCTCCGCTCTAATTCTTACCACTCCAACTATGGCTGCCCCACTTTACCCCTGCCTTACTTTAATTTGTTCTTGCTAATCAATCCCAAATGCCAATTGGCTGCTGCTCAATACACCAAACTACCAGGAATCGCTGCCTTTTCAATTCACTCAGCGAACCTGAGTGAGCTACATCTTCTCAGGCTTCCAATCTATGATTGGCCACTGCTCAAAGCACCAAACTGCTGTGAGTTGCTGCCTTTTCTAACTGACTTTAGAGCCCAAACCAACTTCCCAACTTTATTTTCTTCTGCTAAAGCACAACAGCAAACTAAATGAAAATACTTTTTTTTTCCATCAGATTAGTAATGCATTCAGCCCCATCAGGGCTTTCCTTTAAACAAGAATTTGCTTGACAAAGATTTTTCTAGCTTCAGTTGGAGGCATGATAAAAAGTGAACTGAACTATTGTTCTCAATACAAGATTTAGGTCATTTAATGAAATAGCAATCATTGATGGTATTTGTTTTAAATCAAATACAAACATAATTAGGAGCAA
Source organism: Hemitrygon akajei (assembly GCF_048418815.1). Lineage (NCBI taxonomy): Eukaryota > Metazoa > Chordata > Chondrichthyes > Myliobatiformes > Dasyatidae > Hemitrygon > Hemitrygon akajei. Next base: position 54,466,293 of record NC_133133.1, on the reverse strand, counting down.
GCCCCTGAATCAGCTATAAAATTAAGTTGCAGTAGGTCTAGGTGTGACCCCAAACTACCCATTCCCCTCCTACCTAACAAACCCCAATGAATAAAAAATATTCCACCACCTAGTCAGGGAATGGAATTCCAAGGACTTCCTGAAAACTACACTTCACGTCTTCTAAAGAGTAGTTCCAGATTATTCCACAAATGGAAAGATCCTCCCTACAGCCACCTGCGAAAACCCTTCGGGATCTTAATTCAATCAAGTCCTACTCACTCTTCTAAACTCTACAAACCTCTTCTCATGAGAGGAAGTTGGTCACATAACCTACCATTCTAGATACTAATCCTGTAAACCTTTACCAAACTGCTTTCAATGCATTCACATCCTTTCTTAAATAGGAACATTAATATTCTGCACAGTACTTCAATTGTACTCTCAACAATACACTATAATAGAAGCTTAATTTCCTTGGCATTGTTTTCAATTCCCTATAGGACTTTCCCAATTACCACTCTGTCAGAGACTAACAATGACATTTGGAGAGTTCTACATTCTTTTGTTGATGCTTCAAAACCTCTTAAACCATCAATATAATGAGCTGTCAACAATACTCAGCCATAGTTGATTGGATCCGAGTATTCAATGGATGGGTGGGGTGGAGGAATGCAAGCCAGGTGCATTAATCCAAAGAAAAGTAAAATCACGTTTACAATGTTTGAAGATTTATGAGGTCATTGATGTCAAGACATTTTAAATGGAAACAGCAGGAGCAGCCAGATAGATTGACATATTGGGACTTTTAACAGGTGAACAAAAATTGGATGTTGATTTGCAAAGTACACAAGGTCACTGATTGCTGCAGTTATTTACCAAACACTGAAGGCATAGTGCAGTCATGCATTGGTGAATTTTTATTTGATCTGTTGTATTAATATGTAACCACCTGAGCACATAAAATGTTGTATGTGGTCCATCATGTTAGTTTTCTCTCATACATCATTCTTTCCACCAGTTACTTATATTTTATAAATTAGCTCCTGGTTGGAAGACCACAATCTGTGTGGATTAGTGATAATATCTTCTGCTCGCTGATATTCAACACTGGTGCACCTCAGGGGTGTGTGCTTCACCCACTGCTCTATTCTCTCTGTACCCATGACTGTGTGGCTAGGCGTAGATCAAATGAATAAATTTGCTAATGAAACAACCATTGTTAGTAGAATCTCAGATGGAGACAAGAGGGTGTACAGGAGCGAGATATGCCAACTAGAGGAGTGGTGTTGCATCAACAACCTTGCATTCGACGTAAGACAAAAGAGCTGATTGTGGACTTCAGGAAGGGTAAGACGAAGTAACATATAACAATCCTCATAGAGGGATCAGAAGTGGAGACAGTGAGTAGTTTCAAGTTTTTGGGTGTCAAAATCTCTGAGGACCTAACCTGGTTCCAGCATATCAATGCAGCTATACAGAAGGCAAGACAGTGACTATACTTCATCAGGAGTTTGAAGAGATTTGGTATGTCAACAAAAACACTCAAAAACTTCTATAGATGTACTGTGGTGAGCATTCTGACAGGCTGTATCACTGTCTGGTATGGGGGGGAGCCCCTACTGCACAGGACCAAAAGAAGCTGCGGAGGGTTGTAAATTTAGTCGGCTCCATCTTGGGTAGTAGCCTCGAAAGTACCCAGGACGTCTTCAAAGAAAGGTGTCTCAGAAAGGCAGCGTCCATTATTAAGGACCCCCAGCACCCAGGGCATGCCCTTTTCTCACTGTTACCATCAGGTAGGAGATACAGAAGCCTGAAGGCACACACTCAGTGATTCAGGAACAGCTACTTCCCCTGTGCCATCTGATTCCTAAATGGGCACTGAACCTGTGAACACTACTTCACTTTAATATATATTACTTCTGTTTCTGGTTATCTTGATCTATTCAATATACATATATTGTAATTGATTTATTGATTATTTTTCCCTCTTCTTCTATATTATGTATTACATTGAACTTTTGCAGCCAAGTTAACAAATTTCACGACACATGCCGGTGATAATAAACCTGATTCTGCTTGCGCATCAGGCTGAGCATTGCTGATTTTTATCCTGCTCATAGACACAAAAGATAACATGCCCCAGGTATTCTGATAACTGCATGCCTAAACTTGGAAGCTCAACCAGCAAAGGAATACTGATAGCAAAATACAGAAAAAGATTAACAAGATATAGCACCAGGTAAAGAATCCTTCTGCAATACCCTTCACATTCTCTACAATACAGCCAACAAATCAATAACTTCTGACCAGTCACCACTTTGCAATTCAAATAATAATTTGCACACATAAAGATCTAATAAATAGTCAACAGATGAAGTGACCAGAATTGGAATACAGGATCAGATAAATGCCTACATATCAAATGAAAACCATTTTAAAAGCAACAAACCTGGAAAAATATGCACAGCCATAATCTGACAGCAATTTATAATTATGTACTTCCTTTCAAAAGAAAATAAAGAGCCTAAGTCATTCACAAGAACATTGACAAACAAAATTGAAAACTCACTGTCAATAGATACTCAAGACAAATGGCAGACAACTAAATTCAAGAATGATAGCACAACTAACCTAAGATTTAGGACAGAAAGTATTACACAAATTAGGGAGGGAGTGAGACAGGGCAGGGCGAGAACGGTTCAAATATTACAGAATTGCTTAAACAAAAGGCTATGTCAGTCATCAAGCTCTGGGATGGTGATTGAAGATGAGGATGTGTGAAGACCAAGTTTATTGAGGAGGAAAGAAAAGTGAGGGACCCGAGTTGCAAGAATGATATAATACAGAAGTCCAGAAGTTGAGCTAGATGTCAAAAATACAGTACGATTTTGATGTATACTGTTAAAAAAAACGTGGTGGAAGGGGTTCTTTTAAGAACTGTGGGAGGCATCAAAATTTCTTTGAAGATTGAGTTAGACATGCATTTGGGAGTCTACAACTTGCTCTAGAATACCAAAAGGAAAAATAGAGCCAAGGCACTAACTTCCAAGATCAAAGAGAGCAAGTTCTGTTTATTTGGGGGGGGGGGGGGGGGATGTTAAGATTCAAAGGCAAAGGGACATACCCGAATAAAAGAACTGTTAACATTGTCCATGAAAATGAGAGCTAATTTTCATTAGTTTAACACAAACTAATTGTGTTTAACTAATTTAACACAAACGTTCTGGCACAATAAGCTGGTTGTAACCTTAAATAGATGGAAGAAAATAATCCCTTACGGCATTATCTTGAAGAGAGACTACCTAATGAATCAAAAAAACTTCTACCACTTTGTTTGAGGACACAGACCCATTGATTATTAGTTACGATAACCTGATTTTCATCATTGCCTTTAACTTTGCAGCTAACAACTTAACATTAAAGTAACACACTTTTCAAGGCCCATTCCTCTATTAGTTTCGACATCCATATTTACTCAAAGTAAGGAAATTCTAAATTGCGCGCATATTACACAATGGAAGGATGAATATGCAGGATATTTCGAGTATCAACGATCTCAAACTACTCTCCATTTCTGGCCGATACAATCCGGATATCAGAGAAATGCTCCATAACAAACGTGGTAGTTTATAGCAGCAACTTTGCTGAACTGGACAACAGGGTTGAAATAATACAATTTAAAACGATGGCAGAGAACGGAGCGAGTTGCACACCAACTGGAGTCAACCCCTACGGTCGTGCACCAGATGCTCTCACCAACTATCCTCCTCCACGGCGGATGGATCCGGGTCGAGGTCGAGGACATCCTCCTCCAGTAACACGGACTGTTGCTGCTCGTCGGCGCCACCCGGAGAACGCAGCCAGCAGCCGGTGATCGTGCCGTCTCCGGTGAACAAAGCCTCGTATTCGCTCAGTAACGGGACGCCTGGGCTCAGCTGCACATCGAACCCGTCGCCGACGCAGCCAGCGGGCGCCGGTGCTCGGCCGGGCGAGGGGAGCTGTCCGGTGTCGATCCCCGCCTTGGCTCCGCGGCCGCTCCGGATCCGCAGCTGCTCGTTTTGCAGCTCCAGCTTCTTCACCAGGTCCTGCAGCTTCTTCACCTCCTTGTCGGCATCGGGCAGCGCACTCACCATGGCGGCAGAGCTCCCCGGGACGACGGACAAGCCGGCATCGCCTACCCTGTCGGGCTCGACCGCGTTCGACCCCACCATCGGGCGCATCCGTCACCTGTAATCACTGGCTTCGTCTCACCATTGTAGATAAAGGCGACCTCTGACCCCAACCGGTCCGCTGACATGCGCATAGCCCGAACGCGCCGACTGCGCCTGCGCCAAGCCCCGCCGCCCGGATTTGGCGCCACCGGTTTCAAAAATGAATGAAAAATCGACAACGGCCAATCCGGCTGCAGATGTGCTGGAGACCTCTACTAACTTATCACTTGGAACAGCCAGGACCACGATGGGAAATCAAGTTCAAGGGCGTTTATTCTCATCTACTGCCCAACTACTTCTTCTGGACTGAGGTACACAGTACATACAACTGACAGACAACACATCAAGTGATATAAGGTGCATTTACAATACAAGTTAAAAAGTAAACGATGGACAAATTATGTGTCGATCTTTATTCGAGAGAGTCTGTAGCATGGCGAATTGTTGGGTGAACGATTAGCTTTTGTTGTCTCGGGGGCTTTACTACTGATTGCTTGGAAGGTGGTGGATGCTGTTGCTATTTGCTGTAGTAAATGGGAGAGGGGAGAGGGTGCCTTGTTGCTTGCGCGTGGGAGGGGGAATGGGGGCTTTAGGGTTCTATCATTTTTACTGTCACTCATTCTTTTGGGGTACCCTTCTGTTTTCATGGATGTCAGTGTTTCAAGAATTTCAAGTTGTTTATTGTATAGATTCTCTGATATCAAATGGAACTATTGAATTATTAGAATCAATTAGTAGCACAACTTCAGAAATGCTATTAAAAGAAGGATAATCTCTGGATACTACTTTTTAACTCTAAGATAACCTATGGAGTTTAGTGGATGGTTCAAATGCAACAATTGACACTTAAAGGTGTTAATTTTTATAACTGACACTTAAAGGGTGTGTCAAATTTTATGAAATTAATTTCTTCCTTTATGAAATCTTAGTGTCTTGTTATTATTACTGATCTAGGAGGAAGCAATTCATTCAAAAAAGATTTTGGGTAAATGTCTACTTCAACGTTGTTTTCAATGTTGAATCCAAGGGGTCAGTATGGACATAGTGGAGGATTACAAATACCTGGGGATACGAATGGACAATAAACTGGACTGGTCAAAGAACACTGAGGCTGTCTACGAGAAGGGTCAGAGCCATCTCTATTTCCTGAGGAGACTGAGGTCCTTTAACATCTGCGGGACGATGCTGAGGATGTTCTACGAGGCTGTGGTGGCCAGTGCTATCATGTTTGCTGTTGTGTGCTGGGGCAGTAGGCTGAGGGTAGCAGACACCAACAGAATCAACAAACTCATTTGTAAGGCCAGTGATGTTGTGGGGGGTGGAAATGGACTCTCTGCCGGTGGTGTCTGAAAAGAGGATGCTGTCCAAGTTGCATGCCATCTTGGACAATGACTCCCATCCACTCCATAATGTACTGGTTAGGCACAGGAGTACATTCAGCCAGAGACTCATTCCACCGAGATGTAACACTGAGCGTCATTCCTACCTGTGGCCATCAAACTTTACAACTCCTCCCTCGGAGTGTCAGACACCCTGAGCCAATAGGCTGGTCCTGTACTTATTTCCACTTGGCATGATTAACTTATTTTTGTTTAATTATTTATGGTTTTATATTGCTAAATTTCTTCACTATTCTTGGTTGGTGCTGCTGTAACGAAACCCAATTTCCCTCAGGATCAATAAAGTATGTCTGTCTGTTTTCCTGCCCAATCTCCATATTTTTTGATTACTCAAAAATGCAGAAATCTTTTGTTCTCAGTTTTGAATGTAACCGATATCTGAGCTTTCACAGCAGTTTTGGTTTGAGAATTCCAAAGATTTTCCATCCTCTGAGTGAAGAAATTGCTCTCATATAGTCTAAAAGCACAAGATTCAAGATGCTTGTTGTTAAATATTCAACAGAATTGGTTTATTGTTGTTGCGTGTATCAAGATACAATTAAAAGCTTTTGCTTGTTACACCATTCAGATCATTCCATTAATAAGTACATGTTTAAACCTTGAAACAATGCCATTTGCCCATCCTCTTGTCCTTACCAAAGTAACAGGGGTAGGTTCTTGTTAACCTAATTAAGACTGACCTGATCAAGAGAAACAATATTGACTTCATTAAGGTGCTCTATCCACTTGATCTGTTTAATGCAGTTACAAAGCATCACACAAAGTGGATGTCATTACCGATAAAATGGTATAATTATTAGAAAACATTGAGGGTTGTTGGGAATTAAGGAGAAACCCCAGATTTCACACGTTGACCTCAGTTTTAGATGGATCTCTTCCAAGAGCCTTTTTTGGCTGCAATTAATTGATGTGCTTTTCTAGTTTGTAAGAATTGTAGTTGATTTTTGAAACTCCTTTGCAGATTTATAATCTCTGTTAAGAATTTATTCCTCAGATTAACATGTGCTTCATTTAAAATAATAAAACAGTGATTAATTTGGGAGCACCTCCTTCTTGATTGAGCTGGGGAAGAGTTCAAAGTAAAATTTATTATCAAAGGACATATATATCGCCACATATTCTTTTTCCTGCAGGCATACTCAACAAATCTATAGAACAGTAACTGTAAACAGGATCAATGAACAACAAACTGTGCAAATGAAAATACACGTAAATAGCAATGAATAATGAGAGTATGAAATGAGAAGATAAAGAGTCCTTAAAGTGTGATCATTGGTTGTGGGAATACCAGAAACAGAATGATGTAGTTATCCTCCTTGGTTCAAAAGCCTGATGGTTGAGGGGTAGTAACTGCTCTTGTTTACAGTTTAAAGATCCTGTTTACAGTTACTGTTCTATAGATTTGCAAAGTACCCCCCGCAGAAAAAGAATCTCAAGGTTGTATGTGGTGACATGTATGTCCTCTGATAATAAATGTTAATTTGACTTTGAATTGGCTGAAGACTGGCATTTGTCATGCTAGGGACCACTGACCAACTGGCTGTAGTATTGTCATTAAATGTTGATTTATTTAACATCATTGTAGTGGTTAAAAAGTAATTTATGTTTGAAACCTTGTTGTGTGGTGTTAAGTGGTGATGTGAACAAATGATAATGTGGCCCTTTGATAATTGTTTGAAAGATTCACTTATAGCCAAAGCATATGTTCCTAAGATTGTCATAGCCCGGGGTGGTAGTGAGGATAAGCTCCCACTACCTATAAAATGCTCCAAATGGTGTGCGTCTCTAACAGCCTCTGACAACTATTACGAACCCCGTAACTGGGTCACTTACCAGCAAAGATAGAGAGGTCCGCTGAAGTCTGATGGTACTATTTTTAAACGTTTTTATTTTTAAAGGGGCACAAAAGTAAGGTTAATACAAACATTCAGATAATATACGTCGTCAATACTCAATCTAAAGCACGGGTATAGTAGTAATCAACAATAAGAATTAGCTCTATCGTTTGTCTAGGGGTAAAACTATTGTCCAATGGAAATATAAAAGTCTCGCCAGTTCATGAAAGCTTTTAGCCGTTTGAGGGACCGCTGGGTGTTCACGGGTTGGAGAGAGAAAATAAACTTGCCAGCCTTCTGGGACTCAAAGCGTGGAATCGGGAACGGGAGTTCCCCGTTGTCAGTTCGGAATCCTTTTCGGGGTTATCAGCCACTCGATTCCCTAGCTAGGGGATCCAAATCACACGTGGCTCCCGAGCAGCTTCCCGTTCTTACGGGAACGATGAGCGATGGTGTCTCTGTCCGGTGCATCGCTGGAGTACTGCCTCCTGCAGTCTCCTTTTTATCATGACTGGCAGATTTGTAAATGTCAATCAAGGTAGGGTGATACAATCCCCACCCCACATTGCCCGAGGGTGTCCATGTCCCTGATAGCTGGCACGTACTATAGAGTTGCAATTCACACAGGTGAACAATGGTCAAATCTGTTGCATTCTCTCACTTCCTGGGTCCAAGACCCGAATTAATAGCGATCTTGCGATTCTCCGGAAGGAGAGGGCTGGTCCCGCACCCTTCGGCCCCCTCAGAGCTATGGTACATTCATAACATCCCCTTCTTCAGAGCGTTTTCACCAGTGGTGGAAACGAAGTGATACAGAGTCCTACTGGATTTTAGAATTTAACACAATACACAAGCTTTTCGTTTCACTACAGAGCTATACAGTTATACATTTAATTCAGCATCTAGAATAAACAATCCGCTAGCACATTATCACTCCCCTTAATGTGCTGTATCTTAATATCGAATTCTTGCAGCATCAGACTCCAGCTTAATAACCTCCTGTTTTTATTTTTCATATTGGCCAGGAATACCAACGGGTTGTGATCGGTATAGACCACTAGGGGGTTTTTGCGCTGGACAAATGTACACTTCAAAAATGTTGTATCGCCAACACAAGTGCCAACAATTCCTTTTCCACGGTAGAGTAATTCCTCTGGTGTACATTGAACTTCGGAGAGAAATATGCTACCGGGTGCTCCACTCCATCCCCGGCTTGCTGTAAGAGGACCGCTCCTGCAGCCTCATCACTGGCGTCCGTGGCCAAGGAGAAGGGGGTTAACAGATCGGGCGCTTTTAACACAGGGTCATGGCACAATATGGCTTTTAACTTTTCAAAGGCATCCTGACAAGAATGACCCCACTCAAATTCCGTAGGAGTTTTGTAAGGGGGAGCGCAATGTCCGCGAAATTTTTACAGAATTTCCGATAGTATCCCACCATGCCCAAAAATCTCCTCAGGGCCCTTTTATTGTAGGGTACAGGGACCTCGGAAATAGCCCGGACCTTCGCCTGCACAGGGGTCAACTGCCCTTCTCCCACCCATACCCCAGATAGGTGATCGTGGCATGACCAAATTCACTCTTTGCGAGGTTTACTGTAAGGTGGGCTGCCGACATTTGGGGTGAACAGATTTTCTACAGCCTCCAGGTGCTCCCCCCAGGTGTCATTCCAAACCACCACATCGTCAAGATAAGCCTGGTGTGGGTTAACCCCCTTTATCACTGCGTCTATCATCCGCTGAAATGTCCCTGGTGCATTTTTCATCCCGAACGGCATAACGTTGTACTCGGACGGAGTGACAAAGGCTGAAATCTCTCGAGCCCTGTCCGTTAACGGAACGCACCAGTACCCCTTTAACAAGTCAATTTTTTGTGATGTACCTCGGCCTTCCCCACTTGATCAATGCAATCATCCACCCTGGGGATAGGGTAAGCATCTGTCTGGGTGACCGCATTGACCTTTCGGTAATCGGTACAGAATCTTATGGTACTGTCCGGTTTTGGGACAACCACGCAAGGGGAAGCCCACGCGGAAGAGGATTCGCGGATTATCCCAGCAGCTAGCATATGTTCAATCTCCTTCTCTACTAGCTGGACCTTTTCAGAATTCATCCGATAAGGGGCCTTGTTTTATAGGTTGGGTTGAGGTAACTGTCACATCATGTTTCGCCCCACTACACCTTCGGGGAACATCTGGGACATGAGTCTGCATGCCGGTTAATGAGCTGTATTACCTGCTCCCGCTGTTCAGGCTTTTAAGTGGCTAACTTTCTCAGCAAGGCTTGCCAATACGATAGAGTTCTCCAATCTGGTGGGGACTATACCTATCTTGTCGAACCGCTCTGGTCCCTCCTTACCATCCCCCCTCTACCTCATCGGCTTTCATGGCCGCCCCCACCACCGCGGGGGGTGGTTTCATGGTACCTTTTCATCATGTTCACGTGAACTAACTGGGTCGGCTTTCGCCAGTCGGGGGTTTCGGATCACGTAATTCAGCGAGTCTATTTTCTTACGCACTGTATATGGTCCTTGAAAACCTCGCCTGCAGGGGTGGGTAACTACCGGGATAGGACCAAGACCCGGTCGCCCACGTGAAACTCTCGTTTCTCTCGCTCTCGGGTTATACCACCGACTCATTTTTTCCTGGGAGTCTTTAAGGTTTCTTTTGCCAAGGCGCATACTTTATGCAGCCTTTCCCGGAATTTCAGAACATAGTCGATCACACTGACTTGGACGGTCGGGCTAGACCACTTTTCTTTCAATAGGGTTAGGGGTCCCCTGGGCCTGTGACCGAAAACCAGCTCAAACGGACTGAACCCCAGGGAGCACTGGACTGTATCCCTTATGGCAAATAACAAAAGGGGTAAAGCCTCATCCCAGTCTCGGACGTTCTCCTGACAATAAGCTTTAAGCATGGTCTTTAGTGTAGCGTGGAACCTTTCCAACGCTCCTTGGGACTCCGGGTGATACGCAGAGGCCAGAATCTGTTTTAACCCTAACTGGGTCATCATCTGCCGAAATGCGCTAGACGTGAATGTACTTCCCTGGTTCGATTGTATCCTCCTTAGGCAGCCCCACTGTGTAAAGAATTTAATAAGGACCTTCACCACCACAGAGGTCCTAATATTACCGTGTAGCGGTGCACATCAGGGTCATGATATACTGCCGCCCACTCGCAGTTTTAGGTAAGGGTCCCACAAAATCCACAATGGATTCGGGGAGAAAGGCTCCTCGCATGCGGGGATGGGTCGGAGGGGTGCCTTTAGGGATACTTGGTTCAGCTTACCCACCACTTGGCATGTAATGACATCTTTTACAATACTCAGTAATATCTTTTCTCAGGTTTGGCCAATAGAACTCTCTCTGAACCCGATTCACTGTCTTCATTATTCCCAAATGCCCACCTAAAGATATCTATGTATCTAAGTAAACTTACCATACTTAGAACTTTTTAAAAGCTATTATTAATGCTTTTTGAGAGAGTGATTTAGATGCATATCATATTTTTACTGAGTTATTTTATGTATTTATTTTTGCTAAAAACAAGTGTATGGGACATTGTAAAAAATGTTGAATTTCCCCATGGGGATGAATAAAGTATCTATCTATCTAAAGGTCCCTTATGAGCTAAGTTCAAAATTTCGTCCCCGATATACTTTCGGAACTACTATCTGATGTACCACCGCCCCAGTCCTCATCCACCGGTACCGCGGGGGGCCTCCATTTCCTCATCAACACCCCCCTCCTTCAGGTAGTAACCCTCGGGTTCTGTCTCAATCTCGGTCTCAGAAAGAACCGGACTCCCTCAAGGCTGTCAGCTCCTCGTCCATCTCCCTGTTCCCGTACAAACTCTCTTCTCCCTAAGGGCAGGTCTACCTCCCCCCCCCCCCCCTTTTCTCTCTCCTCCCTCCCTACTCTCCGGTTTACCTTCCTCTGACCCTCGCTGGTACAGAGCCGGTAGAAACGTCTCGGCCAAATCAAAAACTGGCTAAATTTAAACTGCTCTCATTCTCAGCTGCCTTTTTCGACATGCTGCGAGTGACCGCGCTTGCGGGATAGACCTTAGGATCTGAGGGAGTGGTCTCAACCCTCACAGGCTGGGTTGTCAGCTTCACGGCTGCACCCATCTTCCCACCCGCTAGGTCGTTACCCAGAAGGACGTCCACGCCTTCCCCCGGCAACTCCGGCAGGACCCCCCAGTTCCACTGGTCCCGACAACCAACTCGCAATCTAGAAGGACCTGATGCAAAGGCATCACTTCGGTCCATTTTCCTATGCCTCTCAGGGCTACCTCTCCCGTCTGAGGTCCGAATTTCAACACGTTTACCGCTAATTAATGATAGCTCCGCCCCCGTGTCTCTCCAAATCCTTTACGGGAATTGGTGGGTCCTCCTCCTCAAAGACACGGTTCCTTCGGAACTTAAACGTCTTCCGCCCCTCCAGTATTCCATCTACCTGGGGCCCCTCTCGTCGATTTTCTGATCGACGCAATACAGCCTATAGGGATAGCTGATTTCCCTTTTTCTGGCTCCTTCCTCGGAGCGGGGCATTTCTGATGCAATATGTCCCACCCTTCCCACAATTAAAACAGGTTAAACCAGGAAATCTCCAGGTTTCCGGCCTGCTATCCTCACTTTTCCTGCTAGCTCCCGGCGGAGTTTCTCCCTTAGCCAGCGGGCTCTCCCGACCGTTCCGACGGTCTCTCGGGTAACCTTTTGGCGAGGAAAAACTTTGTCCTGTGGGTTAGGGCATATTCATCTGCGAACCTAGCAATTTCTGAGATGGACTTATTCGGCTTCTCATTCAAATACATCCGGATCTCCTCCGGAACACACCCTTTTAATTCCTCAATCAGAAATAACTCCCTGATACGCCCATAATCCCCGTCCACCTGTTCCGCGGTGCACCAACGGTCCAAGAGCACACCCTTTTCATGGGCTAGCTCGGTATATGTTTGATTCCACCCTTTCCGTAAATTTCTGAACCTTTGTCTATAAGCTTCAGGTACTAGCTCGTAACTCTGGAGAATGGCCTCCTTTACTTTGGCATAATTCTCCGCTTCCCCCTCCTCAATGGAACAACGCCGCATATGCTCGTTGTGCCTTCCCTTTTAACACACTTTGTAACAACGCCACCCACTGCTCTTTGGGCCACTTCTGATTTACTACCACCTTTCAAAAAGCAAGAAATAACTATCAACATCCGACTCTTCGAATGGAGGTACTACCCTCAACTCCCGACTAACATTAAACCTCTCCTCTCGATCTAACCCTGGATCTCTTCGCTCTTTCCTTAACTTCTCCATCTCCAAGGTCATGTTCCCTCTGTTTCTCTTTCTCCTCATACTCTCTTTGCTTTCAGCTCGGTCCTGCTCTCTCGGCCCATTCCTTCTCGTTCTTGGCTCGTTCCTTCTCTTTCTCGGCTGCTTCTAGCTCGTTTTTAGCTGAATTTCTTGCTGTCTTTGCCTCTCAGCTTGGTCCTGCTCTTTTTTTCACCTCTAACCCCTTTAGTTGGGAGCTCCTGGTCCCCGTTCTTTCTCCTTCTCAGCTGCTTCCAGCTGCTTTATTTTAAATTCATGTTCCAACCTTAATTCTCCAACTCTAACTGATCCGTCCCACTCGCTAGTGCCTTTTCAGGGATATTTTCCAACTCCTCAGCTGCAACACCTTCTTCCCAATGTAATACTGAGTTATGACCCTTCGCACTTCCCGCTTTTTCATTGATGACCTCACCTCTGTGAGCCTTAACCCCTTCGCCAGATTTACCCAAGTCTAATTTTTGTAGCCGCCTCTAGCGGCCCCCAGAGTTGGGTTTTTTCATAAATTCATCCACGTCCATCTTTGCTGGTTTCCCGTCTGGCTACCCAGATCTGTACCAGATCCAAATTTTTTATTTTTTTTTGACTTACCAACCCAATTCACTGACCCTCCCAATTTGGTGTCAAATCCCGAGACGAGTACCCCAATGTTGTTACGAACCCCGTAACTGGGTTCACTTACCAGCAAAGATAGAGAGGTCCGCTGACGTCTGATGGTACTATTTTTAAACGTTTTTATTTTTAAAGGGGCACAAAAGTAAGGTTAATACAAACATTCAGGTAATATACATCGTCAATACTCAATCTAAAGCACGGGTATAGTAATAATCAACAATAAGAAGTAGCTCTATCGTTTGTCTAGGGGTAAAACTATTGTCCGATGGAAATATAAAAGTCTCGCCAGTTCATGAAGGCTTTTAGCCGTTTGAGGGGACCGCTGGGTGTTCACGGGTTGGGAGAGAGAAAATAAAACTTGCCAGCCTTCTGGACTCAAAGCGTGGAATCGGGAACGTGAGTTCCCCGTTGTCAGTTCAGCATCCTTTTCTGGGTTATCAGCCACGCGTGTCCCAAGCTGGGGGAACTGAATCAAACGTGACTTCCGAACAGTTTCCCGTCCTTACGGGAGCGATGGTGTCTCCGTCTGGGGCGTCGCTGGAGTACCGCCTCCTGCAGTCTCCTTTTTATCATGACTGGCAGATTTGTAAATGTCAATCAGAGGTAGGGTGATACAATCCCCACCCCACATTGCCCGAGGGTGTCCATGTCCCCTGATAGCTGGCACGTACTATAGAGTTGCAATTCACACAGGTGAACAATGGTCAAATCTGTTGCATTGTCTCTCATTTCCTGGGTCCAAGACCCGAATTAATAGTGATCTTGCGATTCTCCGGAAGGAGGGGGCTGGTCCCGCACCCTTCGGCCCCTCAGAGCTGTGGTACATTTATAACACAACCAAGTCCAACTCTTGGCTTTCACGTGTGGTTTAGCTACTAGGCCCGGATGAACTGTTTCTATTGACAAGAGAAGGGGCAAAAGTGGACCACTGGTGCCTCAAAACCAGTTGATTCAGGCAGGTGGGGCTCTCAGCCTTGGACAGCAGCCCGCCTAGGAGAAGGAAAAACTCTGATTTTAAACCTCTGCTGCCTTGTGGTCACCACCACCCCACCCCCCCCCCCCCCCCCTCCCCCCCCCCCCCCCCCCCCCCCCCCACCCCCCATGGAAAGACTTCGGGAGTAAATGCTGAGGAAGAAAATCCGGAGCCAGGGTCCCTGAGGCAGATTGATGTTCTTTACAACTTCACTCTGTGATAACACTGGTGCCAAGCGCTTGCCCTTCCCTTGGACTACGTCAGTGATGTAGAGATGGGGAACCTGCTGCATGGGCAACAGCTGGATCTTCAAATCTTCCACCCAGGCTTGCGCTCTGGAGAGGACACAGCTCACCAGAGGCACAGACCCATGATCTCCTGGGATTGATTGTTGCCTACTACTACATGAAGCCTGCAAAATTTTCAATACAATGATCTCCACTAATATCATTCTAAAACTGTTCACACTTGAGGCCTTCTCTCTTGTGGTTATTGACCTTATTATATACTGTACCAGTAACACCCAACTTAAAGCTCTAGTCAAAGCATGCAGCTACTGGTTCCAGTGTAGTTTCTAATTAGTATAGCAGTGGAGCTCAGCAGTCTTATGATTAATAGAATCAATTTCTGAAATAACACTCAGTCCGCGACAGAACATATTTAAAACCTTTGAGTGTAAGTGGGGCCTCTGAATCACATTCAAAGTTCAAAGTAAAATTTATTATCTGTGTACATACATGTCATCACATACATAGAAACATAGAAAAACCTACAGCATAATACAGGCCCTTCAGCCGACAAAGTTGTGCCAAACATGTCCCTACCTTAGAAATTACTAGGCTTACCTATAGCCCTCTATTTTATTACGATTCATGTACCAATCCAAAAGTTTCTTAAAAGACCCTATCATATCCGCCTCTACCACTGTTGCTGGCAGCCCGTTCCACACACTCACCACTCTGAGTAAAAAAACTTACCCCTGACATCTCTGTACCCACTCCCCAGCAACTTAAAACCTGTGTCCTCTTGTGGCAACCATTTCAGCCCTGGGAAAAAGCCTCTGACTATCCACAAGATCAACGCCTCTCATCATCTTGTACACTTCTATCAGGTCATCTCTCAACCTCCGTCACTCCAAGGAGAAAAGGCTGAGTTCACTCATCCTATCCTTGTAAGGCATGCTCCCTAATCCAGGCAACATACAACCCTGAGATTCTTTTTTTGTAGGCATACTCAACAAATCTATAGAGCCGTAACTGTAAACAGGATCAATGTAAGAGCAAGAGCATTGTAGACAACAAACTGACGAAATGCAACTATAAATAAGTAGCAATAAATAACGAAAGCATGAAATAACAGGATAAAGAGTCCTTAAAGTGAGATCATTGGTTGTGGGAGCATCTCAATAGATGTGTAATTATCCCCTTTTGTTCAAGAGTCTGATGTCCTTGGACCTGGTGGTGCGAGTCCTGAGGCATTTGTACCTGCTACCTGATTGCAACAGCAAGAAGAGAGCATGGTCTGGGTGGTGAGGATCTTTAACGATGGATGCTGCTTTCTGACAGCATTGCATGTGGATGTGGTGGGGAGGGCTTTACCCATGATGCACCGGGCTGAATCCACTTCCTTTTGTGGGATTTACTACAGAACTGTTACTATGCCAGCATGCGATGTAAAAACATGGATGAGTTGTGACTGATGAACATAACCTGTTTTTTCATCCAGAAACATTAATAAAGCATAGGATGAGGAATAGCACCTTCCTTCATTTGATACGGATTAACACAAGTATAGCACATGTGACTATTTGCCAGGCAGAAATGGTCCTTGTCATGCTCCACGCAGGTTAGGTGGAAGCAAACTGGTGATCAAACCATTATAATTTCTAGGCCAGTTTAGGTATTGTCCCAATAAATTTTCCATTTTCAAACCACACCATCAACAAACTACTAGAAAAGGTGTATGCTTTCACTGGCCATAATTTCTAAACTAACTTGAAGAAAAACCACTTGGATAAAGGAAGGTACACAGCAGATTATCACTGCTGGATGGATTCAGATGTGATCATGCAATCTGCATAAATTCACTCCTGAAGACAACCAATTTTAAAATGGGACAAGGCACGTGTTGGCATAGTGACATTGATCTATTATTTTTGATAAGTAGCGCTGACTGCAAAAATATTAATACAGTATATTCAAATAGCCAAACAACATCAGGTTTTTAATGTGCAATGATGTTAAAGTTAGGATAAGGGAGAATAAAAGAGGATTGAGCAAGAGTATGTTGGAGTCATGGTGCCTTTGAGATGCACTATGCACTGAATTTGGAAACAAAATTGAACTTGATATGCAAGTTTACCATTAAACTGTAAGATTTTCTGACCCCACTACTTAATTCACTGAAAGTACACAGGAACTCATTACTGTACTGTAAAGGACAGTCAGATCTCCATCTTGGTCTCTCCAGTATTTCTTGACAAGGATTACTCAAGGTAAATGAACTAAAAGGAAAAAAAGCTTAATGCTGTATATATTCATTTGTTGTCCATTACTGTATGCTATATTAAATTAAAATACACGTTCCATTTCATTTTCAGATCATAACAAAACAATCTGTTGAACTCTAGCTCCAGAGGAATGCTCATTGGGCCAGATGGGCCTGTTACTGAGGTGTATCTCCAAATAAAAAGTAAAATACAAATTCTCAACAAATTTTATGCCAAATGAAGTCTTTATTTTACATTTCTTCTTTGTGTCTTGCATTGTCTTAAGGAAATTATGAAAAGATTAAGTAAAGATTTAATGGCATACCCGCAAATTGAGAACCCTTTCTATTGTTACTTGAAAATATAAATGGAAAGCGGTTACATCTCACATTAATTTAGAAGATGCATATCAAACAGCCATTTTATGTAACAGCCTCAACACATATCTTGCAAAATAAAAATTCTGTAACGTGGGTGTGTTTTAGCCATAGAAGTGCAATATATCCCCATTTACTGCTCAGGTAGCAAACTCTATGAAAATTTCATTATAGTATTTGCTTATAATGAAAGTGTGAAGAGAGTAGTCATGGATAATAATTATGATTTGTATTTGTGCATTTGAAATATGTAAAGTAATGAGAATGGGTTGGCAGACACAAACTTTTCCAGATATTATTCAGAAGTGTTCTAATGGGAAGGGTAACATCTAACACCTTATTATTCCAGCTGTTTTGTTCCCATTTCAATGAGATCCCATCCATAATGTTTTTTTTTAATAAATCCATTGTTAAACAATTTTATTAAAAAACATGAAATGAAGAAATTGTGCAACATCTCAAATGGAATACTTAACACATAATCCTTGCACAAACCCTCAGGTACAATATCATTAATCTGGTCTAGATAGTAAACAAATTTGGCAAAAGTAATTTTTGTGAATATTTTATTTAAAAGATCAGAAATAATACATTAATTACAAGTTCAATAATGCCAATGTATCAAAATAAAATTTAGATGAGTCATTTGGGGAGGTTAACTAATTATTTTAAAACTTAATGCACAGAAACCACAAACTGACCTTTGGAAATATTTTAATTTAAAAAAGTTAAAGGATCAGAATAAGACAATCAGTTCCCCTCACCACACCCCACCCCTGCCCCAACATGGAAGACTTTCTACCAAAGTTTACAAGACCAGTACATACAGCAATGTAGTTTTACAGTTGAGTTGAGCCTTTCATTTACTTGTTTCAGTATATCAGCTGTAGTTCAAGAATTTATCAAAACACTGCACCAGCAAACATCCTCTATCTGAATATCACAGAATATTCATGGTTTGGTTTGTAACCAATGGCTCCTTTACAACCAATAGTGTACTTTGATATTGGGTCTACATCCCAAAAGGATACCAGTCAGATCATGCACAGATTCACTCAAGAGTAAAGAATTGTCCAAATAGAGCACAAATCATAGCAATGGTTATTTCAAATAATTAAATCTATTTACAACTTGACTATCAAACAGGTAATACATCAGATATTTGGCTGACTGAAATTATCATTCTTTTAATCTTTTGAGGTATGCAAAACTTTGAATTGTATACTTTATTCCTTCACTCAGACAGATGACAGGTTTATACCCCAGATCTCTCTTTGCTCTTTCACAACTGTAATAATGGAATGTTCCTGCTAATGCCACTCTCATGGGAGTGAAGGTAGGTTTAAGGGTCAAAAATGGCTTCAGCAGCAGTAATAAAATTGAGAGCAAGGCAGCCAGGTAATATGCAAACAAGTAAGGTATGTGATACTTTGGACGATCATAATTTAATCCAACCAATAGCTCCGACAAGAAAGTCCAGAAGGGAATTGGTTCATCGTTTGTGATATGATAAGCCTATTGGAATAAAAAGAGTTGAAATAATGAAGATATTTTAAAACTTTTCCAAATCAGCTAATCATTATGACAACAATGCAGCTAAATGCCAAAATAAATTGCTATAATACGTACTTCCCTTCATCCTGTGTCCATAATAACAAATAGGAAAGTTAATGGGGGGGGGGGGGGGGGGGGGGGGAGAATAAGAAAATCGGAAATTTTTATGATGGCCAAACTAGTTTTAATATTATAGGATTTTGTTTTTAAATGTTGGCTTTGGATTGTCTGAGCCAGGAGATAAGTTTAAGTCCTATTCCAAAGATCTGATTACAAACAAAGGGTGCAGTGCATTGTTAGAGATAATTGCTTTTGTTTAAGTTATGAAGTTGCCATTTCTATCCTCTCAGGATAAATATTTCACAGCACTATGCTGAAGGAGGAGCCAAAGAATTCTGTCAATATTCTGGTCATTATCCCTGAGGTATTACCCATTATCTGGTGTTTCTGGAAGTATCCTATGCCTTGGTGCCAGTACAGCTCAGGGAGTGAGCTAGGTGATGACATCTTAGTTGCATTTAAAATCCCTTAAGTTTGATTAATTATGCTTAATTACATTGAATAAAGCTTAAGTATGTTAAATATGTTAAGACTATTTTGTTATATTGCTAGATTAGTTTCATTAATTTTATCACAAAAAGATTGTTTGTTTTGCTAATTTCTCAATTAAAGATCAGACTTTGGAGCCATGTTACCCACCCTGGCCCCCTCTTAATCTCTTTGCGGTGTTGGTTTGTTTAAGTGGCCATTACAGTAGGTCTCCAATTATACAGATTGCATCTATTATAAAAAAGGCAGTGACAAACTAACATAGGGCCACTGTACCAATAGAGCAACTCAACCAATTACAGTGAAGCCTTTAAAGCAAGATTACTATAGTTTGTTTTTGGAAATAATTATGTAGACTCCCAATATTAGTCATTACCTTTCCACAGATGTGTGAATTTGAGTGAAGACTTTCTGCTGCTAGGATTAGCCCATGTACAACATTATCAACATAGGTAAAGTCTACCAGGTTCTTACCATTACTGTAAAAGAAACAAGCAGTTAGCAGACCATGAAAGAACAACAAACATAATACTACTTATACATGCAAAGTAGCATTAATGACAGCTATATTACCAATTACAAATGTCCAATTAATGCCCTCTGAGAAACTTGAAAATCTTGAGGACATTATCTTTCCTTTTAAGTAACAATCAGGATTAGGTTGATCTCAACCCGATCACGAAAGAAAACCCCCTGTCCATTACAGCAATCAGTCCAGTGAATCAGCAGTGCAGAACTTCTTAGACAAAAACACACTTCCTTTAGGTATGGAGATCAAATTTAGGCTCAGGCCTCCAAGTGTGTTTTAAATGAGACCCTGTAGAGATGCTCAAACCTCTACCTTTGTACTCCCACCCTTATGCAATACCATTCCCATTTACTTTATGCATGTTATAAAACCACACAATAAGATCTGTCTGTTCACCAACATTAAGAAGCCTCTCACCATTGAAAACAATGTTATCCTAGATTTTTCTCTACAATAGTGCAAGAAGCTTTGGCATTTCACTCTGCAGTTGTCATGATTTTTAAAAAATTTCTACTCAAGTATATAAAGGCACAGAATCCCAAACATCCTGAAGAATTCTTGCCAGCAATTTTCCAACTACACCCCAATATTAGACATCATAAGGTGTCCAAACGTAGTGTAACAGATTCCTGCTGTTCCTAGGAGTTACACTGGGAACTCTGCCAAATGAGCCTGTCACTGTGATCCTTTGATTTATGCAAAACCTCATGTGATATCGTATGAAATAACTTAAAATCCAGAAATGCCTCATTCAGTTGTCCTCCACCCATTATTACTGAGCCTGCAAGTTACACCCTCGGACTAACAGGATATTATTGCCAAACAGAATTTCCCTCTCATAAAAGAACACAAATGCCACCTAATCAGTGTCATCTAAATGGATGTAATCACACACTTAACAACAGATTTCAGTATTTTGATGACAACTAATTTCAAACAAATTGCTGTATTGTCCACTACTTTCCCATCTCACTTCTAATCCACATTTTATAAATTAAAAAAAATCCTGACTTATGACCTTTCCAAAAAGGAGCAGATATTTATTCTGTATGCATTACTACAAACCCCATTTCCAGAAAAGTTGGGATATTTTCCAAAATGCAATAAAAACAAAAATCTGTGATATGTTAATTCACGTGAACCTTTATTTAACTGACAGAAGTCCAATGAAAAGATTTTCAATAGTTTTACTGACCAACTTAATTCTATTTTGTAAATATA
The DNA here is from genome assembly GCF_048418815.1 of Hemitrygon akajei. Lineage (NCBI taxonomy): Eukaryota > Metazoa > Chordata > Chondrichthyes > Myliobatiformes > Dasyatidae > Hemitrygon > Hemitrygon akajei. The sequence goes on along the minus strand of NC_133133.1, from coordinate 54,445,243 downwards.
CACAAATTTAGAATTTGATGGCTGCAACACACTCAACAAAAGTTGGGACAGAGTTAAAATAAGATTGAAAAGTGCTCAGAATATTCAAGTAACACCGGTTTGGAAGACTCCACATTAAGCAGGCTAATTGGTAGCAGGTGAGGTATCATGACTGGGTATAAAAGTAGCGTCCATCAAAGGCTCAGTCTTTGCAAGCAAGGATGGGTCGTGGCTCACCCCTTTGTGCCAAAATCCGTGAGAGAATTGTTAGTCAGTTCAAAAGGAACATTTCCCAACGCAAGATTGCAGAGAATTTCGGTCTTTCAACATTACAGTACATAATATTGTGAAAAGATTCAGAGAATTCAGAGACATCTCAGTGCGTAAAAGGCAAGGTTGGAAACCACTGTTGAATGCGTGTGAACTTCAAGCCCTCAGGCGGCACTGCCTAAGAAACCGTCATGCTACTGTGACAATTATAGCCACCTGGGCTCGGGAGTACTTCAGAAAACCATTGTCACTTAACACAGTCCGTCGCTGCATCCAGAAATGCAACTTGAAACTGTATTACACAAGGAGGAAGCCATACATCAACTCTATGCAGAAACGCCGGCAAGTTCTCTGGGCCCGAGCTCATCTCAGATGGACCGAAAGACTGTGGAACCGTGTGCTGTGGTCAGATGAGTCCACATTTCAGCTAGTTTTCGGAAAAAATGGGCGTCGAATTCTCTGTGCCAAAGATGAAAATGACCATCCTGATTGTTATCAGCAAAAGCCAGCATCTGTGATGGTATGGGGGTGCATCAGTGCCCACGGCATGGGTGAGTTGCATGTATGTGAAGGTACCATTGACTCTGAGGCGTATATTAGGATTTTAGAGAGACATATGTTGCCATCAAGGCGACGTCTCTTCCCGGGACGTCCATGCTTATTTCAGCAGGACAATGCCAGACCACATTCTGCACGGACTACAACAGCGTGGCTTTGTAGACACAGAGTGAGTGTGCTTGACTGGCCTGCTGCCAGTCCAGATCTATCTCCTATTGAAAATGTATGGCGCATCATAAAGAGGAGAATCAGACAACGGAGACCATGGACTGTTGAGCAGCTGAAGTCTTATATCAAGCAAGAATGGACAAAATTTCCAATTGCAAATCTACTACAATTAGTATCTTCAGTTCCAAAACGATTAAAAAGTGTAATTAAAAGGAAAGGTGATGTAACACAATGGTAAACATGCCTCTGTCCCAACTTTTGTTGAGTGTGTTGCAGCCATCAAATTCTAAATTTGTGTATATTTACAAAATACAATTAAGTTGGTCAGTAAAACTATTGAAAATCTTTTCTTTGTACTTTTGTCAGTTAAATAAAGGTTCACGTGAATTAACATATCACAGATTTTTGTTTTTATTGCATTTTGGAAAATATCCCAACTTTTCTGGTAATATCCATATATTACCAACCCAATCACAAACTTCATCTTGCCACTCCTTGCAGCTTGTACAAGGACAGGTACTAAATGTGGATCTTGTGGTCCAAAAATGCCATGAGGACGAATTGCAATCGTCATGAAGTTTTTTTCCGGATCATTAGCATTGAGAACTTCCTGCAAGATAAAATACATACAAAAATCATGGATGTATTTGGAAGAAAATAAAAGTATTTCCATTTTCGCAAGAGGCAATAATCCTCAGCCCATTGTGACATAAATTAATGAACAACTAACGCAGTTGCCAAATCACCTCGAACCTTTTACAATTACTGGACGCCCAAGAATACTGTAACAGTCAAAGGGGGTACAAATGTTGTATTAAAAGAGTACATAAATTATAATAACTGTAACCACTTAAAAAATCAAATTTAACAACAAATGGTGTCAATTTCATTAAAAAGGTTAACCAACTTATCACATGAAATCAATTTTAAAGTACCAAACTGAGCTAGTACAGTATTGTAAATAATACACATTGTTTACAATTCTTGTGCAATAGCTGAAACAGCACAGTAGGAATTTGGATGGATTCATAAACAGTTTTTAGAAATGTCACTGAACAAGCTCAAAACCAGAAGATACTTCCTCCAAAGAATAAGACAGTAACACTTATGAAGTAAGGAAACAAGAAATTTACCTTGAAAGCAAATGCTCAGCAATGTTTCTTCTTAATACTAGTCATGTCATTGGGAGATTAAATATGCAAGTATTACACTCTTTAAAGATGAAGGCATTGAGGGAAAAAACATTTTCAGTTTAGGATGGGCAATGTATAAATAGGTTTCAATTGACAGGACAAGAATGAAATTGGCCTCAAAGACAGGTTTAAAAAATAAATCAATGCTGATGACTGACATGTGAAGGTTAGGACTATAATTCTTAGAAGGGAAATTAAAGAAACTGAATGGCATACAAGATTGTCACAATGATTAAGAGCATCTCTGTATAAAGTAGATAAAGCATCTAACATTTTCCATTGATTGCTGGTTGTCATTTGATGGATAATGTAACTACACAAAGTGGGACAAATTGGCAATTTCTGTAAGGCTATAATCACAGGCAATATGAAAAGTAAAAATATTTACAACAGTGAAAAAGGATGATCTCCCAAAACTGTACTGGAGACACACATTGGTGTGGTAAATGGAATGGGGTACAAGTAGACCCTTCCATGTGGAGATGATATTATTTATAAAACACATATTTTCATCTTTACAACCAAACTAAAATGTTGTTTCATCTTTTTACTCCCCACAAAGTTAGCTTCCAAGAACAAAATAAAAGTAATAATCATTACTTTAAAATTTGTGATTAAAAAATTACTAAACTTACCATTTCCTGCAAGATCTTTGTTTGTGAATAGTAGTCAATGGGTTTCTTAGCATATGGTAGGTCTTCAGAGCCATTCTTTAGGTCTCTGCCTTCAAATACAACACTTGCACTACTAGTTAGCACCAGTTTCTGTGTGCAAGAAGACAGTATAATTAAGCCATGAAAGATTTTTGTATGGTGTGCTGACATTAAAGTGTGAAGTGAACTGATTCTTACTTGAACACCAGCTTCCTTGCATGCCTCAATTATGGTTTTGGTCCCTGTGTAATTGACCTTGTAGAATAGTTCTCTGTTGTCGCTGGAAGGTGGTGGAGAAGCACAGTGAAATACGATATTCACATCTTGAATTGCTGGCAGTATATCCTAAAGAATCATAATTAATTTATTTGTAATTCTACTGCTGATTTCTTTCTTTTAAATACCTTTATAAAACAAGCTTAGGATACACAATATCAAAATAAGTTCCTCACGTGTTTACATGTGGCAGTTGAAAGTGAGAATGAAAATTTTTTTTAAACAAGTGAAAATTGAACTGTCCTTCTGAAAGAATTCAACACTAGTGTAGCGGTTATCGTGTTGGTTTACAGACCAGCAATCACAGATTGGGGTTCAATTCTCACCAGTGCCTGCAAGGAGTTTGCACGTTCTCCCTGCAACCACAAAAATTTACTCCAGGTGCTTCAGATTCCTCCCACATTTAAAAGGTTAGTGTTAGTGAGTTGTGGGTACGCTATGTTGGTGTCAGAAGCGTGGTGACATTTGCAGGCCGTGCAGCACCATCCTAGCTGATTTGATTTGATCCAAACAATGCATTTCACTGTATGTTTCAACGTACATGTGACAAATTAAAAAGCTAATCTAACCAGCCAGTGGTAAGTTTTCTCCTCAAATGTCAAGGACATAAATGTTACTAGAGAAGACTGAAATCACAAACGAGAAAAATCTGCAGATGCTGGAAACCGAAGCAACACACACAAAATGCTGGAGGAACTCAGCAGGCCAGGCAGAATCTACGGAAAAGAGTACAGTTGATGTTTCAGGGCAAGACCCACCTGAAATGTTGACCGTACTCTTTTCCATAGATGCTGCCTGGCCTGCTGAGTTCCTCCAGCTTTTTGTGTTTGTTGCTTGGTCAGTAACTTTGGAATATCTCACTTACAAGATGTTTGCATCCACCAGAACTGCCACTAACTGATTTTTTTAAATGTTTTTCACACCGTTTTCTATAGAGACTGTTGTGTGTTAAAATCCCAGGAGATCAGCAGTTTTTGAGACACTCAAACCACTGTCTGACGGTGAAAGTCACTTAATCAAATTTCTTCCCCAATCTGATGTTTGGTTTGAACAACAAATGAACCTCTTGAACATGTTCAAAATGCTGGTGGAACACAGCAGGCCAGGCAGCATCTATAGGGAGAAGCACTGTCGACGTTTCGGGCCGAGACCCTCGTCGACAGTGCTTCTCCCTATAGATGTTGCCTGGCCTGCTGTGTTCCACCAGCATTTTGTGTGTGTTGCTTGAATTTCCAGCATCTGCAGATTTCCTCATGTTTGCTCTTGAACATGTTTGCATGTTTTTAATGCATTGAGTTGCTGCTGCATAATTGGCTGATAAGATATTTTGCATTAATGAGCAGGTGTACTAAATGAAGTGGCCACTGAATGTACTTCTGTAATACACTTTTCTGCACAACGCTATAAAATCCAGAAATCTGTTGATCTTGGATTTGAACAAACTCTATGACTGGAAACCTGATCCCTCTTAGGAACAAGACTACAAAGATTCAGCACTATTCACATAGATAGATAGATAGATAGATAGATACTTTATTCATCCCCATAGGGAAATTCAACATTTTTTCCAATGTCCCATACACTTGTTGTAGCAAAACTAATTACATACAATACTTAACTCAGTAAAAAATATGATATGCATCTAAATCACTCTCTCAAAAAGCATTAATAATAGCTTTTAAAAAGTTCTTAAGTAGTTTACTTAAATACATTAAATACAATCAACCCCGGCACTTTAACATATCTTACTCCTGGCGGTTGAATTGTAAAGCCTAATGGCATTGGGGAGTATTGACCTCTTCATCCTGTCTGAGGAGCATTGCATCGATAGCAACCTGTCGCTGAAACTGCTTCTCTGTCTCTGGATGGTGCTATGTAGAGGATGTTCAGGGTTTTCCATAATTGACCGTAGCCTACTCAGCGCCCTTCGCTCAGCTACCGATGTTATACTCTCCAGTACTTTGCCCATGACAGAGCCCGCCTTCCTTACCAGCTTATTAAGACGTGAGGCATCCCTCTTCTTAATGCTGCCTCCCCAACACGCCACCACAAAGAAGAGGGCGCTCTCCACAACTGACCTATAGAACATCTTCAGCATCTCACTACAGACATTGAATGACGCCAACCTTCTAAGGAAGTACAGTCGACTCTGTGCCTTCCTGCACAAGGCATCTGTGTTGGCAGTCCAGTCTAGCTTCTCGTCTAACTGTACTCCCAGATACTTGTAGGTCTTAACCTGCTCCACACATTCTCCATTAATGATCACTGGCTCCATATGAGGCCTAGATCTCCTAAAGTCCACCACCATCTCCTTGGTCTTGGTGATAATGAGACGCAGGTAGTTTGAGTTGCACCATATCACAAAGTCCTGTATCAGTTTCCTATACTCCTCCTCCTGTCCATTCCTGACACACCCCACTATGGCCGTGTCATCAGCGAACTTCTGCACATGGCAGGACTCCGAGTTATATTGGAAGTCTGATGTGTACAGGGTGAACAGGACCGGAGAGAGCATGGTCCCCTGCGGCGCTCCTGTGCTGCTGACCACCGTGTCAGACCTACAGTCTCCCAACCGCACATACTGAGGTCTATCTGTCAAGTAGTCCACTATCCAATCCACCATGTGAGAGTCTACTCCCATCTCTGTTAGTTTGTGCCTTAAGATCTTGGGCTGGATGGTGTTAAAGGCACTAGAGAAGTCCAGGAATGTAATCCTCACAGCACCACTGACCCCATCTAGGTGAGAGAGGGATTTGTGCAGCAAATACGTGATAGCATCCTCCACTCCCACCTTCTCCTTATACGCAAACTGAAGAGGATCCCAGGCGTGCCTGGTTTGTGGCCTCAGATTCTGTATTATCAGCCGCTCCATGGTCTTCATCACGTGCGACGTCAAGGCAACAGGTCTGAAGTCATTCAACTCCTTTGGTTGTGGTTTCTTCGGTACCGGGACAATACAGGATGTTTTCCACTGTCTGGGTACTCTTCTCTGCTCCAGGCTCATGTTGAAGATGCGCTGTAGTGGTTCTCCCAGCTCAGTCGCACAGGCCCTCAGTAATCGTGGGGAAACTCCATCCGGTCCAGCCGCCTTGCTGGTACAGATCTTCCTCAGTTGACCTTCCACCTGTGCAGCCGTAATCCTGGGCGTGGGCAAGGTCTCCTGTGAGTGGCTATTTTCCTGTGAGGTAAGTAAGCCTGGTGTGGAGTTCTGCGGTGAGGATGAGATTGTGCTGTCGAACCTATTGAAGAAGTTGTTCAGCTGGTTCGCTTTTTTTCCCTCATTTCATTCATAAACAGCTCACCTCTTATCCTGATATTGTGACCTCGGAGTCCAGACTCTTCAAAATGAGAAAACAAAATCTCTCTACATCTAGCCTGTTAGTCTCTGTACAAATTCTATAAGTTTCAATGAACAACCTGCAGTCCTGTGATTTCCTCAGACATACCAAATGGAAACAGACCCTTTGGCTAATTTCTATGACAAACATCAAGTCTCTGAACTCTACCAATCCCACTTCTAGTTCACTGCAGAAATTTCTATGAAACAACATTAAGTGCTTATCTAATTAATACTGTATATGGTTCCACCATCTCTTGAAACAGCAAGTTCCAGATTTCAACCATCCTCTGCACAAGAGAAAATATTCTTCCTCAAATCCCCTGCCTCCTATTCCTTTTCTTAATGATACTGCTACAAGGGGTAAAGTTTTTCACTAACTTTGCTCCCCAAAACCTATATACCTCAATCAGGTTACTCCGGAGTCTATTGCAGCCTACCCACTCTCTGATATGAAATGCTCTGTCCCAGACAACATCCTGATGAACTTCCCCTGCACCACTTCAGTATAATGACATCCTTCTCACTGAGTGGCAACCAGACTGCACAGTACTTCAGCCGAGTACAGCCTCTCCTCCTGTAGGCTTATCTACATATTGTGTCAAGAAACCTTCCTGAACACAGCTAACAAACTCCACCCCAACTAAACCCCTCACTCTATGGAGATGCTAATCAATATTTGGGAAATTAAAATCTCCCACCACAACAACCCTGTTATTATCACACCTCTCCAGAATCTGTCTCCCTATCTGCTCCTCGACATCCCTGTTACTATTGGGTGGTCTATTTTTTTTAAAAAAACACCCAGTAGAGTTATTGACCCCTTCCTGTTCCTAACTTCCACCCACAGAGACTCCGTAGACAATCCCTCCATGGCGTCCACCTTTTCTGCAGCCGTGACACTATCTCTGATCAACAGTGCCACGCCCCCACCTCTTTTGCCTCCCTCCCTGTCCTTTCTGAAACATCTAAAGCCAGGCACTTGAAGTAGCCATTCCTGCCCCTGCACCATCCAAGTCTCTGTAATAGCCACAACATCAGTGGTGATCCATGCTCTAAGCTCATCCGCTTTATTCATAGTACTCACATTAAAATAGACACATCTCAAACCATCAGTCTGAACGTGTCCCTTCTCTATCACCTGCCTATCCTCCCTCTCGCACTGTCTCCAAACTTTCTCTATTTGTGAGCCAACCTCCCTTTCCTCTGCCACTTCAGTTCAGTTCCCCCCCCCCCCCCCAGCAACTCTAGTTTAAACTCTCCCCAGTAGCCTCAGCAAACCTTCCCGCCAGGATATTGGTCCCCCTGGGATTCAAGTGCAACCCGTCCTTCTTGTACAGGTCACACTTGCCCCAAAAGAGGTCCCAATGATCCAAAAATCTGAATCCCTGTCCCCTGCTCCAATCCCTCAGACATACATTTATCTTCCACCTTATCCTATTCCTATTCTCACTGTCACGTGGCACAGGCAGTAACCCCTAGATTACTACCTTTGAGGTCCTGCTTCTCAACTTCCTTCCTAACTCCCTGTAGTCTGCTTTCAGGACCTCCTCCCTTTTCTTGCCTATGTCATTGGTACCAATATGTACCACAACCTCTGGCTGTTCCCCTTCCCACTTCAGGATATCGTGGACATGATCAGAACCATCCCGGACCCTGGCACCTGGGAGGCAAACTACCATCCGCATTTCTTTCCTGCGTCCACAGAATCGCCTGTCTGACCCCCTAACTATAGAGTCCCCTATCACTACTGCCTTCCTCTTCCTTTCTCTACCCTTCTGAGCCGCAGGGCCAGACTCTGTCCCAGAGGCACGACCACTGTTGCTTCTCCCAGGTAGTCAGTCTTCCTCAACAGTACTCAAACAGGAGTACTTCTTGTTAAGTGGGACAGCCATTGGGGTACTCTCTAGCATCTGCCTCTTGCCCTTCCCTCTCCTGACTGTTATCCACTTATCTATCTCCCCAGGCCCCGGAGTGATTACCTGCCTATAGCTCCTTTCTATCATCTCCTCACTCTCCCTGACCAGACAAAGGTCATCAAGCTGCATCTCCAATGCCCTAACTCGGTCCCTTAGGAGCTGCAGCTCGATGCACCTGGTGCAGATGTGGCTGTCCGGGAGGCTGGGAGTCTCCAGGACCTCCCACATCTGACACCGAGCACAGAAAACTGGCCTCACACACATACTTTCTGTCTGTATTCTACACAGATAACCTACCTCGCCTCGACCCTTTATCACCAAAACCTTCCTACTCTGTCTCCCTCTTCTCTGACTACCACTTCTCCAACACCCGCAGTATAAATCTGTCTTCTTTTTAAAACTCTTCTTGCTGTTCTTACTGGCTGACCTCCGTGCGCCTGCGCAGAAATAACCATCTTATCATCTCATCAATACTGTTTGTAGCAAATGCCCATCCTCCTCACTATCAATATCAGTGCCATTTTCATACCTTCTGAAACTTCTTTTATAGATTCCATATCATTGTACACAAATCAACAGCAAGAGTCAAACATTTCTAATTGCCTTGATCAACATGTTCTGCTCCTATCATCAAGCCAAATTTGTTCCAAATTTCCCAATCGTTTTGGATCTCTTGGGAAGACCTTATATGGAATCTTGTAAAAGTCTTCACTGAATTTCATGCATGTCATCTCAACTGCATCATTCTTTGAAAAATTCTACCCAATTAGATAAATTTTCACATTAACATAATTCTTGCTTCCAAGTGCAGATCAATCTTGCCCCTCAGAGCATTTTCCAGTAGATTCCTTATCATTACTTGACTGTAAATTACTAAGTTCACCTGTTGCCCTTCTTGAACAAAAGATGCCACATTTTTTGACCTACTTATCCAGCAAGATTACAAAATTTCTGTCAGAGACTCCAGTAATCTCCTCCTTTGCTTCCCATAGCTCCTTGGACTACAATTCACCATGCCTAGCAGATACGCCCACCTTTCAGCAACTCATATCTAATACCTACACATTTTCAAATGATAATTTATCCTATTATTTCACCATGCCCTCCCTGAATGATGTCCTCCTTCATAATAAACAGACGAGTTGTATTCATTGAAAACCTCAACTTCATCCTTTGGTTCCAGGCAGAGATTACCACTTTGCGCCCTAATGGGGTGTCTTGCGGTTAAAAGATGTTTGGAGATGTTTCTCCTTTTACATTTTCTAATGACATTTCAGTAACCCATATACTTCCCCTACTCCTATAGGATCTCTTCAATAATTTCCTTTCTTTACGCTACGTATGAATTCCTTTGTCATCCACGGATTCTATGACTTATTGACACTACCACATTGGAAACATATTGGATTTGAACTACCACTATTTCACTTCTGAATTATTTCCATTGGTCAGACACAGAATTATCTGCAAGACTAACTGTTCCCAATCTACTTTTGTAAGGTTCTGTTTAATCAGATTGAAATCAGCCTTCCTCAGATGTACCGTGGACAGCATTCTAACCGGCGGCATCACTGTCTGGTATGGGGGCGCTACTGCACAGGATTGGAAGACGCTACAGAAAGTTGTAAAATTAGTCAGCTCCATCATGGGCACTAGTCTCCGCAGTATCCAAGACATCTTGAAGCAGCGGTGCCTCAGAAAGGGGGCATCCGTTATTAAGGACTCCCATCACCCAGGACATGCCCTTGTCTCATTGTTACCTTCAGGAAAGAGGTACAGGTCTGAAGGCACACACTCAACGATTCAGAAACAGCTTCTTCCCCTCTGCCATCCGATTTCTAAATAGGCATTGAACCCATGAACACTATCCCACTTTTTTGTTTTTGCTCTATTTTAACTATTTAATATACATATATTACTGCAATCGATTTGTTTCCTATATTTATCACGTATTGTATTGCACTGCTGCCGTTAAGTTAACAAATTTCATGACATATGTCGGTAATAATTAAAGCTTATTCTGCTTGTGATTCCATTTCAAGACCTTAATTTCCAGTGCATTCTCTTCTTTTTAACGTAACTACATTAAAATCCAAGAACTATAAAAGTTCATTGCATAGTTTTAAAAAGTAAAACTCTGATTATTTATACTGACCTCTTTACAGCAGAGATCTGCACTAAAAAACGGAACTCCTTCATTCGCGGATGGTTTTCGGATATCCAAAATATTAACACGGTATCCTTTCTCCAGAAGCTTTGTCACCAGACGTTGGCCCAAAAAGCCGGAGCCCCCGATAACAGTGCATTTGTTATTCTGCTAACAAGATAGGAAAGATTGATTCTTACGAGCTCTTGGCCAAACAGGTGATTGTCATCCAAGATACAAAGGCTCCCCAAGAATGCATGGTTTTCTTCACCAAAACTGTCCCCGTCCCAACCTCTGCCTTTCCCGCTTAATTAATTCTATATGTAGACACTTTTCCATTTCCCGGCGCAAACGTTGCCAATTAAATACTCACTCGCAAACGTGCAGCCATCTCTCCCACGGCAAAGCACAGTATTTCACCAAAACTCTGAACCCACCTGGGACGGAAAGGTATCAGCGTGGCCGCAATCCTCATTGGCCCACGGAGGTTCTCTCCCTTCTGATTGGAAAGCAGCGTATCGTTGCTCTGGTGACTGTTCTATAAACCAATCAAGTTATCGAGTGATCATGGGCCGTGATGACGTATAACAGTAACCAATTGCAATTGGGCGAAGCTTCACTCGCTGGTAGTGACCAGTTTCATGTTCCCCAGGAACCCATTCGCAAAATAAATTGATGTTGAACGTTACAGTGTATTATATAGCGAATAAACGCCAAATAAAATTGATTCGTGCATGGGATGTTAAATATTTATAATGCTCAGCATTACTGAAACTTACTTTTATTAAAATGTCAGGGACAGTTAAAAGAAGTGTTCGAGGAATATAATTCTGGTTAATAGGCTGTGCAGTGCTTTTGAAATGAGTACTTTGCGACAGCACTCAGCTATAATACCAATTAAAAACAGGAAATGCTGGAGGTGAAGATAGAAATTTGTTCCAAGTTTTATACTGAGGATTTTTCAGCCGATCTCTTTTCAATTGATACAAACACGAGAATATATCAAGCAAGAGGAACCCACCCAACCTACTCTGCCATTCAACAATATCATGACTGATCGTCCATCTTCCTACTCCATCTCAAATCTACCAAGCAAAAACTGCAGCGAACCCTCTGGCATTGAGTCTGACACTTTAGCTCAGAGAGGGTGGAGTTGGGGGGCGGGGAGAGGAGAGCGGTGGTGAGAGGGGATTCAAAAGTTCGGGACCAGACAGAAGATTCTATGGACATGAAAGAGACTCCAAGATAGTATGTTGCTCCCTAGATGCCAGGATAAGACCATTTCAGATCGGGTCCACAACATTCTTAAGGCAGAGGGTGAGCAGCTAGAGTTCATGGTACATAATGCTACACATCGTCATAGACAATAAAAACGATGAGGTCCTGAAGACCAAATATAAGGAGTTAGGTAGAAAACTGAACAGCAGCACCTCAAGGGTAGGTCATTTCTGGATTCTACCCATACCATGCACCAGTGAGCGTAAGACCGGATAATGCGGCAGATAAATGGGCGACGGCTGAAGAATAGGTGCGGGGCCAAAGTTTCAGATTTGTAGATCTTTGGGATCTCTTTTGGGGAAGGTATGATCTGTACAAAAGGGAACAGTTACACTGAACTTAAGGGGGACCAATCTCCCAGCGAGCAGGTTTACGGGAGCTTTGGGAATGCTTTAAACTAGGTTGGCAGGGAGATGGGAACCACTATGATAGGTCAGAGGACGAGGCAGTCGCTGTAAAGGTAGATACAGTGGGAGGAGAGACTGTGAGGAAGGATAGGCAGCCGATAGATTAGAGACATTAAAGAGACCCTTCGATGAGCGCCTCAATGAAAGAAAAATGCAAGCCATACAAGAGGGAGATATTGGACTGATCTTAGAACAGGTTAAAAAGTCTGTACAACACTGTACGCTGAAGAAACTGCCCTGTCCTGTACTGTGTGAGGTTCTATGCTCAATCTATTTTGAAAGCAATTAATAACTGCCTTCCAACGACACGTGCTCTACAGATACCGTTCCATTTCAATCTTAAATAACCTACCCATATTTTGAGCTCCAGTACAGTACTAGACTCTCAAGCCTTGGAAAACATCCAACATTTAGCACTATATTTTGTTTCTCTCAACGAATATGAACGTTCTAACCTATTCAATTTCTCCTAATGTGACAGCCCAACAACGAGGTTGGTGAATATATATTCCATAGCAAGTACATCTTCTTCAGATAAGGAAATCAAAACTATAATTTTCCAGGTATGGTTTTAGTAAGAGTCTACTTGATGTAAGTAAGACATCTATACTCTTGTAGCAATACACAGAAGGTTGGAAAAACTCAGTGGGTCAGGCAGCATCTATAGAGGAAAATAAGCAGTTGACATTTCATCAGGACTGGAAGGGAAGTGGGCAGAAAGCAGAATAAGAGTGTTTGGTTGGGGGGAAGGTGATCGAGAGTAGCAGGAGACAGCAGGTGATACATGAATCCAGGTGAAAGAGGGAAGACAGGAGGATGGGGAAAGAGGGGAAAGGGGAATAATATGAGAAACCGGAAGGTGATAGTTGGGGAAGGCAAAGGGTTTCAGAAGAAGAGGACAGTAGACTATGGAATAAAAGGAAAGGGGTGGAGGGACCAGAGGGAGGAAGGAGATGGCAAGTTGGGTGAGCGGGGTTGGGGGGTGATTGATGCAGAAGGCGTAATGGAGCCAGAGATAGGGGCGCTTTTGTTTTGCTCTAGATTTCTGGTATCTGCACTCTCTCCTGTGTCTCCATCTTTACTCTTGTATCTACATGTTAGCTTTTAGTGACTGATTTACAAAAGCAGCCTAGTTCTTTTTAACTGCAACATTTTCCAATAGCTCATATTTTTTAAAAAGCTCGGGTTTTTTATTTTTTCTACTCATGTAGATAACTTCTCAACTTTCTATCTCATATTCTGAGTGCCATAATTTGGCTCCATGTTGATATTGAGTGTTCCCAGTCTAGTGTTTATAAGCACCCTCACTTTAGGAGGATTATACTATATCAATCTATAATTTAAAAAAAAATCTCATTTACCGTACTTAACTACTTTAGCTTATACTCACCACATTTCAAGTGGTGAATCGCAACCAAGGAGGAGAAACGTTAGTCTAGCGATTAGTGCAATGCTATTACAATTCAGAGTGTTCCAGTTATCAGACTTCAATTCCAATCCCACTTTGGAAGGAATCTCTGTATGTCCTTCCCATGATTGCGTGCTCCAGTTTCTTCCCACAGTCTAACGATGTACCGTGTAAATTCATTGGTCATTGCAAACTGCTCTGTGATTAGGTAAGGGTTAATCAAGGTTGTGGGAGTTGCTGGGGCAGCCTGACAAGAAGAGGTGGAAGGGCCTGCTCTCTGCTGTATCACTAAATAAACAAAGAAACAAATGAATGAATGAATAAATAATTAAATAAAATTCCAACTAATGAAACAGATTAACTAGATGTTTTAAATGGAACTCATTTATTTTGGGGAATAATTCTAACAGAGATTATAATTCTAGAAAAGATTTCCAAACACAAGTATAATTCTTACAAACTAGAAAACCATACCAATGAGCTGCTGACAAACAAAATGGCAGCTCTTGGAAGAGTTCCTGCTCAGGTCAAGGCTGAGAGGAGTGGATTCTATGTCTCCATCTCTGTAACTCCTCCCGCACCACCCCCACCACCCCCCCCCCCGCCATTACTGCCTTCTAACATTTAGATTTTTTTTTTGCCAGTCATCTAGTGACAGCTTCATCTGCATGTGATGTTTCCAGAAGTGTATTGATCTGACAGATGGCAGGAGCCGTCAGTGAATAGAAAATGTTCTTAGTTTCTGATTAGGCTGCAGTCTCAGTCACGTCAACAATAGGCTCCCTGAGCCTGGACAGTATTGTTTCTGAAGGGGTTGGCTAAATAATGCTAGTTAAAAATTAATTATAAACTTCTTGAGCCTTGAACAGTTTCTTCTATGGAGTTAAAGAAAACTGAGTTTAGCAAAATGCCTCCTGACCCTGGATTGTAAATATCCATCAGAGATCACCTACTAAACTTGTCCATTTCCCTTTGCATCCTCACCTCTACTAATATTCCCACTTAGTTCCATGTGGTCACCAAAGTGGAATTAGTCAAGGGATTGCACAATAAGTGGAAAGATGGAGAGAGATCTGGAAGTATAGATATATCCACAAATGCTTAAAGGCGGCCAGCCACGTTAAGAAGGAGGTTACAGTGTCAAATGCGATGGTTTCCTTCATCAGCCAAACTAAGTTGAAAAAGTAAGCCTGAATAACAGAAAGGAGTTCACAGTTCGACTACTGCAGAGATCTGGCCACAATGCCATGAGAAAGATGAAAATACACTGGAGAGTGTACGGGGGACATTTAGGACGATATTGCCAGGATTATAGGGTTGTAGCAGCAAGGAAAAATTGAACAATGTAGCTTTATTTTCTTTGGAATTTTTGAGGCTACAAAGAGACTTAAACAAGAATATAAATTTACAGGGGGCTCAGATAGAGAAGATAGAAAGGACTTGAGTTAATTAGAAAAAAGGGGCAAAGATTTCAATTAATTGTGGAAAGGATCTAAAGTTATGATGGTAATGGGTTTGCTGACTGTGAAATTCTAAACTCAGACCATGTTCTTAAGCCCTATCTGATATGGATAGCTATGGGTACCCCCACTAAAGGGTCTAATACTGTAACTATCCAAACTTCAAAAGCTAGTTCTTCACTGTTTATTCTCCACATATAGCTACCAATATCCACTTTTTGAGTGGAGGGATCCCCCTCCCTTCCAAGGAGGAGATACTTCCAGCTAACAAAGTTACACAGTTCCCAGGTACCCATAGCAAATGCTGTGAAGCTAACTCTTTTGAGTATACAAACCTTCCAACTATTAGCAGATCAGCTATTGATATGCTAATTGATAATATCAATCTGGTCAGCAAGCTTCCCTGAACTAAACAGCGTAGCTAGCATTGTCTATTTTGAAACAAGCCACATTAAATAACCCATTATCTTATATTGTGTTATGACCTCGGCCCCCTCCTTTGTGAGAATCGCAAGAGCCCTAGTCAAGGGGGGGGGTCAACTGACCCAAGAGAGAGAGAGATGTGCAGAAGACCACGTTCTCCCGAGAAGCAGAATAAAGGCGACATTGACTATTGTCTCATGGAGACCACGTGAAAAGCCCTCGGGCAAAGTGGGCTGGTTGAGAGAGAGATCGCATTACCTGCAACCTGATTGACACCTGTGATCCCGTGAAGAAGTATAAAGGAGGGTCTGAGGGGAGGGACAACCCTCAGACGCACCAAGGAGACACCAAGGAAGCACGATACCGATTCCCGTGGGAGCGGGAATCCATTTTGAAGGAAGCCGCGTGCGTTAGATTCCAAATTTTGAATCTGTGGCTAGAACCATCGGAAGACCGCTTTTAACTAACAACGGGGAAGCCTGCTCCCCTGATTCCAAGGATTTGCTCTGTAAAGACAACGGGCAAGTGTTTATCCTTTCTCAACCATCTCTCTCTCCCCACAATGTGAAACCCCAGCGGTTCCCAAAAGGGAAAAGCCTGCAAACTTCTGAGTGACTCTTTATATTTCAATTGGACTCAGTATTACCCCTAGACAACTATAGAGCTTATTTCTGATTGATTATTATTACACCGGTGTTTTAGATTGAGTTTTGATGATGTATATGATCTGAATGTTTTGTATTAACCATACGTTTGTGCCCCTTTTTGAATGAAACGTTTGAAAATAGTAGCATCCGACTCAGCTGATCCCGCTATCTTTGCTGGTAAGTTACCTGGTTACGAGGTTACGTAACAATTGCAACTCTTCAGCAGTTAGTTCAGGTTCTGTGGGGCCAGTAAATCTGTGCTACTGACAGCACTTGTTTGAAAAGCTGTCATTTTAACTTCAAACTGATTACTGATTGCAATTTACATTAAGAACTGAAGACTGTCCCCATGCACGACAAATAGGTAAATAGAATATTAGTTGGAAGTTTAACTTACTCAAGAACCACATAGATGTTGTTTAAAAGGAGATCTTTGTGGGCGTTTGGGCTCATTCCAGCGGCCCAATCAGCAGCTGTTGCAGGCCACAGCAAAGAGTTTTCTTGTAGGTCAGCAATGCTTGTTTAAAAGGAGAGTTTCATCGGTGTTCAGGTTTATTTTGACAGTCCAATCATCGGCTGGAGCAGGCCATAGCGATGAGGTTTCTTGCAGGTCGATAGTGCTTGTTTAAAAGTACAGAAGGATCAAGCAGGGTGGCCATTGTTGGGATTAGGCCAGTGGTGAAAGTAGGAATGTCAGGCTTTGGTTCAAAGGAGGCTTTGGCTCTAAAGAGTCTCCCAGGGAACTACTTCTGCATGAAGTGCATCAATCTACATCTCCCTGAAGACCGCGTTAGGGATCTGGAGCAGCAGCTGAATGACCTTCAACTTGTATAAGAGAGTGAGGGGATCAGAGTTACAGGGAGGTAATTACAGGAGATCAATAGCTGAGTGACTGTCAGGAGAAATGGAAATGTGAATACCCAGTTAGCACAGAGCACCCCTGTGGCCATCCCCTCCATAACAGGTACCGTATACCATTTTGAATACTGTTGTGGAGGATGACCTCCCAGAGGAATACCACTGAGACCAGGTTACCGGCACTGAGCATAGTGCAGAAGGAAAAGAGGGAGAAGAGGGGAGTGGTAGTGATAGGGGACTCAATAGTCAGGGGAGCAGACAGAAGATTCTGTGGATGTGTACGGGACACTTGGAGTGGATAGTGTGGAGTGAAGGGGCTCAGGATAGGACAGGTGGTAAAAAAGCAAAGATAGCATGCAGTCAGACCATCAGTATGGGCAGTCAGATGACAGGACAAAATTGCAGCCAGTAGGTTTGAGTATCAGTGCAGTAGGAATGCAGAATAATCAGGGTAGCAAATAGAGTATTCAAAGTGATATATCTCAATGCACGGAGTATAAAAATAAGGCAGATGATCTTGTTGCACTATTACAGATTGTCTGGTATGATGTTGTGGCCATCACTGAATTGCAGCTGAAGGATAGTTGTAGTTGGAAGCTGAATGTCCAAGGTTACATGTTGTATCAGAGGTATAGGAATGTAGGCGGAGGGGGTGGCGTGGTTCTGCTGGTAAAGAATGGCATCAAATCAGTAGAAAGATCTGATATTGGATCGGAAGATGTTGAATATTTGTGGATAGAGTTAAGAAACTGCAATGGTAAAAGGACCATGATGGCAGTTATATACAGGCCTCCCAACAGTGGCTGAGATGTGGACCACAGATTACAATGGGAAATAGAAAAGGTATGTCAAAAGAGCAATGTTATGATAGTAATGGGAGATTTGAACATGCAGGTCGATTGAGAAAATAAGGTTGGTAATGGATCTCAAGAGAATGAGTTTGTTGAATGCCTACCAGATGGCTTTTTAGAGTAGTTTATCGTTGAGCCTACTAGGGGATCAGCTGGACTGGTTTGGGTGTTATGTAATGAACCAGAGGAGATTAGGGAGCTTAAGGTAACAGAACTCTTAGGAAACAGTGATCACAATATAATTGAGTTCAACTTGAAATTTGATAGTGAGAAAGTCTGACATAGCAATATTTCAGTGGGATAAAGGAAAGTACAGTGGTATGAGAGAGGAGTTGGCCAAAGTAAGTTGGAAGGAGATGCTGGCAGGGATGACGGCATGGCAGCAAAGGCGTGCGTTTCTGGAAAAAAATGAGGAAGGTGCGGGATAGATGTATTCCAAAAACAAAGTCGTACATCCATGGCTGACAAAAGAAAATCTAATATAAAAGCAAACGAGAGGACATACAATACAACAAAGCGATAATTAACAGGAAGACAAAGGATTGGGAAGCTTTTAAAAACCTACAGAGAGCAACTAAAAGAATAATCAGGAGGGAAAAGATGCAATATGAAAGCAAGCTAGCAAACAATATTAATGAGGCTAGTAAAAGCTTTTTCAAGTATGTAAAAAATAAAAGAGAGATGAACGTGGATATAGGACCTTTAGAAAATGAGGCTGGAGAAATAATAACAGGCGACAAGAGATTGGCGATGAACTAAATGAGTATTTTGCATCAGTCACTGTGCAAGATACTAGCAGTGTGCCAGGTGTTGAAGGGTGTGAGGGAAGAGAAGTGAGTGTAGTTACTATTAAAAGGGAGAAGGTGCTCAAAAAGCTGAAAGCCATCTGGACCAAATAAACTGCACCCTAGGGTTCTGAAAGAATTAGTGGTAGAGACTGTGGAGACATTAGTAATGATCGTTCAAAAATCATTGGGCCAGAGGACTGGAATATTGAAAATATCACTCCTCTCTTTACGGAAGGAGGAAGGCAGCAGAAAGGATGTTATAGACCAGTTAACCTGACCTCAGTATTTGGGAAAATGTTGGAGTCAATTGCTAGGAATGAGGTTACGGAGTACCTGGTGACACAGGACAAGATAGGACAACATCAGCATGGTTTCCTTAAAAGAAAATCTTGCCTGATGAACCTGTTGGAATTCCTTGAGGAAATTACAAGGAGCATAGATAAATATGAGGCAATGGATGTTGTATAATTTGGATTTTCAGAAGGCTTTTGACAAGGTGCCACACATGAGGCTGCTTACCAAGTTAAGAGCCCATGGTATTACAGGTAAATTACTGGCATGGTTAGAGCATTGGCTAATTGGTAGGAGGCAGCAAGTGGGAATAGAAGGATCCCTTTCTGGTTGGCTGACAGTGACTAGTGGTGTTCTGCAGGGGTCAGTTATGGGACCGCTTCTTTTTATACTGTATATCAATGATTTGGATGATGGAATAGGTGGCTTTGTTACCAAGTTTGCATTTGATATGAAAATTGCTGGAGAGGCAGGTAGTGTTGAGGGAACAGGTAGGCTGCAGAAGGACTTAGACAGATTAGGAGAATGGGCAAGTAAGTGGCAACTGAAATAAAATGTTAGAAAATGCATGGCCATGCACTTTGGCAGTAGAAATAAATGTGCAGACTATTTTCTAAACAGGGAGAAAATCCAAAAAGCTGAGATGCAAAGGGACTTGGGAGTCCTTATGCAGAACACCGTAAAGGTTAACTTTCTGGTAGAGTTAATGTTGAGGAGGGTAAATGCAAAGTTTGCATTCATTTCAAGAGGTGTGGAATATAAGGAATATGAGGAATGTAATGCTGAGGCTTTTTGAGGCAATAGTGGGGCCTCACCTTGATTATTGTGAACAGTTTTGGGTCCACATCTAAGAAAAGATGTGCTGACATTGGAGAGGGTTCAGGGGAGGTTCACAAGGATGATTCCAGGAATGAAAGGGTTATCACACGAGGAATGATTGATAGCTCTGAGACTGTACATGCTGAAATTTAGGAGGATGGCTGGGGGGGGGGGGTATCTAATTGAAATCATTCAAATGTTGAAAGGCCTAGACAGAGTAGATGTGGAAAGGATGTTTCCCATGGTGGGAGAGTCTACGACAAGAGGGCACAGCCTTAGGATAGAGGGGCATCCATTTAAAACAGAGCTGCGGAGAAATTTCTTTAGCCAAAGGGTGGTGAATTTGTGGATTTTTTTTACCACAGGCAGCTGTGGGGTGGGGGGGGGGGGGTCCAGGTCATTGGGTGTATTTAAGGCAGAGCTTAATAGATTCTTGATTAGATGGCATAAAAGGTTACAGGGAGAAGGCTGAGGAGTGGTGCTAAGGAGGGGAAGAAGGATCAGCTATGATTGAATGGCAGAGCAGACAGATTGTCTAATTCTGCTCCTATGGCTTATGGTTTTATGTTTAGACGTGCCAGCTGCTAGTGTTTAGAAAGCTGACCTTGGCAAAAAAAAGGAAAATGCCCCCTGGGCAGTAAATATCCATCACAATGTGAGATTAGGAAGGTTCTTAACTCTCAGAGCCTGAAAGTCATTGCCTGACAAATTCTCATTTCATAAGAAGTACTTGTAATTTAATATGAAGAACCACGTCCTGCTAAAGCTAAAGACCAAGTGCTATAACATGAGATTAGGGTAGACAGGTTTTGTTTTCAACAGGCATGGATGCAATAGGCCAATTTGGTCTTCTGTTGGATTCAATGATCCTAGGATGTCTCACAACCTTTTGTTAATATTTTGAAACGTTAGAATTACTGTCTTAAATTATAACCATCGGAATCAATCTGTTCAAACTGCAAAATCAAATCAAAATATCAGGTCAGGTCACATTAGTGGGAAGAGGAATAGAGCTGATGTTTCAAATTAACGATACTTGATCAGAACTGGTGAAGATAAAATAAGTACATTACACTACAGGGAGAATGGGAAATCTCTGACAGTAAAACCAGGCTGATCATGACCAGCCAATAAGCTGTAAACAGGGTCATCTGTTCAATGAATGAACGGGAGCAGTTAGAGAATGAGCAGACAATGTAAAATGCAGAGCAGGAAAGCATGGCTAATATTTCAAATGTCAAATTGAATTGTGCTTCATTTTCGGAGGAAGAAGGTGGTGGTTGGGGGAGGGGGGGGGAGTGGAATTGTGAACCAGTATCACAGATAGGCGATTGGTACAGACAAAGATATAAAGTTTCCTGAAGCAAATAATTAGCCAGGTCAAGAACTCTAAAAGCAAAAAAAAATTGTTCTAACAAGCTGGTGTGACATGTGAGGAGATTATTATGAAACACCATACTGCTTTTACCCATCTTATTACATTCTATTATTTTAGCTCTGCTCTCTGCAAACTTTCTGTCAAAAGTTCCGTATACCTTGTCTTTTAATCATCAGTTTGAATATCGCCTTTAAAACGATAGCTGGAGTTGGAGTTATTAATTAGTTGCATACAAATCTGGCCAACCAGGCTGAGATGAGGGGAGATTGCAGCCAATCAGCGTCATCGGATGCTGTTAGAGGCGGAATGTCTGATATGACTGGCAAACACTTTTGACAGCTTGCCGTCGGCGTAAATGATTGGCGTCTGCGTTCCGTTATATTGGTGGGACTAAAGCGTGGCTGCTGGAATCGCTGTACTGCGATTGGTGGAGCGGTTGTTATGGTGGTTCGCTTTAGTTGTGGTGTCTGATAAAACGACCGCCCTTGCAGGCGTTGTATTCTAATTCTCAATACATTGCTTAGAGGGTGCGAAATGGCTGCAAAGGTGAGTGGCGGCCTTTCCGCTCCTGTGGCGCCCGCGTGTATCACTGTACTGAGAGGACAGCCGAAGCTTTCTGTCGGGGGTGTCAGTGGACACCTGGCAACGGTAGCAGGTGAATAATAGAAAGAAAGGGAGAATGGTGTTGAGACTGAGAATGGAGGGTTTTCATGAAAACTGCAAATCAAGAGAGAACTGGGAAACTGCACAATTTTCGGGCGGCGGGAGAAGGTGAATGTTGAGTATTAAAAAAGACAAACACTGGATCAATGCAAGCATTCCAGCCAATTTAATATTAGCTAGAAGGTCCTTGAATATGATTCTGCATTTCCTCCTTCCCTCCCACCCACTCACCCTCAGCACATAGACATGTTGAGGAAAAATGGGCAGTTAGAAAGTTTTAAGCTGATATGCTAATAGAATTTATTGTCGCTCAGGACAGTTCACTGGCATTGAAATCCTCTCACATAAAATAAATAACAGTGAAACTACTGATCTGCTATTGGCAGGGACATGGCCCGACACTGGTTGAATTGCTGTTTAAGTCTCGGCTTACCAGACGAAGCGTAGACAAGCCACTGAACAATACCGGGAAAGAAACTGGCTAATCTTTTGCTGAGGGACATAACGTTGACGAGGATATCTGCCCTCATTCTTTGAATGTTACGGGACCCCTTGTATCAACCAATAAGAAACATGTAGGGACGGTTAAACATCTCACCCCAAAGTGGAGCCTTCAGTAATCATATTAATACAGATTGAAAATCAAAACAAAAACTCCCACAGTTTCTGGAAATGTATGGGGTTTCAGCACCTGTAAAAAGAGAAAAATAATTAATGTTCTGTGTATATGATAATTCCTCAGAATCTCTTTGCTTTGATGAAAGGCCATGGACTAGAAATGTTACCACTGTTTCTCTTTTCAGCTAACTGACTGACCCGCTGAGTACCTTCAGAATTTCTTTGCTTTTATTTCATATAAATATTGAACTTTGCGGCAACTCATTTATAGGATTAGGCTAAATATGTACCAAAAATCTGATAGCTATTATTGGAAGTTAATCAGTAACACAGTGGGCATATATTCTTTAGGTATATTTATTCTGCCATATTTCTTTCATTGTCCAAGTAATCTAAGAGGGCTAGCATATTTATTTGTGGATAAATGGTACACTGGATAAATTGATAGGTGTTCAAGTATAGATTGCAGGTATGTTTATATAAGGACCAAGATGCAACATTAACATAGCTTTATCATTTATTCTGAAATTACAGGAGACAAATGTACTGTTACTTAGCACTGGATTTAGTCACTATTAATCAAGAGAATTTCATCTCTTATGGTGTGATATCAATTTTTTTGTAGAGAAGTTGTGTGAACTGTCTTTGAAGGGTTTACCACACAGTTTAATATAGACATAGAATAATACAGCACAGGAACAGGCCTCTTTGGACATTCAAACACCCATTTTTACTAATCCTGTTTTATTCTCTCCATCTTCTTCTTGACTCTATCACTCACTTATGCACACCAGGGACAACTTAAACTTATTGCTTTGCATGTTTTTATTAAACGTTGAAGGAGACCAGAGCACCCAGAAGAAGTTAATGTGGTCACGGAAAGAACACACAAACTCCACAGAGGCAGCACGAGGTCATTAGAGCTGTCCAAAGGTCGATGAACATTTGTCATCCCTAAGCTCAACTCCATTTCTCTTTCCGCAGTGCAACCTGATCAGCTTTGTTTCCAGAAATTTTTGTTTTTATTTCATATTTCCTTTTTTTAATTTTCATTGGCCATGACGGATGTTACATGACACAGGCCTTAGATGTACATTATCACCATTACTGTGCAGCTTAATTTTGTCTTGTTTGCTTAAGCTTACCTTGTTTCTTATGTTACTTGTCTCTTTCAGGTCATTTTAATAGACAGTTACTTTCATGATACTTTTTATAATAAAAGGATAAATATTGCCAGCTGAGTATTTGTTAGAGAATTTGTGCATTCATTTCTGTGCTTCACGTGAAATGAGTAGAAGTTTACTGTAGGCTAGAATAGCCCATTTTCTATTTAACTTGCAATATCCCTAAATCAAGGATTATGTTACAGCTCCTTTCTTTGTGATTCTGTGGCTAACAGACATGTACAAGAATGTAACTGGTGTAGGTAAAACTTCACACTGTTAAGAAACATTCTAAGTGCTGAATGGAGTGAGAGGGAATTGATAGAAAAAAGTTAAGGAGTGAAAAATGCTTTCACTTCTAACTTTGTTTCTGTAAAAGATGTCACACTCTTTGACTCCACCTACTTAGACCCCCACAACCACCTCCCCAATGCCCCATTCCACAGAGACAGCTTCACGTTTGAAACTATCATCTTTGATTTTAAATATGCGACTTCCTCTGGTCTGGCATCTCTCTGTTTTAAACACTCTATCCATCATTGCTCCACCATTCATGAGCTATCAATGTGCCAGAATCATCCACTGCCACTTCTTCAATTCTTCTTTAAGACTTTCCTTTAAAATCCCACACCAAACTGAGCTTCTGATTGCCTCTCTTAGTTTTCCTGTATCCAGTTTTTTGTTTGTGGTGCTTGGGATGTTTGTCTTATATGAAATGATATTTATGAATGTCTGTTCATGATATTCACAGAAATATTTGCTTGCCTTGAAAAACATTGATTGAAAATATTTTTTTCAAATTTAAAAGACATAATATTGCAATGTTGCAGACTCCTGTGTATAAAAAAACTTCTTTGAGTGCAACAGTTCAGCGGAAGAAGCCTGGACCAAAACCAGAAATTACTGAAGATCAAAAGCAGGAAATAAGAGAAGCATTTGATTTGTTTGACACGGATGGTATTGGATCTATTGACGTAAAAGAATTAAAGGTATATTTCTAAATCTTTTTCAGTTGGTTCTTTAGTCCAGAAATGAACATTTCTTGTTTCCTTTGGCGGGTCATTGTTTTCTATGTTTCCCTTGTATAGCTGAACATTATGCAGTGATGCATCTAGTCGCCCTGTGAACCACTGTAGCAAGTCTGAGTTTGTTATTATTGAAAAATTATGAGTGTACAGCCAGATGTATCAGAAAAAATTAAGAAGGAATGGCAAGAAGAATTGCATTGTCCTATATCTACTGAGCAATGGGAAAAAATTTTATCATTGGTAAATTCGTCCTCTATTTGTGCTAAACATGCCCTAATACAATTTAAGGTTGTACATAGAGCTCACATGTCTAAAGATAAACTTGCTCGATTTTATTCTTATGTTAATTCAACCTGTGACAGATGTCATTCTGATGTTGCTTCATTGACTCATATGTTTTGGTCTTGTCCTTGTTTACAAAATTATTGGAAAGATATTTTTATTATTATTTCAAGAGTTTTAAATATCAATTTCCAACCGCATCCTTTTACTGCAATTTTTGGTTTACCAATGATAGATAATAATTGTCTATCCGCTTCATCTCAACGATTGATTGCATTTGTTACATTAATGGCTAGAAGATCTATTTTACTGAATTGGAAAGAAATTAACCCTCCAACTGTATTTCAGTGGTTTTCTCAAACTATTTCTTGTCTGAGTTTTGAAAAAATTAGAAGTGTGGTTTTTGATTCTTCAGTTAAATTTGAGGAAACTTGGAGACCATTTATTCAACATTTTCATATGAGTTAAATGGTCTGATCCTAAACCTTACTGTTATTATCCTTAATTATTTGGATGGATGTTCAGAGTTATCGGCACTACTGTATGTATTTAACATTATGCAATTGCCCATGGTGGTTAGTTTTTTTTAAAAGTTTTCTTTTAGTTTTTTTGGGTTTTTTTTTTCTCTTTTTCGATTCTTTTACATTAATACTATGAGTTTGGGAGGCCTTATATATTGATTATTACATATCTGATTGTCTAAACTATTAATTATGTACTCTCAAACGTTTTGTATTCATATTTCACTTATGTTTTTCTTAAAATTAATAAAAAGATTTAAAAAGAAAGAAAGAAAGAAAAATGCAATTTAAATATGCAGATGTAATATCTGTGGTGAATGCAATGAAGCACATGTAAAATATATTGCTGACCTGAAAGTCTCACCAATAACATACTAAAACTGCCACATCTATTCTTTTTCTACACAGTGAACTGCAACTTACCCATAAACAAGAAGCTGCATTTTTTTGTTACTGTGTCAAATTTTCAAAGAAGTATTAAGGTTCAGTTTTTGATTTAATCCACTTAGCTGATTGAGAAGAAACTCCTATCACCTAATTGTTTTGCACTGTTCATTCGACTACAACAAATAACTGACTTTTGTTCCAATTAATTTTCCAGGTTGCAATGAGGGCTTTAGGATTTGAACCCAAGAAAGAAGAAATAAAGAAGATGATTGCAGAAATCGATAAGGAAGGCACTGGGAAGATTGACTTTAATGAATTTTTGGCTGCGATCACACAAAAAATGGTAACATATAACATGAAGAAACCTTTATTGTATCCTTCCTAAAAAGAAAACACTTCCATGACAAGAAGGAGTTAAAATCTGATCTGTAAATTTGAATTTCGCTTTAGCAAATATGAGAACATACAAAAAAGGAGAAGGAGCAGGTCTTCTTGCCCTGAAATCTCTTCCAACCAGTAAAATAATGACTGATTCGATTTTAGCCTCAACTCCTCTCAGCTGCCTGTTCTCCATGACCCTTACTTTCCCTTTATTCTGAATTCTGTATACTCAAATTTCAAGATACATTTATTATCAAAGTATGTATAAATTATACAACCTTGAAATTTGTCTCCTTACAGGCAGCCACAGACCAAGAAACCCATTAAAAAAAAAAAGACTGACAAACAGCCAATGCACAGAGAGGAAAAAACCCACAAATTGTGCAAACAATAAAAGCAAGCAACTTAACATACTTTTAAAAAGTTATAAGTAAATTTATATAAATAAAATGTCACCATATACAACCCTAAGATTTATTTTCTTGTGGTATACTGAATAAATCCATAACAAAATTAAAACTTTAAAAGAATCAATGAAAGATCGCACCAACTTGGGTGTTCAACCAGTGTGCAAAAGACAAAAACCTCTGCAAATTCGGAAAGCAAGAAATAGTACAATAAACAAATAAGCAATAAATATTGAGAACAAGAGATGAAGTTTCCTTGAAAATGAGTTAAGGTGGTTGTGGGAATATGTCAATGATGGGGTAAGTGAAGTTGAGTGAAGCTATACCCTTTGGTTCAAGAGCCTGATGGTTGAGTAATAACTGTTCCTGTACTTGGTGGTGTGAGTCCTGAGGCTCTTGTAACTCTCTGGCAGCAGTGAGCAGACAGCATGACCTGGGTGGTGGGATCCCTGATGATGCATGCTGCTTTTCTGTGACATCTAGTTGCGCTCAAGTTACCCGTGATGGACTGGGCCATATCCACTACTGTTCCTATGCCAGGCTGTGATGCAGCCAGTCAATACACTCTCCACCACGCATCTATAGAAGTTTGTCAAAGTTTTAGGTGCCATGCTGAGTCATTGCAAACTCCTAAGGAAGTAGAGGTACTGCTGTGCTTTCCTTGTAATTGCACTTGTGTGCTGGGCCCAGGACAGGTCCTTAAAAATGATAACACGAGGAATTTAAAGTTGCTGACTCTCTCCACCTTTGACTCTCTGATGAGGACTAGCTCGTAGACCTTTGATTTGCTTCTTCTGAAGTGTCAATAATCAGCTCCTTGCTCTTGCTATAATTGAGTGAGGGGTTGTTGTTATGACATCACTCAGGCAGATTTTCAATCTCCCTCCTATATGCTGATTCATCACCAGTTTTGATTCAGCCAATGGTGTCATCATCAAACTTGAATATGGCATTAGAGCTGTGCTCAGCTACACAGTCATAGGTGTAAAGTGAGTAGAGCAGGGGCCATGTGGTGCACCATGTGGAGATTGTGGAGGAGATGTTGTTGCCAATGCTAACTGACTGGGGTCAGCAAGTGAAGAAATTGAGGATCCAATTGCACAAGGAGTTCTTGAGGCCAAGGTCTTGAAGCTTATTGATCAGTTTTGAGAGGATAGTGGTATTGAATGCTAAGCTGTAGTCATTAAAGAGATTCCTGATGTATGCATTTTTGCTGACCAGATGTTCCACGGTTGGGTAAACAGCCAAAGAGATGGCATCTGCTGTGGACTTGTTGCGCTGGTAGGCAAATTGGAGCGGATCCAAGTCGCTTCTCAGGCAGGAGTTGATGTGTTTCATCACCGACCTCTCTAACACTTCATCACTGTAGATGTGCTACTTAATGATAGTCATTGAGGCAGGTTACCACGTTATTCTTAGGCACCGGTATAAGTGAAGTATGCTTGAAGCAGGTGGGTACCTCAGACTGCTGAAGTGAGACGTTAAAGGTCACAGTGAACACTCCAACCAGGTGATTAGTACAGGTCTTTAGTACTTGACCCAGGTACCTCTTCTGGGCCGAATACTTTTTGTGGGTTTACCTTCCTGAAGGCTGCTGGCATATCAGCCTCAGAGACTGAAATCACAGGATCTTCTGGGACTGTTGGAGTTCATAATGGTTCCTCCATGTTTTGACAGTCAAACTGAGCATATAAGGCATTGAGCTCATCTGGAAGCAAAGCCCTGTTGTCTCCTATGTTGCTTGATTTTACTTTATAAGAGGTGATAGTATTCAAGCCCTGTCACAGCTGTTGAGCTTCCTTCATTGATTCACATTTAGTCCGCACTTGCCACTTTGCCTGTGAGTTAGCTGTCTGGAGATTGTACCTGGACCTCGTGTAACTTTCTTGGTCACCAGACTTGAGTGCCTTTGATCTGGCCCTCAGCAGATTGTGGATCTCATTGTTCTTCCAGGGCTTCTGGTTAGGGGAGAGTGTAAATGATTCTGTGGGGACACACTCAACTACAACTGTTTTAATAAAGTCCAAGACAACCATGGTGTATTCATTCAGAACCATCAATGAGTCCTTAGGATATACTGAATATCCTTAGTAACTCTGTCTCCTCGGGTATGGAAGGTAATTTGATCACAAACTAGAGAAAATCTACAGACGCTGGAAATCCAAGCAACGCAACATACGCAACACAAAATGCGCAACATACGCAACACAAAATGCTGAATGAACTCAGCAGGCCAGGTAGCATTTAGGAAAAGAGTACAGTCGACATTTTGGGCTGAAACCCTTTGGCAGGTGATCTGAGGTGGCTGATTAACCAAATGATGGATTATTTTGCAACATAGAAAAGGACAGTTAACTCTGTGTTACGAACCCCGTAACTGGGTATCTTACCAGCAAAGATACGAGTATCCGTTGGAGTCTGGTGATACTATTTTTAACAGTATTTATTAGTAAAAATACACAAAAATAATATCAATGCAAATATACAGATAACATACGTCATCAATACTAAACCTAACAGTGCGGGTATAATAATAATCAATAAGAAATAAGCTCTATCGTTGTCTAGGGGATAATGAATTGTCCGATGGAAATATAAAGTTCAGTTCAGTTCATGCAGGCTGCAGCAGTTGTTGGTTGCTATGTTGCAATTGTTGGAGAGAGAGAGAGAGTAACAGCTATTGACTTGCCGACTTTCCTTTTACGATCTTGATCCGTCGATGCGTTGTTGTTGTGGCCATTCACATATGACCCCTCGGTCCTTCAGCTAGACCGTTCCGTGGAGGACTCGTCACCCAGGCAAGGGTGGACACACACACAAGCCCCCACCGGTCTCGTAGCGTCTCTCCTGGTGCATCTGAGGGGTGTTTCCCCAGACCCTACTTTTATCCCCACTCACGGGGTCTCAGGTGTCAATCAGGTTGGGATGATGCAACCCATCAACCAGACCACTCTGGTTGCCCCCGAGGGGTTTCAATGAATAGAACAGTACTCAATACACAATCTTTCTCCAAGAGACAATAGCAGTAATCAGTGGTTCCGTTCCGCTTTTGTTAGGAGGAGACATTCCACTTTTGTTTATCTCTGCGTTGTCTCTCTCTCTCTCATTAACTGACATGAGCTGTTTATCTCTCTCATTTCCTTGGTATCAGACCCGAAATAATAGCGATTTTGCGATTCTCAAAAAGGGGAGGGGCGACTTTGCACCCTTCTGCCCATCAGAGTTGCTCCTCATTCGTAACATCTGAAATTGAGTATATTTTGACACATTGCATTTGTTAACATTCAAATATCAGTAAATTTGCTGCAATATGTAGAAGTGCAGCTGAATTTGTTGTTAATACCACTTGAACAGAATCTTAGCATTTATGTAATAGTACAATACCTGGAGATCTTAACTGATGCATGACAATTATTTCTGGTTTTATCATAACTGTCAACTGAATGTTTTTACATTTATTCATTTCCAGGCTGAAAAAGATACAAAGGAGGAAATTCTGAAAGCCTTTAGGTTGTTTGACGATGATGAAACTGGGCGAATTTCATTCAAAAACCTGAAACGCGTGGCAAAAGAACTTGGGGAAAATCTTACAGATGAAGAGTTACAGGTGAATTTCTTAGACATCCGTCACATACTTGGCATAAAACAGATGATCATGTGTATGAGAAAGAATGATAGCCAATAAGAATAAGGTCTGATTTTTAAAAAATTAAATGGGTTGATTAACTTGTTGGTCTGTTCTTGCACTGTAAGGACAGAAGGTATGTATGGCAAATATCCTGGTTTCTTTAGAACAAATGTCACTTTACTTGTTTCATGCACTTAAATATCTTCTGATCTCAAAAAATGAAACATTTCTAATTGATCTCTTTAACAGCTGAAGGATTTCAGTGTTTTGCTCCTTTTTACACTTTCTAGTTAGGATCTTGGAAGAAATGCACCAGGCTGTTAAGATTATGAAGAGAGTTTACATACAACTTTTATACTCTGAAATTTAGAATACTCAGTCGTGATTTGAATGAGCCTTTAGGATTTTGAAAGAAGTTGATAGAGAGAACCTTTTACCCCTGGTGGAAGGATTTAAGACTTTAAAGTTAAAACCAGAGAGTCTTAAGACATGAGAAAACTTCCTCATTTCCACAGAGAAAAGTTTATATGCCTGGATCCTGTTATATACTAAGGAGCTTATACCAGAGTTTTATAATTGCACCATTGGCAATAACTGAATAACTTCCTTTCTCTCTCTCAAGCCAAGTTGGTATGGTCTTTCATTGATTCTGTTATGGTTATTATTCTGTTTGGATTTATTGAGTATGCCTGTAAGAAAATTAGTCTCTGGGTTGAATAGGGTGACATATATGTACTTTGATACTAAATTTACTTAAACTTTGAATTCTCTTTTCCCTCTCTCTGCACAGGAAATGATTGATGAAGCAGATCGAGATGGAGATGGGGAAGTGAATGAGCAAGAGTTCTTACGAATAATGAAAAAGACAAGTTTATACTAATGTATGAATGCATGCTACATGTGTTTTGCTTGTATGCATGTCACATGTTTATTCACGTATGATTCAAAGCATGCTTATTGGACAGGATAACGGATAAAAATAATTATGTATGTACTGGATGTAAGTAGTTGAAGGAAATGGGTTATTTAAGTAAATTTCAGATGATAAAATATTGACGATTTGATTTTAGGATATATAAAAGTAATTTTAAGAGTTTTGCTTACATTTTATGCTATAATAAACAAGCACCTTTATACCATTACCATTTTTGTGAAGCAGCTTTCACTTCTGTAAAATTGTCTGTTGTTTGAAGAAACTTATGGATATTGTTAAAACAGATTTTTTTTAAAGTATACTTTACATAAAACAGTACAGCACGAGGGCTGGCCCTTCATGCAATAATGTTGTGCTGAACTGTTTATTTTAATGATTACATTCCTAATTTAAATAATCCCTTTTGACCACATCCATCCATTCTCTGCATATTCATGTTGCTATCTAAGAACCTTTTAAATCGCCAATCATATTTGCTTCCACCAGCACCCTTGGAAGCACATTCTAGGCACCTACTGTTCTCTGTGTATTTAAAATAACTTGCTCCATTGAATTTACCCCACCCCCTCACCTTAAATGTCTGCCTTCTAGTATCAGGCATTTCAGACCTGGGGAAACAAGACTGATTGTCTAATCCATCTATGCCTCTCATCATTTTATAAACCTCTATCAGATCTCCACTTGGCCTCCACTGCTTCAGAACAACCTAGGTTATCCAATATCTTCTCATACAACATGCCCTTTAATCCAGGCAGCATCCCGGTAAACCTTTACTATGCCTTTTCTATAGCCTCAATAGCCTTCCCATAATGTGGTAAATGCAATATTCCAGATGTGGCCGAGCAAGAGGTTTATAAAGCTAGGTGCTTCACCTAATATAAGCAAGCCATATACAGTACCTTCTTCACTACTCAATGAACTTGTGTAGCCATTGTCATTGTGAAGCTCCCAAATATTAACGCTCAGAACAAATACATTTGAGTAGGGCAAGAAATTTTCAAAAACATTTTTAAAAATTCCTGACAACCTCAAACCTCTTGTAAGTTTTTTTTAAGGAGGATGAGTATGTGTTAACCTATTTGGTTGGTTGTCCTGATGGAGTCTCAGCCCGAATATAGATGTTTATTCATTTCCATAGATGTGCCTGATCCATTGAATTTCTCCGGCATTTGTGTGTTGCTGTGAATTTCCAGCATCCGTAAAATCTCTTGAGATTATTGCTCCATGAAACAAGGCGGATAAAATGAAATGGGCAGATTCAGAATTGCAGTTACATCTTGTTTGTGGGTCACAAGGAGCAAGAATGTTTCCAACTGGTCCAGTAAACTTGCAAAACATGCCTGCTTCTGGATTTAAAATTAGCAACATTAATCTTACACAGCTGTCAACACCCCTTCCTACCATACCCCTTTTTTCAACACAAATGTACACAGAGACTCTGGGGACCTGAGTGTTTTCTTTCTTGGCTGTGGTTCCAGTGTTTCAGACTTTTCCAACTGATGTGTGCCAAACATGCTGGTAGCCAGTGTGTCAGACATGCTGGTTGTCAAGGTAGAAATATGCAAAAAGCTTCTAGATGATGCCTTTCAGCTAAATTTCCAGGTTTCCTGTCAAAAACCACTTCCTCTTTATGTAACTATCAAGATATAATGAAGGCTTTTAAAGACTTTGTAGATATTCACGTGACACCCTGATGCCTTTCTGATGATGTCTGGAGTCTTCTACCAGGCCAGCTGTATTTATGTTATTTATTTAGAGATAAAGCACAGAACAGGCCCTTCTGGCCCATCGAGCCGTGCTGCCCAGCAACCCAACTGAGGAAGTCTCCGACCAGTTAACACCAACACATCACCTTTGAAACCAGAGAATCTAACACACTTGACCTCTGTTAAATCAAGAGCACTTAATATGACATCCATGCCCACACTTTGGAAAATCCAATCACATGGCTGACCATCTTCTCCCAGCATACAGCGAGTTACAATGCTACAGACCTCAATTAGGTAACCACTCAGTTTCTTAACAAAAAATGCAGTGTTTATCTTTCCCTGAAGCACACACCTTAGCAAACTTGTTATAATTGTTGTAAAACTTTTCCAGTGCTTCCATCACCTTTTTATAAAATGGTGATGTTGTCAAGTTTTACAAAATAGCTTTTGTATACTTTTTCAATAATACCTCCCTGGACGGCTGGGCTTGCTTCTTGTACAGTTTTGTTAACTGAGGTATAACATTTAGCGATTGCTGGAAGATCTTTTTTCTACAATAGCTAGACATCTGTCTCCCACCAAATCTAGTGTTTACATTAACATTCAATTACCAACTTGTTGATGTCTTCCTGTAATTTGTGGCATTCCTCCCTTTTATTGATTAGTTACCTCGAAGTGAAGGTACAGTGTCAAGAGAACGCCAGGGAACATGTCCTTGGATCTAGACTTTAATCATGTTGCACTTGCAAAGGTAGAGTCAGAAGTATGTAAATAGGAGGCTGATACAACCTCTGGAAGCTGCTGTTATAAATCCCTTAGTCCAATTAGCTACTTAATCCTTATATACTTATTTCTTGATATAAATTTGATAACCACTTCAATTAAATGCTGCTATTTTACAGAAGCATGTGCTTGAACATATTTATTCAGTCCAAGGAGTAAACACCAATAGCTTAGCAGGGATAAAATCACAGATCTTTTTATAAAGAACAGAGATTTGAGATAAAGAGAATAACTTTTAAAGAGCTGGAAACAATGCATTTGGCCACATGATCATCATAACTTTAAAGAATGAATCTTAATAAGTCTGTAAATTCTTATTTGCCATTATGCAGGCAGGATAACATTCTGGCTCCCTTCAGGGTTCTCCAAAATAACTGCAGTTTAACATTGGTTATAATGTTTATGTCAAATATCTTCTCTATTTAATACTTAGTAAGGTAGTTGGACATACATTTATTTTCTCAGTTCTTACAATGTTTTTGCCCAAAATATTGTTTCCCAATATCTGTAGATGCTTAGTTTACAATGTTGACTGTTTTATTGATCATTTTGGGGAAAGATGCAGATGGGGAGTGTATCTGTGTACATCTCAGTAAAATGAAAAGTGTATAAATGAGTTGTTGTAACAGTAGTGAGGGATAAAATTAGTTCCTTAGAGAATCAGAGTGGACAGCTATGTGTGGAGCCAAAAGAGATGGGGGAGATTTTGAACAATTTCTGTTCTTCGGTATTCACTAAGGATATTGAATTGTGTAAGGTAAGGGAAACAAGTAGGGAAGTTATGGAAACTATGACGATTAATGATGAGGAAGTACTGGCGCTTTTAAGGAATAAAAAAGTGGATAAATCTCCGGATCCTGACAGGATATTCCCTAGGACCTTGAGGGAAGTTAGTGTAAAAATAGCAGGGGCTCTGACAGAAATATTTCAAATGTCATTAGAAACGGGGATGGTGCCGGAAGATTGGCATATTGCTCATGTGGTTCCATTGTTTAAAAAGGGTTCAAAGAGTAAACCTAGCAATTATAGGCCTGTCAGTTTGATGTCATTGGTGGGTAAATTAATGGAAAGTATTCTTAGAGATAGTATATATAATTATCTGGATAGACAGGGTCTGATTAGGAACAGTCAACATGGATTTGTGCGTGGAAGGTCATGTTTGACAAAACTTATTGAATTTTTTGAAGAGGTTACCAGGAAAGTTGACGAGGGTAAAGCAGTGGATGTTGTCTATATGGACTTCAGTAAGGCCTTTGACAAGGTTCCACACGGAAGGTTAGTTAGGAAGGTTCAATCGTTAGGTATTAATATTGAAGTAGTAAAATGGATTCAACAGTGGCTGGATGGGAGATGCCAGAGAGTAGTGGTGGATAACGGTTTGTCAGGTTGGAGGCCAGTAACTAGTGGTGTGCCTCAGGGATCTGTACTGGGTTCAATGTTGTTTGTCATATACATTAATGATCAGGATGATGGGGTGGTAAATTGGATTAGTAAGTATGCAGATGATACTAAGGTAGGTGGCATTGTGGATAATGAAGTAGGTTTTCAAAGTTTGCAGAGAGATTGAGGCCAGTTAGAAGAGTGGGCTGAACGATGGCAGATGGAGTTTAATGCTGGTAAGTGATGCTGATACATTTTGGTAGGAATAATCCAAATAGGACATACATGGTAAATGGTAGGGCATTGAAGAATGCAGTAGAACAGAGTGATCTAGAAATAATGGTGCATAGTTCCCTGAAGGTGAAATCTCATGTGGATAGGGTGGCGAAGAAAGCTTTTGGTATGTTGGCCTTTATATATTAGAGCATTGAGTATAGGAGTTGGGATGTAATGTTAAAATTGTACAAGGCATTGGTAAGGCCGAATTTGGAGTATTGTGTACAGTTCTGGTCACCGAATTGTAGGACAGATGTCAACAAAATAGAGAGAGTACAGAGAAGATTTACTAGAATGGTACCTGGGTTTCAGCACCTAAGTTACAGGGAAAGATTGAACAAGTTAGGTCTTTATTCTTTGGAGCGTAGAAGGTTGAGGGGGGACTTGATAGAGGTATTTAAAATTATGAGGGGGATAGATAGAGTTGACATGGATAGGCTTTTTCCATTGAGAGTAGGGGAGATTCAAACAAAAGAACATGAGTTGAGAGTTAGGGGGCAAAAGTTTAAGGGTAACACGAGGGGGAATTTCTTTACTCAGGGAGTGGTAGCTGTGTGGAATGAGCTTCCAGTAGAAGTGGTAGGCGTTCGGCATGGACTAGAAGGGCCGAGATGGCCAGTTTCCGTGCTGTAATTGTTATATCGTTATATTGGGAACATGTTTCCTGCCTCTAGCTTGTCTAATCCCTTAACAATATTATATTTTTCAATCAGATCCCCTCTCGTCCTTCTAAATTCTCGTGTATACAAGCCCAGTCGCTCCAATCTTTCAACACATGTCAGTCCCGCCATCCCGGGAATTAACGTCATGAACCTCCGCTGCACTCCCTCAATAGCAAGAATGTCCTTCCTCAAATTTGGAAACCAAAACTGAACACAATACTTCAGGTGTGGTCTCACCAGAGCCCTGTACAACTGCAAAAGGACCTCTTTGCTCCTATACTCAACTCCCCTTGTTATGAAGGCCAACATGCCATTAGCTTTCTTCACTGCCTGCTGTACCTGCATGCTTACCTTGTTACGAACCCCGTAACTGGGTGTCTTACCAGCAAAGATAGAAGTATCCATTGGAGTCTGGTGATACTATTTTCAACAGTATTTATTAGTAAAAATACACAAAAATAATATTAATGCAAATATACAGATAATATACATCATCAATACTAAACCTAAAAGTGCGGGTATAATAATAATCAATACGAAATAAGCTCTATCGTTGCCTAGGGGATAATGAATTGTCGGATGGAAATATAAAGTTCAGTTCAGTTCATGCAGGCTGCGGTAGTTGTTGGTCGCGGTGTTTCAATTGTTGGAGAGAGAGAGAACAGTAACAGCTATTGACTTGCCAACTTTCCTTTACGATCTTGATCCGTCGATGCGTTGTTGTTGTGGCCATTCACGTATGACCCCTCCGTCCTTTAGCTAGACCATTCCGTGGTGGACTCGTCACCCAGGCAAGGGTGGACACACACACAAGCCCCCACCGGTCTCGTAGCGTCTCTCCTGGTGCGTCTGAGGGGTGTTGCCCCAGACCCTACTTTTATCCCCACTCACGGGGTCTCAGGTGTCAATCAGATTGGGATGATGCAACCCATCAAACCAGCCCACTCTGGTTGCCCCCTGAGGGGTTTCAATGAATAGAACAGTACTCAATAAACAATCCTTCTCCAAGAGACAGTAGCAGTAATCAGTGGTTCCGTTCCGCTTTTGTGAGGAGGAGACATTCCACTTTGTGTATCTCTGAGTTGTCTCTCTCTCATTAACTGACATGAGCTGTTTATCAATAACAACTGTCTGGGCAGCTTCCTGTGTCTCTCTCATCTCCCTTGATAACAGCATCGGAATAGTAGCGATTTGCGATTCTCCAAAAGGGGGGGGGGGGCATTGGCGATTCTGTACCCTTCTGCCCATCAGAGATGTTCATCATTCGTAACAACCTTCAGTGACTGATGAACAAGGACACCTAGATCATTGTACTTCACTTCCCCTTTTCCTAACTTGACACTATTCAGATAGTAATCTGCCTTCCTGTTCTTGCCACCAAAGTGGATAACCTCACATTTATCCACATTAAACTGCATCTGCCCACTCACCCAACCTGTCCAAGTCACCCTGCATTCTCCTAACATCCTCCTTATATTTCACACTGCCACCCAGCTTTGTGTCATCTGCAAATTTGCTTATGTTACTTTTAATCCCTTCATCTAAATCATTAATGTATATTGTAAATACCTGCAGTCCCAGCATTGAGCCTTATAATACCCCACTAGTCACTGCCTGCCATTCTGAAAAGGACCTGTTAATCACTACTCTGTTTCCTGTCGGCCAACCAAATTTCTATCTGTCAGTACCCTGCCCCCAATACCATGTGCTCTAATTTTGCCCATTAATCTCCTATGTGGGACCTTATCAAAGGCTTTCTGAAAGCCCAGGTACACTCCATCCACTGGCTGTCCCTTGTCCATTTTCCTAGTTACATCCTCAAAAAATTCCAGAAGATTAGTCAAGCATGATTTCCCCTTCGTAAATCCATGCTGACTCCAACCGATCCTGTCACTGCTATCCAACTGTGCCACTATTTCATCTTTTATAATTGACTCCAGCATCTTCCCCACCACTGATGTCAGGCTAACTGGTTTATAATTCCCTGTTTTCTCTCTCCCTCCTTTCTTAAAAAGTGGGATAACATTAGCTACCCTCCAATCCTCAGGAACTGATCCTGAATCTATAGAACATTGAAAAATGATTACCAATGAGTGCACGATTTCTAGAGCCACCTCCTTACATACCCTGGGATGCAGACCATCAGGCCCTGGGAGTTTATCAGCCTTCAGTTCCATCAGTCTACCCAACACCATATTCTGCAATGTGTAGTCATTAGGCAGATTAAATTAGAACTACATTGAAAATAACCCAGCCTCTTGGGGTGAATTGGAATAAAATCGTGAAAACTCTGAAATGCACCAAACATGCACAATAGAAGCATAATAGTAATTCTGGACAAAGCTGCTAATTTTAGGGGCCATGTGTAAACTAAGCCACAATGCAACATATATTTGCTCTTTGCTATCTTATGCAAGGCAGTGTGTCTGTACTGTATGATAACATTACGAGAATAATTGTAATAGAAAATTTGACCTAATTTGCCCAAATTCAGAATGTTCTAATTTATTATACTATTGCTTTCTGTTGTGTCAGGAGAGGATGGACAGTTGTGGATACCTTGTGTAGTGCAGCGAGAAACCATTAAGGCTATATAAATTATATCCCTAAACTATAAACATCAGGTTACTTTTTTTTGCTTGAGAACGTCAGTCATTTTGTAGAACAGCAGAGGGCTCCCCTCCATGGTCACCGCACTGTCATACAGGGTGTATGGTGAGAGTAGGTATAGTTTTACATTTTCTCAGTACGATACTGAATATATTATGGAAAAGGAAAATTTATTAAGAATAAAACAATTACTAAAATGGATTAATGCAGAGCCAATGACTGTATGACCTAATTCTGGTTTATTATCATATGGTCTTCTGGATTGTACTGTAAAAATTTGGGGAAAAGATAATTGAACATATGATTTAAAACAGGAAATCAACCTTTCAGTTTGGTGTTATACAAATATAATTTCACTATATAAATGGCAAATCATTTGGGCAGTTACATAGTGTTAACATGGAAGCAAATTAAGCTTTTTAACGTGAACATGAATTACTAATAGCTTTATGAAAATAAAAATTTACAGCAGTGGTTTGTGATGTGCGGCAACTGATGTGGACCAGTTGGCTCTGGACCTATTGTTTCCAAATCTTTCCATGAACCATTCCACAACTATCAGGGTGGTTACATCTTGGATTTCTCTTTTAGTCGGTTAACAATTCTCCTGTACTCAAGGACACAATTTTTGCCACAGAGGAACAAATAAAGACACACAATACTCTATAGTCTCATGAGCTTCAAAAGTGAAACGTAAGCATTGATCAACTTTCAGGGGTTGCCTGTGATCTCATGTATCTCATTTTGTCACAACTCCCAAAGACCCATTGGGATCAAAATTAGCATCTACTCCAAGCCATAGGCAATGGAAAATTGAGGCTCTGTCATAACCAGCCCTGATGATCTTCCAACAGCTTGTTTCTGAATCTGACTTTTTTTTCTTTTGCAAATGTCAGCAACCTCTTTCAAATTAATGGAGCTGAATTGGATGATCTTTTTATGATTGGCATAAAGCTGCAGGACTCAATTCAAAATATGTCACCTTGTTCTTTACGGAATGCTCTCTGTCTTGGTGCACAAGCCCTCGATGTGCACTACAGATAATGATGATTATGCACTAAGTGTGACCTAGGCCATTACATGAAGGCAAATGAAGCAATCAAAATTTATAAAATAATTTTCTATTATCAGCAATTAAATGTTTTCCAATTATATAGGATGTTTTAACCAAATGAAAATCTTACTGTAAATGGCAATCATAGAAGATTGTTTGCCTCAAACTTACTGTTACTGTAAATGACTTCTAGAACATAGAATACAGTACAGGAACAGGCCATCCAGCCCACAATGTTGTGGCAAACCAGCTAAAAGGCAAATCGAAAACCCCTAAACACTAACCCCTCCTACCTACGCAACGTCTATATCTCTCCATCTTCCTTACATCTATCTGCCTATCCAACCATCCCTTAAAAGCCTCTAATGTATTTGCCTTTATCACCATACCAGGCAGCACATTTCAGGCACCCACCAGTTTCTGAGTAAGAAAATTTATCCTTCACAACCCCCTTGAACCTACTCCCTCTTACCTTCAATGCATGTCCTATGATATTAGGCATTTCAACCATAGGAAACGGATACACCTTGTCTACTCTATGCCTCTCATTATCTTTTAAATCTCTATCAGATCTCCCCTCAGTCCCCCCTGTTCCAGAGAAAACAACCCGCTTATCTAGCCTCTC
This sequence comes from Hemitrygon akajei, assembly GCF_048418815.1. Taxonomy (NCBI): domain Eukaryota; kingdom Metazoa; phylum Chordata; class Chondrichthyes; order Myliobatiformes; family Dasyatidae; genus Hemitrygon; species Hemitrygon akajei. Next base: position 54,405,025 of record NC_133133.1, on the reverse strand, counting down.
ATGATATTACCAGGCAGCATCCTGGTAAACCTCCTCTGCGCACTCTCCTAAAATCCTTCCTATAGTGGGGTGACCAGAACTGTATTCAATACTCCAGATGTGGCCAAACTAGAGCTTTATAACATAGCCTCTTGACTTTTGAACTCAATGCCTCGACTAATAAAAGCCATCATTGCATAAGCCTTCTTAACCAGCCTATCAACCTGTGTAGCTACTTTCAAGGAGCTAAGAAATTGGATCCTAAGATTTCACTGCTCAGCAAAATTGTTAAGGATCCTGTCCGTAGTAGTGTACTGTCATCTTGCATTTGTCCTACCAAGGTGCAGCACCTCACATTTATCTGGGTTAAACTCCACCTACCATCTCTCCCCATATCTGCAACTTATCTTTATCACACTGTATCGTTTACTACTCCTCTACATTAACCACAACTCCACCAATCTCGATATCATTCGCAAACTTACGAATCCACCCATCTACATTTTCATCCAGGTCATTTATACACATCACGAACAGAAGTCTTCATTCCCCCTTTTAAAAGAAAGTAATACATTGTTAAAATCCTTTATTATTTACTAGTTTTTACATCGATGTGCAAAGAGTGCTATATAATTAATCAACAAGATTAATAAACTAGCCAGGAATATGCCTTTAGTTCAAAGGCTCTCATCAATCATCCATTATATACTTTTTTTTATTTTCATGCTTGATAGCAGTGTTATCAATTTATCAGTTTTCATTTAATTAGTTCTGCATTTTTACATTTTAACTGACAAAACTAATTTTGGACAAGTGTACTAACTAATTTAGACAATTATGGAGGTGTTTATCATAGTAACTAGACAATCCATAATTTATGATAATTATTCAACATTGGATTGAGTTGACATTGTACAAGTTATTTTCTTGCAATTCATGTTGACTGAAATGCCTTTCCAAGTTCAATATTTGAACTGACACTACCAGTGCTGAAACATTACAAATGCATTGCTTGTTATTTCTACTGAAAAAACATTTCTTGTGAGTACACCTTACTTGCATTTAGTTAGATTTAACGTCAATTTAATGCAGTTCCTAGAAGGGTTTGCTGTAAGTGATTGCTTGAGCATGTTACATAGGTCAACATTAAATCCAATATTGTGTTGGTGATCAATTCTCTGAGGCTGCCTGACTTAGAGTTCCAAAAGCATTCTGTGCGTGTTGCTCAAAATTTCCAGCACCTGCAGAATCTCTTCCATCTATGATTATGTTTACGTAACGATAACTTGTTCAAACATGTCTTGGAGCCTGTAACGTAAGCTTCAAAATATTAACATCAAATAGTCTTTTAAGACTTCAGCATTTCAACTATTTAAGTGTAGTTTGGCAACTTCTGCTGTGTTATTTATAGGAAGTTAGTTACCAGAGAATTAAACATAGTATATTCCTTCCTCCTCCTCCCTCCCCTCACTTCTTATTCTGGCTTCATCCCCCTTCCTTTCTACACCTGATGAAGGGTCTCAGCCCAAAACATCAACTGTTCATTTCCCCCTATAAATGCTGCCTCATAGAAACATAGAAAACCTACAGCACAACACAGGCCCTTCAGCCCACAAAGCTGTGCCGAACATGTCCTTAACTTAGAATTTACCTAGGGTTACCCATAGCCCTCTATTTTTCTGAGCTCCATGTACCTGTCCTGGAGCCTCTCAAAAGACCCTATTGGAATGGGCTGGAGGCGGATACAAGCACACCATTCCCTGTGTAAAAAACTTACCCCTCACATCTCCTCTGTACCTACTTCCAAGCACCTTAAAACCATGCCCCCTCATACTAGCTATTTCAGCCCTGGGAAAAAGCCTCCGATTATCTACGCGATCAATGCTTCTTATCATCTTTATCAGGTCACCTCACAACCTGGGTCATTCCAAGGGGAAAAGTCCAAATTAACTCAACCGATTCTCATAAAGCATGCTCCCCAATCCAGGCAACACCCTTGTAAATCTCCTCTGCACTCTTTCTATGGTTTCCACATCCTTCCTGAAGTGAGGCGACCAGAAACGAGCACAGAACTCCAAGTGGGGTCTGACCAGGGTCCTATATAGCTGCAACATTACCCCTCAGCACCTAGACTCAATCCCATGGTTGATGAAGGCCAATGCACCGTATGCTTTCTTAACCACAGAGTCAACCTGCGCAGCATCTTTGAGTATCCTATGGACTCGGACCCCAAGAACCCTCTGATCCTCCCCACTGCCAAGAGTCTTACCATTAATACTATATTCTGCCATCATATTTGACCTACTAAAATGAACCACCTCACACTTATCTGGGTTGAACTCCATCTGCCACTTCTCAGCCCCGTTTTGCATTCTCTCAATGTTGCGCTGTAACCTCTAGCAGTCCTCTATACTATCTACAACATCCCCAATCTTTGTGTCACCAGCAAATTTACTAAACCATCCTTCCACTTCCTCACAATATCACAAGAGTAGGGGTCCCAGAACAGATCCCTGAGGCACACCACTGGTCAATGACCTCCATGTAGAATATGAACCCTCTACAACCACTCTTTGCCTTCTGTGGGCAAACCAGTTCTGAATCCACAAAGCAATTTTCCCTTGGATCCCATACCTCCTTACTTTCTCAATAAGCCTTGCATGGGGTACCTTGTCAAACGCCTTGGTGAAATCTATAAACACTACATCTACTGCTCTACCTTCATCAATGTGTTTAGTCACATCCTCAAAAAATTCAATCAGATTCGTAAGGCATGACCTGCCTTTCACAAAACCATGCTGACTACTCCTGATCATATTATGCCTCTCCAAATGTTCATAAATCCTGCCTCTCAGGATCTTCTGCATCAAATTAACAACCACTGAAGTATTATTTCTTGGGCTGTCTCTACTCCCTTTCTTGAATGGAACAACATCTACAAGCCTCCGGTCCTCTGGAACCTCTCTTGTCCCTATCGATGATGCAAAGATCATCGCTAGAGGCTCAGCAATCTTCTCGCTTGCCTCCCACAATAGCTCGGGGTACATCTTATCCGGTCCCAGAGACTTATCCAACTTGATGCTTTCCAAAAGCTCCAGCACATCCTCTTTTTTAATAACTACATGCTCAAGCTTTTCAGTCCACTGTAATTCACCCCTACAATCGCCAAGATCCTTTTCCGTAGTGAATACTGAAGAAAAGTACTCATTAAGTGCCTATGCTATCCCGTTTCCATACACCCTTTTCCACTGTCACACTTGATTGGTCCTATTCTCTCACATCTTATCCTCTTGCTCTTCATATACCTGTAGAATGCCTTGGGGGTTTTCCTTAATTCTGTCTGCCAAGGCCTTCTCATGGCCTCTTCTGGCTGTCCTAATTTCTTACTTAAGCTCCTTCCTGTTAGCATTTTAATTTTCTAGATCTCTATCATTAGCTAGCTTTTTGAACCTTTCATAAGTTCTTCTTTCCTTCTTGTCTAGATTTACCACAGCCTTTGTTCCTGTAGCCTACAATAGACAATAGGTGCAGGAGAAGACCATTCGGCCCTTCGAGCCTGCACCACCATTCTGAGATCATGGCTGATCATCTACTCAATACCCAGTTCCTGCCTTGTCCCCATATCCCTTGATTCCCCTATCCATAAGATACCTATCTAGCTCCTTCTTGAAAGCATCCAGAGAATTGGCCTCCACTGCCTTCTGAGGCAGTGCATTCCACACCCCCACAACTCTCTGGGAGAAGAAGTTTTTCCTTAACTCTGTCCTAAATGACCTACCCCTTATTCTTAAACCATGCCCTCTGGTACTGGACTCTCCCAGCATCTGGAACGTATTTCCTGCCTCTATCTTGTCCAATCCCTTAATAATCTTATATGTTGCAATCAGATCCCCTCTCAATCTCCTTAATTCCAGCGTGTACAAGCCCAGTCTCTCTAACCTCTCTGCGTAAGACAGTCCGGACATCCCAGGAATTAACCTTGTGAATCTACGCTGCACTTCCTCAACAGCCAGTATGTCCTTCCTTAACCCTGGAGACCAAAACTGTACACAATACTCCAGGTGTGGTCTCACCAGGGCCCTGTACAAATGCAAAAGGATTTCCTTGCTCTTGTACTCAATTCCCTTTGTAATAAAGGCCAACATTCCATTAGCCTTCTTCACTGCCTGCTGCACTTGCTCATTCACCTTGTGACTGATGAACAAGGACTCCTAGATCTTTTTGTATTTCTCCCTTACCTAACTCTACACCGTTCAGATAATAATCTACCTTCCTGTTCTTACTCCCAAAGTGGATAACCTCACACTTATTCACATTAAACGTCATCTGCCAAGTATCTGCCCACTCACCCAGCCTATCCAAGTCACCCTGAATTCTCCTAACATCCTCATCACATGTCACACTGCCACCCAGCTTAGTATCATCAGCAAACTTGATGTTATTCTCAATGCCTTCATCTAAATCATTGATGTAAATTGCAAACAGTTGTGGTCCCAATACCAACCCCTGTGGCACCCGCTACCTTTTGCTTTCTATCTGCCAACCAGTTTTCTATCCATGTCAATATCTTCCCCCCAATGCCATGAGCTTTGATTTTACCCACCAATCTCCTATGTGGGACCTTATCAAATGCCTTCTGAAAATTGAGGTACACTACATCCACTGGATCTCTAACTCCCTGGTTACATCCTCGAAAAACTCCAATAGATTAGTCAAGCATGATTTGCCCTTGGTAAATCCATGCTGGCTCGGCCCAATCCTATTACTGCTATCTAGATATGCCACTATTTCATCTTTAATAATGGACACTAGCATCTTCCCCACTACTGATGTTAGGCTGACAGGACAATAGTTCTCTGTTTTCTCCCTCCCTCCTTTCTTAAAAAGTGGGATAACATTAGCCATTCTCCAATCCTCAGGAACTGATCCTGAATCTAAGGAACATTGGAAAATGATTACCAATGGATCTGCAATTTCCAGAGCCACCCCCTTTAGTACCCTAGGATGCAGACCACCTGGACCTGGGGATTTGTTAGCCTTCAATCCCATCAGTCTACCTATCACCGTTTCCTTCCTAATGTCAATCTGTTTCATTTCCTCTGTTACCCTATGTCCTTGGCCCATCCATACATCTGGGAGATTGCTTGTGTCTTCCCTAGTGAAGACAGATCTAAAGTACTTATTAAATTCTTCTGCCATTTCTCTGTTTCCCATAACAATTTCACCCAATTCATTCTTCAAGGGCCCAACATTGTTCTTAACTATCTTCTTTCTCTTCACATACCTAAAAAAGCCTTTGCTATCCTCCTTTATATTCCTGGCTAGCTTGCGTTCGTACCTCATTTTTTCTCCCCGTATTGCCTTTTTAATTAAGTTCTGTTGCTCCTTAAAAATTTCCCAATCATCTGTCCTCCCACTCACCTTAGCTCTGTCATACTTCTTTTTTTTTAATGCTATGCAATCTCTGACTTCCTTTGTCAACCACTGTGGCCCCTTTCCCCCCCTTTGAATCCTTCCTTCTCCGGGGGATGAACTGATTTTGTACCTTGTGCATTATTCCCAAGAATACCTGCCATTGCTGTTCCACTGTCTTTTCTGCTAGGATATCTGTCCATTTAACTTTGGCCAGCTCCTCCCTCATGGCTCCATGGTCTCCTTTGTTCAACTGCAACACTGACACCTCCGATCTGCCCTTATCCTTCTCAAATTGCAGATAAAAACTTATCATACTATGGTCACTACCTCCTAATGGCTCCTTTACTTCAAGATTGCTTATCAAATCCTGTTCATTACACAATCCTGTTCAATACTTTCCCTGTCTCATTGGAACGTACCTATGCAGAACACCACACAAATATCCCCTCAACATTTGCCACATCTCTTCTGTACATTTCCAAGAACATCTGTTCCCAAATTATGCTTCCAGGTTCCTGCCTGATAGCCTCATATTTCCCCTTACTCCAATTAAATGCTTTCCTAACTTGTCTGTTCCTATCACTCTCCAATGCTATTGTAAAGGAGATAGAATTGTGATCACTATCTCCAAAATGCTCTCCCACTGAGAGATCTGACACCTGCCCAGGTTCATTTCCCAATACCAGATCAAGTACAGTGTCTCTTCTTGTAAGCTTATCTACGTATTGTGTCAAGAAACCTTCCTTAACACACCTAACAAACTTCACCCCATCTAAACCCCTTGCTCTAGGAAGATGCCAATCAATATTGGGAAAATTAAAATCTCCCATCACGACAACTCTTATTATTACTCCTTTCCAGAATCTGTCTCCCTATCAGCTCCTCAATGTCCCTGTTACTCTTGGGTGGTCTATAAAAAACACCCAGTAGAGTTATTGACCCCTTCCTTTTCCTACTTTCCACTCACAGAGACTCCGTAGACAATCCCTCCATGTTTTCCTCCTTTTCTGCAGCCGTGACACTAACTCTGATCAACAGTGCCACACCCCCACCTCTTTTGCCTCCCTCCCTGCCCTTTCTGAAACATCTAAAGCCTGGCACTCAAAGTAACCATTCCTGCTCCTAAACCATCCAAATCTATGTAATGGCCACAACATCATAACTTCAAGTACTGATCCACGCTCTAAGCTCATCTGCTTTGTTCACAATACTCCTTGCATTAAAATAGACACACCTCAAACCATATTCTGAGTTCTTCTAATATTGTGTGTGTGTTGCTCAACATTTGCAGGATCTCTTGTATTTAATAGACCCTATTATGACAGGATTTCTGAAGTAGAAAACATAGTGAGGAATTCATCTTTTAATCAAATGCAAAACAAATGTCAGCTATTTAAAGCTTTCTTTATATAAAACTTCAAAACTCTTCTAATAGATCAGAAAACAGGATTAAATACAACTTGCTCATTGCCAAGACAAATTGCAAAATGATAGAACATATAGGGGAAAAAGACATTCTCCTCACTTGAAATTTCATTGCAGAATCTCCTAGAAAGAAAGGATACAAGATAACCAAAGTATCCCACTTAGTCAGGATGGTTTTCAGTCCTTGGGCATTAGTGATAATTTTATTCATTTTACCTTAGTGAGCTGTCCTTAAAACACATTTTGAGCTCTCCAGCAAATAACCATTCTGACACAATCATGAAGAATCTGTAAATTTGGCTTTTAGAAAACTGCTTATGTATAATTCAGCATTTTTCTGTAAACTTAGATAAATGCAAAGCTCATAGGAAACAGGATAATTTTATAAATTTGACTCACAGCAATGAACAAAATGGACATCAATAGGAAAATAGGATGTTATTGAGTTTAGTGGTTATTAATAAAATATTCTTTCCAATTGTATCTTTTTTTTTGAAGATGATGTGTCCTGCCAAGATTTGATTCCACTGGCTGCTCTCTGGTGTTTTATCAAAGCAGGAATTCTTCAAAAGACACGAGTCAATGAATTTATGTTAGATTTGACTGTTTCAATTATTTTCAAAATATATCAAAAGCCAGCTGGGTTTGATCCAAACAAGTAGAATCACATAGCACCACTGTGCCCTCAAGACATCCTAAAACACATTCCTGCAATGAAGGACTTTTGAAGTATAATCATTGCTAAACAAATGCAATCTAGCAGTTAATATGTTTATGGCAAGGGCAAAATAGGTGATAAAATGTGTGACATGTGTATCGTGTTGATTGAGAAATAAATATTGGTGAAAAAATGAGAGCAAATATTAGGATGTATTTGAAGGCTAGTACCTGCATTTATAAATGGTTGACCTTTAAGGAGAATCATGTATGCCTGAGGGAGAAGAGAAAAATGTGGTATGGTGGTAATAGAAATTGGAAAGGCAGAAGTCTATTCTGAAATGTAAACATCACTGGAAAGAAAAGCCTTTTCTGCACTGTAGTTTTCATTGAATTCTGTGTAATCCCCAGCAAATAGCAGAAGTAACTTGGCAGCAATTAGGAGTGGGCTGATTTTATCCCCTCAAGCCCACAGTCATCAAAGCAGGGTTCACTCGTCCATGACAGGAGCAGCGATTAATTGACGTAACACACATCAGCATTGAATTTGGAATTATTTTTAACATTTATAATTAAGCATCAGATCTTATTCTTTTTAATTATGAAGAAACATTTATCTGTCAACTTAAACTTTGTTAAGGTACTCCATTTTCAGTATGCAGATCTGGGTAATACACAAATAATAACCACTCCAGTAGTTTACAAAGGTGTGGGCTGTTTTAAAATAATTTAAAAAATAAATAGAAAATCTCACTGGATTAAGTTAAATTACAGATAATATGGAGTATTATGAGCTATTGCACATGAAATAATTTTGGCAATTCACCATTACCTGGAAGATAATATGCCATACAAACTAACACTTGTTAGTAAATGGTTCAATACAGTGCCCACTTTGTACTAAATTAAAAAGACATTTAGAAAACTAACAAAGCACTGAGCGTTATCAGGTTTGTTTGAATCCATACTCTGATAGCATTGGGATGGATATATATATATATATATATATGTATATATATCAGAATGAATTCTCATTATAATTTCTATAATTATCATAGTTTGCTGCCCATGTTTTTTCACTTTTAGAAACACAGAGACCAAGTATACTCAAGTATTAAAGCCCAGTAAAAATTAATTTCTCTAAAAAAACAACTTTTATCAACACAGTGCAGCTTAGCTTGTACAAACTAGAGATAATGTCCAAAATGTACTGCTAAATCAATTCCAGATATACAAAGAAATTATAATAGGTATTTTTTGTCACAGATTTGTAATGTAAACAACTTCTTTCACTATATATTATGTTTTCTGTAAGATACAGTACTTCAGATCTGAATTTACATCCACAATAGTCATATTTCACCTTTTTCAAACGTATGTTCCAGCATATACTGCTGCACTTTTAACACAAGCATGGAGAACAGCGCATTCTTTTCACGTTATGTTTCATATTATCTATAATGTATGGTTAGCAAACATTAATCTGTTTTTAAACCCCTCCATGTAAAGGAGCAGGGTAGTAACTATATTTTATTCCATTTAGCTCAGTCCATTGAAAACACCTTCCCTCACAGTAGATCAATATCAACAACTGATGTGAGGGCAAAAGGCATTCACTAATTTTATAGATACATTCGCATACGATGGACTGCACTCAGTTACAGAGAAGTGCAAACCTGTGCTCTCTTACTATCATAGAGGATCAAAGCAGAAAATCTTCTTACGCTATCATGTTAGAAAATTTTAATCTGTCTGAAACTAACCTACCTCAATGGAAAAGCAATGTGAAATTGTTGTTCACTCCGTTGCTTCAGTAAATTTATCTGAAGTTGCTATGCAGCTGTAGATGGATTTATAGAAGTTTAAATAATGCTCTCTGATACGCAACTGAACACAGCAAGCGTGCTCCAAGTTTAGTAATCTGCACTGAATTAGCTGATCTCAGCTGGGCCAGCAATAGCTGCTTTCCGCTCCCCAGTATCCAGATGAAAAAGCATAAGTATTTGCCAAGTCCACACTTGCAACAATCCCAATATGATTGTGCAGTTTTGTGGATGTAATATAAAGCCAAAATTAAATATAATGGTGACACCATCATACACTCAAATAGTCTAGTACAATTTCAGATGAAGAATTTCCAATGAAGTGCAGATACCAGGGAATTGCCAGTGTCCATGAAAATCACTGGCAGAAATGAGATGAAAAGGTGGGAATTGTGAAGAAGTCTGCAGATATTTAACACACTGGAATTAAGTCATGGCACAAAATAAATAAACCAGTAGCTTCTTCGCAACAACTTCTGGCTTGTAATAGTGGGGTGATTGATGGATGGACACAATATCTGTTTTTATTTTTGACTCCTACCAGTATTTCAAGATAGGAGCAATTGGACCAATACAAGCAGCTGCAAATATGTTAGCAATTTGATGGAAAACATTTTTTTTACTTTACAAAAATTAAAAGCAACTGGATATGTATTCTAATATTGAGACGGAGAGGCGAGGCACAAAAATCTAACTAATGGGGGAGGGTACACAAGCCTAGGAAAAGAATGCCAGCATTTTCTTCATGGCTTAAGTTGTGGCTTTTCTATTTTATGTCCCATGACTATAACTTGACTTATGCTACATTTTAGCCTTGAAATCTCCCATTTTCTAACAAAACTGTGTTGTGCAAGTATCAAATGCCCAGTATTTAGGGATGATAAATAAAGTTCTGTTATAAAGTTTGTTTTCCAAGTGCAGCTCAAATTGCACAAGCCTGAGGATTTCTCATATTTTAAAAAATATCACAGAAATCAACTCTTTAAAAAAAGAATCTGGTAACTGTTTAAGGGAGAAACAGCATTAGAGTGTGCACATTAGTCCTGTAATCTTGTGAATGTTCACTTTGTTACTAGTTTTGCAGTGTCTTGATTCCATCAAAACCACTAAACTTCCATCGCTTTTCCAAACTTGCACCAACTCCACTTATTTCCTGCTGGAACACATGATGTAGTCGTGTCATCAGGCCTTCTATTTCACCAGGAGAGATCTGCATGGAGAATACACACAATATTGCCCAATGAGTGAATGGATAATCATCGCCCCAGCAAGAAAATAACCCTGAACTCAGCCTGGGTTGTCACCGACTAAAACCATCTGATTGCTCCTCATGTTTTATTGCAAAAGGACAGACAAACCAACACTCTGTGTGAGTTGATGTGAACTATAAGTGGCAAGTGGGTCACAGTTGTCATATCCTGGGATTTGTTTTAAAGGAGGCTGATGCAAACAGCCCCATAAATTTGAGACCAAGGTGCCCGTGCCTTGTATTAAACAACGTAGTGTGTTCATTTGATCTCTCCAGTCTTTCCTTTCCTTGTCCAAATGAGCTACATCAGTTCTGCTCTCTTCCATGTAGACACACCGTGTCCTGAGTAAAGCTCCACATCCTTCTTTCATATTTCACTTTGAGTATCATTAACGTGCATGACAAATAATCCCAATGTTCATCCAAGTCAACTAGCATTACTGAAACCCATGAACAGTGAGTAATAATTGAATTTAAGACATGTCAAAAAGGACATAATTTGGCGACCCACTTTCTGCGCAGGCGAACTGCTCACAAATAGCCAGCGCGCAGGGAGAGACTTTGGTAATGCACCTCTGACGTAATTTCTGCCTGGAGAGGGTGGGCGCTAGGGATTAAATGCCAGCAACGCGAAGTTTGAATAAACTAGTCTCAAAACGGCTTACTGACTGCGTGTCGTTATTTCAGCGCTGTGTGTAGCACATCGCTACAATAAATCATTAATGCTTATGTAAGGGTTTCTTTTTTGTGTTAACTGCTAAGGCTAATAAAATGGCTTATCTGTAATGTTAACTGCTGAGGCAGGGTTATAATTAGTGATAACCGGACTGGTATTCATTTGCTAACCAATTGGGATTGATGTTATTCTTTCTTGTGTATCTGAAAGCTGTTGTTTGCCTGGGATTTGGGAGAACACGGCATGGGGATGAACAGAGAAGATGCACACGAAGAGATGCTGTGAGTTGGCTGGTGGAGCGGACCCCGAGCGGGGGCACGGGACCCGGCGGAGTTCGGAGAAAATCGAATGGTGGGCCGAGGATATTACGTGAGCTCCAACGCTGTGCACAAACTGTCTAATTATTACTCTTGATGCCTTTTTATTTTATAGTTTGTTTCTTTACTAACCCCATAGTCAAATATAAATTCTTAATTATTTAATAGTATCCTGTGTATGGCTTGTCATTACGGGGTACTGATTTCAAACAAGAGACACATTGCACAGCATTCAACTAAACAAGAGTTCTAAAGTTTGACTGGGCAGGGGATATCACCCCTCAATCATACCACTACACTAAGTGAGAGTTACAATTACTAAAGGCCTACTACTGGTTAGAATTTATTTCTGTTTTTGGCGAGCTAAAACATAATTATGCTTTGGGCTACTTAACTTTTGACTCCATGAGAAGACTGCAATATTTTTTCCAATAGTGTGCAACAGCACTATTGTTGGTTTTGGTGGTAAATGCTTATTTATGTAACAACCAGTATTCTGGGAAGTGTCACGGGAAACTCCACAGTGTTACTTAGTACCATACTGCTAAATACTCACACCTGTCTACCCACACACACACACACCCAGAGATCAGACTTACATCTATGGGTTCCAGCTCATGTTGGGGTGAAGGGGAATGAGAGAGTGCATGAGTTGGCAAAGAGGGCATTAAAGAAAGAAAATAGAGAAATACACATTAGTATCAGTAAAGCAGAGGCTAAGTGTGTAATCTGGGGAAAAAATCATCCAAATGTGGCAAGAAAGATGGGACAGGGAGGGGAAAGGGAGGCGTTTACATCAAATACAAAAGAGTGTTACATGTACTAGGGTAGGCAGTGGATGCAGAAGAGAGGAAACTGTGTGGACTAGGTTAAGGCTGGGGCACTGTGCACTAAACAAAACATTGAAAATGATAGGGAAGCACCAGACAGGTTTGTGAGAGGAATATCAGGAAGAAGAGTCAGTAGAACATGTAATTCTGAGTTGCATGAAGTATGGGATACAGAGAGAGATGATGAGAATTAATCTAAGGGAATTGGCAGTGCAGGAATTCCCATTAAAAGGGTTACTGGGCATGGGTGAGAGAACCCAGGTCAGGGTACTTTTAGCTTTTTTACAGGATACAGGGTTTGTTTTATAGGATATGATGGATAAGCAGGAATAGGATACTAGGATGGCCAAAGAAGGAAGGATAAAGTGTAGATTGGGGGGGGGGGGGGATGTGTGTGAGAGGGGGAGGAGGAGGGGGAGGGGAGAGGGAGAGGGAGAGAGAATGGGTGAAGGGATTTAGAATGTAAGTCTATCGTCTGATCCACACTCCGGAACTGAAGGTGGCGGTAATACACCATTAAGCTGGTTGCCAACCCTGAAGACAACGATGACAACGACTTATAAATCTCAGATGCTGTAGATTTCAATACAGACAAACAGACAGATAGACATACTTTATTGATCCCGAGGGAAACTGTGTTTTGTTACAGTCGCTCCAACCAAGGATAGTGAAGAAATATAGCAATATAAAACCATAAATAATTAAATAATAAGAAGAAGATTATGCCATGTGGAAATTAGTCCAGGACCAGCCTATTGGCTCAGGGTGTCTGATACTCTGAGGGAGGAGTTGTAAAGTTTGATGGCCACAGGTAGGAATGACTTCCTATGACGCTCAGTGTTGCATCTCGGTGGAATGAGTCTCTGACTGAATGTACTCCTGTGCCTAGCCAGTACATTATGGAGCAGATGGGAGTCATTGTCCAAGATGGCATGCAACTTGGGACAGCATCCTCTTTTCAAACACCACCGTCAGAGAGTCCAGTTCCACCCCCACAACATCACTGGCCTTACGAATGAGTTTGTTGATTCTGTTGGTGTCTGCTACCCTCAGCCTGCTGCCCCAGCACACAACAGCAAACATGATAGCACTGGCCACCACAGACTCGTAGAACATCCTCAGCATCATCCTGTAGATGTTAAAGGACCTCAGTCTCCTCAGGAAATAGAGACGGCTCTGACCCTTCTTGTAGACAGCCTCAGTGTTCTTTGACCAGTCCAGTTTATTGTCAATTTGTATCCCCAGGTATTTGTAATCTCCCACCATGGCCACACTGACCCCTTGGATGGAAACAGGGGTCATCGGTGTCCTAGCCCTCCTCAGGTCCACCACTAGCTCCTTAGTCTTTTTCACATTAAGCTGCAGATGATTCTGCTCACACCATGTGACAAAGTTTCCCACCGTAGCCCTGTACTCAGCCTCATCTCCCTTGCTGATGCATCCAACTACGGCAGAGTCATCAGAAAACTTCTTCTGAAGACTCTGTGGAGTAGTTAAAGTCCAAGGTGTATATGGTGAAGAGAAAGGGAGACAGGACAGTCCCCTGTGGAGCCCCAGTGCTGCTGACCACTCTGTCTGACACACAGTGTTGCAAGCGCACGTACTGTGGTCTGCCAGTCAGGTAATCAATAATCCATGACACCAGGGAAGCATCCATCTGCATCACTGTCAGCTTCTCACCCAGCAGAGCAGGGCGGATGGTGTTGAACACACTGGAGAAGTCAAAAAACACGACCCTCACAGTGCTCGCCGGCTTGTCCAGGTGGGCATAGACACGGTTCAGCAGGTAGACGATGACATCCTCAACTCCTAGTCGGGGATGGTAGGCGAACTGGAGTGGGTCTAAGTGTGGCCTAACCATAGGCCAGAGCTGCTCTAGAACAAGTCTCTCCAGGGTCTTCATGATGTGGGAGATCAATGTCACCGGTCTGTAGTCATTGGAGCCACTGGGGCGCGGCGTCTTTGGTACAGGAACGAGGCAGGACATCTTCCACAGCACAGGAACCCTCTGGAGACTCAGGCTCAGGTTAAAGACATGGTGAAGTACTCCACATAGCTGGGGGGCACAGGCTTTGAGCACCCTGGGGCTGACATTTTAGTTAACCCCATGGGGAATAACGATAAGCTATTCCTTAGCTCAATGCCTTATCAGGCTAAAATGAAGTGTCAGGAGCAGAAACAGCATTGAAGCCCAGGCGTATTTCAAAGTATAGGTGCAATCTGCCAGTATGCACATGCACCCTGAAAGGAATTCCATCTCCTTTTGATTGATCAAATATAAACATTTTCATTATTATGTGATATTCCATTCCCACCACACTAGACTGACATTGATAAAGACTGTTTATGCCTGCTATTCTTTGATTTTGTGAACTATGAAGAGAAGCACTGCCCCTTTTTCTATCCTGCATAACATTCCTTCCTGTTCCATAATTTTCCCTTATTTACCTGAATATGTGGCAATATCTTGTACTCTCAGTGGCAGGGTCTCACCCATTAGGTGACCACAACTTACTTATCCCAAAGATTAAAGGCGTTTGGGAATACTGCCAGAGTAGCCCTCCTCTGCAGAGGCAAAGTATTAAGGTTAAGCCGGATTAATGGTTTCCATATTTGTATATACTGTACATACATAAAGGCCATTTGACCTATTAAGTCCATATCAGCTCAAGGAAAAATTTCTCTACATTGCCATCAGCTCTACCACCCACACAACACTGGAGGTAATTCAGATGGCCAATTAACTTTCTAACCTCACACATCTACGGGCTTTTGGAGTGAACTGGAACACCCAGAACATCCCACATGTTCACGTGGAGAACCTGTAAACTCCACACAGGTCGTAACTGGTGGTCACAATTTAACCAGGGATGCTGAAACTGTGAGACAACAGCCCTACCAGCTGCACCACTCTGCCACCTCTACCCTCATGTGCTATCCTGTTGTAGTATGTGCCATGCAAATGTAACCAGACATGAATTTACTTTTTTGAAATGGTGTAGTAATCAAGACCATACTTCCACATCTTTGCATCCAACAGTCTTTAGAGATTTCCTGTAAATACAGTGGATTCTAGTTAATAGGGACACATTGGGACCAGTATATTTAAGCAGCTGCCCCTATTAGCCGAATTTTTATGGAACTAGTTAAAAAGGTATAAAAAAGACAAACTGAGTAACAAATTATGTATTTAAATGAAATACAAAACAAATTAGATTGCTACCAATAGTGTTACAGTACTATAAAACTGTGGATTTGTTCCTAATAGCTATCAATGGAGAAATTAATCCAGTGTACACAATGAACAAAATCAGCACTGACTGCCTTCATACAACACAATCGACAATTGCATCTTCCAAATCTTCATTTTCATTTTAACATTCAAGATGATTATCAAAACCTTCTAATTCTTCATAGTTCCTCATTTGTTGAAGAAGTGAAATTGGTTCATTGTCACTTCTGGCCATTTCTGGCATCTTCAAGCATGAATGCTTGAAACCGCAGTGAGCAAAATAGTTATGAATTATCTAACTGCTTAATTCTTGCCAGCTATCAGTGACAAAAATCACAGCTTTTTGAACACAAATACATGCAAGTAATGCTAGTTAAAAACTGTCTGCTCTAAGCATGGAGTAAAGAGCCACACCAGTGTGTGTGACTGACATTGGTTAGAACTTGTTCGGCAACAACCTTATGCCTCAATTAAGTAGCAGAAGTCCCAAATATACAAATCCAATCCCTGCCATTTTCTTGATTAGTTTTTGTTTTTTAGGAGTTATCACAAAAACAGTGGCTGCCCCAATTAACCAATGGCCCAATTAACTGGAATCCATTATAATATTAAGTCACTAATCAGAGAATAAAAGTAACAATTCTGATTTACCTTAGCATCCAGTCGCTGTAGATAAGAACATATATAGTCTATACTGGCACCAAAAGGGTGGACATGGAGAAATGTAGAAATAATACCTGCAATTTAAAAAGTATGCTTTTTAGGGTGAAATGTTAAAATGACAAATATTTTGACATTTTTAAAAATACTTCCTCAGAGAAGCAAGTCACAGGTTGTACAAAACAGTGCTACTTTAAAAGAAAAGCTTGTTCTTCACTGTATACCTGCAATTTAGCCCAGGTGTTATGACTAGAACAGTGACCAGAGCTCAAGCTTAAATCGTGACAATTTACTGCACTAAATTCCGTAGACTGGGTAATTAGTGAACCAGCAGCTGAAAATGGTGAAAAGTAGCCAGGTTGCTGGAAAAGCTCAACTAATCCAGTAAGAACTTCCAGAAAAAGGAATATGCTGACTCTAATTATCAACATGATGATCCAAACACATTCTGCAGCATGCTGTTGTCAAGGACAGTTCGGATTTATAATATTAACGAATTCATTGATATTCACAATCTTCAAAGAACAAATATACTCGGTAGCCACTTTACCAGGTACAACTGTACACATGCTCATTAATGCAAATATCTAATCAGCCAATCATGTGGCAGTAATTTTGCATGAAAACATGCAGCCATGGTCAAGAGATTCAGTTGCTGTTCAGACCAAACATCAGTTTGGAAAAGAAATGTGATTTAAGTGACTTTGACCAATGATTGGTACTACCAGGCTGGTTGGTTTGAGTAGATCAAAAACTGTAGATCTCCTGGGATTTTCACACACACGTTGTCTCTAGAGATTACAGGAAATAGTGCGGAAAACAAAAAACATCCAGTGAACAGCAGTTCTGTGGGCAAAAATTAATGGTGAGACTGATTCAACCCGACAGGAAGGCCAAAGGTAATTCAAATAACCACACATTACAACACTGGTATGCAGAAGAGCTTCTCTGAATGCACAACATGTTGAAACTTGAAGGGGATGAGCTAAGTAGCAGAACACTACACCGGGTTCCCCTCCTGTACCTAATATACAATAGCCACTTTATTAAATGAATTATAAAATGCAATACAAAAATAAGACACATTTGATTAAAGAAATCACACACAAAATATCTATTACTTGTGGTGAAAGAAGTAATCAAGATTCCCTATTCAAAACTTTTAGACCATGACCCAATCAAATGGACTATCTTATGAAAAGAACTGTCATAAATTGGTATGATATGGGTTTGATTGGCATGTCAGAGAACAGATCATGGCTGTTTACTGGCTCATTTCCAAAAGCTTCACAGTAGTAATGGCACGCTAGTCACCCAATTAGAAGGATAATGTCCTAGATTGGATCTTTGGTTTGTGTTCAGTTACACACTGCAGTGAGGACAGTGACAGAGATGCAAGTAGTTTATGAGTCACATTAGCTAAGAGTGCAAATACAGAATCAGAACTATAACTCCAGAAAGTTATTACTTCATATCTTCTAAAAGTGACACATTTGATTAAAGAAATCACATTGCGTTCTGGCATATCTAGGCAAAGCAATAAGGCCAGCACATTAAAAGGAGCTTGCACATTTCAGTTTGAGATCTCATACACAAAGAACAGTCATATGAATGAAACAACAGAGATTACTGCTGCACATGGATACCATTAGAAAGAGCTTGACTCTTTCAAGAGAGTAGATGGCTAAATTACACTGAAGACAAATTGTAGAAGGGTGATTAAGATCATCTTCCAAAATGTATTTTTTAAATTCCCTCTCTAATACCTGCATCCATCTCTCAATGTGCAGAGCAAGTGTTTATTTTAAACATTAGCTTGTTGGATGATTACAAATTGTCATAGTAGCTATAAACCTATTTTTAACTTTTAGGGAGATGTGTTGGGATTACATTGAAATAGAGTTAAAATATTTATGTCAAGTTATCTGCCAATCATATTGTCATAAAATACAAACCCCATTTCCAGAAAAGTTGGGATATTTTCTAAAATGCAATAAAAACAAAAATCTGTGATATGTTAATTCACGTGAACCTTTACTTAACTGACAAAAGTACAAAGAAAAGATTTTCAATAGTTTTACTGACCAACTTAATTGTATTTTGTAAATATACACAAATTTAGAATTTGATGGCTGCAACACACTCAACAAAAGTTGGGACAGAGTTAAAATAAGATTGAAAAGTGCACAGAATATTCAAGTAACACCGATTTGGAAGACTCCACATTAAGCAGGCTAATTGGTAGCGGGTGAGGTATCATGACTGGGTATAAAAGTAGCATCCATCAAAGGCTCAGTCTTTGCAAGCAAGGATGGGTCGTGGCTCACCCCTTTGTGCCAAAACTCATGAGAGAATTGTTAGTCAGCTCAACAGGAACATTTCCCAGCGCAAGATTGCAGAGAATTTAGGTCTTCCAACATCTACAGTACATAATATTGTGAAAAGATTCAGAGAATTCAGAGACATCTCAGTGTGTAAAGGGCAAGGTCGGAAACCACTGTTGAATGCGCGTGATCTTCGAGCCCTCAGGCGGCACTGCCTAAGAAACTGTCATGCTACTGTGACAATTATAGCCACCTGGGCTCGGGAGTACTTCGGAAAACCATTGTCACTTAACACAGTCCGTCGCTGCATCCAGAAATGCAACTTGAAACTGTATTACGCAAGGAGGAAGCCATATATCAACTCTATGCAGAAACGCCGGCAAGTTCTCTGGGCCCGAGCTCATCTCAGATGGACCGAAAGACTGTGGAACCGTGTGCTGTGGTCAGATGAGTCCACATTTCAGCTAGTTTTCGGAAAATGGGCGTCGAGTTCTCCGTGCCAAAGATGAAAACCACCAACCTGATTGTTATCAGCGAAAGATGCAAAAGCCAGCATCTGTGATGGTATGGGGTGCATCAGTGCCCACGGCATGGGTGAGTTGCATGTATGTGAAGGTACCATTGACTCTGCGGCGTATATTAGGATTTTAGAGAGACATATGTTGCCATCAAGGTGACATCTCTTCCCGGGACGTCCATGTTTATTTCAGCAGGACAATGCCAGACCACCTTCTGCACGGGCTACAACAGCGTGGCTTTGTAGACACAGAGTGCGTGTGCTTGACTGGCCTGCTGCCAGTCCAGATCTATCTCCTATTGAAAATGTATGGCGCATCATGAAGAGGAGAATCAGACAACGGAGACCACGGACTGTTGAGCAGCTGAAATCTTATATCAAGCAAGAATGGACAAAATTTCCAATTGCAAATCTACTACAATTAGTATCCTCAGTTCCAAAACGATTAATAAGTGTTATTAAAAGGAAAGGTGATGTAACACAATGGTAAACATGCCTCTGTCCCAACTTTTGTTGAGTGTGTAGCAGCCATCAAATTCTAAATTTGTGTGTATTTACAAAATACAATTAAGTTGGTCAGTAAAACTATTGAAAATCTTTTCTTTGTACTTTTGTCAGTTAAATAAAGGTTCACGTGAATTAACATATCACAGATTTTTGTTTTTATTGCATTTTGGAAAATATCCCAACTTTTCTGGAAATGGGGTTTGTAAATAGAAAAGACAGAAAAACTTTTTTTTGTAAACAAATGATAGCTTAACAATAATATTACAGATGACAAGAATTAAGAGATGTAACTTGCAGTGCATCTTCAATAACACCCAATATATTAAAGATAACTTATGAAATGCTATAATATTTTGGAGACGTCTTAGCAAGATATCATTGCTACTGCAGCACCAAATATGTAACCTGGCCAATCTGCAGAAATTTCTTAAACACAGACCACAATATCCTCTTTTGTATTTTTTACTCCGGGAAAATGTTGCTAAACAAGATGGTAATCTAGATGTTTATCACAACATACTATTTTTATACAGTTCCATAAATACAAATGAATGTATAAATATATGAAGTATTGTGTTAGGCTTATTAAAAGAAAACATTTCCTACCAACAAGCAGTGCTTCTCTCTCTGATCGGACAGGCCCTGTGATGACCCTGTCCAGCTCACCATCTTTTTCTTGATTGGAGCCCAATATTATACATCTTGTGCTATTCTAGGTGGAGTGAAACATCTTTAATGATACATTGCTCAGCTGACACACTGAAACACAAACTAATTTTACATTAATAACCATATAACAATTACAGCACGGAAACAGGCCATCTCGGCCCTTCTAGTCTGTACCGAATGCTTACTCTCACCTAGTCCCACCGACCTGCACTCAGCCCATAACCCTCCATTCCTTTCCTGTCCATATACCTATCCAATTTTACTTTAAATGACAATACTGAACCTGCCTCTACCACTTCTACTGGAAGCTCGTTCCACACAGCTACCACTCTCTGAGTAAAGAAATTCCCCCTTATGTTACCCCTAAACTTTTGTCCCCTAACTCTCTACTCTTGTCCTCTTGTTTGAATCTCCCCTACTCTCAATGGAAAAAGCCTATCAACGTCAACTCTATCTATCCCCCTCATAATTTTAAATACCTCTATCAAGTCTCCCTTCAACCTTCTGATTTATGATAACAGAGAATCCTGTTACAAGTACCCTATAGATACGCAGCTCCAATCTTCTGAAAATGATCAGATTAATCAGACGAAGTCTGGAAACCCCCTAAAGTTGTACTGAACTTAATAAAACAAAATAGTCCCAAGTTCTTCAAATAACCATGAATGCATATGCTGTCCCCCCCCCCCCCACCACCACCCCCACCCACAAAGGGAACCAAAAGCTAGAGGGTATAGATTTAGGGTGAGAGGGAAAAGATTTAAAAGGTATCTAAGGGCAACTTCTTCATGCAGAGAGTGGTAATACCAAACAAACTGCCAGAGGAAGTAGTTGAGGCAGGTACAATAATGACATTTAAAAGATATTTGGAAAAGTATATGAACAGGAAAAGTTTAGAGGAATATGGACCAATCAGAGGAAAATGAGACTAGTTTAGATCGGACCTTGGTTGCGTTGGGCCAAAGGGCCTGTTTCCGTGCTATGACTCTAACCAAACTCAGAATAAGGGAAAACAAGTTCAATAATACACATGAGCATTAATTGATAAGACTAGCATGAAACCACTTGCTTAGTCCCAATAGCCATGCCACTACTCATCTCCATTGTTTAGACTCTATCAGAAGTTCATTTAGGTTTCTGGAAAGGACAGGTAGATGTTTTATCATAACTTGAAAACAGAATTAATAATAAATTGTGCAAGAGGGTCAAACTTTGAAAGCACAGGATTTTCAAACAGTGAATTAAATAAACACCTGGAATGGAAAAGGAATAAAACCAAAACATTTAAAAATGATGGAAGCTTTATTTTTCAGTTCTAAGAAGAAACTCTTATGCAGTTCTTGCAGTCATTTTATAAATGATTTTGAACACCAATTTGTTAAGTTTCTAAATTTCTGTCCAATCAAATATAAATTGATCTTAGTTGGCTGGGGTGTAACGGGCGTATGAGGGCAATTTATATTACAGGAAGCATTGATTCAAACAGTAACAGGGTAATAATGTAATGGACCTCAAAATGATTATGGTGATATATATTTGACAAGTCACTGTATATTGTGAGTTATAGTAGCTTTATGAAGCTACAGACATATTGATAATAATGCATTATTTACATTTATCAACAACTCACTTCCAAACAGACATGATCTTCAATTAGTTATTTTCAGATCAACAAAGACATTGTCTCTGTTATCCTTGATCCAATTATCAATCGTTATGAGTTTTTTTTAACATTATAACAGTGACAATATAGCAGTGTTTGCATTTAATGTAGCTTGAAGAAAGTTCAAAAACCAGGAATATGGTAAACTGAATTTGGTGAAGAGTGGGAATAGTGCTGCTAGGTATTGAAACCACATCTGAAGAGAACCTTGTTTTTGTATAAGATGGAACAATAATATATTAGACCAGGTTGAAAATATAAAACAATGAACTGAGGAAGCTGTTGGACCCTTGTTCTCTTAAGTAGAAGCATGACAGGGTTCCTCAATCCTATACCACATAAAATATTAAAGATGCTCCAGCAATAACTTTCTTTCTATTATGACATCTGAAGTGGGTCCATTTTCAACCTCTCAGCAAATGAAGCAATTCATGACAGCCGGTAGCTAGACCCAGATAATATACAGGCATGGACAGATAAGCAACAAGTAATTTGCATCACAAAAATGCTTGATAGGAGAGACTTAAATACATAAATATTCAATATTGCTTTCACTACTGAGTACTCTATAATCAATATCATGGAGACATTGACTAGCCATGTAAATATTGAGTATTTATGTGCAAGTTCTTTTTACACTACTTTCCTGGTTTAACTAGTGTACTAATTTAATCAATGGTTCTTTTTGTGCACTACATCATGTACTTGCTCTGAATAACAGTTCAAACTGTTTTAAAGCTTTTACTTATACGTCACATTGCCAGTTCACGAACAACTACTGCCCTTCAACCATTCCATTCTTGAAAGAAATATCAGAACTCTAATTGCTATAGTTCAGCAACATTATGACCACACTGCATTCAGTTGGACCTTTTGTTATTCTTTTGTTATAATTGTGATTTCTTGTAAAAATTGTGTATTATTTGTGCTTAATTTATGTCTTCTTGTGAATGCTGTTAATATGATGCCAAGTACCCGCAAATATGTTTTTCACTGCATCTGTGCATACGTGTATACACTTATATTTGTGCCTGTGACAATAAACTCGATTTTCTTGACTGAATCCTTTAATCATCCTCAAGCTATTTTAAGTTTCATTTCTAGCATTCGTAATTGAACACATTACTGAAAGCACAACTGTTAAATGGGATAAAACCTGGATCTGCAACTGACATCTGCAAATTAACTTTGACTAAGAGAAAATTAAAATGCAGCAGATTATTGCAAAAAAATTAATGCAAACCCTTACATTTTTAAAAACTGAAGATTTTTTTTAAATGGAAAAAATTTCACTCACATTTCCTTCATTATCACTTTCATGCATATCATCTCCATCTGCACTCTCCTGCTAAATTTAAATTGGATCAATTAATTTACCATACTGTGAAAACAGAAGTTACTCACTTTCTGCGAAGTACTCTTGTACATATTTACATATTCTGAACATTTCTTTGTGTGCTTATCTATATAGTTAACTGACTGATTATCTTAGTTTTTAATATGTACTCAGATAAATTTTGCAAGCAGATCGATGCCATAGAATTTTTAACTATCTGTACATTTTTTCCATTGAGGAAATTTCAGGAAAAATAATGTTTCTCTAACTGACAGGAATTCCTTTCTTAAAATAAATATACTTTCCTGAAAACTTACTTTGTGTGTAAAACAATGGATGACAATCAGAAAGATTGAATTGTTCTAATATAAAGGAAATCTTCACAGCAGATTTTAAGTCAAAAACCCAGAAAAATAAACTATGGCTAATTTGGGCTTTAGTTCCGAAAGAAAAAAACCATCAAGAAATGACAATGATCTAGAAGAAGGGCGTAGAAGAAAAAAGGACTGCAAAATGCTTAAAGAGTGCATATTATCATAATAGACAGAGTAATGGTAATTGTATTTTAATACAGAGAAGCACAAATTATTTATTTTGGGGAAATAAATACTCACCATAAAAACTAAGTATCTTTAATTTTTGATCTTTCTGTAATGCCAAAGTCAAGGTGACATTTACAGTATCTTTATTTAAATAGCTTAACAAGAGACAGGGATTCCTAGTCTTTGCTAGTTTCAGTATTTCTTGATTAAACATACATATCTACGAACAAACCATGTAAATAAATTCTTTGCTGTATCATATGATTACAGGCTTTCTCTCATTTTAGTACATTTATTGAAGAATTTTGTTTCTTTGTCAAAGGGAGATACAGATACAGTAAAAGAATGCTTGAAGTTTTCTATTTAGCTGGGAAAACACAAACAATTTTCACTAGTTCACAGAAATTAAATTCTTCATATATAGAAGATAAAGAAAAAAAGTTGAGAAACAATAAAAGGGTAACACTTCTCTGTTCGAGGTCAGCAATTGAGAAATAAAGGGAAACACTGTGTAAAATAAAGTCCACTTTATAACCTTATCTATGTTTAAGAGGCAAAAATGACCAGTGTGGAGGTTCAAAGTCTTTCTGAAGTAAAAAGGGTATAAACAATATCTGCTTCATACTGAATCACGCATAAAGCAAAATGATTTGTTTAGAATAATTGTGTTCATTAAAAGTAACCACTAGCAATTCATTAATGAAGTTCCTATGCTCTCACCTTGTTTTTAAATGTTTCTAATAACATTTCTGCATTTTGTTTCTCTTTCTGTGCCTTTTGGAATTCAGCTTCTTTCTTTTTACATTCTTCCCGTAAATTCAAAAGTTGCTGTCAATGTTGGAAGAACAAAAGAGAATCACTCTCACAATAGACCATATTCTTCACAATACCATTGCACATATTTTAATTCAATAGCAATTGTCTGATTTCTTGCTTTGTTCCTGGGCTCAACACTTCAGACTAGGCTGATTCCTAATTTTACAGAGCTGACGTCTGGCCCCTCCACTTAATACCGGCTACTGCTGTCACACCCAGCACGGCGCTGTTTATTTGAATAAGTTCACTAACCTTCATTTAAAAGATGAGGAAAGATATATTTTGCCTTTTTCAAAGCTTATTTTAATTATTTAATTTACATTAGGTTGAACAAGTATTAAATTAATTCTTTCATTAATTTTGTTATTTTAAATATTTCAGTAGTGAACCGTCAGAAAGCTATTGGAGCAGGGTAGTGGGTTGGACCACAGTTTGTAACTCTGGAATATTCGTATGTTGGCTTATTCAGGAGATGAATGTGAGGCATGGCTTGACTCAAGGACAGTTCAGTTTAATGCACGCAGAAAATGGGAATCAGTTCAAACTAAAACTCAGGACATTTTTTTAACCTTTTAAAAATAAAAGGATTCTTCAGCAGGATATGTTATGTGTTGTAACTCCAAAACATAAAAACTAAGTAAGTAAAAGAAAAATAGCATGTTGGGAGATAACTCGTACATTTAGCTTCACTTTTATTTTAAGTAAGGCATACACATATCATGTGGTAGCATCACGATGTTATGCTATTCACGTATTTTTAAATATAGCTTGTAATGAATTATTTAAGCAAACAAGAATGCTTAATAAAACAATATATTTACAATATTACTCAAATATTATTGAAATAGTCCCATTCAGGCTAAAGATTTAATCACTGTGGAAGATTTCTTACTCTTGTGGGATAATATGGGAGAGGGGTGCTGGGTCACTCTGCTTGGCAGGTGAGACTTGAGGCCGTGAAACAATCTCGGTTCTGGGGTGATTGTAGGAGTTGACAATTGGACTACAGCAAGTTGCTCTGGAAGCTCTGGGTTACTTTTTTCAGGCTGTGTTGGCATCCTGAATAGTGCATGGCAAACTTCACTGGACAATGTAGATTATAATATGTGAGTACAGTGTCTGACATCACCATTTGCTTTACTTTTTGGAAAGTCACATCACACTGACATTGACATTTCTTTCTGATCTGTAGCAATACGTTCAACGTTTGGAGCACAGTAGCCAGGTTTGTTATAGCAATTGACAAATTCTTAAAAAGGACTGCAACGGCGGCACGTCTTTTGGCCTTGGGGCATCCATAGTAAGTGATGCTGGTTTAAAGAGTTCACACTTGTTGCGTCACACTCTGAGCCCATAATCTTCTAATCCCTAACACTGTTTTGAGATTTTGGAGATGTTCCTCTTAATCCTTACTGGTAACAATGATGTAATTGAGGTGACCCTGAGTGCCTGGGCAGCCTTGCAGCACATGGTCCATAGCTTTCTGCCAACATCCTGGTGCAGGTGATACTCCAAAAATAAGCCTGTTATAGTGATAATAGTGATAAGGCTTTACCATAAAGTGAGTGTTTATGGTGAGAAACACTTTGGACCCTTCTTCCATTCTCATCCGTAGATAGGCCTCAGCTACATCCACTTTGCTGAAGTGTTTCACTCCAGATACCTTCTATCATGGGCAGAGGGTATTGATCTACTTCCTGTACTGGGTTTATGGCGACCTTAAAATCACCATCCCTTGATATGTTTCAGTTTTTCAATGCCATCCTTGAACAATGGTGTGGCATCAGCCAATACCGTTTTAGTTTACTTTCAGTGGATTCTATTGCAGGGGATGTGGCATGTAAATGGTGGATAGTTGTCTCAGCCAATCATGACCCCACAATGCTGGCCCTCCTGTTTTTACTCCAATGTGGCTTGTTATTTGTTAGATTTCACTGTTATGAATGTCCTTCCCACAGGAGTTAGTTTTTCTCCAGTATGAGTTCTTTGTTGGGTATCTACAAGTTTCAGTTCAGTATCTTAGAAATGCCATTTGGTGACTGTAACAGCTCAGCCAGTATCCAATCCATTTTAATTAATTTACCGTTCACATTATACATCTCAAGACTACCCAATCTCATCACTATCAGATTTTTCATCAACAGCATGCAGATTAGTGCTCTTTTTGAAACTGCAACTTGACTTTTTATTTTTTATCTCTTCCCTATGTAGACCATTCAGTTTTGCCTGCCTACTCTGTGTACATGACCTACTTTATTGCATTTTCTGCAAGTTTCACTTTTCAATCTGCATTGGTCTGGTGTGTGTGAATCCTTGGCACAATGGTAACGCAATTTATTTGGCTTGGCAAGCTTCTGTTTTTTTCATTGCAATTTTGTTCACACTCCTTTTCATTCCTGACTGCAACTTAATTGTGTCTCTATCTGCTATTTCCATTGACACAGCTAATTCCAATTGCTCTTTTAAATGAAGTTGGATTTCAGTTAGGAGCCATTTTCGAATGCTTTCTTGTAAGATTCCACAAGCTAAATGATCTCCCAGTGCATCATTAAGCTCATCACTGAACTGACAATGCTCAGATAATCTCTTCAATTCAGCCACAAAAGGACTCCCTGTACTTTTGATTCCGCTTATGAAATGTAAAGCATTCTGCAATCAACAATGGCTTTGGTTCTAAATGTCCCTGCATTACTTTCACAATAGCAGCAAAGCTCATTTCGGCTGGTTTGGTCTGAGCAAACTGTGCTTTTCCACCCAGTGCACTCAGCAAAACTGGTACATTGGCTATATCATTTGCTTTACAATACTGCTCAACTCACTCAGTTACACATATTCCAATTACCTCTTGTGGAATCAAATGTGTTTATCGGATGTAGCCAGTCATTTCTGCTTTTTAAAAAAAAAATGATTATTGCATTGTTTATAAACCAGTGAATTTGCCTTTTTTAAACTCGACAGTCTTCTTTCCTCTTGTGAAGAAAAAAAGGTACTGCAATTTTTTTTTATTTGAACATCTTCAACAGGCAGGTAGTTGTTTAAAACTTTCTTGTTGCCACTATTATGTTTTGTAACTCCAAAATATTACGCTAATTGCAAGAAAAAGACGTGAGCCCAGAAGAATGTGTCTTAGTTTTGTTTTTTGTCCTTAGTGAGGCATGCACATGTCAAGTGGCAGTGTCATGACGTATGCAATTCATGTATTTTTACAATAGAACCCATAATGAATTATTTAAGTGGACAAAAATGCTTAATTAAACAATATATTTACAATATTAATCAAATATGACTAAAAATACTAAATATACACCAGGATAGGTTCAATTTTTATAGGCTATTAGGTAATTGGCATGCTGTCTGTGGTAATGAATTCTATTCCACTGTGTATAAATACCCTCATGATTGCTTTTATGTTGCCTTCACAAGTATCTAAGGTGCCTTAGAGACAGTATACTGCAATTTTTCCAAGTAGTGACATATTCACAAAAATTCAGCTGCCGAGGTCCACTATTGATATTCATATACTTTTCCTTATTGGCCATTCTAAAGATGCTATATTTCTATTTTTCTAAGCAGCAATCTGAATGGCGGGGAGAAAGATTTAATAGGAACTTGAGGGAAAACTTTACATATACATACATACATACATCCAAGCAGATGGTGTGTGCGTGAAATGAGGAGGTAGCTGAGGTGGCACAACAGCAACCCTTAAAGAAGGCACATAGATAGGAAAGGTCTCTGAGGATATGGACCAAATATGGGCAAACAGGATTAACTTGGAGAAACATCTTACTCAGCATAGTCAATTTGGGATGAAGGGCCTGTTCCCATGCTGTACCAATTATTTGTCGGTTCACAGAACCTTCAAAACTTCGGTGCATGAACACTTTTCACCTTGTGCAGTGAAGAGCACTTACATACATACTGTTTCACAATGGATTAAGCTTCTGAAATACTTATGACACAAACAAAACTCTTCATTCATAGGCTCAGAATTGAAGTTAACAGTTGTTTTTAAAAAATAAGAATGACTGTCTCCTAATCATGTGATTTTGCTGGAAAGATGTAATGCTCTGGATTGAGCACGGCACGTGAGAAAAGTAGCCCAGTATACTGTAACTCAAGCTTGCTACAAAGTAAATACATACAATTTTACTAAAGAATTACCATGCAAGGATGTTCTTACTCCACCCTGAGGAATGAGAATGGGTGGAGAACAGGTATGTTTAAAAAAAACTTCAGATAATCTTAAAATAACAAATAAATTGTCTTGCTTTGAATGATTTTCTTTTAAAGAAAAATAATAGAGGAGCCATGAGTACCTGCTGCATCCCTTGCACTGTTTGTTGCAGTAGCTTTAATTGTTGGTCCTTTGTGGTTTCTTCTTCAGTATGATAGAGCTTACCCTGCTCAAGTTTTAGTAAATCCACCTCATTTCTGTAGGCATCAAGCTGGCAACGCAGGCTGTCATTCTCTTCTCTAAGTACTTCAGCCTGACATGCTAGCACTACAACAATGGCAAAAGAATGAAATTTAAGATGAGGTGAGAGGAAAAATATCTCATTTCTTATGTAGAATAGCTTGGTTTCAACATGTTTTCCATCCATATGTAATTTGACTTGATATGAAATCATCTGAAAATAAAAGCAGAAGATTGTGGAATTTAAAATCCTACAACTTCATTATGGTTCATTGACAATGCCTAAGCAAATTAACCAATACATTCCCACTCTAAAAGTCATTCACTTCCCAAGACCACTTTGTGGATTTCTACTCAGAGCACTGTCTTGATGTCGCTCATTACATTGCACCCAAAATTTCAGGTGAACATGCAGCTGTGGTCACATTAATCCACCAGCATGGAACTGCAGAAGTGGCCAGTCTGTAGTCAATTTAAGCTCCACATATCTTTCTCGTACAGATGTTGCTCCCATACATTTCATAAACACACAAGTCAAAGAGCTAGAATAATGTTTGATATGAAGTAACTTTGCCATGTCATTATGCTGCTCACTGAAAATTTCTAACTGGTTTATTATTGCTACAAGCACCAAGGTAGAAAAACACTTTGTTTTTCATGCCAATAATACCAATTGTTTCACAATATACATATAGTACATCAAGGTAGTATAACGGAATAGCAATAACAGAATATAGTGTTATACTTACAGAGGTTCAGATTTTTTGTCAAAAAGACAGGTTATCATTTAAATCAGTTATCATCTTTGTTCCTCATAATTCCTTGTAAAATGAGAATGCATTCTGATCTCAGATTGGAGCTCTAGTACATCAAAAGCCTCTTATCACTCACTGCATGACAAAAAACTGCTTTGACTAAATGCCTCATCACGACAGAAATACACATGTACTGTACGTGCCTTAAATTAAAGATCATCAATGGCATTCCATTTCTTTTGGTGACACTTCTTCAGAGAGAAACAAAAGTTGTAGGGAAGAAAATCAATCAGTTCCAAGGAGTAAAAACACACACACATGCATTCACAGCTGAAAAAAAGATGCCAATTTAAATGACCGTTACATGGATGCAACTGTGTCAATGTCAGGCAATAGTAAGATACACAATGAAAGAAAATGAAAAACAAAATGCTAATATCGTAACAGTAGTATCCAAATCAGATTTACTATCTCTGGCATATGTTGTGAACTTTGTTATTTTGCGGCGGTAGCATATTGTAATACATAATAATAGAAAATCATAAATCACAATAGGAAGTATATACAAACATTTAAATTAGTGCAAATAGAGGAAAATACTGAGGTAGTGTTCATGGCTTCATTGTCCAGTCAGAAATCTGATGGCAGAGGGGTAGAAGCTGTTCCTGGAATGATGAGTGTGTGTTTTCAGGCACCTGTGCTTCCTCTTTGGTGGTAGCAATGAGAAGAGGGCATGTCCTGCATGATGGGGGTCCTTAATGATGCATGCTGCTTTTTGAGGGATTATCTTTTGAAGGTGTCCTGGATGCCGAGGAGGTCAATGCCCACGATGAAGCTGGCTGAGTTTATAACTTTCAGTAGTTTTTTCCCGATCCTGTAGGTGGACTCTCCATACCAGATGGTGATGCAACTGGTTAGAATCCTCTCCATGGCACATCTGTAGAAAACCATGAATGCCTTTGGTGGCATACTAATTCTCCTCAAACTCCAAAAGAAATATAGCCACTGTTGTGCCTTCCTTTAATTGCACTAATATGTTGGGTCAAGGATACTTCCTCAGAGATGGTGACACCCGGAACTTGAAACTGCTCACCCTTTCTACTTCAGATCCCTCGGTGGATGTTCCCTTAACTCCCCCTTCCTGAAGTCCCAAATCAATTCCTTGGTTTAATTTTTTTTTCATGCAAGGATGTTGTGATGACACAACCAGTTCAACCCATAAATATAAAAAGGAAATGCAAAAGGTAGGTAACAGCTGCTGAGAAAGAGTTACTGGAGCACACTGATAACTTCTCATCTACTTCTGGAAGAATTCCGAACTTTACCAACTTCCTAAGCAACTATTGGACTCGAAAATAGTGATGTTGATGAGTTTGGAGGGACAGAGAAGGGAGAAATTAATACAATGTATGTGCATTAGTGAAAGACATTAAATGACAAAATCTCTTCCACAATCACCATCAGTACAGGGCTATGTGCTCAGTCTGCTCACTTTATACTTATGATTGTGTGGCTAAGTCTAATTCCAGTGCCATAGTAAAGTTCGCTGACAACACCATGGTTGTTGGCCAAATCAAAGGTGGTGGTGAAGTGGCATATCGGAGGGAGATTGTAAATCTGGTAGAATGGTGCCAAAGCAACAATGTCAGCAAAACCAAAGAGATGATTATTGACTATAGGAGGAAAAAACCGGAGGACCATGAGCCAGTCCTCACTGGCAGATTGGAGGTGAGAGGGTCAGTAACTTTGAATTCTTTGACCTTGTTATTTCAGAGGATCTGTTCTGGGACCAGCACATACGTGCCATTAAGAAGAAGGCAGGGCGGTGCTTCTACTTTGTAAGGAGCTTGTACAGATTTGGCATGTCATCTCAAACTTTCACAAACTTCTATAGATACACAGCAGAGAGTATCCTGCCTGGTTACATCACAGCATGGTATGAAAACACCAATACCCAAGAATGGAAAAGCCTACAAAAAGTGCTGGATGCTGCCTAGCCCATCCCAGGAAAAGCCCTACCTGCCATTGAGCATATCTATAAGAATCACTGCCACAAGAAGCAGCATCCATCGTCAAGAACACCCATCTGCATCATGTTATCTTCTAACTGCTGCCACTGGGAACAAGGTACAGGATCCTTATGTCTCACACCACCAGGTTCAGGAACAGTTATTACACTTCAACAATCAACCTCCTGAACCAGCAGTGATAAATTCACCCATATCAACACCAAACTAATCACTGAACACAAACTGGACTGATTGGAGTATGGCACAGATGCAGTAGAAGCGTTCCCGTGCAAGTCCGGCAACGAACTAAGTATTTCAACACGAGTCTCTGATTGGAATATGACAAAGATGCAGTGGAAGCATTCCCATGCAAGTCCAGTGAAAAGCAGCAAGTTTTCCAACAAGAGTTTCAGATTGGAGTACAGCGCAGATGCAGAAGCGTTTCCGCACAAGTTAGGCAAAAAGCTTCAAAAACGCAGTCTCCATAAAAGAGGGGTATCATCTAGTGGAGCAGTCATTGAGGGTGCGGTCGTCATCAGAATGGTCTGAGTAACAGTGGTAAAGCTTTGGCTCAACAGGGCTTTGGCGAGAACAGGCAGAGGCAAGTCGGTAAGTTCATTCCTTATTTAACGCTTGAGAGAATGGGGGTATGTCTACAGGGCAGTGTTCTGTTCTGAGTGTCAGATGTGGGATTTCTGGCTGTCTACTAGACTCCCTGATCCACATCTGTACCAGGTGCATCGAGGTACAGCTCCTGAGAGACTATGTTAAAGAACTGGAGCTACAGCTCGATGTCTTTCGCTTGATAGGGAAAGTGAAGGGGTGGTAGACAGGAACTACAGGGAGGTAGCCACCCCAAGACTACAGGAGACAGATAAATGGGTGATTGTTAAGAAAGGGAAGGGAGAACATCAGATAGTGGGGAGCACCCCTGTGGCTGTCCCCCTCATCAATAAGTACTCCATTTTGGGTACTGCTGGGGGGGGGTGGGGGGACCTACCTGGGGAAAGCAACAGAAACCATGCCTCTGGCGCTGAGTTTGGCCCTGTGATCAGAAGGGTAGGGAACTGAAGAGCATGGCAGAAGTAATAGGGGAATCTGTAGATAGGCGATTCCGTGGATGCAAAAAAGAAATATGGATGGTAGTTTGCCTTCCAGGTGCCAGGGTCTGTTAAGTTTCTGAACACATCCACAATATCCTGAAATTGGGTGAGCAGCCAGAGTCATGGTACATATTCGTACCAATGACATAGGCAGAAAAATTGAGGAGGTTCTGAAAACAGAATACAGGGAGTTAGGAAGTAAGTTTAGTAGCAGGACATCAAGGGTAGTGATTTCAGGATTGCTTCCTGTACTAAACGATAGTGAGTATAGGAATAGAATGAGGTGACAGATAAATGCGTGGCTGAAGAATTGGAGCAGGGGCAGGGATTCAGATTTGTGGATAATTGGGACCTCTTCCGGGACAGGTGGGAACTGTAGAAAAAAGAATGGGTTACACTTGAAACTGAGGGAGACCAATATTCTTGCGGGCAGGTTTACTAGAGCTGTTGGGAGTGGTTTAAGCTATGATGGCAGGGGGATGGGAACCAGTACGATAGAGCTGAGGATGAGCCAGCCGGTTTACAAGTAGATGATGGGTGTAACGTGAATGTAAGGAAGGACAAGCCAATGACTGGCTACAAATGCAGACAGAGCAAAGAGTTAAATTGTACCACAGAGGCAAAATTCAAAAGAGTGAAGATTGCAGGACTGAAGGTGCTGTATTTAAATGCATGCAGCAGTCGGAATAAGGTGGACGAACTCATGGAGATGAATGGAGATCAGTGACCTTACCATCTGGAAGATAAGTGGGGAGATTGGTGACAACCTACCGAATATTGAAAGGACTAGATAAGCTGGATGTGGAGAGGATGCTTCCTATGGTGGGATCAGAACGAGAGGGCACAGCCTTAAAATTTGGGGGTGACCTTCTAGAACAGAGGTAAGGAGGAATTTTTTTTAGTCAGAGAGTGGAATGCTCTGCCACAGACTGCAGTGGAGGCCACGTCCATGGATATATTTAAAGTAAGAAGTTGATAGTATCCTGATTGGTCAGGGTATCAAAGTATATGGTGAGACGGCAGGTGTATGGGATTGAATGGAATCCGGGATCAGCCGTGATGGAGGTGTGGAGCAGACTCAATGGGCTGAATGGCCTAATTCTGCACCTGTGTCTTATGGACTCACTTTCAAGGACTCTACAACTCATGTTCTCAGTATTAGTTAATTAATGCTTTTTAGAATATATTTGTACACTTGTCTCTTGCACATTGGTTGCTTGTCAGTCTCTGCGTGTAGCTTTCATTAACTTTATCGTATTTCTTTGATTCTGAGCGCTCATAGGGCAGAATATGGTGAGATATACTTACTTTGACAATAAATTTATTTTTAGCTTTTGATACAAAGATGGCAGCTATAGGACAAAAATATTTAAGCCGAGAAGCATGAAAAATGGTCCACATAGCAATGGCTCCGAGTAAATAGGAGCCATGCTTCTGATTTGATATTGACAAATGCAGTGTGGAGTTGAAAAATATGCCGGATCAGCATTTTATCTTGCTTTCATTCCAGATATCCAACAGTGAAGTTGTTTACTTTTGTATGAAAGCATAAAACCAACTGTGCTTCTTGTAAGTTTTATTTTGTGTGAAAGGAACTTGGTTTCTGGATTCAATTCTTTGTTCCATAAGTAGACAAAGGCTTAGTGAAATTTTAGTTCCTCATCTTGCTATCAAGTTATAAACTCTTCCTAGGACCATAACTGATATAATTGTTCTTTTTTAATGCAACTTAAACATTAAGCCATCCTCTTCATTTAAGGAGGTGGAGATACACAAATTAATATACTTCAAAAACTGTTTTAAAATAATAAATCACATTTTCATGAAGCAGAATTGCCAGTTTTTTTTTTAATCGGGAAGGTATAATTCCCTCTGCATTCACTGGATTCTGTTGCAGCTTTCATATCATTGAACATATTTGACTTTAAAAATAATCTTTGATAAGGACCCCACCCCTCAGGATATGCCCTCTTGTCATTGTACCATCAAGGTGGTGGTTCAAGAGCTTGAAGGCGTACACCCAATATTTCATAAACAGCTTCTTCCCTTCCACTATCAGATTTCTGAATGAACAATGAACTCAATAAAAATAATAGTATTTTCCTCACTTTTTGCACTGCTTATTTAATTTAATTTTCTTTTGTTATAGATAATTCTTATTGTAATTTTTAACATTTTATGCACTGTAATGTACTGGTACCACACAACAAATTTCATGACATATGCCAGTGATATAAAATCTATTTCTGATTCTGATACTGGTCTGCTGCTATTTTAGTAACTGTCTCATTTCTGAAAACAACTAGCTCCCAATACAGTTACATTTTGCTTGTGATCGATTCTGAGCAGCTATTGCTATAATGGTTTCATGCATACATTTCTGATAAAATGGTGTGTGGGTATATTTTCTCTCAACATTGAACATAGAACATTAGAGCACAGGACAGACCCTTCAGCCCATGATGTGCCAACCTGTTAACCTACTCTAAATCTACCCATTTCCCCCATTCTTTTTCACCCTTGCGCTTATTAAATGGCACTAATGTATCCGCCTCTACTACCATCATTGGTAGTGCAATCCATACACCTACCACTCTCTGTGCAAAAAAAAAACTTACCCCTAATCCCCCCCATGCTTCCCTCCAATCACCGAAATTATGCCTCCTCATATTAGCCATTTCTGCCCTGGGGAAAAGTCTCTGGTTGTCCACTTGATCAATGTCTCTTACCATCTTGCACACCTTCATCAAATCTTCTCATCCTCTTTTGCTCCAAAGTGAAAAGCCTATCTCATAAGACATACACTCCGATCCAGGCAGCATCCTGGTAAATCTCCTCTGCACCCACTCTAAAGCTTCTAAATCCTTTTATAATAAGGCAACCAGAACGGAACACAATATTCCAAGCATGGTATTACCAGGATTTTATAGAGTTCCAACATTACCTCATGGCTCCTGAACTCAACACCCCCCCCCCCCCCCAATCTAATGGCCAACATGCCATACAACTTAACAAACCTATAAACCTGTGTGTGGCAACTTTGAAGGATCTACAGATGTGGACTGCATGACCCTTCCGTTCTTCCACACTGCTAACAATTTTGCAATCAACCCCGTATTCTCCCTTCAAATTCAAATCTCCTTCCAAAGGAAATCACTTCACACTTTTCTGTGTTTTGTACTCCATTTGCCACTTTCCAGCCCAACTCAGCTCAAGATCCTGTCAATACCCTGTCGTAATTATTCTTCCTCTGTTTCTGTTTAAAAGGTGCTCATATTACTTCTTTACAATTCTGGTAAATGGTAACCAGTTTGTTCTCTCTACAACTTGGTGACTGTTTTATAAGGGCAGTTTTATATGCAGACCATTTGACTCTTAGCCATGGTACCAGTCAATTTGATCATTTGTGCTCCAAATTCATCTGTCTGGACTCAGTATTCTTATACAGCTTTGTGAGGGAATATCATCACATTTTAATGTAATCTCTCCATGAGAACAAACACATGGACCCGGGCCACAATTCCATTGAAAACAAAATACTTTCAAAGACAATTCATCTTCTTTAAGATTAACTGTCCAGAGCAATGCACAATACTCTTGAACTGTTCTCACTCTACTTTATATCCTACTGTTCTAGTTATAGCCTAACATTCTATTAGCATTTTAAATTATTTTCTGCACTTGACTAATATCCTTTTCAATCTTTGTTCATGGGTCCCTAAATCTCTTTACCTCCATTGTTCCCATTTAACTGATACTACAGTCCTTTGCTGCAATTTTATGACTTCGTCTCCAAAAATATTTGCACCACTCTTCATTGCTGTCAAACATTCTGATAAGGAATTTTATTTTGTTATCTCAGTCACAAATAATTATGAATACCAAGGAATCTAACACATATCCCAGTGCAACAATACTAGACACTTCTTTCCAATTGGATATTCACCTCCAACTCCTTCTGATTTTTTTCCACCTAGTCTATTCCATTTTGCATCTTGACATAATTTGTGTTCCCATGTTTGTTCTTTGCATCTCGCCCAGTTCCCTAAATCACATTATTCCTGGTTCCTTTATAGCTTTTTACTTATGTTTTATGATATTTCTCAACTCCTGAAAACTGGGCTACTTCTATGCGCTAAGCACATTCTCTTTGATATTTCTGTAGCCATCCCATACTATCAAATTCTTCTGTGAACATATCACTTTATTTGTGATTTAATTGGTAGAGGTTTGATCAGTTTTGCAATCAACCATCCTTATCTTAAGGTGTTACCAACAAAAAAAAATCGAGAATCTTAATGATTGTGTTAAGTTGTAAAGAACTGCTATGAAAAACACCTTCTGCCCAGATTGCACCAGAATGACCAGGATACGTACTTGCTCACCTGACGCATTTTCAGTGCTACCAATATGAGAATGCTGGTCCAGCCAATGACACTTGTTACACAGCTACAGAAAGTAAGCAGTTCTCCACAGTACTAAAGGATGTTTTGAAATTCCAATTAAGGGAAAGTGCTGCAGAGTTTTCCAGAGTCTGTTTTCACCGTAAACAAACTAACAAGTACTTTTACTCATCAGAGCAGCAACGTTTCTTCAAGTTTGATTTATCAAGCTAATCATTACAAAAACATTTTGAAGATGAGCCCCTTGCAGACCCATGTAGTAAAATAACAAGAAGGTTCAGCTTTTATCTGGGGAACACAGCCAGAAGAGCAGGCACCACCATTGGAACAGAATGGAGACCAGCAGAAGGAGGATAAGGAGGAGCCCAAGAGGGAAAGTAGCAGATTGTAAGGATTATAATTACTAAATCAATAAAGATCACAGAATTCTAGACCACAGTAATTGCAATCAATGAGCAATTTGGCTTTGCTACATTAGGATAAAGTCTTGTTAGTATGGAGTCTTTACCACATCCATCAATACGGCTGTTCGATCAACAATGAATGCATAATCACTGAAATATGATTCTCCAATAAAATCTACATGTTTCACCTTAGTAAAAGGACTCATGATGTTCCCTTAAAATAGTTGCTCCTGTTGTTGTTGGCTAATAACATATGGGTATTTCATCCTTGTTATGCAACCACATGTGCTGTGCTTGGGTTGCACTGACTGTGCAATCTGATTTGAATTATGTTAGGCCATGTTGTCCAAGTCCTGATACTCCTGTACTTCCTTCCTGATGGTAGTGGGTCAAGAGATAGTGGGATTGGTGGTAGGAATCCTCAACAATGCTTCAGGTCCTTTGTATATAACACTCCCAGTCAATGTCACAAACAGGGGAGAGATCCTGGTGATCTTCTCTGCAGTTTTTTACTACCCCCTGTAGGGTCTCGAAGCCTTGCAGCTTCCGGACCATACAATGATGGAGTCAGACATGACACTCTTGATGGTGTACCTGTAGAAAGTTGTTAGAATGTGTTATGTGCTTTGCGTGATATATATATTGTGGGCGCACTGTGGTCCAGAGGAAAAATAGGGGGCAGGGAGCTTTGCACACCTCAATCCCCTCGAAGTGTAGATGCTGCTGTATCTCCTTGACTAATGAGGAGTTAAGATCAACCGTGATGGGCACTCCAAGGGACTTTGTGCTTTTCGCTTTCTCCATGGCAGAGCCATGCAATGGAGAGTGGTCATCTGGCACCTTCCTAATGTCCACAATCATCTCTTTTGTCGTGTCCATGTTGAAACTCTGGCCGCTGATCTCACACCATTTGACAAGCCCGTCTACCTCCTCTCCGTATGCCGATTCATCATTGTTGCTGATCATGTATCATCAGCAAACGATGTGGTTTGAGCTGGATCTGGCAGTACAGTCATGAGTCAGCAGCATAAACAGCAACAGGCCTAACACTCAGCCTTGAGGGGGCACCAAGCCTCAGTGGAATGGAGTTTGAGATATTACTGCCACTTGGACTGTCTAGAAAGTCTCCATCAAGAAGCCTAAGATCAAGTTACAGAGATGTTGAGGCCCAACAAGGACAGCTTACCCAACAGCCTAAGGGACGATCATGTTAAACACCGTGTTACCAGCTGCCCAAAGCATTTCGTGAGTGTTGAGGTCAGTGACACTGGGCGCTAATTGTTTAGGCCAGTTAGTTACTCTCTTGGGCACCACAATGATGGTGGCTGCCTTGAAGCTGCAGGGACAGTGGACTGTTGCAAAAAGATGTTAAAGATGCCCGTTAAGACCTCTGCTAGCTGGGACGCAAATCCTTCAGCACCTGACCAAGTATGTTGTCTGGCCCCGCATCTCTGCTTGGGTTTACCCTGGCTATGATCCTCCTCACCCCAGCTGTGGCTGAGAAGGGTGCCTGTTCCATAAGGGGGGGGGGGGGGGCAGAGGTTTCCTCAATGTCACATCATTCATTGCATCAAATCGCACAGATGGCTCTACAGCACCGTCTGGAAACACCAAGCCAAAGATGGCTTTTTTATTGTTGCTGGTGACTTCAATCATGCCAATTTAAAAACAGTCTTACAACTGTAATGAAACCCAATTTCCCTCAGGATCAATAAAGTATGTCTGTCTGTCAAAGTTCTACCAGCATGCCAGCTTTGCAACCAGAGGAGAGAATATATTAGACCTGCTTTGTACCGACCTTTGTGGAGCCAACAAGGCTGCTCCCCACTGCCCTGGCACTCCCCCCGCCCACCTTGGATACTCAGACTACTTATCCATTTTGCTAATCTCTGTATACAGACCACTGGTTAAATGAGTCAAACCAGTTTACGGGGAGATCAGGATCTGGCCAGAAGGTGTCACCTCAGCACTGTAGGACTATTCCAAATGCATAGACTGGAGCATATTCAGGGAAGGAGCAACCTATGATCATCACATCAACATTGATGAAAATGCAAGATCGGCAGAGAACTGGCTACATAGGAAAATTCATTGAGGACGTTACCATGATTAAACACTACACTACCAGGGCAAACTAGAAACATGGCTGACTGCAGAACTTTGCACACCGTTTAGGGCTTGGGATAATACCTTCAGATTGGAGGAATAAGACGACTCGAATGTCAGCAAGAGCCACGCTCTCCAGTACCATGAGGAAGGCAAAGCAAGAGTTCTCACTGAAAATTCACAGCCACATTTGTGGCACCATGACAAGCAGTGTATATTGCGAAGTATACAAACCATAACAGATCACAAGTCCACTGTGCACATCAACTAGAGTGATGCCTCCCTTCCTGACAGACTGAATGCCTGCAGCATTTCTCCAGCACTAGCAGAGGGGGGATATAAACAGCAACAAACACAATGACAGTGAACTCCCTCAGTGAGTAGAAGGGTCTGCATTTTATCATGAAAAACTTTATCTATGGTGGCCATTATTCTCAAGCTGTTCATGCACCAGTACTTATTGACATAGACACACAGATCTCCTCTGTTAATCCTACCAGAGGTTCAGAATCAGGTTTAATATCACTGACATATGTTGAGAAATTTGTTGTCTTTGCAGTACATTGCAATACATAATAGTAGAAAACCTGTGAATTTAAAATAGTTAAATTAATAGTGCAAAAATCAAAATAAAAAAGTCCTGAGGTTTGTGTTCATGGGTTCAATGTCGATTCAGAAATCGAATGGCAGAGGGGAAGCAGTTGTTCCTGTATTGTTGAGTGCATGCCTTCAGGCTTCTGGACCTCGTACCTGAGAGCAACAATGAAAACAAAGCATGACCTGGGTGACAGGGGTCCTTAATGTTAGATGCCACCTTTTTAAGGCATCACTCCTTGAAGATGTTCTGGATACTATAGAGGTTAGTGCCATGATGAAGCTGACTAAGTTTACAACTCTCTGCAGTTTATTTCGAACCTGTGCAGTAGCCACCCCCGCACCCCCATACCAGACAGTGATGTAGCCTGTTAGAATGCTCTCCATAGTACATCTGTAAAAATGTGAGTGACATACCAAATCTCCTCAAACTCCTAATGAAATATAGCCACTGTTGTACCTTCTTTGTAGGTATGTTGGGTTCATGCTGGATCCTCAGATATATTGACACTCAAGAACTTGAAATTGCTCACTCTTTCTACTTCTGATCCCTCTATGAGAATTGGTGTGTGTTCCCTTGTCTTATCTTTCTGAAGTCCAGAATCAGTTCTTTGGTCTTACAGATGTCGAGTGCAAGGTTGTTGCTGTGACACCACTCAACTAATTGATATACCTCACTCTTATGTGTCCTCTTATCACCATCTGAAATTCTGCCAACAATAGTTGCATTGTCAGCAAATTTATAGAAAGCATCTGAGCTGTGACTAGCCACACTGTTAAGGGTGCAGAGAGTAGAGCAGAGGACTAAGCACAGATCCCTGAGGTGTTGATTGTCGAGGACAGGTACCTCGACGACAGGTATCCTCATAGCTGTAGTTCTATTCTCCCTTTCCAAGTGAGCATAAAAGCTGCTGAGCTTATCTAGAGTGAAGCATCACTGCCATTCAAGATGTTAGGTTTTGCTTTGCAGGAAGTAATGGCCTGCAAAGCCTGCCAATGATGACGTGTGTCCAATTCCCCCTCCAACCTTGTTCAGAATTGTTCCTGGTGCTCTTGAAATACCCCTCAACATGTTGTACCTGGTTTTCTTGTTCAGACCTGGGTCACCAGACTTGAATGCCACAGATCTAGTCCTCAGCAGACTATGAACCTCCTAGTTCATCAACAGCTTCTGATTTGGGTATGTACAGTAAGTTCTTGTAGACACACACTTATCCACCCAAGTTTTAATTAAGTCAGTGACAACTAAAGCATATCCATTCAGATTTGAAGATGAGTCCCTGAATACAGTCCAGTCCACTGATTCAAAGCCACAGCACCTCCCTTGTCCATACCTTCTTAGCCCTCGCTACTGGCTCTGCAGTCTTCAGTCTCTGCCTAAATTCAGGAAGCAGTAGTACAGCCAGGTGATCA
This sequence comes from Hemitrygon akajei, assembly GCF_048418815.1. NCBI lineage: Eukaryota > Metazoa > Chordata > Chondrichthyes > Myliobatiformes > Dasyatidae > Hemitrygon > Hemitrygon akajei. Next base: position 54,363,184 of record NC_133133.1, on the reverse strand, counting down.
TACTTTCCGAAGTGTGGGCGTGAGATAGTACACTAAGCACTCTTGATGGTGCTGTAACAATTGATAATAGAGACTTTTTCAAACTGGCCTGTTAAAATCCCCCAAAATGATGGGAAGGCATCAGGGTGCCTGATTGATTCCTGTTGATTACAACACTCAGTTTTTCTAGACCCAGTTTTAAAACTGGCCTGAGGTGGGACGTACACCATTACCAAGATAATCGCTGAAATCTCCCTTGACAGATAAAATGGACGACACTTGATCGCAAGATGTTCCAGGTCTGATAAACAGGAACGGGACAGAACCGCCACATTTGTACTTCACAAGGAGTTGATCATAAAGCATACTCCACCTCCTCTACCTTTGTAAGATTCAATAGTCCTATCTTGGCAGAGTTTATTGAACCCAACAAGCTGCATCACTGCGTCCAGAATGAAGGGGGTTAAACAAGATCCCGTGAAATAAAAAACACAACTGTTCCTAAAATCTATCTGGTACAGTAATCTAGTTCTGAGAGCTTCGATTTTATTTATCAGAGACTGTATGTTTGCCAGCAAGATGGTCAGTACTGGAAGCTGAAAGCCATGCTTCCTTAAATAAACTTTTAAACCAGTGTGGCATCCTCTCTTCTGCTGTTTTAAAGGGGAATCGTGCCAGCAACCAGAGTCCAATTGAGTCCCATTGATTTTAAGTAGCGATAGACTTTTTAATCACCTTAAAATGATGTTGCTAACTGTATAGACCTAAGATGTAGATTTGGTTCTCAGCTGTAGCAGACAGAAATGAGAATGTTTGATAGTTTCTGTCAGAGCTGCTCACACAAGTCACCTTCTTGATTGTCCCCCAGAAATGTTTCTGTCCGTTTGAAAGGGGGTTAGACCTTCTAGCTGGATAGCCAAGTCTGGAATGGTGTCCTGTTTCTGTCAGGACAAGAATGCAGTAATCCCTCATCCCCTGCTGGCTCAGACACAGATACAAGTAATGCAGCATATTTTCTAGCCTTCGGATGTTAGTGAGTAAACGTTGGGAGCATGGGCCTGCAGGGATCTGCTTTAAGTCTCACGTATCTACCATGCTTCTGCTTCTTCAAGTAACTGTAGTAGACCTTTACTGTGTCATACTGTTCTATGTTTAAAATACTTTACATAGGAATGTTGAAAATTAATATTCCCATATTAACCATTACCTGGGTAAAATTAACTGAATTTAGCATAAGCCAGACATTCAACTGGGCCAAGCATCAAATGAACAGTGAAATTTTGGAAAGAGACAGGAGGAGCTCAAAATAATTAACTGCTCATTGCATAAGTTTCTTTCTACATTTAACTTAAAAACAGTACTGTTGGTATTAATTCTGATACCGTAGAGGAAAAATGAGGCCACAGTTCTAAATCCCTCAGGCAATATTCAATATTCTAAACTGGGCAGAAATATCTAGATAAAAATAGATACATTATTGATGCCCTCTGAGTGGATTTTACATTGTTAAGTCTTTTTTAATGTTCAAAACCATGGAAAATGCATTCATGGGTAAACTTATTTTTCCATTATAACTACCTTTGTAATGGGAGCCATATTATATTTTACACCTGCAAGTGCACTAGTGCGATGCAAGTGCTTATTGTTAATATACTGTATTTACTGGAATTGTACTCTTGTTCTTGAAGTGTGCCTGAAAGCAACATCTGATTTTGCCAGTTCTCTTTTCCCATTCCCCACCTGTTTTTCTGATGTCTTCCCCCTTCATTTCCAGTCCTGAAAAATGGTCTTGACCTGAAACGTCAACTGTTTATTTATTTCCATAGATGCTGCCTGACCTGAGTCACTCCAGTGTTTTGTGTGTGTATATCTGATTTTTATACACAGCTGAGTAGTACATTACATATTTGCTACCCTTCAATTAATCTACACATACAATGGATGTCCTCCATCAAATATTATTTACTTATTTTAAAGCTAGTTTGCAGTATTTTGTATAATAAATTAATTTAACTCATTACTTCAATATTTAATGGTTAATTCTGGGACTGGGTAGCTTGTTAGTACATATCCTTTAAAAATAACATTGGTATACTTTGTAGCAAGATGCCTTGTAGGAAAGAAAGTAGGAAGTAAAATGACAGAAAGGAGTAGTCCAGACAATTTTCTTGAAACCTGTCAAATATTGCTCAATGGTTAATTCAGTGCCAAAAAGGTTAACATAACATGTTGTTAAACCTACGTATAAAGACAGGAATATAAAGGTTGAGCATTGTTGAAATAATGTTCTAGTTGCAACTATTTCAATGTAAGAGTATTGTAAGGCAAACGAGCTTAGAGCATGGATCAGCATGTAGAAACAAGACATCATAGCCTTTAATGAGACTTGGCGGCAGGAGGGACGGGAATGACAGCTCAGTGCTCTGGGGTTCTGTTGTGGTAGACATCATAGAGTGGGAGGGATTAAAGGGGGAGATGTTACATTTCTAGTTGGGGAAAGTGTCACACCAGTGCTTAGACAGAATACACAGCAGGTCTTGTCCACTGAGGACAAATGAATGGAACTGAGGAATAAGAATGGAAGGACCACATGAGATTAATAAGCCACCCAATAGTCAAGAAATTTGTAGAGAGATAACAGAAAGTTGCAAGAAAATAATATTGTGATAGTAGGTGATTTTAACTTTCCATCTATTGACTGGGACTCCCTACAGTAAAAGGGCTGGATGGGATAGAATATATCAAATTTGTCAGGAGAGTTTCCTTAATCAATATGTAGAGGTCCCAAGTAGAGAGTGCAATATTGGATCTACTATTAGAAAACAAGACTGGGCAGGTGACAGAAGTGTCTGTAGAGGTTAGTAATTATAACTTGGATTATAACTTTGGATCTACTGATCATAATTTCATTAGTTTCAAGATAATTATGGAGAAGGATACTACTGGTCCTTGAGTTGAGATTCTAAATTGGAGAAAGACCAATTTTGATGGCATCAGAAAGGATTTGGCAAGTGTACGTTGTTTTTTCTGGCAAAGGCATGCTCGGTAAGTGGTAAGCCTTCAAAAGTGAAATTTTGAGAACAATGCTTTTGTGTGTTTCTGTCAGAATAAAGGACAAGGCTGACAGGTTTAAGGGAACCTTGGTTTTTGAGCAATACTGAGGGCCTCTGGTTAAGAAAGTGGTGCACTGCAAATTTGCACAGCAAGTAACAAATGAAGGACTTGAGGAGTATAAGAAATGCATGAGAATACTTAAGAGAAAAATCAGGGCTAAAAGAAGGCATGAGGTTGTCTAGCAGACAAGGCATAGGAGAATCCCAAGGGTTTCTATAGATACATTGAGTAAAAGGTCAGTAAGGGACAAAATCGGTGCTCTTGAAGATCGGTGTGATCATTTATGTATGGAGCCAAAAAAGACAGGGGAGATCTTAAGTATATGTACTTGGGAGACAGACACAGAGTCCACAGAGCTAAGGTAAAACAGCAATGAGATCATGGACCATATACGGAATATAGAGGAAGAGGTGCTTGCTGTACTGAGGCAAATTAGGGCCTACAAGCCCCTAGGGCCTGACAAAGAGTTCTCTTGGTCCTCGTGTGGGAGGCTCGTGCGGAAATTGCAACGGCCTCAGCAGAGGTACTTAAAGCATCCTAAGCCATGGATGAGGTGCCAGAGGATAGCTAATATTGTCCCATTATTTAAGAAAGGCTCTCAAAATAAGATGGGAAATTATAGGCTAGTCAGCCTGACGTCAGTAGTAAATAAGTTATTGGAAAGTATTCACAGGTACCGGATATACTGTGCAAGTACTTGACCAGACAGAGCCTGATTAGTGATGTTCAGCATGGCTTGTGCATGGTAGGTCGCATCTAGCCAATCATACAGTCTTTGTCAAGGAAATTACCAAGAAAGTTGATGAAGGCAAGGCAGTACATGGACTTTAGTAAGTCCTTTGACAAGGTTCCGCATGTGAGGTTAGTTAAGAAGGTTCAGTCACTTAGCATTCAAGATGAGGCAGTAAATTGGATTAGATGCTGCTGAAGGGTCTCGGCCCGAAATGTCAACTGTACTCTTTTCCACAGATGCTGCCTGGCTTGCTGAGTTCCTCCAGCACTTTGTGTGTTGCTTGAATTTCCAACATTTGCAGATTTTCTCTTGTTTGAAATTGGATTAGATATTGGCTTTGTGGGAGAAGCCAGAGAGTGGACATACAGCTGTCTCTCTATGACAGGAAGCCTGTGGCTAGTGGAGTGCCACAGGATCTGTGTTGGTTCCGTTGTTATTTGCCATCTATATGAACGTTCTAGATGATAATGTGGTTAACTGGATCAGCAAATTTGCATATGACACCAAGATTGGGGGTGCAGTGAACAGCAAGGAAGCCTATCAAAGTTTGCAGCGGGATCTAGACCAGCTGGAAAAATGGACTGAAAAAAATGGCAGATGAAATTTCATGCACACAGGTGTGAGGTGTTGTACTTTGTGAGGACAAACCAGGGTTGGAGATACAGAGTGAATGGTCAGGAACTGAGCAGTGTAGTAGAACAAAGGGAATACAGATCCATAACTCCTTGAAAGTGGTGTCACAGTTAGACTGAGACGTAAACAGACCTTTTGGCACATTGGCCTTCATAAATTGAAGTTCTGAGTACAAGAGTGATATTCTGCTGAAGGGAGTGTAGGAGAATGAGGGGAGATTTGATAGAGGTATACAAAATTATGAGGGGTATGGATAGAGTAAATGCAATCAGGCTTTTTCCACTGAGGTTGGGTAAGACTAGAACTAGAGGTCATAGTTCAAGGGGGAAAAGAAAAATATTTAAGAGGAACATGAGGGGCAACTTCTTTACTCAGAGGATGGTAAGAATGTGCAACGAGCCGCCAGCAGAACTGGTGGATGCAGCTTGGATTTAAATAGTCAAGAGAAGTTTTTATAAGTACATGGATGGGAAGGGTATGGTGCAGGTGCAGGTCAATGGGATTAGTCAGCACTGACTAGATGGGCCAAAGGGCCCTCCTTCTGTGCTGTAGTGCTCGGTGGCTTTATGACAGCGTCACTGTCACTGTTTCTAATGGCTTCTGTTTCTTTGTGCAGCTGTGTTCTTAATCCACCAGAACGTTTCAAAAAAGTATTCAAGGAATTTTTTCTTCTTCAGATTTCAGCAAATGGAATAGATGTTTCTTTATATAAAAAAGCTATGTGTGATGTAGGTCATTTATTAAAGAAAAAACACAGCTAAACAAGTCAGCAAAAGGTTGAACAATGATCAAAAGAAAAAAAGCTAATACAGCAAACTAAATTAAAACAAGATACACTGAACAGAACTTGATTAGACAAAATAATAGCTATTGCATACTTAAACAATAATCTTCTTATTCATGTGTTTTGTGCAACAAGAGTTAAGAACTGGCTGGAGATCAGATGCAGGTTCACATTAGAAAGCTAAGTGCAAGTGAGTAGTTCTTATTAGGTGTACTCAATTTTTAAAAATAATTTCAAGCTTTCAAGGTAAATTTAATATTATTTTATTTTAAGTCATTAAAATATTAAATCATTCATGTAAAATGTGTCTGATCATGAGACATCTATAAGCAGTTCAAATGCCTTTGACACTGAGACCTCGAGATCAACTGCCTAAGGCTGAGTCACAATTAAAATGCATTATCTGCTATCCCTCTAACATACAGCAATAAAATAACAAGCAGAACAGACAAAGAAGAATCGGTGGATGTTGTGTACTTGGATTTTCAGAAAGCCTTTGAAAGGTGCCACTCATGAGGCTGCTTAACAAATAAACAGCCCATGGTATTACAGGAAAGATTGTAGCATGGATAGAGCATTGGCTGATTGGCAGGAGGCACACAGTGGGAATAAAGGACGCCTTTACCGGTTGGTTGCCAGTGACTAGTGGTGTTCCACAGGGGTCTTGTTGGGACTGCATCTTTTTACATTATATGCCAATGATATGGATGATGGAATTGATGGCTTTGTGAACAAGTTTGTGGACAATTCGAAGATAGGTGGAGGGGCAGGAAGTTTTGAGGATATTGAGAGGCTACAGAAGGGCTCAGACAGATAAGGAGAATGGGAAAAGAAATGGGAGATGGAATACCGTATCAAGAAGTGTATGGTCATGCGCTTTGGTAGAAGAAATAAAAGTGTAGACTATTTTCTAAATGTAGAGAAAATTCAAAAATCTTAGGTGCAAAGGGACTTGGGAGTCCTCGTGCAGGATTCGCTGAAGGTTCAGTTGCAGGTTGAGTCGGTGGTGAGGAAGGCAAATATGAAATTAGCATTCATTTTGAGAGGACTGAAAATATAAAGCAAGGATGTAATGCTGAAGCTTAATAAAGCATGAGCGAGGTCTCACTTGGTGTACTGTGAGCAGTTTTCAGCCTGTCATCTAAGAACGAATGTGCTGAAATTGGAGAGGGTTCAAAGGAGGTTCACAAAAATGATTATGGATTGAAAGGCTTGTCACATGAGGAGTGTTTGATGGTTCTGGGCCTCTACTCACTGGAATTCAGAAGAATAAGGGGTGACCATATTGAAAAAATTGAATGTTGAAAGTCCTCGATAGAGTAGATATGGAGAGGATGTTTCCTATGGTGGGGGAGTCCAAGACCAAAGGACACAGCCTCAGAATAGATGGAACCGACTCAAGGGGCCAAATGACCTAATTCTGTCCTATATCTTATGGTCTTATGAAGTACAATCTGAGCTTATGGATGTAATTAACCACAAATGTAGCTGAGAACACTGATAATGCACTTCAGAGACATAAACACGTAAAGTAATACAGATGGTGAAATCATATCTGAGACTTTCAAGGCTTGCAGTGAACAATTCCACTTTCGGATGCAAGTTTCCACATAATTTGTGTTATAGCCTCTAGTTTCCTTTTATTCCTGCAAAACTCTTACTATTATCACCAGGTGAAGTGCCTATTATAGCTGACTTTCCAATGCTGTGATAGCACTCCAGAGAGCAAAAGTCAAACAGCTGCCTTTGGTTAAAGACAGAACTGAAACAAAATTGCATTGCTGAAAAGTCAATGGTTCTAATGCTGCCAATAACTCACTTTCAATATCAAAAGTTGTCATTTTATGCACAAATATATGTGTATTCCAGTGGTTTGGCATGCACAACCTTCACTGATGACAGTTAATGAACTGGCAGAAGCTTCCTAGTACTTCTGAATGACATTCAGAATCAACAATCTTGGTCTAACCATCATTAGACATCAAAGATCTTGCTTCCTGAATACTTTTGGGTGCACCTTATAGATTTTGGGTTGCTGATCATGAAATTCACCATGATCTTTTCCTATCACGCACCATTTTTGTGAAATTGCCTGCATTTATTATTTAAATTCATAATTCATGTCAATTAAAATGTTGCCCACAATATAAGCTGAGAAGTTTTCCATCTTGTCCAGAGAGGCCTGGGCATGCTTAGATAGGGCAGGTGCTGCATGGCAGGACAGGTTTTAGAAAGGCTATAAAAGCATCACTCACACATTGTTCTATGCATTGTGTTTACATGTGTACTGGTTTGTGATCACATTGATACACATGCTCTACGTGCATAGCATATTGCATGTATTCATTACAATAAAGTAACTGTATTTTCAGGAGTATTTGTGATAGCAAAATGTCTCACCAATGTTGCAACAGCTACGATACTCTGTTATATTTGTGGCAAGTATATGCTTAAATCTCAAAAGATGGAGCATGACCCCTCTTATTAAGAAAACCTATGAGTTCTAATTTGGGTTCTAAAATTGGCGACCAAGACAAAGCCTGGGATCCTTACATTTATTGCAGAGCATGCACTGTTGATCTTACAGCCTGGCCCAGAGGTACTCGAAAGTCCACATAATGGTAGTCTTTCAGTACCAAAGTCACCAAACACATGGAGTCTAGAGGAGGCAGACAAAGATGCCATGGCGCATGAGCCAGGAATGAATAACGACACTGATACTGATACAGATACTGAACCCTTTATGTCAAGTGAGCCTCATCTGATAACTCAATCTGAGTTAAATGATCTGGTCAGAGACTTGGGTTTGTCAAAGGCAAAAGCAGAATTACTGGTTTCAAGACTGTGAGTAAGTAATCTGCTGTCACCAGACACATGGGTATCCTCCATGTGCTTTGGTTGGTTCCCATGTCACAGAGGTATGATATCTTGTGCATGTTGATATGAAAACTGGCCACTTTAAATTCCCCTGGTGTGCAAGTGAGTAGTGCAACTTAGAAAAAGTTGGTGGAAATGTGGGAAGAATAAAATGCAATTACTGTTGGATTTGAGTAAATGCATGCTTGATGGGTTGAAGAACCAGTGCCCCGATTTAAGACTTCATGACTCTCGTCTTTTGAGCAAAACCTTCATGTAATGAATGCAACTCTGATTTCATCCCTTAGCTAATTTTATATCCATGCTGCTCCTTTTCACTTTCACTCAAATGCACAAATAAAATTCTTGAATCATCTAAGCATCTGGGCCTCCCTCTTTAGCTAAGTTTTGAATCACTCATCTTAATATCCCAGCAGTGCTGATTTGGAAGAAAGCTGCCAAAGATCTAGTGACACAAAAGACTGTACAAGCTGTAATCTGGAGTGGGAAAAAATACTGCTGGAGAAACTCAGCAGGTCAGGCAGCTTCTGTGGAGGCAGAAGGTTAGTTAAATTTTAGGTCAAGATATTATAATAGGACATGGTATACTGATGTAGAGTTTTAACTCAAAACGTCGACTATTCCTCTGTCTCTGTAGTAGGAGCAAACAAGATCACAGTTTGCTTATTACAACTAACACCTGGTAAGTTTTGTGGATGAGCTTCACCTGCATCAGTATCCGTTTCAATCAGAGTACAGTTTCGAGTGGACCATAAGATATCGGATCAGTTAAAGAAACCACTGGTATTCAGAAATGATGTTATAAGGCTAAGAAGGCAATTATACTGAAGAGATTCAGAATTAAAATGAGAAATTAAATAGCATAATTTTCTGAACTCATCATTTTGCAGAGCACAGATTAGAATGCAATTAAAGAAACTGCTGAGGTATCATAAGTTGCAAAAATGAAATTCTAAAATTACTATGATTTTTAAATATTTATGTGATGGAGAGACATACAATTTTTAAAAAGTTGATCAGGTTATTAAATACTTAAATGCGCAAATTCATGATGCAAAAAGCTCAAATATAGCACAAGCTACAATGTGCGACAGTTTCACAGCATTTTTTTAATAGTTTCACTCACCGCTACCCAAAGTTCTCATTGGTTAGCTGAATTACTGAAGATTATTTTGGGACAGATTGTAAGGTCATTTAATCTTTAGTGAATCATCATCAACAACTTCTAGGCTTCCATATTTGATTTTACATGTCTGTACCTCAGTAGTTGCTGCCATATTTCTTCCATTAGAATAGTAAGCACTCATAGCTTTGAAATTACTTCATTGCAAAAATTTAAACCAAATATTTTCATCTTTGGCGAGGTACTAACTTACTAGTTACACTCCTGTGAAATGCTTTGGGCATATGACTATTTTGAAGTTACAGTATAAATGCAATATATTGTGATTGTTCAATGTGACACTTTCTCTTCAAGTTCTTAACTGGCATATAACCCTTTACCCAAATAATTGCTGAATTCTAAAAGAAACTGAAAAAAAAATTGGTTATTGCAGGACTTCATACCTGATTCATCAGTAATTTTGTTTGCTTGCATTTCTTCCGTATCTTCATCGGACATTTCCATTTCTTCTTCACGACGAATACTCATAAGCTCATCATTATGGATGTTACGAATTTCCTGTAGAATTGGAGAAAAGCTACTGATTGATTTCAAAAGGAACATTACATATGTAGAACTGGCTGTTATTCCAATGCCAGTTATTTGCCATCCACTTTTCACATGTAAGCTTAAATTTCAGAGGCTTCCATAAGCAGCAAGGGATCAATCTTCCAAATATTTGCTATTTGAAAAAAAAACAAATTGTGTTTGAAACCTGAAAATTGCAGAACACAATTTGTGAATACGTAAGCAAAATAACTGAATGATTTCAGAAGATGACAGATGTGACACAAATCTCTATGTCTATAAATGCCTGTAATTTTAAAAGGAAAAATGTGTAAAAGTTTAAGATAGAGTAATAATGAAACAAGTAGGCAAGAATAGTTTAGGTCATATTGAAGGGGTTAATGAAACAGAGATCCCATATTATTTGTAGTCAAGGTAAGATTGGTAAAATTCAATCTTCCTGAAAACCAGTTATACGATTCTTACAATTTACCACATAATGAATTGCTTGTTTGTTCTTTAGAAAAGTGAACAGAACAAAGCATTAGGAAATTAATCCCTTTCCTTACTTCTGAATGTTCCTCTTTATTAGCCCTGAGCAGTATATAATCACCTTTGCTTTGTCTTCTTACTAGCTTTAAGTCTAATTGTAAATAGTCAGCAGTCCTTCAGCATTTGGGCTCGACTCCACATGGGCTTACCGCACATTCCTTTGGTCTAAAAATTCAATTTACCCTATTTCTTCCAAGGGAAACACTTAAAACATGGCGGATGTAAATGTTATTGAAAATCTACTTACCTTTGGAGGCCAGGTCATTATAGAGGAACACAAGGTGAAAGCCCAAGAATTGAATGGAATGAGACACACCTTACTTACTAAGGTCAATTTACCCACCATAAATTCTACCCTTGAACTCTTTTAGAAATTTGTTCAATTTGTACTCACCAATTTTCTGCAGAGGTGGGAGGGATGACTGGAACAGTGCTAATTAAGGATTAAATATTTTTACAGATGTGGTACTTCTACATTTGGACTAACAATGACAAATAACAGGCAGCTATTATTTATTTCTTAAAGGAAAATATGACAAAGAATACCTATGAACATAAACTGTTTTGTCTCCCACCATGCAATTGTGGATGGTCCATTATCTTCAAACCAAAATGTATTAACTTACCTTAGCTGTAAAAACCCTCATGAATAAAGTGGTAGAAATTTATTCTTGATGCTTGCAGTAAATGCATAATATCAACTTTATCAAGCATTGTGTACATTATGCATCTAATGCAATATTGCATGTTTAGCACAAGCAACCAAGGAGAATTTTTCAACCTACTGTATTATTAATTCCAAGTGACTGTATGGAAAACAAAATAATTTACTTTTGAAATTATATTTAATAATATTTTTAATGTCACTCCAATTTACAATGCAAGAAAAAATGGTAGCACAGTATGTTAGCAGAGTGACTGACAATTGTAAAATGGATTTGAATAAAATATATTCTATTAAGCCAAAACTTATTTCTTTGAAGTAAAAAGTTATATTAGTTTTAGTATAATTTCTAATGTCTCTGAGACAGGTGCATAAATGAGCAAACTTGGAAGGGCTTAATGACAGCAAATTGGCCAGAAAGGTATCCAATTCCCCAGCAATAATATACCTAGGGTGGCTAAAATATTTTTACTGATTGTTCCCATCCCACCCACAGATAAACCAGATTATGTTCCGTTTGCAAAAATTAAGACACTCTCTTGAAATTGTATATGCACACTGAAAAATGATAGAATTAGAAAATTACTAACCTCTACTTGTTTTCGCCACATATGCAGATTCTTGCGTTGAGCTTTTGAGAAATGGTCCCACGCCTTTTGCTTGGAGGCAGAGTGGAAAACGGAGACAATCTGCTCAACTTTGGTGAACAAAGGAGTCAAACAACCCAGTTTATGGTCCCACCAGGCATTAAGTGAGGAGTAGAGAAGTAAAAGAGGAAGGGAGTCAGCAGGCAAGCAGGCTATCATGATCAGTGCACTTCTGTGATCAGTGTTAAGTGACCCCAACAAATACTTACTTTGCAGAACTTTGTAGGTGAGTACGTACCTTCTTCAGGTTCAATGCCCAATGTTTTTACAATTTTATATCCCTAAACATTAAGAATCAAACTTACACTGTTCTACTAAGAAAACAGCTCTTTAAAATAGAACGACATGAACTGGAATCATTTCTCATAATCATGACCTGAATTTCACTACAATGTTGTAACTTCAGTTGAACAAAAGCAGCTGGACTTTTATCAATTATTAATTCTCTACATTGCCAGCAAAATCTACTTACATCTAATAACTTACGTTAAATGATACTTTATACAGAACCCATAAAGCAGTGAAGAAAAATAAAATCTATCCTACTACCATAGAAAATAAAAAAAGATAATCATACATGGGGGAGGAGTTTAGAAAACTAAAGTGACTTTTGAAAGTCAAAACTGCTTCACTCTTATGCACCAATAATACACTGGAGAAGAGGGCAAAGCCAATAGGATGGTTTAAGACTGTAGGAAGTGCTGAGGACACGAAGATTCCGTAAAGAAGTGTGAGATCCATTTGGAAACACCTGGATTTAATTTACAGGCAAATATTTTGTTTTAAATGAAACTATATAAATTTATGTATTCTATATTCTCAGATCATGCATAACAATAGGGCTGGGAAGAAAAGCTGCTTCCAAAGTTGCATTCAAGAATAACTTGAGGTAACATGGCTCTAAATTATCCTCTCCTACCAGAAGTATGTTTTATTATGCACTGAGATCCAGTGATATTTGAACATCCACTAGGATAGAAATAGTAAAGTTTGGAAAATGGAAGGTAATTCATTGTTAATTTATTGAAAATTTACTGCCAACATATATTTTGACCTCATGATCATTCCTCTTCCTAAAAACAACATCGAAGAATTGAGATTAATTTTGATATAATTGCAAAACAAATAAAGAGGGAAGATGGATCAAAGAATAGCACTTCGAATGATAGGTGAAGAAACAAACGATGTGGAATACAGTTCATAAAGGGATACTATGTACAAATCTGGTCACCATATTAAGCAGCCACTTGATATATTTAAAGTGGAAGTTGATAAGTACTTAATTAGTAAAGTCATCAAATGTTACAGGAAGACGGCAGGAGAAAGTGCTTGAGAGAGAAAATTAATCAGCCATGATCAAACTACAGAGCAGGTTTGATGGGCCAAATAGCTTAATTCTGCTTCTATCTTGTGATTTACTCCAGAGAAGAGAAAGTTGAAGTGAGAAATTAGTCAATATGCAATATATAATAAAGATCTGAACCTGATAAAGAGATCTGGGATTCCAATTATTGTTTGGGGGCACAGTTTTAACTTAGATGCTAGGATACCTCCTAGGATGACACACATACAGAAGCTGTGTCAGAGAGAAAGGCTGAAGACGTGAAGGTGAAAAACACATCAAGGAACAACTGAATGAATATTTCAGGAAGTGAGCATCAAATAGAGTATTTGATTTCAGTTAAAATATCTAAAGGTATAAAGTGAAAATCTTATTGGTGATTGCATTGTGCCTTATTTAAAGCAGCATTTGATGTCTTGTCTACAACACCTAGATAAAAATCAAAGTTGGCTGAAAAGCAATATGCAATGTTCATTCTATATATGTACTCTGGATCATCCATATCCTTTTGATATTCAATGATACAACCTATGCCATTATATCAAATTCTGCACCTTTGCACTGAGTGCAAGAGAGGACTGGATGTAGTACTTAACAGCAAGTGGCTCACTTTGCAACTCCATAAAGCTTTTTATTACAATCCATTAGGCACATGACAGCCATGATAGAATGCTCTCCACTTGGCTGGATGAGTGCAACTACAATAACACCCAAATAGAATGATAACATTTAGGGCATCCAATGCAGTTAATTTAAATATTCATTCTTTCTACCATCAGTATTCTACCACGCAATCAGTGGCATCAATAAGTTGTATTGCAATAACACACTGAGGTGACCACTTTTGTTGTCCAGATCAAGTTCGCACATCTTGCAAATTTAACAGCATTAAACACAAGTTCAGTATAGCTAAAGAGAACTTTCAGCTACTTAGTAAGGTGAATACAGTTTTCATTAAATAACTATGCTAGATAGTAACCAAAACCAGAAATTCTTAAAAATTGCATTTACTGTCAAATTTCGTTATTTTTATGAGCAGAATTTAAACTGCATTATTCCCATCTTTTCTTACATATTGAATACTTCACCATGGGTAAGTTTAAAGCAGTATTCTGCAGATCTGCACTCTCAAAAATATGGAAGATACGATCATGGGTATTCTCGAATGAGGAGTGATGCATACAATGGTGGAACCTAAAGCTGCTTCAGTGGGCAGGAGAAAATCAGTTGGAAGAGTGGGAATGGTGGACTACAGGAATGGGAGGAGATTTCATTATAACTGGTGCAAACTTCCCCAATGATAGAATTACATGTTAAATATGTGCAATTAACTTTAACTTTTGAAATAAGCTCACCTTAATTTTTTTAAATGAAGTAGAATTGTAGAAGCTAAAAGATAGGGGAAACTATTTAGAATGTAGATCATTGTTTATCACCCATTCAACAGACTAAAACAGAAGATTATTTGAAACTATTATTCTCAACAAAAAGTGTTCTCTTCTCTGTTTAAAAAAACATCAGTGTAACATTTGGGTCTGCGGTACATTATAAATGCCATAGAGGTGATCTGTACTGTGCATTGTGTCTAAAACATTGGAAGATATGGAGATGCACTTTTCTGGAAGAAGTTAATCATATTTGTAACAGTAATTCTGTAACTTTTTAATTTACTCCATCAGTGATGTATTATTTAATTTTATTTTTAGCTTTGAAAACTTTAAGAACAGCATCTAGAACCCACTGGCAGATTTAGAAAGTCTTTTTATCCTGCCACTGTACTCAGAACCCAATCTTGGTATTTCCCTGGAGAAATAACATAGACCAGATAGCAGGTGTGAGGTTTCACTGATCTTAATGGGCACGGAGGCAAAGGGGAAGATGGGAGACTTTTCTTATTAAGTTACTCTGCCTCAGCTAGAAACAAGTTAAAAGTATTAAATATAAAACAAATTTTTTATTTGGCAATGGAGAGCAAGGTTTTGTAAGCAAAATTGGAGCACTTCAGTGTACCGTTGGAATCCACTGTGGTTGTATAGACCAAATCATGGCATTCTGCATGTGGCCAGTGAGACTGACTAGTCAAAAGAAATTTTTAAATTATGTGCAGACAGGAAATGGTAGCCAACATAATTACTTACAAGAGTCCACAGCAAACATGAAAACTGGAAGTTTAGACATCATCTAGGTGTCAAAGAAAGGTGAAGGTGACTGAAGTGCCACATATTAAAAGCCAGAAGAATGATGTGGAATGGAAAATATAAAAAATGCCTGAAGCAAACTTCAAAAATTAAACACACCGAATCTCCAAGAAAATAACATTGATGTCATTCTTCCCCATTCACGCCTCTACAAATACAGAATAATTCCACATCCCATCTCTAGTTTTGTAGACTTTGGGTTACAGCACGTGATAAACATTCATGTAACTTTAAAATTTTATACTGATTTCTGTCTTTGTGACCCTTTCAAGTAACGCGCACTGGATACCTATAAGACTATGCATCTTTAAAAATAGTTAATAATGCCTCTCGTTCCTAACTAATAACTTACACTTATGTTACCAAGTTACTGTCTTTTTAGCTGAGGAATAGATCCTAGTTTTTTTAGCCCTCAGTTTTACACATTTTGAATTGACTACAAAAGGAAACAGCCAGACATAATTAAAATTCTCCAGCCCTAGTAACATTTTTATAAATCAGATCAGGTTGGAAAGGGAGTTGAGGGGAGGGAGCAAGCAAGCAGCTGGCAGAGAAATCGAGGGTAAAAAGCTAGCAGCATTTTTAAAGTTATTTTTGATTGTGTGGCAACTCGGTCAAATCAGCCAATCAAGGAAAGGTAGGGTTAAATGGCGTGCAGTGGGGAGTTGAGGCTTTGGTCAAGAGGCACAGGTAAATGGTGGTAGGAACATTTAATATCTCTATTTTTCTTTTGTTATGTGACATATGACTTAGCCTGCACAAAGTGGCAGGCAGAGCTCCTCCTGCAAGATGTGGGTAGTCAGGAAACTCATAGTCTCCCTGGTGACTACATCTGTGGGAAGTACACCAGCAGCAGGTCCTGTCAGACTAGGTCAGGAAACTGGAGGCACAGATGAATGTACTCAGGATCATATGGAGGCAATTTATAGGGTGACCACAAGGAGAAGTGGGGGGGAGGGTGTTGGGTAGTCAGACTCCCCTGACTAGATTCCCCTGTGGCCATGTTAAGTTCTGTTCATTTGGGCTACATAAGTATTTAGTACGCATGTGGATTCTCCTTGTTATGCGTGTACGCGCGAGAGAAGGGGAAATTGTGGAATGTAAAGGTGGCAGCCCTCAGGTATTGATGGGAGACATTGGAAGTAAAGTTGTTAAAACAAAAAAAGCATGTTTTGGCATTAACTGTAGAAGCAAAGGAGGGTTACCAGTTATAGGTACCTGCTGACATTTGACGAGAGCAAGCATTACGAAAGCTGGAAAAATGAAATTGGAATACGGACTCCTGTTACGGAACTGGAGAAGACAAAGCAAGCCTTGGCTGTTGCGTTGTTGCTTTCAGGAAGAGCAAGAGAGACCATGATGAGAATTTCGTTGGAAGACTTGAACAAAGATGACAGTATGAATATGCTGATAAATACACTTGACTGTTTTCTTTGAAGGAGGAAAAGGATCGGATTCATGAGGCATATTCAGACTTTGACAAAATTTCCAGAGACAATTCTAAAACTATGGCTGATTATATTATTGATTTTGAACAAAAGTGCAGCCTCATGCGTAAATACAAAATGGAACTTCCTGATGCTGTATTAACTGTTAAATTGTTGATACTATGTGTCTAGACATAGAGGACAGAGACCTAGCGTTAACTGCATGCACAGAACTTTCATATGCTTCTAATTTTCTCCAAGCTAAGACATAGCATCACTTGAGAGAACCATTGTGACAAAGTAGGAGCTGATATATCCTTCCATTTCAACAAGATGACCCTCCTAGCTATCAATGTAACAAACGCAACAACATGTTGGTCAGACGCAGAAATACCATGGATATTTTGAGGAATTATTCCAAACAGCACAGTCAATTTATTAGGTTGCAAGTTGATTCTGAGTGCTTTAGAAATTGTCGAAAAGACTGACTTCTTGAATTCCAAACCTGTTTTAATATAGAACATGACCAGAACATATGTGTCAGTGTAGCTAACTCAGTTTTACATATATCACAATACTTGTCAACATTGGGAAATATTTTAGAAAGTCTCTCCTTCGTCAAATGGTAACGATGTACAATTTTAAATTGAATCAGTGAATGACTAGCACAGATTGAAGAAGAGTTAACCAGCTTCAGAATCTGCGTCCAATCCTCCCATATAAAAGTCAAATTGAGTTCCTTCTCCCAATCCTGTTTAATCAAGTAAAGGACGCTTATCAACCTTTATTTGATTTTGAGAAGAGATGGGGCTCATTTGCTCGTTATTATCATTTCAGTTAACTGATAGATTTCCTCCACGATCTAAGTGTAAACTTTTTTTGATATATCTTTCTTTCTTGTTGGCGGTTTGATGTTTATTTTTAGAAGCTTTCTGTATGACAATGGCTCCGGGGTTGTACAATGACAATAGCTCCCAATGGATTTCTTTTTTTTCTCTCACTTTTCTTGCTTAGTAGGTTTTTTTTAATTCACAAAAATTTTCAATCTTTAAGATAATTTTTTTTGAGACATTATAAGTGTTGTTACTTTGATGTACCTGTGTTATTTTTGAATAATAATAATAAGATTTGAAAAGAAAGAAAAAACTTTCATATGCATCTATGAAATCAGCACTGAAGAGGGTTTTGGGAGAAAAGGCTGCTAAGACAATGGTCGGAATTAGTTTGAGTCAGAAAACTGCATACTTCTCTGAACAGAAACAAGAGCTTTGCAAGCGTAGATCACAGAGGGACCAGTTAAGGGTACCATTACCTGGCACAAATCCAACAAACAAGTACGGTAGGAGATCAAAATGTGCGGTATGTCGAAGTATTTACCACTGGGCATGAAACTGTCTGCACAAAACCGAACAAGTCAAGCTAACTGAAGAAAATAACAAACCTCAAGATGGAAAAGAATGGCATAATCACATTGTGAAGGAATCACTTACTAATGCAGAGTCATTTGAGGCAGAGATTTTGATAATAGAAGCTTTAGAATCTGCTGTTATTGATACAGCATGCGCACACACACAGTGAGTGGAGAAAAATGGCTTGAAAGTGAACTAAACCAGAATGAAGTGCAGAAACTGGTGAACACAGATACACTTAGGTACAAAGCATTCAAATTTGGAGATGATAAAATTGTACATTCCACCAAAAGAGTGAAAATTCTCACAATAATAGGGCAGACAAAGTGCTACATTGAAAGGGAGGTGGTACCAGTAAACATTCTATTACGCTTGAGTAACAGACAGAGACATACTTTATTGATCCCGAGGGAAAATGGGTTTCGTTACAGCCGCGCCAACCAAGAATAATGTAGAAATATAGCAATATAAAACCACAAATAATTAAATAATAAGTTAATCATGCCAAGTGGATAATCTTTCCTAAAGAAAGCAGGAGCCGTACTGGATATGGAGAATGACCAAACAGCAACGTTTCAACAGCCCGTGTCTTTTGAGCTCACCAGCTCTGGACATCACTGTGTGAACCATCCTAGATAAGGCATTACTGAGAATCATTATGAGAATGAAGTATTGTTACACAAAACATGACCGTAGATGAGAAATGCAAACTGTTGCTCAAACTTCACAAGCAGTTTGGGCAGTCAGGAAACAAATATGGAGATTATTTTTCCATTCTAAAGCAGATATTTGACAGCTGTGAGACATGCCAAAAGTTAGGAAAGCCCAAGTTCAAGCCTGTGGTTGGTCTGCCACTAGCATCTGAATACAATGAAACAGTAGCTGTAGACCTACATGAACTGGAGCAAGGAAATAATGTTGAAAACAGGTGGAAAGATGTCATGAGTGGATCCAGTTGTTTTTTTTACTGGCAAGATTCAGGACATCATGTGATTGGAGTACTTGCATGTTAGGTAGATGACTTCATACATGGAGGCTCACAAAACTTTGCCACAACACTTATCCCTCAGTTCTAAAGTCAGTTTTTCAGGTTGGACGGGAGGAAGATGGCAGATTCTGCTATGAAGCATCCTTACTGTTGGCGGAACATACAACTGCACCAAGAAAGCTACATCAGGAACCCTCAGCCAATCCGCATAAAATCCTCATGTGCCACGCAACAGGATGCACCCCTCAGTGAAGCTGAAGCTGAGCAACTTAGGTCAAAGATAGGTCAGGTTCTACGGGCAGCAAGGCTGAGCAGACCGGACATGACGTTTGATACCAGCAACTTGGCATCCAGCACAAAAAATACCACAGTACAAACTTTACGTGAGGCAAACAAGATAGTGTGCAGAATTCAATCAGAAAAAGTAGTCTTGAAATTTCAACAGCTTGGAAAAGATAGCTCGTTAGATAGCTTGGAAAAGAAGGCTTGTTGTCTTCAGTGACGTCTCACTTGGAAATCTTCCTGATGGAGGGACTCAAGGGGGACATTTTACTGTACTGATGGGAGAAATGGGAAGAATTTCACCTCTTTATTGGCAATCAAAAAGGATCCGAAGAGTTGCATGGAGTATGCTGGTAGGAGAAATTCTTGCAATGTCTGAAGGTATTGATAATGCTGTTTTTTTGGTCACAGAATTTTGAGCTTTTCCATGGTGACTCAAACAAGAACAGTCAACAAACAACTTGTGCCACTGACAACTACTCTTTGGTTGCTGCCATCAAATCCACCAAGGCACTCACAGAGAAGAGGCTTCATTTAGAGATAAACAGCATCAAAGAACCTGTCCAAGCACAGAAAATTCATCATGTTCTATAGTCAACCACGAAGGAACAAATGGCTGACTGCCTCACAAAGGAGGGAACTCCAGCTCTGGTGCTGTTAAAGGCGGTTAGTGAAGGCATTTGGTACCTTAAGAATTGTATTAACATCAAGGGTAAGAACTAATTCTCATAGCCTAGTGGACATTTGAATTGTTTGGACTACAATTGTCTTTAAATTTTTTCAAATTTAATTTTTTAATATATAGATAAAAAGGATGGGAGATTGTTGAGTTCTGTTCATTTGGAATATGTACGTACCAAATACTTACGAGCACTCTCCCTGTTATGCACATGTGTGTGGGAGAAGGAGGAACTGTGGAAAGTTGTAAAGGTGGCAGCCCTCAGATATTGAACGGTGATGTTGAAAGCAAAGTTGTTTAAACAAAAGAAAAATGTGTCCTTGTTGTCTGGGGGTTAACAACCATTCCCCTCGGTATTAAATATAGCCTTTGGATACTGTTGAGGGGGGTTGGGGAACAGTTTGACTTTCTAAAGGCCAGCAGCAGTAGCCAGATTAGTGGCACCCTGCCCAGCCCTGAAGCAAAGGATGAAGTCAGGCAGAGTGATGCTGATAGGGACCCAATAGTAAAGGGCTCAGGTAAGCCCAGTTGAGACTCCAGCCTGGTGTCTTGCCTCCCTGGCGCCAGGGTCAAGGATATCTTGCAGGGGGTACAGCACGTTCTGAGAGGGGGCAGTCTGCAGCCAGACGTTATGGTCCATAAAGGAACCTGTGACACAGGCAGGGGATGAGGTTCTGAAAAGTAATGTTAGGGAGCTAGGTAGAAAGTTAAAAAGCAGTACTTCCAGAGTTGTGATCTCTGGATTATAAACCACACCAAGTGCTAATGGGATGAGAAATGGAGACATGGTGCAGTTCAATAAACAGTTGCAAGAAAATGTTTGTGAACCTTTTGCAATTACCTGGTTTTTGGCATTAATTACTCATAAAATGTGGTCTGACCATCTAAGCCAAAATATTAGACAAACGCAATCTGTCTAAACTAATAACACACAATTGTACTTTTCATGTCCGTAGTGAACACATTGTTTAATCATTCACAGTCCAGGCTCAAAAAAATGTGAACCCTTATATTTAATAACTGGCAGAATCTCCTTTAGCAGCAGTAATCACCACCAAATATTTCTGTAGCTGCTGATTAGACTTGCACAATGGCAAGGAGGAACTTTAAGACCATTACTCCATACAAAACTGTTCCAATTCATCAATATTTCCGGGATACCTTGCATGAACAGCCCTGTTCAGGTCATGCCACAGCATCTCAATTGGGTTAAGGTCTGGACTCCAAAACACAAATTTTCTTTTTTTTTAAGCCATTCTGTTGTTGATTTTCTCTTGCCTTTCAGATCATTGTCTTGTTGCATCATCCAACTTGTATTAAGCTTCAGGTGATGGACTGCTATCCTGGCATTCTCCTGTAAAATGTCTTGATACAATTTTGAATTAATTGTTCCTTCAACAATTGCATGCTGTCCAACATCAACACTGCCCTCAACCACATCTCTTCCATTTCATGCACATCTACTCTTACTCCATCCTCTCACCACCCTACCTAGGATAGGGAGCCTTTTGTCCTTACCCCACCAGCCTCCGCATCCAGCACATAATTCTCTGGAACTTCCGCCATCTCCGATGGGATCCCACCACCAAGCACATCTTTCCCTTCCCCCCCACTTTCTGCTTTCCACAGGGATTGCTCCCTACAGCACTCCCTTGTCCATTCGTCCTTCCCCACTGATCTCCCTCCTGGCACTTGTCTTTGTAAGTGGAACAGTGCTACACCTGCCCCTACACCTCCTCCCTCACTAGCATTCAGGGCCCCAAACAGTCCTTCAAGGTAAGGCAACATTACACCTGTGGGTCTGTTGGGGTCATCTACTGTACCCGGTGCGGGGTATGGCTTCCAGTGAGACCCAACATAGATTGGGAGAGTGTTTCACCAAGCACCTACACTCTGTCCACCAGAAAAAGCGGGATCTCCCACTGGCCACCCATTTTAATTCCACTTCCCAGTCCCATTCCAATATGTTAATCCATGGCCTCCTCTGTCGCGATGAGGCCACAAACAACATTTTATATTCCATCTGGGTAACGTCTAACCTGATGGCATGAGCACTGATTTCTTGAATTTCTGGTAATGCCGCCCCCTTCATCATTCCCCATCCCCTATTCCCTCTCTCACCTCATCTCCTTGCCTGCCCAACACATCCCTTCCAGTGGCCCCTCTCCCTTTTCCTTCTTCCATGGCCTTCTGCTCTCTCCTATCGGACTCCCCCTTCTCCAGCTCTGTATCTCTTCCACCATTCACTTCCCAGCTCTTTACGTCATCACTCCCTCTCCCGGTTTCACCTATCACCTTATGTTACCCCACCTTTTATATCTACTCCTCATCTTTTTTTTTCTCCAGTCCTGCCGAAGGGTCTTGGCTGAAACGTCAACTACTTTTTTCCATAGATGCTGCCTGGCCTGCTGAGTTCCTCCAGCATTTTGTGTGTTACTTGGATTTCCAACATTTTAATATTTTCTCTTGTTTGTGACTTGATCGAGGCATGGTGCACATAAACATCTTCCTTGAGAAGAGCAGGCTCTGTCTAAAGACCTGTCTAAGACCTGACTTTGTGTGTCTTTTTTAGAGACAGGGCACCTCTACAACGCAGCCCTCTAATTTCATCTCATTGATTGGAACATCTGATTCCAAATAGCTTTTGGAGAAGGCATTACCCCAGAGGTTCAGATACTTTTTTTGAACCTAGACTGTGATTGTTTAAATGGTGTACCCAGTATTGATGAGAAGAAATACAGGATTTTATTAGTTTAGGCAGATTGTGCCTGTCTATTATTGTGGTATAGATGAAGATCAGAACACATTTTATGAGTAATTAATACAGAAAACCAGGTAATTACAAAAAGAGCTGGTGCAGGAGGGCGGGCTTCAGATTTATGAATCATTCCAGGGCAGATGGGACCTGAACAAACAAGATGGCTTGTATCTGAACTGGTGGGGAACCAATATGCTTACTGAGAAGTTTGCTAGTGCTACTTGGGAGGGTTTTAACTAAGTAGCAAGGGGATAGACACCATTACAGCAGGACAACAGGTCGTAGGGTTTAGGGTAAAAAAGCATGACAAGTAAGACGGAAAGGAAGTACAGTAAGGAGCAGGCTAATAAACAGTGGGATTTATGGGCTAAAATATATTTATTTCAATACTAGGAGTTTTACAGGTAAGGAGAATAAACTTTGAGTCGGGGTCAGCACTTGAAAGTACGCTGTTATTCCCATTAGAGATACCTGGTTGCATGAGGGACAGAACTGATACTCAATGCTCCAGAAAAGGGTGTAAGAATGGTGGAGGGGGTTCCACTGCTGATAATTGGGTGCTCTACAAATAGAAAGATGAAATAATGCTGATAGCCCACTACTAGCCACTGAGAGGTGGAGGAACAAGTACAAACCCCATTTCCAAATTTGTGTATATTTACAAAATACAATTAAGTTCGTCAGTAAAACTAGTGAACATCTTTTCTTTGCACTTTTGTCAGTTAAATAAAGGTTCACGTGAATTAACATATCACAGATTTTTGCTTTTATTGCATTTTGGAAAATATCCCAACTTTTCTGGAAATGGGGTTTGTATGTAGACATAATATAGAAAGCTGCAGAACCAACAAGCTTGTCATAGTGGGGGACTTTAACTTCCGCAGAATTGACTCGAACTTCCTTAATATAAGACTTGGATGGGGCAGGATTTATTCAGTGCATTCAAGATGGTTTCTTGAAAGAGTATGTGGAGAGTCTAATTAGAAGAGAAAGCATACTGGATCTGGTTCTGAGAAATGAGCCAGGCCAAGTGACAGCCTTGATTGTGGGTGAACATTTTGGGACTCGTGACTAAACAGTTAATTGTGTTTTAAGGTATAAAATAGTTCCTCATTGATTTAGAGGATAAAGATGAATAGGATCCAGGATAAAATGCAACTCTGGATTCAGAATTGGCTTGACCAATAACACAGTAAGCTGGCTTTGAAGGCTGTTATTCTAGCTGAAAGTGACGAGTGACAAGGATAAATGCTGGGACATCAGTTGTTGTGATATATCAATGACATTGATGAAAATGTAATGTGTGGATTTGCAAATTTGTGGATGACACCAAGATCAGTTGTTGTGGACAGTGTAAAGGACTACCAAAGAATGCAACAAGATATATGTTACAGATATGAACAGAAAAGTACAAATGGAGGTTAATCTAGACAAGTGTGAGGACTTGTACTTTGGGATGTTAAATAAAAGGAGAAAATGTACAGTTAATGGTAGACCCCTTAATGGCATTGAGATGCAGAGGGATCTTGGGGTCTAGGTCTATAGTTCACTGACAGTGGCTATGCAAGTGGATAAATCGGTAAACAGAGCATATGACATACCTGTCTTCATTGGCAGGCGTGCTGAGTACACGAGTAAGGAAGTCATATACTGCATTAATGAAAACAAACTTTGGTCAGAACACATGAAGTATTGCATGCAGTTCTGGTGGCCTCATTATAAAAAGGAGGTGGAGACCAAGGAAAGGTTGCAGAAAACTTTTACCAGGATGCT
The DNA here is from genome assembly GCF_048418815.1 of Hemitrygon akajei. NCBI lineage: Eukaryota > Metazoa > Chordata > Chondrichthyes > Myliobatiformes > Dasyatidae > Hemitrygon > Hemitrygon akajei. The sequence continues at coordinate 54,338,676 of NC_133133.1, read as the reverse complement.
ACCCGGATTAGTTGTAATCAACTATAAGGAAACATTAGACAAAACTGTATTGTTCTCCCTGGAGCATCATAGGCTGAGGGGAAACGTCATAGCTTTTTTTAAAATTATGAGAGGCATAAGCATTTAGATCATTTCTCCAGGGTAGAAATGTTAAACAGAGGATATACTTTTAAGGTTATAATAGAAAATTTAAAGGTGACATGAGGAGCAAGATTTTATATACAGAGTGTGATAGGTGCCTGGAATAGGTTACTCCAGTAGTAATGGAATCAAGTAGTTTTGTGGCATTTAAGGGGTTCTTAGATTCTCACTTGATTTAGAAGATAGTGGAGGGAAATGGATAATACACAGGAGGAAGACATTTAGTATAAATTGGCATCAAGATCAGCACAAAATTGTGAATCCAATAGCCTGTCAAGTGCTGTACTGATCTATGTTCTTATATATAATGAAATATAGAGAAAATACTTGGAGTGGGCAAAACATGGCAGGTAGAATATTATTTGGAAAAATAATGACAATATGCACTTGGCAGGAGACCATAAAAGGTACATTATGTTCCAGGCACCTACTAATCTCTGTATATAAAAAATATTTCCCAACTTTAAATTTCCCCTCTCTAACCATATGCCTCTCATAATTAAAACAAGTATATATTTTTTTAAACTGCTATTGTAGCTCTATATTAACTTTGTACAAACTACTAAAATTTAATATGGAGATATAATACCAATTAAGGTAACAAGCCATAAATTGGCCTTTATTGAACAGGACAATAATGAAACCACATGAACAGCACCAGCTGAAGCTCTGAATTCCATGCCCCATGTCACTTTACAGGCAGTGCAATTTACATTTGCTAGAATGAATGAAGCAGGACATATTACATACAATTAGGCTACTCTCACTAGAGTTCAGAAAATGAAAGATGACCTCATTACAAAATTCTGTCAAAGTTTGGCAAATTGTTTCCTTTGGCTTAAGCAAATCAAAGTAGAGTGTAATCTTACAGTAAGAAGTCAATCATTAGGACTGAGGTGAAGACCAACTTCAAGGATTGCTGTAAATCTTTGGACTTCTCTATTTCAGAGGGCACAGGATGCATTGTTTTTCGTACATTCAAGAATGACTCAATAGGCAGACATGAAGGAATTGTACACTTTACGATCCAGTTGGAAGATCCACATGGGAAGTGATTTCGATCTGAAGGACAACATTTGGAGGCCATATTGCCTACTGTTGCCTCCTCTATACAAGAGGAATATGATAGCATGAGATATTATAACATACGGCCCCAAACTGTACATCAACTATCTTATATTTCTGGCATTACTTCTCTAACAACTTGATTAAGGTTTTTACTGCTATGCTGTAGGTATTTCATTTTAGCAGTTCTGTAAGAGCAGTCTGTTCTGCTTTTAGCATGTTTGGGTTTGAGCTAAAGATAAAGAGCTATGATGTTCAACTTAGGAATGTTGTGTCAGCCAATCAGGATGGTGGAATTGGGAGAAGGTACTAGAGAATGCTAGGTGAAGAGGTTTTTGGTGACAGACACTGGTGTGGGTCGAGGGCTTTTTGGCAGGAGCTGGGAGAAGACAGGAGGGAAGGTGGCTGAGGATGCCATCCCTATTGCACAAGTTGCTTTGTACAGATAAATGACTTTAAAGAAGAAGGACCAGTACTCCCGCGGGGGAGCCCATTTATTCGCAATGGATTTCAAGTGACATTTGGAAGGTGGTGTGTTCTTTCATGCAGACTGTGGGTCCAGTGTGTGAGTTAAAGACAACTTCAAGATGTGCTCCAACTTATGTGCACATTTGGACTAGGTTAACTGTAAAGGGCCCTTTTTATTTTATTTTATTTTTCTTTCTTTTTTCCTGCAATTGTTCCATAAAACTGAAATTTGTAAATATACTTTCTTTATAATTGCATATGGTGTACAATTATTATTTCTTGCCAAAGGAACTTGGACGGTAGTTTGTCTCCCAGGTGCCAGGGTCCGGGATGTTTCAGATCATGTCCAAGATATCCTGCAGAGGAAGGGAGAACAGCCAGAGATTGTGGTACCTATTGGTACCAACGACATAGGTAGGAAAAGAGAAGAGGTCCTGAAAACAGACTACAGGGAGTTAGGAAGGAAGTTGAGAAGAAGTACCTCAAAGGTAGCAATCTCGGGATTACAGTGACACGTGACAGTGAGTATAGGAATAGAATGAGGTGGAGGATAAATGCGTGGCTGAGGGATTGGAGATTTTCTCCAATCTGAGGGATTCAGATTTCTGGATCATTGGGTGTGACCTGTACAAAAAGGACGGGTTGCACTTGAATCCCGGGGGACCAATATCCAGGCAGGGAGATTTGCTAAGGCTACTAGGGAGAGTTTAAACTAGAATTGTTGGGGGGTGGGAACCAAACTGAAGAGACTGGGGAAGAAGCAGCTGGCTCAAAAATAGAGAAAGCCAGGAGACAGAGTGTGAGGGAGGATAGGCAGGTGATAGAGAAGGGACGCGCTCAGACCAAAGATTTGAGATGTATCTATTTTAACGCAAGGAGTGTTGTGAAAGAAGCGGATGAGCTTAGAGCATGGATCAGTACATGGAGATATAATGTGGTGGCCATTACAGAGATTTGGATGGCTCAGGGACAAGAATGGTTACTTCAAGTGCCGGGTTTTAGATGTTTCAGAAAGGACAGGGAGGGAGGCAAAAGAGGTGGGGGTGTGGTACTTTTGATCAGAGAGTGTCACGACTGCAGAAAAGGTGGACGCCATGGAGGGATTGTCTACGGAGTCTCTGTGGGTGGAGGTTAGGAACAGGAAGGGCTCAATAACTTTACTGGGTGTTTTATTATAGGTCACCCAATAGTAACAGGGATATCGAGGAGCAGATAGGGAAACAGATCCTGGAAATGTGTAATAATAACAGAGTTGTTGTGATGGGAGATTTTAATTTCCCAAATATCGATTGGCATCTCCCTAGAGCAAGGGGTTTAGATGGGGTGGAGTTTGTTAGGTGTGTTCAGGAAGGTTTCTTGACACAATATGTAGATAAGCCTACAAGAGGAGAGGCCGTACTTGATTTGGTATTGGGAAATGAACCTGGTCAGGTGTCATTTTGGAGATAGTGATCATAATTCTATCTCCTTTACAATAGCATTGGAGAGAGCTAGGAACAGACAAGTTAGAAAAACGTTTAGTAGGAGTAAGGGGAAGTATGAGGCTATCAGGCAGGAAATTGGAGGCTTAAATTGGAAACAGATGTTCTCAGGGAAATGTATGGAAGAAATGTGGCAAATATTCAGGGGATATTTGTGTAGAGTTCTGCATAGGTACGTTCCAATGAGACAGGGAAGTTATGGTAGGGTACAGGAATTATGGTGTACAAAGGCTGTAATAAATCTAGTCAAGAAGAAAAAAAAGCTTACAAAAGGTTCAGAGAACTAGGTAATGTTGGAGATCTAGAAGATTATAAGGCTAACAGAAAGGAGCTTAAGAAGAAAATCAGGAGAGCCAGAAGGGGCCATGAGAAGGTCTTGGAGAGCAGGATTAAGGAAAACCCCAGGGCATTCTGCAAGTATGTGAAGAGCTGGAGGATAAGACATGAAAGAACAGGACCTATCAAGTGTGACAGTGGGAAAGTGTGTATGGAACCTTAGGAAATAGCAGAGGTACGTAATGAATACTTTGCTTCACCACGGAAAAGGATGTTGGTGCTAGCAGTGATGACTTGCAACAGACTGAAAAGCTTAAGAAAGAGGATATGCTAGAGCTTTTGGAAAATATCAAGTTGGGTAAGTTGCTGGGACCAGATGAGATGGACCCCAGGCTACTATGGGAGGCGAGGGAGGAGACTGCTGAGCCTTTGGTGATGATCTCTGCATCATCAATGGGGACAGGAGAGGTTCCAGACGATTGGATAGTTGTGGATGTTGTTCGCTTATTCAAGAAAGTGAGCAGAGTCAGACCAGGAAATTATAGACCAGCGAGTCTTACTTCAGTGGTTGGTAAGTTGATGGAGAAGATCCTGAGAGGCAGGATTTATGAACATTTGGAGAGGTATAATATGATTAGGAATAGTCAGCATGGCTTTGTCAAAGGCAGGTCATGCTTTACAAGCTTGATTGAATTTTCTGAGGATGTGACTAAACGCATTGATGAAGGTAGAGCAGTTGATGTAGTGTGTATGGATTTCAGCAAGGCATTTGATAAATACCCCATGCAAGGCTTATTGAGGAAGTAAGGAGACATGGGATCCAAGGGAACATTGCTTTGTGGATCCAGAACTGGCTTGCCCACAGAAGGCAAAGAGTGGTTGTAGACGGGTCATATTTTGCATGAAGGTTGTCCACCAGTGCAGTGCCTCAGGTATCTGTTCTGGGACCCTTACTCTTCGTGATTTTTATAAATGACCTGGATGAGGAAGTGGAGGGATGGGTTAGTAAGTTTGCTGATGACACAAAGGTTGGAGGTGTTGTGGATAGTGTGGAGGGATGTCAGAGGTTACAGCAGGACAATGATAGGATGCAAAACTGGGCTGAGAAGTGGCAGATGGAGTTCAATCCAGATAAGTGTGAAGTGGTTCATTTTGATAGGTCAAATATAACGGCAGAGTATAGTATTAATGGTAAGACTTTTGGCAGCATGGAGGATCAGAAGGATCTTGGGGTCCAAGTCCATAGGACGTTCAAAGCAGCTGCGTAGGTTGACTCTATGGTTAAGAAGACGTATGGTGTATTGGCCTTCATCAATTGTGGAATTGAATTTAGGAGCCAAGTGGTAATGTTGCAGCTATAGAGGACCCTGGTTAGACCCCACTTGGAGTACTGTGCTCAATTCTGGTCACCTCACTACAGGAAGGATGTGGAAGCCATAGAAAGGGTGCAGAGGAGATTTACAAGGATGTTGCCTGGATTGGGGAGCATGCCTTATGAGAATAGGATGAGTGAACTCGGCCTTTTATCCTTGGAACTAGGGAGGATGAGAGGTGACATGATTTAATGTTACACAGGTAGCTAACCCTTTCGTCAAGACCATGCAGGCTGATGGGTTTCAGTTCGAACCTTTCCCTCAGGCCGCATTTACATTTCGGCCTTTTCACAGCGCTCTCTTGAATAACAACAACGTGTGGGGCACCTTTACATTCCAAATCCACCTGTAATCGATGCGCAGGCACCGTGTTACCAAGCCCTCGTTTCTGTAGCTTGGTTGCTTCTTCTGACACCAATCTAAACTTTATATTTTCTTCATTCGATTTGGGAACTACAAACGTATGTAGAAGTGTATAAGATGATGCGAGGAGTTGATCATGTGGATAGTCAGAGGCTTTTTCCCAGGGGTGAAATGGTTGCCACAAGAAGACACAGGTTTAAGGTGCTGGGTAGTAAGTACAGAGGAGATGTCAGGTAAGTTTTTTACTCAGAGAGTGGTGAGTGCATGGAATGGGCTGCCGGCAATGGTGGTGGAAGCAGATATGGTAGAGTCTTTTAAGAGACTTTTGGATAGGTACATGGAGCTTAGAAAAATAGAGTGCTATGCGTAAGCCTAGTAATTTCTAAGGTAGGGACATGATCAGCACAACTTTGTGGGCCGAAGGGCCTGTATTGTGCTGTAGGTTTTCTATGTTTCTATGTAATTGCAAGTGGGCAGCAGTATTCGCTCAGACTGGGGATGCGGGTGGTCAAAACATCCCAGCTTTCCTGGTCTGGTGGGACCCAAGTCATATTGACCCTAGCCATACAGAGTTCAAGAAAAGTGGTTTTCTGCCCGGTCAGTCCATTGGCTTGTTAGCGAGGGGCTAACTAGCCATGTTTCTTGAGATGTCCAGTAAAAGGGGGTTTCACTTCCTTTCTCCTGGATTCCATGCCTCAAACAATATAATACATAGGATCAGAATTAGGCCATTTGGCCCATTAAGTCTGTTCCTCCATTCCATCATGGCTGATTCATTACCCCTCTCAACCCCATTGTCCTGTCTTCTCCCTGTTACCTTTTAAACCCTAACTAATCATGAACCTATCAACCTCCACTTTAAATATAACCAGTGGCTGGGCCTCCACGACCGTCTGTGACAATGCATTCTACAGATTCACCACCTTCTGGTAAAATAAATTCCTTCTCAACTTTTAGCAAGTGACAGGCTTCTATACAGAGGCTATGCCCTCTGGTTCCACACTCACCCACTACAGGAACTATCTTCTCCACATCTACTCTATATCTAGAACTTTCAATATTCGACAGGTTTCAATGAGATTCCCCTCATTCTTCTAAACTCTGTAGATCCATCAGACACTCCTCATAAATTAATCTTCTCATTCCCAGCATCATGCTCCTGAATCTTCTCCGGAGCCTCTCCAATGGCAGTAGATACTTCCTTAAACGGCCGAAAACTGCTCAGTATACTCCCAAATGCAGTCTGACCAATGCATTATAAAGCCTCAGCATTGCATCCTTGCTTTTATATTTTAGACCTCTTGAAATGATTGCTAATACTGTATTTGCCTTCCTTACCATAGACTCATCCTACAAGTTAACCTTTAGGGAATCCTGCATGAGGACTCCCAAGTCCCTTTGCACCTCTGATTTCTGAATTTGCTCCCTTTTTAGAAAATAGGCTATATCTTTATTCCTTCTAACAAAGTGCACAACCATACACTTCCCAGCACGGTATTCTATCTACCCCTTTGCCCAGGGAAGCACTGAGTCTGCTGACATTCTTAATCTGCAGACTCCCTGCTCCTGAACACTACCTGGCCCTCCACCTATTTTTGTATTCTCCGCAAACTTGGCATAAAGCCATCAATTCTGTCACACAAATCACTGACATATAACATGTAAGGAAGCAGTCTCAATACTGAATGCTGTGGAGTACCACTAGCCACTGGCAGCCACCAGAAAAGGTCACCTTTATTCCTATGCTTTGCTACTTGCCAGTCAGCCTGATTTCTATCCATGTCAGTACTTTTTCCTGTAATACCATGGACATAATGGAAAGCATTACAAAGTATCTTAATCATCTTAACTACTTGTTCCTACTACCTTCAGGGATCTGTGGAGATGTACGCCAAAAGGTTTAAAGAGTGCAAAGCAAACTGCAAGAAGAAAAACCAGACAAAACGACAATGTTTTCTATAATAAAAGTGAATTGGGTGATAATAATAAGGTACGTTTCCAGAACTAATATTATAAAACTATTGAGCTTAAAATAGTCACGTGATTAATAGTTATAATATACTAGTCTCTGATAATGCACAGGGTTAATTTTCATACTAACCTAACCTCTTGTATTTCAAAGCAGTATGAAGAGTGGCATTGAGAAGAAACTAGAGTACCTGAAGGTGAAATTGTAATTCATACACATTTTGGACACTTTCCAGTTTCCAGCTCTGGAACATTTAAAGTTTGTAGCATGATATCTACGTAATAAATTGCCACAGTGCAAGAAGCCGTTCTAAACAGTAATAGAAAAGAATCATTGCTATAAAGGACGATAACTTGCTTGCTTCATATTTCTAAATTTCTCATGGGTATTTTTAAAAGTCTGCACCAAATGCTGTGTCTAATCAGCATAATGGTAGTTCAATTAAAGGATGTCTGGAATAGCAACAGTTAGAGGCAGCACCTAATTTCCTATGTCCCTGAGTGTAGTAAGAAATTAATAATGTTTTCCTCATGCTTAGTTACATTGGTTTGTTTGTAGAAATATAAGAAAATATTTAATTAAATGATGTGCAATAAAAATACTTCGGTGGTAAAAGATGGGAAATATTCAAGTTGATAATAAAGGCCATTTCAATTATTGAAAATGACTCACGCTGAACTAGAATCCCTGAGAGAGCACTCTTAAATTTCTCTTTGGCTTCCTCCATTTCTTTTTCATGTTGAACCTTTTCACTCATCAGCCTTCGAATATGGCTGTTAGCTGATTGGATCATTGAATAAAAGACGTTTGCTGATCGACGGTTCACTTCACCTCGTTCCAACCAGGTATAAAGTGTCTGAACAGCTTCAGAGAATTTTGAATCATCTGCAAGATATTTGTATATTCAAATATGTCAAAAAGGAAATAGAAGCCTGATTTACTTGTTTAAAAGCAATTACAACCAAATTTTACAATGCCTGTTGTGCTTCCATCTGACTTGGTATAGAAACATTTTAAAACACTTGAGAAACTCCGGTAAAGCTGCAATGCCATTTTTCTTCGAACATGTCAATGGACCACCTTCTTTTTGCGGTATCATCATTATATCCAAAAAGCTGGATATGCCCATCAGCTACATCACGTAACAATGGAGTCATGTAGAAATAGGGAATGACAAATACCAAATCCCTGAAATTTAATAGTGAATGAGCTGAAACTATAAATAAACTGCAATTTGAAAAGACATTTTGTTCTTGTGTCAACAAGATTTAAAGTTCATTGTCACAATTTATCATGGTCAGATTCTAGTTGCTGCCAGTCTATAAATATCAGTGACTCGTTTGTTTGGAATGTGCCAGCTTTGACTCTTTTCCCATGTGGAAATAACCACACTGTGCCCTGAAAGGACAGTCTGTTACCACCCTAACAGCTTAATTAACACTAATGACATAACCACTACATCAGTGTAGCCTTTTGCCATGCCTGTCCCAAGAGATCTGCTTACATACTGGCTTTACTTGGAGGAAAACAGATGGCCCAATTGCAACAGCAGCTTTTAGTATCCAATTATGCAGTGGTCTCCACACTAAAATCTGCTTAGTCATGGTTTAATGATTTTTCTCAGCAGATATTCCACTTACAATTTTATTTGAAAAAATGTAATCTTTTTATTCTGATATTGAAATAATTACTGCTTTCAACAGTGCTCAACTTTAATTAGAATTGAAGTCTAAACAAATTTATGTACAATTCAATTGACAATATTTCAGTTTGAACAGGCAATAACAACGTGATCCAGATTCTACTTATTACCTTTTTTGTGGTCCTTTAATTGTGTCAGATATGGTTGTTTGAGTTTTCTGTGCTTGAGACTATTGCTACAAGGAACTGGTTGCTCATCAGCTGACCTCCATTGTATTGAGTTTTTAAATTTCCCCATGGGTAAATAGTAAAATCGGCAAATTCATAAGGAAAAATTATTAATGGAGGATTTTGTAGATCAGCTGTTTCTCCCAAGATTCTTGGATCATGCCCAGTGAAGAAAGGGTACCAGAAGGGGGAATGTGCAGGAATAATGTTATATATACTTCTTTTAAAAAATGCTTCTTTTTCTTTAAGGAGAGCATTGCTGCCATTTATTATTGGCTGGTGGAGGTAAAAACTAAAGTGAGATAAACATTTGCGAGGTGTAAAACTTTAGAGATACCAAGATGGATACAAGAAAAGATAATAGACTAGAAATTCTATTCCACAAAGCATCATTTTCACATGCTGACTGAATTTTATTTAAAATTTAATTATTTTTATTGGGTGTTCTATGCATTGATAACATTTCTCTCAATTTTCTATCATGAGCCTGAGGATATCAGAAGTGCACACATTTGCAGCCTCCTGGGCAGGTTTGAGTAACACCCACCTGTGCAAAGCACAACTCAGGTCAATAATATATGGTGTCTTTGAGCAACTACTTTAGGAACAAAATCATGTGCTTGTGTTTCTACAAGAGCACAAATCTAGCACTGACATTACAGTGAAAATACAGTTTCCTTTTTTTATGTATTTTTCATTGGGTTATCTTGTGGGAAATTCCAGTCACCAGCATCTCAGCCTGAAGGGCCTATCTCGCAAGGCCAACCTCATTTCAATTGTCAAAAATTACAAAAGTAAAGCTGATACAAGCACGCTCAGCCAATTTAAGTGACCATTCCTATTCAAAGCCACTGTCCTAGCAGGAAAGTGCAGAGTCAAAACCAAGTTTCATCCATGGTTTTGATCCTCATTTGCACACTCGAGGATCACAATCATCAACTCTAAAATACATGACTGTACAGTATCACTCTCCTGAGGTCTCAAATAAAAGTGGCATAAGCTCTTGACACAGCAGCACTTGAATGTGTTAATACATGCATTAAAAATATCAAAGGTACTGATTTTGGAAATACCAATTAAACAATACAATCAAAATATTTAAACCTAATACTCAAGGTGAAAACTTTTTAAACATTACCTCTAAATTTTTCTGCTAGTGTAGTACTTTCATGTTCGGAATAATGCACTATGGGTGGAGGCGAAGGGAGTCGGAACCGTTCTTCTTCTAGTCTTCTTCGATGGCGTTCCTCTCTCGCCATCATGCGTTGTTTACATTCCCACTCATACAGGTCATCCCTGGCTTGAGCAAAGTCAACGTGAAGACGGCCTGTGTCCTTCTTATCAGTACTGGAGCCTATTCTTATTCGGTAGCCTATCAAGACCCAGGATTCAGAAAAATAAGCAAACATACCACAGAATAGCACAAAAAGAACAATTAAAATGCGTAGTTGCTCAAATAATACAGAAAATTCTCTACTTAGACTATGGAAAATCACATCAACGTCATCAGTCAAAGTATTTTACTTTATTCTGTTTGAGTATTCTTTTTCAATATTTTTCTTTAATGAGTATCTTAGAATCAGAATCAGATCTAACATCATCAGCATGTGTCATGAAATTTAACTTAGCAGCAGCAGTACAATGCAATAAATACAGAAAGAGAAAAAAACAAATCATTTACAGTCAGTATATATATGTATATTGAATAGATTAAAATAGTGCAAAGACAAATAAAATATATTAAAAAAGATTTTTAAAAGTGAGGTAGTGTTCATGGGTTCAATGTCCATTTAGCAATTGTAGGGCAGAGGGGAAGAAGCTGTTCCTGAATTGCTAAGTGTATGCCTTCAGGGTTCTGTACCTCCTTCCTGGGGTAACAATGAGAAGAGGGCATTGAATTGAATTGAACTGACTTTATTCCTTACATAACTTCATATACATAAGGAGTAAAAATCTACGTTACGTCTTCGGGTGACAGAGGCCCTTAATAATGGAAGTTTTAGAAGTCAATATGTGGAAATTTAATTGCAAGTGTAAACAATATGTAAAACATTGTTGCAAATGACAAAGTTAAAACTTATAGTGACGACTGACTGAGTCAATTGATATTATAAGTTTAGTCATGTGCTCTTCAGGATCAAGAGAATAATTTCAGTCAATGTAACAGAATAAAATGACTAAAAGTTTGATTAAACATAATTCTTTGTTGTGATTGGCTTTTATAAACTCGGTTATACCTTCATGCTCCACAAGGATAGGTTCCTGACTTTGAGAAACCATCAAGATGTTAAAGTAATTAAATATGAAAGGAAGTCTTAAAATAAAACAATATCTAAATTGCTATGAATTAAATAAAAAATACCTGACAAAAAAAGAGCTTTGTCTACCATACTTTCATCTGAAAACCGAATGTGGCAAAAGTTTTTCTTGCTTTTACGAATGGCTATTATTTCACCACACTGTGCAAAAACTTCAGCGATCATCTCTTCTGAAGCATTCTCTGGTAAGCCACCAACAAAAACAGTTTTGCATCCCGGAGGCCTTTCGCGCACAGCCGGAGGAGGAAGATCTAAATTTAAGAAATAAACCACAAAACTTTAAAACTATTCGAAACTCTATATACAGACATAAAAACTCATAAAATTAATTAAACTTTCACAGATCAAATAGGTACCATGAAATTTAGAAGGCAAAAAGCAAAGTAGATGGTAACAACACACACAAAATGTTGGAGGAACTCAGCAGGCCAGGCAGCATCTATGGAGAAGAGTACAATCAAACTTACAGGCCGAGATCCTTCAGCAGGACTGGAGAAAAAACGATAAGGAGTAGAGTTATAAGGTGGGGGGAGGGGAAGGAGACATGGTGATAGGAATGCCCCCCCTTCACCATTCCCTTTTCCCTCTCTCACCTTATCTCCTTGCCTGTCCATTACCTCCCTCTGCTGCTCCTCCCCCCTTTTCTTTCTTCCATGATCTTCTTTTCTCTCCTATTAGATTCCCCCTTCTCCAGCCCTGTATCTCTTTCACCAATCAACTTCCCAGCTCGTTATTTCACTCCTCTCCCTTCTGGTTTCACCTATCTCCTTGTGTTTCTCTCTCCCTTCCACCCATCTTTAAGCTCAACTACCCATCTTTTTCTCTCTAGTCCTGCTGAAGGATCTCGGCCTGAAACGTCGACTGTACTCTTTTCCATAGATGCTGTCTGGTCTGCTGAGGTTCTACAACATTTTGTGTGTGCTCTTTTGATTTCCAGCATATACAGATTTTCTCGTTTGTAAATAGATGGTAGTTTGGAATTGGATTAACAATGTGTAATATATTGTTAATTTGATATATGTTTGTTCTGTTGATCTCACAATATTTGTTAGTAACGCCATACCAACTATTACAGCTCAGCATTCAACACTATTATCCCCTCGAAACTAATCACTAAGCTCCAAGACACAGGCCTTGATAACTCCTTGTGCAACTTAATCCTCGATTTCCTCACTTGCAGACCCCGGTCAGTTCTGGTTGGCAACATCTCCACAATATCCATCAGCACAGGTGTACCACACGGCTTAGCTCCTTGAAACTTAAGACCACGTGGCTAAGTATAGCCCCAAGGCCATATTTAAATTTGCTGACAACACCACTATTGCTGGCCGAATCAAAGGTGATGACAAATCAGCATATAGGAACAAGATTGAAAATCTGGCAGAATGGTGTCACAACAGCCTCTCGCTTAACATCTAATAATTCAAACCAAAGAGCTGATTATTGACTACAGAAGGTAGACAGTCCTCATTAGGGGAGTGAGGTGGAGTAACTTTAAATTTCTCAGCAATATCGTATCAGAGGATTTGCCCTGGGACTAACATTTAGGTACCATAACAAAGACACAACAATACCTCTACTGTCTTAAAAGTTTGTGTAAATCCAACATGTCATCTAAAACTTGGACAAACTTCTGTAGATGCAGAGTGAAGAGCATTCTGATTGGTAGCATCATAGCCTGATATGGAAACACCAATGCCCATGAATGGAAACGTCTACAAAAAGTGATGGATAGAGCTCAGTCTGTCAGAGGCAAAGCACTCTCCATCATTGAGTACATTTACAAGGGATGAGTGTAGCAAACATCATCAAGGGCCCCTATCATTGAAATCACAATCTCTTCTTGCTGCTACAATCGGGCAGTAGGTACAGGAGCCTTAGGTCCCACACCATCAGGTTCAGGAACAGTTACGAGTGCTCAACCACCAGGCTCCTGAACCAGCATGGATAATTTCATTCACCTTAACTCTCAACTGATTACACAACCCATGGACTCACTTTGAAGGGTTCTACAACTCATGCTCTCAGGATTATTTATTTTTTATTTGCACAGTTTATCCCTTTTTGCACATTGGTTGTTTGTCATTCTTTGTGTGTGTTTTTTCCCCCCAATGATACCGTTGTGCTTCTCATTTCTGTGAACACCTGTAAGAAAATAAATCTCAAGGTAGTGTATGGGGACATATATGTAACTTTGATAATAAATTTGTGAACTTTGAACAAAACCTTTCAAAGTCATTGATGAATCAAAAAACTTCTTTTCATGGTAAAGATAAGGACTTACAGGGCATATTGAGAAATGAAATTATAAAATCCATTACAACTCAGACAGAGCATGAGCATGAGCATGATCTTTAACGACAATAATTATATTGCAACATCACCTCTTCCACAGAGATGTTTGCACAATGATGGAAATAAATACTGTAGTTTCCAAATATTGTGTGCTGAGGATCTATGAGTTCTTCTGGATGAGTTTTGCTGAGATAGAATACTAAGCATATATCAGGTAGGGGTTCCTCTCAAGGCAGAGTCTATCAAGGGTACCTAAAGGATTCTATCAGTGATTTCACATTCAGACAACCAGAAAAGGAAACAGTACAATTTGATGACAAGGCAGAAGGGGATGAGATTTCTTCGGGATAGAGTTCGGAACATATGTACGCACTTTTTAAAAAAATCAGTTTTCAGTCATCATCTCTTGAAGGAAGTTGACTGTACTTTTATTTCCCATCGCCTCTTACAATAAAGTTTGCTGACAGTTCTCATTGGACTGAATAAATGTTCTATTTGATACATCAGTTTTTCCTTTATTTCTTAGGAATCACAAATATGCGTGGATCAGTGCATGGCAAAATTGTTCCAATACTCAGGGAGAGATCATACTGTCACCCTCAAACTGCCAGAGCCACGAATTCACCATGGTATTCATAAAAGCCATCACTCAAAGACTGATGCAGTTGAAGCAAAGGCAACGAGAGAAATTTTAAACCAGGCCTGGGGTCCACGGACCGCTTGTTAACGTTAAGGGTCCATGGCATAAAAAAAGCTGGGAACTCTACTCTTGGTATGCAATGACAAGAATGTGGTCTTGATTGGCATTCCACCAATATTCATTTGCTTCACTGTCAGCTGATCTCGGTTGCAGTGTATACCATCAATGGCAATTACTTATCATGGTACTTTACTACCACCTCCTCCCTCAAACACACATCCTCCAGAAGCAAGAAAGACTCGGGTGACGGTTACATTGCATTACCATCAACTGCAGGTTCTCTCCAAGTTTGTCACCACCCTGACTTGAAAATGCATCAGCAGTACACTTGAAAATGCTTCAATGGTACTTGGACCAAATCCTGAAAATACCTTCCCTATGATACTGTGAAAGCATGTTCATCAGAAGGAATGCAGCTGTATAAAAAGCTGGGTCATTACAAGCTTTCCAAGGCAAACTGAGATTTAGCTTGCCAACAAAATGCACATCTTGAAAAAATTAATTAGGAAAGAGGCTGTACATCAAGGGAGCCCTTTGTGGTGTGCTAGATTTCTGTGATCATCTATGGCACAAATCACTGGATAGTCCGTGGAAATTTTACCCTCTGCAATTAGGAAGCTTAGATGTGGATCAACCACTTGCATGCTCTCTGGTATTAATTTACCACATGGATGAAGAATTGTAGATTCTGTGCCAGAGTATAATCAGATGATTTATTCCTTATTCTAATCAGGCAGTCTACAACTATTTCAACTTTTTCAACTAGGAACACAATAGTTCTCATACTGGTCAATTACATTTCCTGTAATCATTCTAATCATTTATTCATGCAATATTATACAATATCCTAAGAAGCATTTCAAATTCATAATAGGTTTTTTCTATTAAATCATATTATTATTTCTATTTTTTCAAACATTTCTTACAACTTCACTTCTTTAACACCTCTATTTCTTAAAAGTAAGAAGATTGTTAATTTTAACTATAATTTTACACTCATCTGGACCAAAGATAGATACAATAAAGGGTGCAGTGTATCAACAAGTGGTTGAGAATTTCTCAAATATATGTGCAATTTGGTCAAAAGTTTGTAAACACAATTAAAAACTACATCTGTTTTTAAACCTTTTCTTTGGACAGATAAGGGGGCATGACAGTTGAAATACACAATGCATTAGTCATTGAAATATGGCTGTGAATTGAAGGACTATTAGTTAACGTTTAAGCAAAAAAAAAGAAAAAAGGAATAAACAGTGGGTGAGAGGGGGAATACATCGCTCGAAGATAACGAAAGTTTAAAAAAAACTCAGCCTGAAAGATAAGGAAGTTGAATCAGTACCTGTGGAGATAAGAGATATAATAAAGGACAAAATATTGGGCTTTGTGATTCATGTGTTTCAAAGAGCAGTACGACAATTATGTAGAAAATATCTAAAGTTTATAATTAGTAATTTTTTTAAAAAACTGCAGCTGCTGGAAATATGAAATAGTAACAGAAAATATTTAGAAAAAAAACTTATGTCAAGCAACATCTGTGAAAACAATAACTGTCTTAACATTCAAGTCAAAGAACCCTGATCAGAAGGGGAAAAGTGAGGAAAATACCAAAGAGCACATTCAAAATTGTGACTGTTAAACTTTTAAATACAAGACCACAAAGCTACAAGAGTAAGAAAAATCAGTTGGCTGAGTGGTGCTGCATTAACAATCTTGCACTTAATATCAGTATGACCAAGGAATTGATTGTGGTTTCAGAAAGGGGAAATTGAGAGAACATACATCAGTTGTCATTGAGGGAAGAAAGGGTAAGCAGCTTCAAGGTTCTGGGTGTCAACATCTCTGAATTTCTATCCTAGGCCCAACAATGCAATAATAAAGAAGGAACATCAATGGTTTTATTTTATTAGAAGTTTGAGGAGATCATCAAGCCTCTAGCAAATTGCTACAGATGTTCTGAGGACAACATCCTGACTGGTTGTATCACTGTCTGGTATGGAGGCCCCAACGCACAGGATTGCAACAGCTCCATCGTAGGCATTAGCCTCCTGAACATCAAATACATTTTCTAAAGGCAATTCTTCAAGGAGGTGCCGTGTATCATTAAGGACCCTCACTATCCAGGACATATCCTCTTCTCATGACTACCGTCAGGGAGGGTCAGAGGAGTCTGAAGACACACACTCAATGTTTTAAAAACAGCTTCTCCCCTCTGCCATCAGATTTCTGAATGGTCCATGAACACCTTCACTATTTTGCTCTCTTTTCGCACTATTTCATAAAATATATTCTTATTGTAATTACGGCAATTTTTATGTATTGTATTGTACTGCTGCCACAAAACAACAAATTTCATGACATAATTCCTTACTCCGATTCTGATGATATGAAGACTGGGCAGCAAAGTGAAAGAGATAGATCAACCCATCACCAAACTCTGAGTCCTGGGAGTCAACACCTCCCTTGACAACGTGAGTTTCAACTTGCAATTTTGATTTTGAGATTAAGCATAATAACAGGCCTTTCCAGCCCAATGAGTCTGCACTGTTAAATTACACCATGTGACCAATCAGCCTACTAACCTGAACATCTTTGGAATGGAGTAGCAAATTGGAGCACTTAGAGGAAACCCAGTCATGGGTTGAACATACAAGCTCCTTACAGACAGTGATGGAATTGAATCTGGGTTGCTTTAAAGGCACTACATTAACCACTATGCTACCACTCTGTTCAAATGGACTTCCTGACCAACAGAGCATTATCAATAAGGATAGACTGCAACACCTCTGCCACAATTATTCTATGTTTGCAGATGATATCACTATAGTGGGTCAAAAATCAAATGATGAGTCAGAATACAAGAAGGAGACACAGAGGTTAGTAACATGGTGTCATGAAACAACCTTTCCCTCAATGTCAGTGTTAACACACTGGGAAAAGTTTCACTGCTAACGTAATGGTCTTTCTGTAGAAACAGTGCTTGGGTTATGGTTAGAGATAATGGGTGCTTTGGAATGTGAGCCGTCTAATGAAGGGAGTGTGATTATTTTTAGTGTTGTGTGCCTTACACTGGTGTGTAAGCTGGGCCTTTTGGTTCAGGGAGAGATGAAGGTAGAGAATGCGGAGAGAAGCGGTCATAGGACTTGACCCGGTCCAGGGCCATGATATGACGAAAGCCAGGGAGATCGAAGGAGGATCAGCAAAGCGGAAACAGTGAGCTCCAACTTCAGCACAGTAGATGGTTTCATTAAAATGGGCCCTTTTCTTTTTTTTTTTTACTAACCCTTTAGTCAAAATAAGAATTATAAAGCTAAATTGTTTAATTGTATGCAGTGTACTATCTATTATTTTGTGGTACTAACTTATAACAGGGTAACAGATCACGCGGCATCCACACAAACAGAGAGTTTTGGGGTGGGCTTACACCTTGAATCTCACACGTTTGCCGGGGCCAGAGTTTGTCTTCCCTAGACTTACACAGCTGACAGAGCCAGAGTGTTTCATTAGCAAATCAAAAGAGCCGGTCATTGATTTCAGGAAAGGGGGAGGTGCACATATTCCTTTCTTCATCAATGGTGCTGATATTGAGAGGATTGAGAGCTTCAAGTTTCTAGCATCACCAATAGGCTGTCCTGGTCCAATTTCGTAAATGCCATGGCACACCTCCTCAGGAGGCCAAAGAAATTTGGTAAGTTCCTGTTGACCCTTCCAATTTTAAATCAATCCACACGAGAAAGCATTCTAACCAGATGCATCAAGGTTTGGTATGTCCGTGACTGCAAAGAAACCACAGCGATTTGTGAACATGTCTCAGTTCATCACAGAAACTAGCTTCCCCTCTATGAACTTTTTCCATACTTTTTACCGACTCAGCAAAGCAGCCAGCAAAATCAGAGTCCCTACCCACCCCAGACATTCTCTCTTCTGCCCTATTCATTGTGCTGAAGATACAAAAACCTGAAGACACAATTTGCCAGGCTCAAGGTCAGCTGCCACCCCACTGTCACAAGACTATCAAATTGTTTACTAGTATAAGATGGAGTCTTGAGCTCACAATTTACCTTGTTATGATCTTGATTCTTACTGTCTAAAAGCACTGCACTTTCTCCATAGCTGTTAAACTTTATTTTACACTCTACCTCAATGCACAGTGTTATGATTTGAGCTACATGGACCGAAGGCACAAGCTTTTCACTATACTGCGATACAAAGTTCAAGTAAATTCATTATCAAAGACAAACTATAAATACAAAAAGAAAAATATAATAAATAAGTAAATAAACAATATGAGAACACAAGTTGGAGAACCCTTGAAAGCGAGTCTATAGGTTGTGTTCAATGATCAATTCAGTGTTGTGGTGAGTGAAGATGTCCACACTTAGTTCAGGAGCTTGATGGGTGAAGAGTAATAACTGATCCTGAACCTGGTAGTGTGGGACCTAATGCTCCGGTACCTCCTGCGTGATGGTGGTAGTGAGAAGAAACCATGATCTGGATGATGGGAGTCCTGGATGGTGGGTTCTGCTTGCTGGTAGCAATGCTCAGTTCTTTCAATGATGGAGAGGGCTTTGCCTGTTATTGTCCTGGCTATGTCCACCACTTCTTGCAGACTTTTCCATTCCTGGGCAATGTTTTTACCATACCAGGCCATAACACAACCAGTCAGAATACTCTCCCACCTTGCATCTATAGAGATCTGTCAAAGTTTTAGATGACATGTCAAATCTACACAAATGTCTAAGAAAGTAGGGTGCCATCTTTGTGATGGCACTTGTATGTTGGTCCCAGGACTGATTCTCTGATATGGTAACACCAAGCAATTTAAAGTTACTGACCCTTTTCATAATTAACTAACTAATCTTTCATATCATGCTTTCAAATAAGCCTTATAGATAAAGGCAATTTCTTCTATGCACCATCACTCAGAATTAGCAGGAGCAGACATTTTACAGTGAGCACCAGCAATCTGATATTTTCCTTTACTCTTCAAAATTTAATTAATTTTGACACAATAACTCGATACATAAGACTTTTAAAAAGTGCTTCTCATTCAAAAGAACTATGATGAATTAAAGAACACAATATCAATCTCATTAATCAATTAACAGATCTGACTGATTAGTGAATATATGAAGAGGCATTTTATACAGTATTTTGCACATTTCTAACTTTTACTTTGAGAATTCTGTTTCAACTGACCATTAAGTTAGAACGGAGAAAAATGGCACCTTGACGCCATATAAAAGTCATAATATCATCAAGACTTTGGCGATTTTTATAAATGTCTTGTTTGAGGAAAGGGAAAAATGGGTTAATAAGTTTGCAGGTTACACACAGGTTGGAGATTTTGTGGATAGTGTAGAAATTGTGGTAGGTTACAAAGGAATATAGATAAAATGCAGAGTTGAAAAGTGGCAGATAGAGTTCCATCTAACAGCATAGACTATTAGCAGTGTGGAGGAATAGAGGGATTTTAGGGTCCAGGTCCATAGGTCACTGAAAGTTGCCATACGTTGATAGGCAGTTAAAAAAGCATTCAGTGTGCTGGACTTCATTAGCCGGGAGATTTAGTTCAAGAGTTACAAGGTAATATTGCAGTCCTATAAAAATCTGATTAGACTACACTTTTGTGTTCAGTTCTGATCACCTTATTATTAGAAGCAATGTGGAAGCTTTACAGAGGATGCAGAGGAGATACAGAAGGACGCTGCCTGGATTACAGAACATTTCTTATGAGGAAAGATTGAGGAGGCTACAGCACTTCTTTTTGGAGTGACAGAGGATGACAGATGGTTTGATAGTGACAATAAGATTATGAAAGGCATAGACAGAGTGGATAACCTACATTTTTTCCCCCAGGCAGCAATGGCTAATACAAGAGTATATCTGTTTAAGGTGAGTGGAGGGAAGTTCAGGGGAGATGTCAGAATAGGTTCTTTTTTTTTGTTGCAAAGAATGATGGGTGCCTAGAATGCACTGCCAGGGATGGTGGTCGAGGCTGATACTGCAGGGACATTTGAAACTCTTAGACAGGTACATGGATATAAAAAATGACTATGGGCAGTGTAGGAGGGGACCTTGGAGTAGGTTTATATAGGTTGGTGCAACATTGTGGGCTGAAGGGCCCATACTGTGCCATACCATTCTATTGTAAGAGTTTAAAGAAAGCTTTCTCAATTAAATTATTAGACTAGGGTAGTTTCGCTTTTTCCTCCATTGTTATTTTACATCTATAATTCTGAGATTGTGCAATTGATAAAAAGGACCATTTCGGCTTGTTTTCAAGTACTTGAAAAGGTATTAAGAACCAATGTAATTCTGTCATAATCTTTACTTGTTCCCACCAAATAAAATTATGGCAAGTGAAACAGGAGCTGGAACAGGCATCAACTAGTGCAAATAACAGCACATTAGCCTTCACAAGAGGGATAAAACAGGTAACTGATACTAAAATATCCTCATACTGACTGGCATTAATAATGCAGATGGTACAAAATAAATTCATTATCAAACACTTTTGATTCATGTGCTAATAAAACATAACTTTAGCCAAAAATTTCTTGATATTCTTTTCAGTATTATCCTATCAAAACAGCACAGAAAACAATACAGTCGATTGAGAGATTTTTCTGGGTGTGTATCAGAGAGACAGCATGAATTTTAAAGTAAAGGCTTACAGGCAACAAGTTCAGAAACAGCTTATTGAAAAGAGACTGATAGAATTTGTAACTTTATTCTACAAAAGGAATTAATGCCTGGTTATTTATTATCTTTTAAGTTGATTGTTGATAGATTGCTATACATCAATTAGTTAATAAAAACATGGAGAAAATAAGTACGTGGCAAATCAATAAATACTCATGACTTTACTGAATGTCAGAGCATACTGGAAATACTATATGTTCTGTGGTTACATTCCTTATGCAGGTAAAGGGCATAATGAACATCTTTTCCAGTGTACTGAAACAAGATCATCATTATCTCAAAGTTTTTTTCTCAGTTTTGAATAGGTCTTCTGAATTACATTTAAGAAAAAGGAACTTTACATTTATACTGTACATCTGAATGCACTGAGTATTCATTGGTCAATTGTAACTAATCTCTTAGAAATTAAATTGGTGAAAGACGTTAGCTAAAGTACAACAAATTCTATTAATGATCAAGTTGCTCCTTGTAGACTTACTTGGATTTGGAGGAAAAAGTGTACAGCTTTTGCAATGGATGATCTCCTTCACAACAAACATGTCTTGAGGAATTGAAGGAGGGACAATGCCCAATCCAGGCATCATTGTATTAATAGGTGGAATGCCAGTCATCATGCTAAGACCTCGGTCAAACTCTGGGGAAAAAAGAAACAAATATGAGAAAGTGTGATAATTTTTTCACTTTAATTTTGGTAGTCCAAAAGCATTGTTTTGAATTCAACAACAAATCTTAGCCTTTTCCTTTTCTGTCATGACGTTCTAGTCTTGGGTGTTAGAAGACACCTAGGACAAAATGACATGCTTGACTGATGTTGCCCCCTCCACCCACTACCTTACACATCCATTCCATCCACCATATTTTTGATGATACTATTTATCTTTGCAATGCTGCTTGTGCAGGCAAGTATTTCATTGTACCTATACCTCACCATACTTGTGCATATAATAAACTCAACTTGACCTGACATGAGCACATTGTGGCTGCTGTATGTACCATAAGTCGAACACACTTTGATAACTTGCCCAAGCTACTCAAACAATTATAGGTCAAACAACTGACTTCTCCAAGAAGTAAAAGGACACCATGTACATGTCAAGAATTCCTGCAGGTTTATCTTCCAGGTGCACACCATCCCAAATTGGAAATGTATCAAGGGTATCTCTAACCCTTCATCATCACTGGATCTAAATTTTATAACTCTCTGTTCGTCAGCACTGTACATGAACATTCATTAAATGCTGTAGTGGTTCAAGGAGCTACCTCACCACCTGCTTCTGAAGAGCAATTTGGGACGGGAAAAAAAAGCTGGCCAAGCCAGTGATACTCCGATCCTTAAAAATGAAATAAAAATTCCTGCCTCATTATCTTAATGATATTGGTATTATCTTCTTACTCGGCTAATGTGAAATACTGAGTTAATGTTTAACCCTTGTCTTTTGCCTGCTAGGAAAGTCTTTTTGACCTCTAATTGGACTTACCCAACCTAGCACTACCAGTAAATAATTTTTATGCCTACAGAAAATTATGGTTTTGTTTAAGTTCCAAGTTTTTTTGTCATGGGCATATGTACTCAAGAGTATAAATGACATGGAAAATTAGCTTTTTGCAACAGCAACACATTACAGAGATGACCATCATAAATTAATGTAAACTATACATAATATACACAATGCAAAATTGTGAAGGGAAATCGTGAGAGAAAGAGAAAAAAAGAATCTGAGGTTGTGTTAGGGCTTTTCAGATCAATTCAAGAACCTGATAGCTGTAAGGAAGAAACTGTTGTTCAAAGTTCAAAGTAAATTCAGTATCAGAGTTCATAAATGTCACTATATTTTGTTGTGGGCATTCACAGTAAATACAAAGAAACACAATGGAATCAATGAAAAATAGATGCCATGGTAGCATAGTGGTTAGTGTGACGCTATTACAGCTCGGGGCATTGGAGTTCAGAGTTCAATTCCAATGTATTCTCTAAGAAAGATTGTACACTTTTCCTGTGAGCACATGTATTTCCTCCTATATTCCAAAAACTTACCAATTAGTAAGTCAATTGGTCATTGTAAATGATCTTGTGATTAGGCTAGCATTAAATAGGTGGGTTGCAGAGCAGTGCAGCTCGTTGGCCTGGAAGGGCCTGATCCACATTAAATCTCTAAAATAAAAATGAAAACTGTGCACAACAGAGATGGACAAACAGCCAATATGCAAGAGATTACAAATAGTGCAAATGCAAAAAAGCCCAAAGTAATAATAATAATGATTAGATGGATAGATAGATAAATAAAATAATAATAGATAAGAATCCAAACACATTTGTACCCGGATTGGGCGGTGCTCTGTTCACTGTGTTAGTGGTGGCTATTGGCATAAAAAGCAATACCCTTTCACTTTAGAAATGGAGATGTCTATGGAATAGAGTGATACGGCTGCTGCCTGGAACTAGTGCTGGGTGAACCACTTGTGGTGCTGAGTAAGTGGCCGGGCACTGGGAAACCTGAAAAAGATACAGCCGCCATTCCAAGTAGCCCATCGACAGGCTACGACTGCCGCAAGAGTTTCTCAGGAGAGCAGTCCACTTACAAATGAGACCACTCAAGCAGTTAAGAGAAGAAAGACACATATGAAATGCTCATTAGAAGTAAATACATTCATAATGCGTGTATATTACCGATTAATGGAGCTTGAGACTGACATGATAATACAGGTAGAGAACATGAATTGTAGAGTCGTTGACAGTGGGTCCATGGGTTGTCCAGTGTTGGAGTAAGTGAAGTTATTTACTCTGGTTGACGGGTAGTAACTATTCATGAACCTGGTGGTATGGGACCTAAGGCTCTTGTGCCTTCTTCCTTTTAACAGCAGTGAGAACAGAGCATGGCCTGATTACTGGGGATCCTTATGCTGCATTGCTCCCATAGCACTCCTTGTAAATATCCTCAAAGGTGGCAAGGGTTTTATTTGTGATTGTTGTTGAATATTGAAGTGTGGGTTGTTTGGTTCCTATACCTGCTGCATGATGGCTGTATCGAGAAAACTGCATGGTCTGGATCCCTATTGACAGACGTTGCCTTCTTAGGATAATGCTTCTTGTAGATTAGTTTTCTTTTTAAGCTTTCCTTGCAAAAGTTATTCTTTCCTCCTCTAATTCACACTCATCATGACTTTCCCTTCTCTGCTTCATTCTACTTTCTTTCATTCTGCTTAACCTACCTGCCCCTGGTGGGTGTACACCTCAATCACATGCAAACAATCTTTCCATGAATGGCCACTCCTTATTTAATAACAGTTTTGACTGCCAATATGTGATTACAATCTGCACTGGCCAAATCTGTTGACTGGAGGTTGTCCATCTAAAAGATGTACGACAGCAACACCTCCTACCCCAGACTTGCAAAGTAGTACTTGGAAATTACGAACACAGCAGTTGAATCAAAATGCCACCATCAGCAAGCTCCCCTTCAAATCAAACACTATCTTAACAGGGAAATTTCACAAGACTGCTTCACTGCTGCTGTTCCCTACCTAACAATTATGTGGCAGCATCTCCAGCACATTACTGAGGTGATTTTAGACAGTAGCCCACCATCAGTCTGTCAAGGGAAATTAGAGATGAGTGATAAATCTTAGAAGCAAAGCAACAAATCCTAGAGGGAAGGAAATAAGTGATTCTTAATCCTTAAGAGTTAATGATATTAGCACCGGGGAGAGAATGAGATTGAGAGGATTTGCAGGAATGAGTGGTTCATTTCATAATTGCCAAGTGGAATAACTGGCCCACCATTTTCCATGTTTCATCGAAAGGAAGGAAGAAAAAAATCACTCGTTTCACATCTTCAGGTTGAATTGAATTAAATTGACTTTATGTCTTACACCCTTCATATACATGAGGAGTAAAAATCTTTACATGTCCATCTAAATGTGTAATTTATAGTACTTTATAATAAATAGTATGTACAGCAGGACAGTCAATATAACATAGAAATACAATTGTCTGATGGCCTGGTGGAAGAAGCTGTCCCAGAGCCTGTTGGTTCTGGCTTTTACACTGCAGTACCATTTCCTGGAAGGTAGGAGCTGGAACAAGTTTATGGTTGGGGTGACTTGGGTCCCCAGTGATCCTACAGGCCCGTTTTACATACCAGTCTTTGTAAATGTCCTGAATCATGGGAAGTTCAAAACAACAGATGTGCTGGGCTGTCCGCACCACTCTCTGCAGAGTCCTGCGATTGAGGGAAGTACAGTTCCCATACCAGCCAGTGATACAGCCAGTCAGGATTCTCTCAACTATGCCCCCATAGGAAGTTCTTAGGATTTGAGGCACCATATAAAACTTATTCAACTGTCTGAGGTGAAAGAGGCACTGTTGTGCCTTTTTCACCACACACCTAGCATGTACATATCCTCGGTGATGTGGATGCCGAGGAACTTAAAGCTGTTCACCCTCTCAATCTCAGATCCATTGATGTCAATAAAGGTTAGCCCGTTTCCATTCCTCCTGTTGTCCACAACCATCTCTTTGTTTTTGTGACACTGAGGGAGAGGTTGCTTTCTTGACACCACTGTGTCAGCATGATAACTTCTCTGTAGACTGCCTCATTATTATTTGAGATTAGGCCAATCAGTGTAGTGTCGCCAGCAAATTTAATTAACAGATTGGAGCTATGGGTGGTGACACAGTCATGGGTATACAGTGAGTAAAGGAGGGGGCTTAGGACACAGCCCTGGGGCGCATCTGTATTAAGGGTCAGAGGGGCAGAGGTGAGGGAATCCACTCTTACCACCTACCAGCAATCTGACAGAAAGTACAGGATCCAGCTGCACAAGGCAGCGTGAAAGCCAAGGTCTCTGAGCTTCTTGTTGAGCCCGGAGGGAATTATGGTGTTGAATGCTGAACTGCAGTCCAAGAACAGCATTCTCACATAAGCATCCTTCTTCTCCAGATGTGTAAGGACAGTATATAGAGCAGTGGCTATTGTGTCATCTGTTGATCGGTTGTGTTGGTAGGTGAATTGTAGGAGGTCCCAGTGTGGGTGGTAGCATGCCGCAGATGTAGTCCTTGACCAGCCTCTCTAAGTGTTTGCTTATTATTGAGGTGAGTGCGACAGGAAACTAGTCGTTCAGACATGTTACCTTGGTCTTCTTAGGTACAGGTTTTGAAGCAGGGGAGCACTCTACACTGGGAGAGGGAGAGATTAAAAATGTCTGCAAACACACCTGCCAGTTGTGCCGTGCACAATCTGAGTATCCGCCCTGGAATGCCGTCCAGTCTTGAAGCCTTGTAACTGTCCACTCATTGGAAACACCTGCGTACTGCAGCCTCAAAGATGACCAAGCTGCAGGTTGCATCAGTGACTCTCCAAGGAGTTTGTCAGTGGTGGTAACATCCAATCAAGCATAAAAAAAGATTTAGCTCATCTGGAAGAGAGGCAGCAATTTTAGGAACTCCACTGTATTTAGCTGTGATGATGTGCAGACCTTGCCTTAAGCTACATGAGTTGTTGGTGGAGAGCTGAGTGTGGATCTTGTCCTGTATTGACGTTTCACTGCCTTGATGACTTTGCGTAGATCATAGCTGCATTTCTTTAGTTCCTGTAGGTCACCGTCATTGAAAGCTCGGTCACATGGAACTGTTGATCCAGGGTTTCTGGTCCCAAGTGTCTTACGTCAAATTGTTTTCAATGAAGCATTCACTGTTATTTTGATAATAGGAATGCCACACCTGTGCTTGATCTTTTTCTCACTGCATTTAGATATATAGGAGTGTTGGTTTACTGTTCCTTTTATTAGCCAAGAATAATTGAGCCTTCCAGAATTCCTACACCACCCCCCTCACCTGAACAGCAACCTGAATCAACGTATCTATGACCAAAAATAGGAAATTGTTTTCTAAAGTTAAGCTTTAGCTCACATTTTGTGTAACTATAATACATGACTCTCTATAAAAGCAAACAACGTTCAGTCCTGCCAAAGGGTTTTGGCCCGAAATGTCAACTGTACTTTTCCCATCTGCTGCCTCATCTGCTGAGATCCTCCAGCATTTTGTGTGTGTTGCTTAAGTTTCCAGCATCTGCAGATTTTCTCTTGTTTGTGATTGGATCAACATTCAGTTGCATTACTTCAGGCAGCAGGGAATTGTGACATTTATAAAGGTTATGCTGACCCTAATTAATTCAGCAGCATGTTGATAAGATATTGCCAGATAACACAGTACCTTTCTGTAATGAAAAATAAAATTGAAAATAGTTTATTTATTATTTTTACCACTAGGAATCAAACTCTTCAGTAGCCCTTTCCACTATGGATCAATCTACCTTCTATGAAAGGTTTACAAAAATTCATATTCTGTGATTATTTATTAATCTAAACTCATACCATATTGTAGTAACAACTGTAATGCTATATTTCCAAATCCTTTCAGAATAATTACAGCAGGATACAAAGCGTTTCACTTTCCTTTTGAAGTTGACTTTGGCTGGTTGTGGTCGGAATCAACTGCTGCCTAAGCAAGGACCTGGACCCGCTGCAATTTACCCATTGCCAGAATGGTCTGCAGTGGATGCAATCTCACTGGCTCTCCACTCAGCTTCGGATCACCTGGACAATAGCAATACCTACATCAGGTTGCTGTCTTTTGATTACAGCTCAGTGTTCAACACAATCATACCCTCAGTTCTCATCAACAAGCACTAAACCCACAGCCTTTGTACCTCCCTTTATAATTCGATCTTTGACTTCCTCACCAGGTGGCTATAGCCTTTGCAGTTCGGAAATAACATTCTCTCCTTACTAACAATCAACAGTGGCACACCTCAAGGACATATGTTTAGCCCACTATTCTACTGTCTCTACACCAACAACTTTGTGGCTAGGAACAGCTCAAATGGCATCTATAAATTTGCTGACAACACAACTATGGTTGAAAGAATCTCAGATAGTGACGAGGAAGTGTACAGGAGCCAGATAGATCAGCTGGTTGAGTGGTGCTGCAACAACAATCTTGCACTCAACATCATTAAGACCAAGGAATTGATTGGGGACTTAAGGAAAGGGAAGTCAAAGAAATACACACTAGTCCTCATTGAGGAATCAGCAGTGGAAAGGGTGAGTTGTTTCAAGTTCCTGGGTGTCACCATCCCTGAAGATCTACCCTGGGCCCAACATATTGATACAATTACAACAAAGGCACAACAGTGGCTATATTTCATTACAAGTTTGAGGAGACTTGGTATGTAATCAAAGGCATTCACAAATTTCTACAGATGTACTGTGGAGAGCATTCTAACAGGTTACATCACCATCTGATACGCAGGGGTCAGTGCACAGGACTGGATAAAGCTGCAGAAAGTTGTAAACTCAGCCAGCTGCATCATGGGCACTAGCCTCCCCAGTATCTTGGGCACTTTCAAAAGACGATGCCAAATCCATCATTAAGGACCCCATCACCCAAGACATGCCCTCTTCTCGTTGCTGCCATCATGGAATTGGTACAGGAGTCTGAAGACACACACTCATCATTTCAGGAACAGCCTCTTCTACTCTGCCATTAAATTCCTGAACCCATGAACACTACCTCAGTGTTTTTCCTCTCCTTTTGCACTACTTATTTAATACAGGTTTTTTTTATACAGTATATAGTTCCTATTGCAAGTTATAGTTTTTATTATTATGCATTGCAATGTACTGCTCCGACAAATCAATATATTTCACAATATATGCCAGGGATATGCCACAGTAGTGCAGTGGTTAGTATGACACCATTGCAGCTCCGGGCGTCGAAGCTTGGAGCTCAATCTCAGCACCCTCTGTACAGAGTCTCTGCATAACCTCACTGTGGTTTCCTCCCGGTTCTCTGTTTTCCTCCCAAAGATGTACTGGGTAGGGTAGGTTAATTGGTCATTTTAAATTGTCCCAGTTGTCCCAGGTTAGGTTCAAATTGGGGTTGTTGAAGGGTTTCTGGGTGGTGCGGCCCACAGGGGTTGTATCCATGATACAATGGCATCAATATAACAGACAGTAGTCTCATTTAAATTGGCCCCTTTCCTCAGCTGTGAATGTATGTTCTGTATGTGTGTGTTTTTACTCCTTGGAGTAAAAACGATTCTGAAAACAAAAACGATGAATTTAGAGCCAATTTCATTTTTATTTCAAATATAATGTGGAGTGAAAGTTTTGGCAAGTGAGTTGGAAATTAAAGACTGGTTAATGTGCATAATTGTGACAAATTATCGATTCTAGCAGTTACTTAGAAAGAAAATGATATGAAAGATGACGGTGACCGCTTTATAATATCGGTTCCCATTGGGGTGACTCCACTTTACCAAAGAACAATAACAGCATTTTCCACTGTCTTCCCTTTAGTTCAGTTTACAATAAACATTCCCAGCGGACCTTTGCTTGGTATAGCCTACCATACAACATTCTTTACTTCATCCATTTCAAGTAACCTTGTAGGATCTGGAAATAGCTGTGTTTCTTCTTAAAAATCCCTTGAGAAATCTTTTTCTGTTGTAAACATGTCCAAGGTTAATATGCATACTGAAGGTTCAACATTTGATATGGAATTCTAATGCAAGATTTAACTTTCTTTCTTGCCACATGACCTTTCCTCTCCTTTCAGCTCCCGAGCAGACGAGAATCCAAATTTCCCCATAGTAAAATTTACTGTTTTAAAACATAATTGAATCAGAATAAAATGTGTTTTAGTTGCTTCCTTCTGTGAATGTAAATCAATCCTAGTGACATCAACAGCTTACATTGAATTCTTGAGAAGTTTGCAACGTCTAGATAAATTGGTCGCACATGCTTGAAATAAGTAAGTGTGATGTTACGTATTCAGGCAACAATAAATATAGATGAGATAGGCAAGGGTTTAACAACAAATAACACGTTTAGTAAACACTGAAACAAACCCCCTCAAAAGTAAACAAACCCAAACGTAATCGGAACTCAGCTGCTGTGCGACACATTCACAGTTCTTAATAGCTTTGCATGTTCAAACAGTTCTTTAAAGCGGTATTGAAAAAAAAGTTCTTTAAAATGGTACGCCGAAAAAAAACAGTTCTTTACAGCGGTATGCCGAAAGTTCAAAAGCTCACAGTCCTTTTAAAAGGAGAGACTTTTTAAAGCGATTTAAATTCTCTTCCACGTCGTTGTCCTTCGATTCCCCGGCGTCGAACTTTCCCACGAAGAATTTTATTAAATATAACGGCTTAAAAGGTACCGACCTTCCTTCCACACTATTCTCAATCTCCCGCTATTTCCAGCGGAGACTAACACGAGAATAGTAAACGAAATCCTTCCGAATGAGGATCAAACAAGGTCGAACTTTTCCACCTTCGAAAATCGATTCTCCTCGATCTTTACCTTCCAAACTTTTGTTCACTCTCCATCAGCAAAGAAACCGTTGGCAGTGACCTTTTAAACTTTAGGCATTATATAAAACTTCATTTTTAACTAAACTGCGTCATCACATTAAATCACGCAGTGACATGAAGTCATCTTAGCAAATTCCGCCACGAACTGCCCCACCTGACAGGGTGGGTCTTCCTTTTATACCCTGTAGAAAAAACCTGTCACATGACCTCTACTGGCGGGAAAATGACATCACTCCACCATCACAAAACCATTACCTCATGTCCAGTATAACTTCAACCCCAGTCACGTGACAAGGGTACCACTGTCACGTGTCACGGGTACGTAACACCTCCCTCCAAAAAAACATTTTTGGTCTGACAAGAACAAAAATTTTAACAATTTCTTACAAAAAAATCAAATGTATAAATTATATAACATACACAATATATAATACAGTAGGAGTGTTACAATAAAAAAAACCACTCCAAAAAAAAATATTACATTGTACATTCAACATCGAGATAGACAATCAGCAACCACATTATCTCTACCTTTAATATGAGTTATCACAATATTGTACTCTTGTAACATCAAACTCCAATTTAACAATCTTCTGTTTTTGTTTTTCATCTTACTCAGAAAAACTAACGGATTATGATCAGTGTAAACAATAAGTGGTTTTTGAGTTGTACCAACATATACCTCAAAATATTCTAAAGCTAAAACAAGAGATAACAATTCTTTCTCTATTGTTGAATAGTTTCTTTGATGCTTATTAAATTTCTTAGAAAAGTAAGCTACTGGATGATCAACCTCATCACCTTCATTCCTTTGCATCAATACTGCTCCCGCAGCTTCATCACTAGCATCTACAGCTAATGAAAAAGGTTTTTCAAAGTCAGGTGCCTTAAGCACAGGTTGTTGACATATCATTGTTTTCAATTTTTCAAATGCTTCCTGACAAGGCACTGTCCACACAAACTTTACATTCTTCTGCAGAAGATTAGTTAATGGAAGGGCAACATTAGCAAAATTCTTACAAAATTTTCTATAATATCCTACCATTCCCAAAAATCTTCTGAGAGTTTTTTTCCCCGTCGGAGTGGGAATCTCTAAAATTGCCTGAACTTTTGCCTGAACAGGAGCTACCTTACCTTGACCTACAACATAACCAAGGTAAGTCACAGTGACATGTCCAAATTCACTCTTGGCTAAATTAATAGTCAAGTTAGCTTTTGAAAGCTTTTCAAACAATTTCTCCACCGCAATTATGTGTGCTTCCCAAGTATCATTTCCTGTCACTAAATCATCAATATAAGCATCAGTATCTTTCAATCCCTGAATCACAGAATTAATCATCCTCTGGAAAGTACCTGGGGCATTCTTCATCCCAAATGGAAGAACATTATACTCATATAACCCAGATGGAGTTACAAATGCAGAAATCTCTCTACCTCTGTCCGTTAATGGAACACACCAATACCCTTTCAATAAATCAATCTTTGTAAGGAACTTTGCTTTCCCAACTTTATCTACACAATCATCTACTCTAGGAATTGGATATGCATCTGTTTCCGTTACAGCATTCAACTTCCTATAGTCCGTACAAAACCTAATACTACCATCAGGTTTTGGCACCATAACACATGGCGAACTCCAATTCGAGTTAGAATGTCTAATAATATCATTCTCTAACATGTATTCAATTTCCTTCTCAGCAAGTTCACATTTTTCCATGTTCATCCTATATGGATGTTGTTTAATAGGTTTGGCATCTCCAACATCTACATCATGTGAAGCTATAGTAGTCCTTCTCGGAACATCTGGAAACAAATCCTTATACTTAAAAATCAATTCCTTCATCTGTTGTTTCTGCTCTAGCTGTAAATGTGCTAATTTCTCATCCATATTTTCCAAAATGATCGAATTAGGTAACCTAACAGAAACAATGTTAGATTTAGAATGAAAGTCAGATGAATCATCTATCATGTTCCCAGTTAAATCAAACTCATTCTCACTAACCACAACAGTCACAGTATCAGATTGTTTCTCAAAATATGGTTTAATCATATTTATGTGGCAAAGTTGTGTTGACCTTCTGCGATCTGGAGTTTTTATTATGTAATCCACATCATTGATTCTAGACACAATTTCATAAGGTCCATGAAATTTAGCTTGTAAAGGATTTGTCTGCACTGGGAAAAGAACCAACACCTTATCTCCAGGCTTAAACATCCTCATCCCAGCTTCCTTATCATACCAAGTTTTCATTTTCTCCCGAGCCAACTTTAAATTTTCCTTGGCTAAACTACAAGCTTTATGTAACCTGTCCTTAAATTTCAAAACATAGTCCAACAAATTAGTATGCACTTCCTTACTAATCCACTTTTCCTTCAATAAAGCTAAAGGTCCTCTAACTCTATGCCCAAACACAAGTTCAAATGGACTAAAACCTAAAGATTCCTGTACCGATTCCCTTACTGCAAACAAAAGTAAGTTTATACTCTCATCCCAGTCACTTTCATTTTCCACACAATATGTCCTAATCATATTCTTGAGAGTAGAATGAAACCTCTCCAAGGCACCTTGCGATTCTGGATGGTATGCAGACGAAGTGATTTGCTTAGCTCCCAATTTATAAACTATCTGTTGAAACAATCCAGACATAAAATTACTACCTTGATCAGTTTGTATTTCCTTAGGCAATCCAAAATAAGTAAAGAATTTTATAAGAGCCTTCGTCACAGTTTTAGCTTTTATATTCCTAAGTGGTACTGCCTCTGGAAACCTAGACGAAGTACACATGATAGTCAACAAATACTGATAACCAGTTTTTGTCTTTGGTAATGGACCAACACAATCTACAATAACTTTAGAAAACGGTTCACCGAATGCTGGAATAGGTTGTAATGGAGCTACTGGTGTAACCTGATTTGGTTTACCCACAATTTGACAAGTATGGCACGTCTTACAAAACATCGCCACATCTTTTCTTAAACCAGGCCAGTAAAAATGTTTTAAAATCTTGTCCACAGTTTTCCTTACCCCTTGATGTCCACCTAAAGGCACACTATGAGCTAAAGTCAAAATCTCATTCCGATAAACTTTAGGAACAACCACCTGATAAACAACATTCCATTCCTCACTTGCAGGAATTGTAGGCGACCTCCACTTCCTCATCAACACTCCTTTTTCCAAATAATATCCTACTGACACCTTCTCAATTTCACTACCTAGTAAAGCTTGTTCCCTTAATTTTACAATCTCAGGATCTCTATTCTGCTCTGCTATCATCTCCTTCCGAGACAGAGATAAACCTTCATAGTCAGACTTACTCCCAGAATCTTGTTCAAACAACGAAGGTAAGAAAGTCTCTGACACATCCTCAAAACTCGAATCCTGAGTCGAACAGTCATGAGTAACAACCTCATTCTGCACATCAATTTTTTTAGCCATAGCTCTAGTCACAACACAGGAAGAATCTGTGTTAGAATTCACCTCTGGTTCCTCTGATTCCATTGTCAAATGCACTTCAGGAAAAACTTGTCCACCTGCCAAGTCATTACCTAACAATAAAGAAATACCCTTCACAGGTAAGCTATGCTGTAGTCCTACTTTAACAAATCCTGTAACTAACCCTGACTTTAAATTTACTTCATGTAAATGTACAGGCATAAAATCACTTCCAACACCTCTTATGTAATTTACCTCACCAGTATCACTCTCTTCATTAAACTTCAACACACTATCTAACATCAGTGATTGAGAAGCTCCAGTATCCCTAAGAATTTTTATTGGCACCAGAGTAGATCCTTCTTTCAAGGATACAAACCCTTCAGTTATAAAATGATCATATCCCTTTCTAACTTTGTCAGACTCTAACAAATCCTCATTTGTGTTTACCAAACCCTGTAACTTTACAGGTGCTTCAGTATGTTGCACACAAGCATCTGGAACTGCTTCCTTCTCTTTCTTTTTCAATTTGAAACAGTTAGCTATTACATGGCCAGGCTTCTTACAATAGTTACAAATAAGACCAAACTGTCTTCTTACAATAGTTACAAATAAGACCAAACTGCCTTTCCTTCACAGGTTTTCCTTCCTCCTTACCTCTCTCATTAACCTCTGATTTAATTTCTAATTTACCTGGAGTCTCCATATTATTTTTCCTCTTAAACATTCTACCCTGAGGAAATTTATTCTTATGGATTAAAACATACTCATCAGCTAATCTAGCACAGTCCTGCAATTTATCAGTATCCCTCTCATTTAAGTAGGTCCTTACTTCAACAGGAATGCTTCTTTTAAATTCCTCCATTAAAATCAGCTCTCTCAATGTCTCATAGTCCTCATTTACATTTTTAGAAGAAACCCATCTCTCAAAACACATAGCTTTATCATAGGCAAATTCCACATAAGTCTTTTCCACAGACTTTTTCAAACTCCTGAATCTTTCCCTATACGCTTCTGGGACCAATTCGTACGCTTTGAGAATATTCGTTTTCACAATATCATAATCTAATGCTTGCGCAGCAGTTAAAGCTGTGTAAACTTGCTGTGCCTTGCCTTTAATCACACTCTGTAACAACACTGACCATTTATCTTTCGGCCACTCTGACATCTGAGCAATAGTTTCAAAATGTTGAAAATATCTTTCCACTTCTGTTTCACTAAATGGAGGGACCAATTTAATTTCTTGACTAGCAACAAACGGTTTTTTAAAATCAGAAGACTGATTCCCAGACCTTAATTTCGCCATTGCATATTCAAAATCTCTCTGCTTTTGTTCAGCTTCCATTTTACACCTCTCTAACATCATTTGTTCGATTTGCAACTGCATCATATTGGAAACGATTCTACAATCGATTCATCAAAATGACCCGAAGCCACAAAATGTGATGCGATCTTTCTCTGTATTACAGCTTTTGATGTAGTCGCCAAAATACCTTTAAGTTGCAATCTCTTAGCAATCACAGATACTTCAGTTTTTTCCGCCGTCGCTAACAAATCCGCGTCTGGCGAATCCAGAAACTCATCAATATTCATCGTTGCCGAATACCACTCACAAGCCAAACAAACAAAAAAAAATCGAGCAATCCCCGTTACCAAAACACCGATTCAAAATTCAAAAAGCATTTTAAACTCAAAACGACCCAATCCCGGACGAGCCCCCATAATTAATGTTACGTATTCAGGCAACAATAAATATAGATGAGATAGGCAAGGGTTTAACAACAAATAACACGTTTATTAAACACTGAAACAAACTCCCTCAAAAGTAAACAAACCCAAACGTAATCGGAACTCAGCTGCTGTGCGACACATTCACAGTTCTTAATAGCTTTGCATGTTCAAACAGTTCTTTAAAGCGGTATTGAAAAAAAAGTTCTTTAAAACGGTACGCCGAAAAAAAACAGTTCTTTACAGCGGTATGCCGAAAGTTCAAAAGCTCACAGTCCTTTTAAAAGGAGAGACTTTTTAAAGCGATTTAAATTCTCTTCCACGTCGTTGTCCTTCGATTCCCCGGCGTCGAACTTTCCCACGAAGAATTTTATTAAATATAATGGCTTAAAAGGTACCGACCTTCCTTCCACACTATTCTCAATCTCCCGCTATTTCCAGCGGAGACTAACACGAGAATAGTAAACGAAATCCTTCCGAATGAGGATCAAACAAGGTCGAACTTTTCCACCTTCGAAAATCGATTCTCCTCGATCTTTACCTTCCAAACTTTTGTTCACTCTCCATCAGCAAAGAAACCGTTGGCAGTGACCTTTTAAACTTTAGGCATTATATAAAACTTCATTTTTAACTAAACTGCGTCATCACATTAAATCACGCAGTGACATGAAGTCATCTTAGCAAATTCCGCCACGAACTGTCCCACCTGACAGGGTGGGTCTTCCTTTTATACCCTGTAGAAAAAACCTGTCACATGACCTCTACTGGCGGGAAAATGACATCACTCCACCATCACAAAACCATTACCTCATGTCCAGTATAACTTCAACCCCAGTCACGTGACAAGGGTACCACTGTCACGTGTCACGGGTACGTAACAGTGAAAACACATCATAATCACTAGCAATATGGTACTTATTAATCCAATGTTATTAAGCACATTTAAACTGATTACCAGTCTATAAAAATCCAGTACTTTAAATCTTGCTTATTTGCACAATTATAGTATAAAGGCTTGTGAATCAAAGTTCAAAGTAAATTTATTATCAAAATACATATACATCACCATATATTGTATATACTTTGAATCACACAAGATAATACTGGGTTACAAATGCTACAGTAATGAACACCACATACATATGTTACGCCTGCGCCCCAACTCCGAGGGGCCGAAGGGTAGAAAGTAGCCCCCTCCTTTTTGAGAATCACAAGATCGCTATTAATTCAGGTCAGGAGACCCAGGAAATGAGAGAGAGATGCAGAATCCACAGGGGGTTTGGAATGTCCTGGCCCTCAGCGATTTCAAAGCCACGGGAACCGGCCATTGTCTCTTGGAGACGGAACTGTGTATTGAGCGCTGTGCTATTCATCGATGCCCTAAAGGAATGACCAAAAGGGGGCTGGTTGAGGGGTGGCATCCTTCCAACCTGATTGACATCTGTGAGTCAGGATAAAAGAGGGTCTGGGGAACAGCCCCTTTAGATGCACCAGAAGAAACGCTAGAAATCCTGTAACAGCATAATAGCGAAAGCCGGTGGAAAGCCCACATGCGTCCTTTTCCATTTGCCTCAGAATTGGTGGGCCTTACCACGGAAGAATGGCTTTAGCTAAAACAAAGGAGAAATCAGCCCCAATGACTCTCGAAGGATTGACATCATAAAAGGAATGGGCAAGTTTTAAATTCTCTCTCTTGACTCCAACCAAAGGCTGCAGCCTGCAGCTTGAATGAACTTGAGTGACTTTTATATTTCCATCGGACAATACATTATCCCCTAGACAATGATAGAGTTATTTCATTGATTATTATTATACCTGCGCTTTTAGATTTAGTATTGACGACATATATTATCTGTATGGTTGCACTGATATTATTTTTGTGTATTTTTGTCAATAAATACTGTTAAAAATAGTACCATCAGACTTCAACGGACCTCTCTATCTTTGCTGGTAAGTGATCGAGTTATGGGGTACGTAACACATACAAGTGGGCATCTGGGAGATTGGTGGGATGGATTTGTTAGCTGATCTGGGGCTTCAGGCATCATCTGCTGGGTATGAATGGGATATTTCCGCAAGCTTTCTCTCCACTCTATTCTCCTTATCCCTCCCCATCAGTCCTCTCCCCCCACATTGATTTTGCTCATTTCTGACTTTCGAACAGTTCAGATTATGAACACTCTTATAATTGGAACACTGTTGTAACCTGGGGAATGCTTGCAAACCATTTTTGTCAGCAAATGCTTCCTTTGTTGGCTCTGCTTGAGTTTTTACACAATTTTTAATTCTCAAAATATGGCTATTAGTAGTAAGGGCAACAAGTAATTCCCACCTCTGCTCATAATTGAAGAGCATTAGGATGGATCTCCTCAACGTGCTGTGGTCCATGGTGGGTAAAGTGTTCCAGGATTTTAAACCATTAATACTGACGTCTAATTCAGGATTACTTACTGTATATACAAACATTCAAATAGGAGTTGGTCGCTCAGCCCTTCCAAACTTCTATGCCACTTAATGAGATCTCAAATGATTTTACTGTAATCACAATCACACACTTTCAACTACCTGTGGAATTTCTCACTTTTGCTTATCAAGAGTCTATGTCTCTAACTTAAAAACATTCAAATATTCTGCTTCCATCAACCTTTGAGGAAGAGATTTCTAAAGACTTAACACACTACAGTTCCACCTTCAATACTATAATTCCAAGCAAACACATCACCAAACTCCTAGACCTTCCTGATCAAATGAATCTTTGACCTCCTGACCAACAGACTGCAATCAGTAAGGGTAGGCAGCAAAATTCTGCCATCATTATTCTCAACAGTTGCGCCCCATAAGTCTGTGTCCTCAGCTCCGATACATTCAGTGTATGGCTAGATTATGCTTTAACAAGTTTGCAGTAGTGGGCTGAATCTTAAACAATGTTGAGTTGGAGTGTAGTAGTAAGATAAAGAGCCTAGCGATATGATAACAAGTTCTCCCTCAATGTCAGCAAATCAAGAGTTTGTAACTGACTTCAAAAAGAGGGTCAGTACACATGATCCTGCTTGTGTCCAACATTTCTGAGGTCAGGAAGTGGAGAGCTTCAAGTTCCTAGGAGTGAAGATCACAATAACCTGTCATGGTTCTACATTTGTATGCTACGGCCAAGAAAGCTCACAAGCACTACTTTCCTAGGAGACGACAGAAATTTGGCATTTCCTCTTCGACCCTCAACAATTTTTATCCATGTACTGTAGAAAGCATACTATCCGAATGCCTCATGGGTTGGCATGGCAACTGTTCTGCCTGTGACAAGAAAGTGGCTAGTGTTGTGGACACAGTTCAGCCCATCATGGAAACCACCCTCTCCTTCACGGACTCTATCTACACTTCTTGCTGCCTCAGTAAAGCAGCTAACATAATGAAAGACCCTACCCAACCAGAACATTCTTTATTCTACTCCTTTCCATCACGCAGAAGATACAATAAGCCCTAAAACATGCATCACCAGGGTCAAAGACAGCTTCTATTCATGATTAGATGGCCTCTTGACCTCACAATCTAATGAAGTATGGCTTTACACTTTATCAGCCTACACTGCACTTACTCTGTAACTCCACACTGCAACAATTTATTCTGCAGTCTGTTATTGTTTTCCCTTATACTACTTATAACCATATATAACCATATAACAATCACAGCACGGAAACAGGCCATTCCGGCCCTCCTAGTCCGTGCCGAACTCTTAATCTCACCTAGTCCCACCTACCCGCACTCAGCCCATAACCCTCCACTCCTTTCCTGTCCATATACCTATCCAATTTTACCTTAAATGACACAACTGAACTGGCCTCTACTACTTCTACAGGAAGCTCATTCCACACAGCTATCACTCTCTGAGTAAAGAAATACCCCCTCGTGTTTCCCTTAAACTTTTGCCCCCTAACTTTCAAATCATGTCCTCTCGTTTGAATCTCCCCTACTCTCAATGGAAACAGCCTATTCACGTCAACTCTATCTATCCCTCTCAACATTTTAAATACCTCGATCAAATCCCCCCTTAACCTTCTACGCTCCAATGAATAGAGACCTAACTTGTTCAACCTTTCTCTGTAACTTAAGTGCTGAAACCCAGGTAACATCCTAGTAAATCGTCTCTGCACTCTCTCTAATTTATTGATATCTTTCCTATAATTTGGTGACCAGAACTGTACACAATATTCCAAATTTGGCCTTACCAATGCCTTGTACAATTTTAACATTACATCCCAACTTCTGTACTCAATGCTCTGATTTATAAAGGCCAGCGTTCCAAAAGCCTTCTTCACCACCCTATCTACATGAGACTCCACCTTCAGGGAACTATGCACTGTTATTCCTAGATCTCTCTGTTCCACTGCATTCCTCAATGCCCTACCATTTACACTGTATGTTCTATTTGGATTATTCCTGCCAAAATGTAGAACCTCACACTTCTCAGCATTAAACTCCATCTGCCAACGTTCAGCCCATTCTTCTAACCGGCATAAATCTCCCTGCAAGCTTTGAAAACCCACCTCATTATCCACAACACCTCCTACCTTAGTATCATCAGCATACTTACTAATCCAATTTACCACCCCATCATCCAGATCATTTATGTATATTACAAACAACATTGGGCCCAAAACAGATCCCTGAGGCACCCCGCTAGTCACCGGCCTCCATCCCGATAAACAATTATCCACCACTACTCTCTGGCATCTCCCATCTAGCCACTGTTGAATCCATTTTATTACTCCAGCATTAATACCTAACGACTGAACCTTCTTAACTAACCTTCCATGTGGAACTTTGTCAAAGGCCTTGCTGAAGTCCATATAGACTACATCCACTGCCTTACCCTCGTCAACATTCCTCGTAACTACTTCAAAAAATTCAATAAGGTTTGTCAAACATGACCTTCCACGCACAAATCCATGCTGGCTACTCCTAATCAGATCCTGTCTATCCAGATAATTATAAATACTATCTCTAAGAATACTTTCCATTAATTTACCCACCACTGATGTCAAACTGACAGGTCTATAATTGCCAGGCTTACTTCTAGAACCCTTTTTAAACAATGGAACCACATGAGCAATACGCCAATCCTCCGGCACAATCCCCATCTCTAATGACATCTGAAAGATCTCCGTCAGAGCTCCTGCTATCTCTACACAAACTTCCCTCAAGGTCCTGGGGAATATCCGGTCAGGACCCGGAGATTTATCCACTTTTAAATTTCTTAAAAGCGCCAGTACTTCCACCTCTTTAATTGTCATAGGTTCCATAACTTCCTTACTTGTTTCCCACACCTTACACCATTCAATATCCTTCTCCTTAGTGAATACCGAAGAGAAGAAATCGTTCAAAATCTCTCCCATCTCCCTCGGCTCCACACATAGCTGACCACCCTGATTCTCTAAGGGACCAATTTTATCCCTCACTATCCTCTTGCTTTTAATATAACTGTAGAAGCCTTTCGGATTTACTTCCACCTTATTGCCAAACCAAACTCGTAACTTCTTTTAGCTTTTCTAATCTCTTTCTTAAATTTCCTTTTACATTCTTTATATTCCTTGAGCAATTCCTTTACTCCATGCTGCCTATATCTATTGTAGACATCCCTCTTTTTTCGAACCAAGTTTCTAATATCCCTTGAAAACCATGGCGCTTTCAAACCTTTAACCTTTCCTTTCAACCGAACAGGAACATAAAGATTCTGTACCCTCATAATTTCACCCTTAAATGACCTCCATTTCTCTATTACATCCTTCCCATAAAACAACTTGACCCAATCCACTCTCTCTAAATCCCTACGCATCTCCTCAAAGTTAGCCTTTCTCCAATCAAAAATCTCAACTCTAGGTCCAGTCCTGTCCTTCTTCATAATTATATTGAAGCTAATGCTATTGTGATCACTGGACCCGAAGTGCTCCCCAACACATACATCTGTCAGCTGACCTATCGCATTCCCTAACAGGAGATCCAACACTGCCCCATCTCTAGTCGGTACTTCTATGTATTGTTGCAAAAAACTATCCTGCACACATTTCACAAATTCTAAACC
Organism: Hemitrygon akajei; assembly: GCF_048418815.1. Lineage (NCBI taxonomy): Eukaryota > Metazoa > Chordata > Chondrichthyes > Myliobatiformes > Dasyatidae > Hemitrygon > Hemitrygon akajei. The sequence goes on along the minus strand of NC_133133.1, from coordinate 54,297,045 downwards.
ATCCAGCCCTTTTACAGAATGAGCTTCCCAATCTATGTGTGGAAAATTAAAATCTCCCACAATCACCACCTTGTGTTTACTACAAATATCTGCTATCTCCTTACACATTTGCTCTTCCAACTCATGCTCCCCATTAGGTGGCCTATAATACACTCCTATCAGTGTTACTACACCTTTCCCATTCCTCAATTCCACCCAAATAGCCTCCCTAGAGGAGCTCTGTAATCTATCCTTCCAAAGCACCGCCATAAGATTTTCTCGGACAAGCAATGCAACACCTCCTCCTCTGGCCCCTCCTACTCTATCACACCTGAAGCAACTAAATCCAGGAATATTTAGTTGCCAATCACACCCTTCCTGCAACCATGTTTCACTAATAGCTACAACATCATAATTCCAGGTATCAATCCACACTTTAAGCTCATCCACCTTTCTTACAATGCTCCTAGCATTAAAATAGATACATTTAAGATACTCTCCACCTCCTCCTCTCTTTTCATCCCTAGCAATGCATTCAAATTTATTATCCTTTTCTTTCTTCTCCCCTACAACTTCGGGCTGAGCGCATCCCTTCTCCATCACCTGCCTTTCCTCCCTCACACACTGTCTACTTACTTGCTCTACTGGTGAACTAACCTCCTCTCTCATAGTTTCCTCAAATTGATTTCCGCCCCCCCATCTTACTAGTTTAAAGTCTGCCCTGTAGCCCTAGCAAACCTCCCCGCTAGGATATTGGTCCCCCCAGGATTCAAGTGTAACCCGTCCTTCTTGAACAGGTCACGCCTGCCCCAGAAGAGGTCCCAATGATCCAGAAACTTGAATCCCTGCCCCCTGCTCCAATCCCTCAACCATGCATTCATCCTCCACCTAATTCCATTCCTACTCTCACTGTCGCGTGGCACAGGCAGTAATCCCGAGATTACTTAAATGCACTGTTGTGAGAAATGATCTGTATGGACTGAACATAGTACATCGAATGAGTAATGAGGTATAAGATCCAAGGAGCCCTTGCTTTGTGGATCTAGAACTGGCTTGACCAGAAAAGGCAAAGGATTCTGGTGGGTGGTTCGTAATCTGCTTGGATGGTGACCAGTGGTGTTCCACAGGGATCTGTTCTGGGACCTCCTCCTCTTTGTAATTTTTATAAGTGACCTGGATAAGGAAGTAGAAGAGTGGGTTAGTAAGTTAGCTGATGATATAAAAGTTGGGGGTGTTGTGGATAGTCTGGAGGGTTGTCAAAGGTTACAGTGGGACATCAATAGGATGCAAAACTGGGCTGAGAAGTGGCAGATAGAGTTCAACCCAGATCAGTGGTTCATTTTGATAGGTCAAATTTGAAGACAGAATATTAATGGTAAGACTCTTGGCAATGTGGGGGATCACTGAGATCTTAGGGTCCATGTCCATAGGACACTCAAAGCTGCTGAGCAGGTTGACTGTATTGTTAAGAAGGTGTGTTGGCCTTCAGCAACCATGGAATTAAGTTCAAGAGCCGTGAGGTAAGTTACAGCTATATAAGACTTTAGCTAGAGCCTACTTGGAGGACTGTGTTCTGTTCTGGTCACCTCATTACAGGAAGGATGTGGATGCTATAGAGAGAGTGCAGAGATTTACAAGGATGTTGCCTGGATTGAAGGGTGTACCTTATGAGAATAGGTTGAGTAAACTTGGCCTTTTCTTGCTGCAGCGACAGAAGATGAGAGGTGACCTGATAGAGGTGTATAAGATGATGAGAGGCATTGATCGTGCGGATAACCAGAGACTTTTTCCCAGGGCTGAAAAGGCTGACTCGAGGGGGCATAGTTTTAAGGTACTTGGAAGTAGGTACAAGGGGGATGTCAGTGGTGAGGTTTTCATATAGAGAGTGGTGGGTGTGTGAAATGCACTGCCAGTGAAGGCGGTAGAGGCGGATACTATAGGGTCTTTTAAGAGAATCTTAGATAGGTACATGAAGCTTAGAAAAATGGAGGGCTATAAGGTAGGGAAATTCTAGGCAACCTCTAGGATAGGTTACATGGTCAACATAACATTGTGGGCCAAAGGGCCTGTAATGTGCTGTAGATTTTGGTACAAGGAGCTTAGAAAAACAGAAGGCTGTGGTTAACCTGAGGTAATTTCTAAAGTAAGTACATGTTCGACACAGCATTGTGTAGTTTTCTATATTTTTTATGTTCTATGTTCTAATACAGGCTCTTCGGCCCAAGATGTTATGACAACGTTTTAACTTATTCGAAAATCAGTTTAATTCTTCCTTCCTAAACAGCCCTCCAATTTATTTTCATCCACATGCCCATCTAAGGTTATCTTAAATCTTGCTAAAGCATCTGCCTCTACTATCATGACAAATAACAATGGACACAGCACTGATCCCTGTGGCACACCACTAGTCACAGGCCTCCACTCAGAGAAGCAATCCTCTCTTTCCCTTTTAAACTTTAGTAGACAACAAGCTCTGCCCTTTTCTCCTCAGACATCTTGCAATTCTTGCAATACTAGGTATTGTTTCATAAACCCTCACTGAACTGCTTCCAATGCATTTAGAACATGTCTTCAATATATCAGGCTATTTTCAGAAAATGCTACGAATGACAATAACACCCATTGCTCACTGTTTGAAAAATACTTTGTTTTTCCAGTTTTTTTGTACCAAGGTGGCACCAAATATACTAAAAAGTTTTACACTTTTCCCAGTATATTTTATCTAGTCACTTATTATACTTGTCCACCATCCCCTAAAACCTCTGTACTCTTCATACTCACAAACACACACGTAGGGCTTTAATGTATAGAGCTTGAGAAATGCTTCCACAATCATCTTGTGAACAGCAATAGTCCAGATGTTTCTACTAGTGAGAATCAGAATCAGGTTTAATATCACTGGAGTATGCCGTGAAATAAGCTGTTTTGTGGCAGCAGTACACTACAATACGTAATCTTTAAAAACTATAAATTACAGTAAGAAATACAGTGGATTTTGGTTAATTGAGGCAACCACTTAGAAACATAGAAAACCTACAGCACAATACTGCCCCTTCGGCCCAAAAAACTTGTGCCGAACACGTCCGTACCTTAGAAATTACTAGGCTTATCTACAGCCCTCTATTTTACTAAGCTCCAATGTACCTATCCAAAAGCCTCTTAAAAGACCCTATCATATCCGCCTCCACCACCATTGCTGGCAGCCCACTCCACGCACTCACCACTCTCTGAGTAAAAAACTTACCCCTGACATCTCCTCTGTACCTACTCCCCAGCACCTTAAACCTGTGTCCTTTTGTGACAACCATTTCGGCCCTGGGAAAAAGCCTCTGACTATCCACATGATCAATGCCTCTCAACATCTTGTATACCTCTATCAGGTCACCTCTCATCCTCTGTTGCTCCAAGGAGAAAAGGCCAAGTTCACTCAACCTATTCTCGTAAGGCATGCTCCCCAATCCAGGCAACATCCTTGTAAATCTCCTCTGCAGCCTTTCTATGGTTTCCACATCCTTCCTGTGGTGAGGCAACCAGAACTGAGCACAATACTCTAAGTGGGGTCTAACCAGGGTCCTATATAGCTGCAACATTACCTCTCGGCTCCTAAATTCAATTCCACAATTGATGAAGGCCAATACACCATAGGCCTTCTTAACCACAGAGTCAACCTGCGCAGCTGCTTTGAGTGTCCTATGGACTCAGACTCCAAGATCCCTCCGATCCTCCACACTGCCAATAGTCTTACCATTAATACTATGTTCTACCATCCTATTTGGCCTACCAAAATGAACCACTTCACACTTATCTGGGTTGAGCTCCATCTGCCACTTCTCCACCCAGTTTTACATCCTATCAATGCCCCGCTGTAACCTCTGACAGCCCTCCACACTATCCACAACAACTCCAACCTTTGTGTCATCAGCAAACTTACTAACCTCTCCCTCCACTTTCTCATCCAGATCATTTATCAAAATCACGAAGAGTAAGGGTCCCAGAACAGATCCCAGAGGCACACCACTGGTAACCGACCTCCATGCAGAATATGACCCACTTGCAACCACTCTTTGCCTCCCGTGGGCAAGCCAGTTCTGGATCCGCAAAGCAATGTCCCCTTGGATCCCATGCCTCCTTACTTTCTCAATAAGCCTTGCATGGGGTACCTTATCAAATGCCTTGCTGAAATCCATTTACACTACATCTACTGCTCTTCCTTCATCATTGTGTTTAGACACATCCTCAAAAATTTCAATCAGGCTCGTAAGGCACAACCTGCCCTTTACAAGGCCATACTGACTAATCATATTATACCTCTCCAAATGTTCATAAATCCTGCTTCTCAGGATCTTCTCCATCAACTTATCAACCACGGAGGTAAGACTCACTGATCTATAATTTCCTAGTCTATCTCTGCTCATTGTCTTGAATAAAGGAACAACATCTGCAATCATCCAATTGTCTGGAACCTCTCCCGTCCCCATTGATGATGCAAAGATCATCGCCAGAGGCTCAGCAATCTCCTCCCTTGCCTCCCACAGTAGTCTGGGGTACATTTCGACCAGTCATGGCGATTTATCCAACTTGATGCTTTCCAAAAACTCCAGCACATCCTCTTTCTTAATATCTACATGCTCAAGCTTTTCAGTTTGCTGCAAGTCATCACTACAAACACCAAGATCCTTTTCCATAGTGAATACTGAAGTAAAGTATTCATTAAGTATCTCTGCTATTTCCTCTGGTTCCATACACATTTTCCCACTGTCACATTTGATAGGTCCTATTCTTTCATGTCTTATTCTCCTGCTCTTCACGTACTTGTAGAATGCCTTGGGGTTTTCCTTAATTCTGCCCACCAAGGCCTTCTCATGGCCCCTTCTGGCTCTCCTAACTTCCTTCTTAAGCTCCTTCCTAGTAGCCTTATAATCTTCTAGATCTCTAACATTATCCAGCTCTCTGAACCTTTTGTAAGTTTTTCTTTTCTTCTTGACTAGATTCATTACAGCCTTAGTACACCACGGTTTCTGTACCCTATCATAACTTCCCTGTGTCATTGGTACGTACCTATACAGAACTCTACACAAATATCCCCTGAATATTTGAACGTTTCTTCCGTACCTTTCCCTGAGAACATCTGTTTCCAATTTAAGCCTCCAATTTCCTGCCTGATAGGCTCATAATTCCCCTTACTTCCAATTAAATGCTTTTCTAACTTGTCTGTTCCTATCTCCCTCCAATGCTATTGTAAAGGAGATAGAATTATGATCACTATCTCCAAAATGCTCTCCCACTGAAAGATCTGACACCTGACCAGGTTTGTTTCCCAATACCAAATGAAGTACAGCTTCTCCTCTTGTAGGCTTATCTACATACTGTGTCAAGAAACCTTCCTGAACACACCTAACAAATTCCACACCACCTAAACCCCTCGCTCTAGGGAGATGCTAATCGATATTTTGGGAAATTAAAACTTCCCATCATGACAACTCTATTATTATTACACCTTTCCACTTATTTGGGACAACTCTTAAAGAACAAAAGTCAATAGAGAAAATAGCCGGGATTTCCTTTGTTTAATTGGGACACTATGCCGCTTAATTGGGACAGGAGACTGCAGCCGAACAGGTTCTAACTAGCGTCAGTTGCATGAACTTGTGTGGCCTTCGGACACTACAACCATGGTTCGAGCAAATTGTTTTTTATTAGTGTCATTTGCGTATTCAAAGTTTTTTAAAAAAGCAGTGATTTTAGTTACTCATAATTGGTGAGAAATAAGCATAAGACCCTTTAGAATTGTTTTGCCCACTGTGGTTTCAAGCATTCAAGCTCAGAGATGCCAGAAACAGCCAGGGCTGAAAATGAAGTGATTTCACAACTTCAACAAGTTAGAAACTACAAAGAATGTGGAAGTATTAATAAACATCTTAAATGTTACAATGAAGACTTAAAGGATGCAATCATCGAAAGCTTTGTGTGAAGACAGTCCATTATCTGTGCTAGGTGTCTGTACTAATTTTGCTCATTTACAATCAAAAGAACACGGCAGTGTGTCGGCTGACCATCATATCAGAAGATACAAGTGAAACCTGTGTGGGAGAGTTTTTAATTGTGAAAAATCTGATGCACTTGGACACTTTCACTCTCTCAACCTTTGAATTTCAGATCCAGCGGTACAAGTAGTCATCACAAACTGGAGTCCTCCTTAGTTACAATAGCTAACCATAACTTCAGTGTCTAATCATGCCCTCTTTTTCCTCAAAGTGTTGCAGAACTGCCTTCTTGGCCGGTGGATCTCTCTGTTGATCTCATCCATCCAGTTTGCCAGAGCTGACTTCACATGCTAGGACAGGGATGTCCCTATTTCACCGGGGTATGACATCGCTGGCTACCCTCACCTGATTTAGCCCTCCTGTTGAAGCAGTGTACCAGGATGTGGCCGATGTCACATGCAAACAGCTACTTGGAGCCACAAGTGAGAGCTGAGTGTCTGGTGGGGACCAAAGGTGAGTAAGTTGCCCAAAAATTAACACAACAAGTCCCTTCAGCAGAGGTGCTAGCTCTCCCTGGCCACCTCATGCATAGCAATGCACACTGGATGAATTCCTCCATTGATAACTATTGGGAACTAGTACACAGTTTTATAGTACTGTAGTAGCATTGGTTGTGCTCTAATTTGTTCTGTATTTAATTTAAATACATAAGTTGTTACTTAGTTAAACAGCAATTTGTCTTTTTTTTAATACCTTTAACTATTTCCATGAAACTTCGGCTAACTGGGCCAGCAGTTTAATTGGGCCTGGATTTATTTATTTAGCGAGACAGTGAAGAGTAGGCCCTTCCGGCCCTGCAAGCCAGGCCACCCAGCGACAAACCTAGTTAACCCTAATCTAATCACGGGGCAAATTCTAATGAAAAATTAACCTACCTGGTAGGTCTTTGGATTGTGGGAGGAAACCCGAGCACCCAGGGAAAAGCCATGCATTCCATGGGGAGGGCATACAGGCAATTCTTACAGATGGCCCTGTAATTAAACTCTGAACTCCAATTCCCCTAGCTGTGATAGACATTAGCATGATGTTACACTACCATGCACCCACAAGCCCAATTAACTAGAATCCACTGCATATTAAAAAACATTTAAATTAAAGAGAGCAAGAAAAAGAAAAAAAAACCTGAGGAATTGTACATGGGTTCACTGTTCATTCAGAAATCTGATGGCGGAGGGGAAGAAGCTGTTCGTGAAATGTTGAGTGTGTGCCTCCTTTCTGATGTAGCAATGAGAAGAGGGTGATAGGTTGGGGGGGCCGAGGGTCTTTGATGACGGATGCCGCCTGTTTTTGGGACATCATCTTTTGAAGGTGTCCTGGATGCTGGGGGAGGTTATTTGCTCACAATGGAGCTGGCTGAGGTTGCAACTTTCTGCAGCTTTTCCTGATCCTGTGCACTGGTCCTTCCACACCCAAGGGTGATGCAACCACTTAGAACGCTCTCCACAGTACATCTGTAAAAATTTGAAAATGTCTTTGGTGACATCCAAAGTCTCCTCAAACTCCTGAAATATCGCCACTGACATGCTTTCTTTGTAACTGCATCAGTATATTGGGCTCAGATAGATCTTCAGAGATGTTGACACAGAGGAACTTCAAACTCCTCACCTTCAAGTCAAGGAGCAGGATGAATAAACCTTCCCAAAAGTGAACAAAGTTTCCTGACCAAATGAACAAGTTCACTACTGAAAAAAGGGCTGAGGTTTCTATTTACCCAAATCTTTCTCATACACCCATCTATAGTAAAAGATCTTAAGCCACATTTGCCCACTCCTTGGAATTTCAAACCAACCTTGAATTAAACATAATTTCCAACATATTGAAAATAGATCCATATTTATACGAAATAATGGAGAAAGTCCTTAATAGTCATTAAAAATTACTTAAATTTATTAACAGAAAATTTTGAATCTCACCATGCAACCTCTGAACAAGTTTAGCATAGGCAATTATTTATAACATTTTAGAGTATAAATATCTTGAAAATGGACAATGTTTTTGAATGTTAGCTATAAAAATTATCAACATGAATATAATTAGTAAAGATATTAGGAGAGCACTGTGAATTAACAGAATTAATAAAAGTAAAGTGCTTTTGTCCTGATCAAGAATATTTCCAACATTTTCTGTTTTTATCATACAAAAAGCATACCTGACATAAGTGGCTGTCCAGTCATTCCCATTGGTCCCATTCCCAAGTTGTTCATGGCCGTTGCCCAAGCTGTAGGGTTTGATAATGACATCCTTTGAGGGCTGGAGTCTAAGGCTAGGTTTTTGTAACACTCTGCTTAAAATGAAGAACAAAAAAAAAATGCTGCAAGTTCTGAGTATGATTACAAGTTAATGTAGATCTTGATATTTAGTTTTGACCAATAAATACTTACTCCTTCTTTACTTAAGTACAAATTCTTTGAATTAAGTTTCAAAAATAACATTGACGACATTAGGAATATTGGACGACCAGAGGAGCATTAAACACAAAATATCGTTAATTATATAAATGAGATTAAATAAAGACACATTCAATGATTAATACGTGTTAATATTTATATTTCAGGAAGAAAATAGTATCCAGGGAAATATTATTGTATCTACTCAAAAATTATTGGAAAGAATAAGGAAGTAATTAAACTAATGAAGCTTGTTTCTGGGATGAGAGGGTTGACTTAATTCAAAGGGCTAAAGAAAATAAATCTATTTTCTCTAGGTGTTAAAAGATCTCATTAAAACATACAAGATCCTGTGAGGGCATGATAAGGTACTGAAGATGCTGAGATGCTTCTGCTAGTGATAGGTTCTTAATCAAAATGATAAATTACACAATTAGGATATGATTATTTAAAACTGGAGTGCACAGGATTTAATCCATGCACGTTGCAAATCTCCAGATTTCCCTTTCCATGAGGGTTGTGGAGGTTAGAATTTTGTGGGTATTTAGAAAAGAAGTTTATAAATTTTTCAAGAACAAAGAGAGATAAGGCCTGGGTAGGCTGGCCATGATCATTTTGAACAATGGGGCAGGCCCAAAGTAGCCAAGTAGCACAATCTGGTTTCTACTGACTGGTCCCTTAGAATGATAAGATCAATTCTTGACCTCACAATCTATCTTGTTATGGCCTTGCACCTTTTCATCTGTCTATGCTGCACATGCTCTGAAACTATAGCATTTTATTCTGGATTCAGTTATTATCTTCCCTTGTAATAGCACAATGCATTGTTGCAATAAAATGATCGGTATGGATGGCATGCAAAACAAAGATTTTCACTGTACCTTGGCACATACAAAAGTAATAAACTAATTTACCAATAAACTCATTTATTTACTGATGTTATTATATTCTAAATTGTGTGAAATCCTCAAGATTACGAAAGTAATAAAGGAATTTGGTGAAAACATCACAAATGCTCTCATTTCAATCTTTTTAAAAATTCTCTCAATTTATAACAGTTCTTGAGTATTATCCTGTGAAAGTCTCACTGCTATTTACAGTTTGAAGGGAAACCAAGATAAATTAGTCCATAGTTTGAGGCCAGGAAAATACTCAAGTTCAGCATTAAGGTCAGGGAAGAGAAATCTTGAAAACATTTAATTATTATAGATAGCTAGCAAAATGTGATTGGATTTTGAAAACCAAAATAATTGGAAAAAGTCTGCAGAGAATGTCTGTGGATGGTATTTACAGACATCCAGGTAGTTCTTAAGATCGACAGGGTTCGTTCGATGAAGTGGTAGACCACAGAATTAAAAACAATTTAATCATCTCACTAGGAAATTGGCTGTTTAGGAGGAGGCAATAAGTACTTATATTCCCAGCATATGCTAAGGGCTGTCCTGCAAAGATCTATGCACAGATATAGCTTTTTGCCATATTCATAATCTACTTTGACAGTGAAGGTGAATGCTATTTATCTAGGGTTGATAACTAAGCACATGGACACATTAAATTACAAAGAGATATTAAAAATTTAAGTGCCCTGGAAAGTTTGTGGTAAACAGAGTTCAAGGTGGACAAAGAATAAAACTGCAGGGAAAACTCAGTGGGTTAAGCAGCATTTGATATAAAGACACGGTCATGTTCATGTGAAGATCCTGTATCAGGAGAGAGGAGTGGGAAGATAGCCAGTATAAAATAGTAAGAGGGACGGGGTAAGACAGAGACTGGTAGGTGATTAAGTGGAACTTGCTTAGCTGAAGAGGATGGGACTGACAGAGCAAGGTGTGGTGGTGGGGGGGAGTGAGAGTGCTGAAACAAGAGGCTGCTTGGTTATCAGTAGAAACGGATACGTAGGGATTGGAGTGAAAATTAGGCAAGTTGAACTAGGAAGGGGGAAGAGATAGCAAATGTGAACTAAGAGATGAGAAAACTAGGCACTGGATGAATAGGTATGTGGGTAATGGGCAGATGGAAGTATCTAGGCAAATGGGGTGGGGAGTGAAGTGGGTGATGGTAGAGCTGAACAAAAGTGTTGAACAGGAACGTGGCGAATGCGGGTTACATTAAATTGGAAAATGTAACATTCATACCTTTGGGTTCTAGGCTACCAAGGCAGAACATAAGGAATTATCCCTCTAGTTTGAGCATGGCCTCACTGAGAAGGCCAAGTACATTTAGGTAGACAAGTCTGAGGTTAGTACAGAGTATGAAATGGTGTAATACTGGAAACTGAAGATGTTCATTGCCACAAGAAAGCAGCATCCATCATCAAGGACTATCCAGGCCACACTCTCTTCTAGTTGCTACCATCAAGGAGGTACAAGAGCTTTAGCTCCCATACCATCAGATTCAGGGACACCTATTATGCTTCACCTATCAGGCTCCTGAACCAATGCGGACATTTTCACTCACTATAACACTGAATTGTTTACAGAACACAACCTATGGACTCACTTTCAAGGGTTCTCAAACTCATGTTCTCAGTATTATTTATTTATTATTATTTGTTTATTTTTGCATTTATAGTTTGTCTTCTTTTGCACATTGGTTGCTTGACAGTCTTTGTTTGGATGTAGGTTTTCATTGATTCTATTGTATTTCTTTGTTACACTGTAAATGCCTGCAAGAAAATAAATCTCAGGGTATTATTTGGATACTTTGATAACAAACTTCCTTTGAACTTTCAAATTGACTTGAATTCCACATACATATATGGATTAAAATGTCAAATTCAGGCTCAGAAAACAAAGACAATTGCTTTTATACCAAATGATTTGGGAATCAAGGAAATAGATGTTTTATCCAGTTCGACAAAGCCTTAGTTAGACATCTCCCAGACAACATTTCTAACGAAGAGTATATTGGTTTTGGAGGAAGCACATATACTAAAATGATATATGATGTCCAAGGAGGAGAGAATAGACAAATTAGGGTTGTACTCCCAAACTTTAGATGAAGGGATTAATTCAAATTACAATAGGATGAAGTAGAGAGCAAGAAACAATTCCCATTGTTGGCAAGTTTACAACAAAGAGACATGGTTTTCTTTAAAGTGACCATAAAATCTAAGTGACAGCAAATATTATGTCACTGATCTTAATTCTTAGCCATATCATGCCCAATTAAATGCAAGAAGAAAGGAATAAGACTAGCAAAAAAAGAATCAAAATATCTGTTCAGTAATGGTCCTTTGCCAGGTCATTACTATATTATCATAGCAAACAGAAATTTTAGTCAGTTGCCATTCTTTTAAAAACTAGGTTCATATTAATATAAATATCCAATAGACTTTCTAGAAAATATATCAAATCTATTGCAACCTATTTTGATAGGAATATCCATAACTGAACCACCACATTGTAATATTCTCAAGTGACTGAATGATGTCATATCAAAATTTTTGAATTTTTTTGAATATTGAGTCAGAAAAAGTGAGCTTGGATGCTTAGCTATGCACTATAAATTGTAATTTATTACATATTCAGCTAGTAGTTATACACAGAAAACATAAAGGGCAACTAAGGAGAAGGGTGAAAAGATTATATCTGCCCAGTTTGCTAATGGAATAGTAAAGGCTGTGAATACCACATTGGTTATTTTGAAGGGCCAGATTTCATCTGCTTTGTCCATACCTGCTTTGAAATTCAGTTCAGATGCATGTTGATTCCCATTAAAGATTTGTCAACTGTTTGCTGAAATTTGTACTCGGGCTGCGCCTTTGCTACATTATTTATCAACGAGCCTTTCTATTGTGACAATATTTGCTTCAGATAAATGGGACAAGGTTGTCAAGTTAACAATTTAGTTGATCTATATCTACTGCTGATTCTTCTCAGGTTTCTGCTTTGTTGCCAGTGCTGTATCACAATCACCTTTCTGTTCTAAGCACAATGCAGGAAAAAAAGTTGAGAGAAAAAAAAATCAGATTTTATAACATGGCTTAACATTTGAATAGTCAGGTATAACTCAAAACAATTTGTTCTGTCTTAAATTTTTTCTATGTTTTTCGGAGGAAAAAGAAAACTGAATCCACAAAAGTTCAGAAAAAGTGGGAGATTCTACAAGAGATTGATTCAGAATAGATATAGCAGCTCTAACTTGGATATCCATGAGATGTCTTGGAGGATTATACTTGAGCATAATCTGTAGAGTCATGGCTTGGCAATATTCTTCACTCTGACATCATCATCAAACAACAGGACCAACAATTTGATGAAGGGCAAACATACGATAAGTAAAAAATGAGGTGTAAAAGCTACATTGCAGAGATGATCACCAGAAGTAAGTTAAAGACATATTTCCATTTAAAGTCTTTGGTTTAGATTTTGGGTATTTTATTAAGAATTCTTCAAATTGAATGATTGGAAATACTCTATTTGGGAGTTCTGCCAATGTACTGGTAATTTGGGACAGATTATACACCTGTGAAGAGGTCACTAAAATGGCAGATAAAGGGATTCTTCTGATTATTTATGTGAATAGACTTCCAGGAGAAACTTTACAAAATTCTGAACAACAGTATCATCAAAAATGAAAGCTCAAGTTTATACAAAACAACCCTGTGTAAATCGATGCTCATAAATAAATCCAATAAGTTTTCACCCCTTGTTTTATCTTCACTTACACTTGGCACAATATGTAGTGCTAATCCAGTACTGTCAATTGAAGTATTATCAATACTCATTTTTAATTGTTCGTTTCCTTTTATACCAAGATACAGCAAACCAGAAGATGATGACAGTGGAATTAGATTCTGGCCTCAGTACTTTGCATTGCAGCAAATGAGATTTATAATTTGCAAAGTGATAAGTTACTTTTGCTAATTGAATCCAAGATGCTATTCGTCTCATTAATGCTTAATACTTCAGCAACAGCATTATAACTTCTAATGTGTGGAAATTGGTACCATACATTAAGATAGCTCAAAACATTTTAAACGCTAAGGAAATAGAAATATAATGTTTCAGGTCAAAAGACTGCATCAAAATTTTAATCCAACACTGCTTCATACAACATACAGAAGGAAAGCTCACATTCTACTTTAACTGGCTTGAGCATCATGAAAAAAACCTGTCAATCTTAGAACCTCACAAATGAAAATAAAATTTCAAATTACTCCTTAAGTTAACCTTACCCAAGAGTGTTTCAAAATAATCAACTTCTTTTAGTGCAAGGAAATTTAATGGTCTGTTGTGTATCTAGATCATTAGAAGCAGCAGTCCATTACATGCTCGCAACAAAAGATGAGGGAGATGTGAGCAGCTTGGACTGTCACAGATTGCCATTTCAACCCTTGCAGTGAATGCCATTTGGTTCCTGGTTGTTTTGGTGATACACAGAGTGATTGCTTTATTTGATAGAATATAACTGAACTTAGTACACAAAGAAAAAATATTATTGTAGCTGTGGATTTGTAATCTGGCACACCAGAATTATAATTCTTGTCCAGATGTCTTTCAAATAAAAAATAACAAAAACGGTGGTGCTCACTTAAATGTTTATACCCAGCAGTACTTCAAATTAGCATAATCTTAATGTGCCAGGCATCTCTCTCTTTTCATCGAGATCAGCAAATGGTTATAAAATAACAAAGAAATATAAATACTATGTCATTTTCATGTATAAATTACTAATAAAAGTATTAATTAACAATATGACAAAGAGTCATTATCCATTTAAAATCTCAAAAACAATGCCATATAAGGTAATCTGTTGCATTGACAAAATTCTTACTTTGTACATATAGCCATAACAACAATATAGGAATCATTCGCAGAGTGCTGTGTCTACATTGTTACAAAAGGTCTGAATAGAAAATACATGATTTAAATAGAACTTTTAACGTGGAAAGAAATGTGGAATTAAACTGCACCCACCAAATCCCATATCAGAAATGACTCATATGGTAGCAATCGCTCAAGGTAGAAGGTTGTTGTTTCAAGTCTGCTTCAGAGTCTTCAGGACAAATGTCTGGCTGACACTCGTAATCATAAAACAGTACAGCAATGAAAACAGGCCATTCAGCCCAATCCATCTACGCTAACAATTGGGCATCCTTCTTGTCCTTACCAGATTTCCTAGAACTTGGTCTGTGCCTAAATTATCAAAGTGCTCATCTAGACATTTAAATCAGTAACCCACCTTCAATTTCTCAATGCATTCTAGCTACATACTATTATCTGGGTGTAGAAGTTCCCCTCATTTAAATCTCTTCCTTTTACCCTAAATGATATCCTCTATAATCATTTACCTTTGATATGGGGAAGAGTTTCCCGTAGTCTATCCTATCCATATTCATAAATTAATATCTCATGTCCCTTAATCTCTGAATAGAGATCTGAACTGGGTTTTATAAAGTTGGAGCACAGCTTCTCTATTTCTGCATTCAATGCCCAACGAATGAAGAGCAGGTTCCCATATCCCTTCCTAACCTTCATTATCTTCCTTTGTTGTCACTTTCAAACATCAAAGGACTTGTATTTCAAGGTCCCTCAGTTCCTCAAAGTCCCCAAGATCTGATCATTCTTGTTCTAATTTCATCAGTGTTCCTAAAATGCATAATCACACACTAGTTTGGACTGAACTCCACCTCCCAACTTTCAGCCCAATTCACCAACACATCAATGTCACTCTGTATCCCAAAACTACCTTCCACACCATCAACAACTCCTCCAATCTTTGTGTCATCCATGAACTTATTGATCACATCTCCCATCCAAGTCACTCAAATACATTTCAAATAGCAAAGGTCCTAGCACTGATCCTTGAGATAAGATTAATCAGGGATATCCAATTGCAAAATCGACCCTACACCATCACTCTCTGGCTCCTACTGGGAAGCTAATTCTCCAACAGCCTTGGATCCCATGGGTCTTAATGTTTTAAACAAGTCTCACTTGTCATACCTTGCCAAGGGTCTTACTAATATCCATGTAAATTGCACCTACTACCCCACCCTCATTGATCATATTGTTATTTCTTCAAAGGATTCAATCAAATCAGGCTGCTTAGCAAGATAAGAGCAAATGGAATTACAGGGAAGTTACTAGCATGGGTGGAGCATGGCAAAGAACAGAGAGTGGGAATAAAGGGATACTATTCTGGCTGGATGCCGATTACCAGTGGAGTTCCACAGGGGTCGGTATTGAGACTGCTGCTTTTTACGATGTATGTCAATGATTTGGACTATGGGATTAATGGATTTGTGGCTAAATTTGCCGATGATACAAAGATAGGTGGAGGAGCAGGTAGTGTTGAGGAAACAGGGAGCCTGCAGAGAGACTTAGATAGTTTAGGGGAATGGGCAAAGGAGTGGCAAATGAAATACAATGTTGGAAAATGTATGGTCATACACTTTGCTGGAAGAAATAAACGGCCAGACTATTATTTAGATGGGGAGAGAATTCAAAATGCAGAGATGCAAAGGGACTTGAGAGGTTAACCTCCAGGTTGAGACGGTTGCAAAGAAGGTGAATGCAATGTTGGCATTCATTTCTAGAGGTACAGAATACAGGAGCAGGGATGTGATGTTGAGGCTGTATAAGACACTCATGAGACCACACAGAGTACTGTGTGCAGTTTTGGGCTCCTTATTTTAGAAGGGATATACTGACATTGGAAAGGGTTCAGAAGAATCACAAGGAAGATTCCAGGAATGAAAGGGTTACCGTATGAGTAACCTCTGGCAGCTTTTGGGGTATATTCCCTGGAGTTCAGGAGAATGAGGGTGGATCTCATAGAAACATTCTGAATGTTAAAAGGTCTGAACAGATTAGATATAGCAAAGTTACTTCCCATGGTAGGTGAGTCTAGAACAAAAAGGCACGACTTCAGGATTGAAGGACGTCCCTTTAGAACAGAGATATGAAGAAATTACTTCAGTCAGAGGGTGGCAGATCTGTGGAATTTGTTGCCACGAGCTGCTGTGGAGGCAAAGTCACTGGGTGCATTTAAGGCAGAGATAGATAGGTTCTTGATTAGCCAGGACATCAAAGGATATGAGGAGAAGGCAGGGGAGTGGGGATGACTGCAAGAATTAGATCAGTCCACGATTAAATGGTGGAACAGACTCAATGGGCCAGATGGGCTACTTCTGCTCCTATATCTTATGGTCTTAAATTGAGATCTGCCTTTAGCAAAGCCAAGCTGGCTACCTCTGACTAGTCCTTGATTTTCCAAGTGATCATTAATCCTCCTTCTTCCAGTATCAAAAATCTCAGATTGTTCTGAAGTAAAGATCATGTTCATTGAGAGTTGCAATTCAATGAGCAACTCTTTGGTCACAGTAAAACAATGGTGAGGAAGACACTGATGATGATATTGCCTATTGCAGACAGTAGGGATACCACTCCATAAATTCCATAATTGGATGCATCTTCTTTCTTAATACTGTTGAGATTCTCGCATTTCTGAGGTCCTCTAGCATGCCCTCCTATTCCCAGAGGAGGGTGATAAATTTGTGAGAGATTGAGAGTGAGAGACTAAAGTTCTTCTCCACTAAGTTTTAAAATTTAATTAACAGTATTTTACACTCCCAACGCCTTATTTTCTCATCGACATAGGGCTCTTTTTCTCTATCTCCTGCTCAACCCCAGTTCCTGGCCTTCTACCCGTGTCTAATCAAGAACCTATCAATCTCTGCCTTCAATATGCTCAACGACCTGGCCTCCACAGCTGTACATGGCAACAAATACCCCAAATTCACCACTCTTCGGCTAAAGAAATTTCTCCACATCTCTATTCTTGAGGAATTAAAAGGGCTAAAACCTAACTGACTTATTGGCAGCTTGACAAGTCATGCTATGAGAATCTCAGTCTACCCTTATCAAAATATGTGACAACAATGTACATCTGCAACTCCAAACAGTATTCTGAGCCCACTTTTCTCAAGCTCAGAGACTCTGTGTTGCCAACTGAGAACGCAAGCTTGCTAATAAACTGCATGTACTTTTAAGTAAACTGCGTTTGACAGTTATTCCTCGGGTCTGAACCTAAAGGCCTCTGGTAGAGAGGCAGATCAACATCTTGGCGCTGCAAGCGGAGTCCCAATAGGTGGTAGACCCCTTGCTAAAATTGTACAAGTGGGCGGACGGACCATTGGGGTGAATCAGAGATGAACGGGCCCACTGGGTAAGCTTTAACCTTGGTTTCTCTCTGCTCTCTGACGTCTCTGTTTGTTCCCTCATTTTGGTGGGGAAAATCCACTGACAGAACCCAAAGGGAATCGTGAAAGAAGACGGGTGATTCAAATCCCCCGGAATAGTAAGTTAATACCGGCAGTTCAAGTCCCCTGGAATATGATGGCTGCGCGCGTAGATAAGTTTGGGGGGGGGGGGGGGGGGGGGAGAGACAGTAGTCCATTACAGAAAATAATAGACAAATATTTAGGCAATAAAAAAACTGAGACAAATGTCATTCCAATTGGGATGACATAAACAATTGGGAAAAGACAATTGGCCTGCAGAAGATACATTTGATTTAAATTTAATATGGAAAGGGAAGGCAGGGTAAGAGTATGGTTGCCTGATTGGCCTATGGCAACAAGAAGCAGACATAAATTAAATTGCTTGATCAATAACGCTAAGCAAAGATGGATAGACATACATGATAAAAGAGGCAATCCTAGCAGTTGGCAAGAGTTGAGAATGATTTGTGAAGAATGGAACAAGGGACAGAAGCAGACAAAGTAGATGATAGATAGATAGATAGATACTTTATTCATCCCCATGGGGAAATTCAACTTTTTTCCAATGTCCCATACACTTGTTGTAGCAAAACTAATTACATTCAATACTTAACTCAGTAAAACATATGAGACAAAATATACTGGCCATGGAAGAACAAATAAGGGGAAATGAAAAATAAAAATAATTCTGGGGTACCCCGCCTCTATCCAGAAATACCGACCGATTCCCCAATCAATACTGATGATGATTGGGAATGGGTAAGGCGACCTAATAATCCCACCATACTATCCACGGTCAGATTCCCACCCCCAGATGGTTCTCACCCTGGTGCCTCAGTTGCCAACTCGATAGTCATTGCATCGCCACCGACCAATGTAGTTCCTACAGAACAGTTGGGAAGCCCAATACCCATATCTACCCATATCATAGCATGGTCAGATGGACCTCTCCTGAACTGGACCCCTGAACAAGGGCCATTGGTTTTACCAGGACCGATACACACTCAGTATCAATTGCCCATGAGGACCGCTCCTAACCCACAAGCCGGAGTGACGGGACAAGCACCTACTATGCAAATCTGTAAGCCCTGGACCTCTTCCTAACGCTGTGGTATACTGAATGCTGCCCCTGACAAAAAGGTCGACCCCCAAGGGTTCTGTAGTTATTTAAGACATGTCCTGACTATTTATTCCACTAAATCCCGAGATTTGTTCCCTCGGGCTATGGCCACCCTTACTTCTACTGATCAGACACGATTCACCACTTGTCTCGAACATGGGAGCTCCTTTATAGACACAGAAGGCCAGTGCCGTGCAGGCTATGCTGTTGTTTCCGACACAGAAACCGTGGAGCTCACTTCCTTTCTTTCTCCTCACTCGGCACAGCATGCTGAACGCTTTGCACTCACTGGAACATGCTTCCCAGCCACTTAGAAATCAACCAATATTCTACAGACTCTCGATATGCCTTTGGAGTCGCTCATGACTTTGGCCAATTTTGGAAAGCTAGGGGTTACACAATCTCCTCTGGTATGCCCATCACTAATAAAATTTACTTTGACAAACTTTGGTCTGCTATCTGTCTTCCTTCACAATTGGCCATTATTAAATGCTCTGCACACAAAAAGGTACTACTGAGATTCCCCATGGAAACAACAGAGCTGACTCGGCTGCGAAACAAGCTGCCCTTACCGGAACACTCATCGTTCCCCAAATGACGAATCACCAGGGAAAAACTGTATCCCCCGTTTCCGAATCAAAGGGTATGCCTGGAATTGAGGATGTGCGTGTTTTACAGAGGGATGCCTCTGAAACAGAGAAAGCCACCTGGGAATGGGCTGGATGTTTTTCACTCACCGACCCAGGACCTTTTGCTTACTCCTGTCCGTCAGTTCTGCGTACCTGAAACTATCCTGGGCTCTATTGTAGATTTTGTACATACCAATACTCAACTTGGCAAGGAGGGAATGGTAAGGCAACGTTTGGAATCGTGGTGGAGTCCAGACCTGGAGAAAGTAGCAGAGAACGTTGGCAGACGATGTGCCAAGAATATAATCCAGGAAAATGCACCCTATGCCCAAAGGGATATACCCTCTTGCCAAGATACCCTTTCTGCCAACTATAACTCGATTTTATCAAATGACCGAGTGTACACTGTTGTAAGTATTGTCTTGTAATTCTTGATGCTTTTATTAGATCAACTGAAGCATATCCCACCACAGATAACAAAGCTGATACTGTGGTATGTATTTTGCTGAAAGAAATCATTTCCAGATTCGGGTACTGGAGCAACTTGTATCTGTCAAAGGTCCCCATTTGTGGGTGAGATTAATACCCAACTCTGCCAGGCTCCGGGGATTAAACAGACATTCCATTGGCCCCACAGACTGCAGGTTGCCGGCCTGATTAAAAGGGTTAACGGGATGCTGAAAAACAACTTGGCTAAATTAGGACAAGAAACCGGTCAAAATTGGCTCAAAGTGCTACCTATAGTCTCGTTCCAAATGAGAATTCATTATCAGACCAAACATGGTCTGTTGGCAGCCGAAATAGTATATGGCAGGCCTTGCCGACCCCAAAATTACCTGAGATGGACCTGAATCAAATGTTGAATGAGATTATTGGGTACATCCTGGCACTAACCAAATCTCTCCAGTTGTTGCATTCGCAGGTAGAGGAGGCCCACTGGGAAGGAGAGGAACTGAAAAACGAACATCGAGTCTGCCCAGGAGACTTTGTTCTCGTAAAGAACCATCCTAGAAAGAAGTTTGAGCCTCGCTGGAAAGGACCCTACCAAGTGTTATTGACCACTCTGACGGCAGTCAAGCTACAAGGACTTCCGAAATGGACATATCGAGGACATGTCAAACGGGTGCATTCATGACTAAGTTATTACTGTTTATACTTGTAATCTTAAGCATTTGTATTGCAGTAACCAAGCCAAACACCTTCACGTCGCTTTGCTATAGTTATGCTGGGAAAACTAACTCATCTGCCTGCTGGGTATGTGCAGCGATTCCTTCAGGGAAGATGGAGGTTCCCTTAACAGCCATTCAGCTGAACAGCAGTGAACAATGGTCAGTCTGGGCCTTTTCCAGTGACACTCGGACTAGCAAGGCCCAAAATTGCACCAGTGATGCGACCGGAGACTATGGGTGCCACTGTTTTGATCGCTGGTACATTCGTTCCCTGGAAAAAGTCATCCAATGGGATGGTCAGACATCATGGCCCACCACCATTGTCAGATCTGACCAACCAGCAAATACTATCTGCTACTGTAATTTCAAAGGTAAGGGAACTTACTTTCTGGGCAATAGCACCTGTGCCATTGATACAATGGCCAAACCCCGAACGGAACTCAATGGCTTTACAGGGAAAGGGCCTACTTGTGGCTCCCAGGAGAGACAGCTAACCAATGAGACACCCAACAAGAGAGCAGAAATTGGATGGGATGCTGCTTCCTGGCTTACCTTGTATCTCACACGCAAATGCTGAAAACCCTGGACCAGCACCCTTCCCATCTCTGGCAAAAGTGAGGAATCTGACAACCGGAACACTTCTAGATGATAGCTTTCCCCTTCCAATTCAAGGGAAATCATCAGCCTGGCTGCAGTTTTGGAGGAGATGGCCATTAGCACCGCTAAGGCCAAGGATGGCATCCAGGATCAGGTGAGGGCCATCACCGCTAAAATAATGGCACTACAACACTGTTTTACAGAACCGAATGGGCCTCAATTTTGTTCTGGCTAAAAAAGGAGGAGCATGTGCCGTTTTAGGTCAAGAGTGCTGCACCTACATCCCAGGTGAATCAGAGAACATTACCTCTTTCTCCGTTCACATTCAAAAGGAGTAAATAAAATCCGGAAATTCAGGGCCAACCTGTATGGCTTTAGCTCAAAAGGAGGACTGTGGCCTTTCAGTGACATCTTCGCAGAATGGAGCAGTATACTGCTACATTATTCATCGCAGGAGTACTCATACTTGTTGCACTCTTCCAGTGTTTATGGCCCCTTGTCAGCCGGTGCTTTTGCCCTACACCCACAGGGATATTTATACAAAGAGACCCCAAGAAGGAAGGAGACCTCAGAGAGACTGAGGTGCAAATGATGAGGATGGAGACTAATATGACACGGAAAGCCCTTTGGCTTATCCCAAGGGTTACTATCCACCCTTCTTACATGAGTATGAAAATTAATGTGTACAACAACCTGACACTGATAATCCCAGTTGTCACGGAATGACAAAAGGAGGGAATGAGGAATCATATACAGAAGTAAAAGAGTTAAAACCTAACTGACTTATTGGCAGCTTGACAAGTCATGCTGTGAGAATAATGTATGACCAATGAAGTGTTTGTTCCATGAGAAGCTTCTCAGTCTACCCTTATCAAAATATGTGATAATGTAGCGGTGTGCTACACGCAGCACTGCAATAACGACACAGAGTCGATGAGCTGCAGTTACAAGAGAGGTTTATTCAAACTTTGCGGCCTCGCTTTAAAGCCTTCCTGATCCCACCCTCCCGCGCGCGGGCTTTTCCCCTTGCTGGTGAAGCAGGCTTGGCGCCCTCTTTGGGTCCTGCCTCAATGTCGGCGCGCGCCGCTTTGTGAGCCGGTTCGAGTGCGCTGGGAAGAGGGTCGCCACAATAACAATACTCCAAACAGTATTCTGGGCTCACCTGGATGCAGAATTTCTCAAGCTCAGTGACCAGAGACTCTGTGTTGCTAACAGAGAACAGAAATTTGCTAATAAACAGTATGTACTTTTTAAATAAACTGTGTTTGACAGTTATTCTCTGTGCCTGAACCTAAAGACCTTTGATAGAGAGGCAGATTGACATTTTGAAAGGGCGCCCCTCTATCTCTGTCTAGGCCTTTCAACATTTGAAAGGGTTCAATGAGATCTCCTCCCCCCCCATCCTTCTGAATTTCAGTGAGTACAATGTTCAATAATCAACTAGTAACAAAAATACACATAACTTGATCATATTGTGTCATCATTTATGGAAGTTTGTTGCACACAAATTTCCTGTTTGCATTTCCTGTATGAAGAGACTTCAAAAAAAATACTTGGAGATGTCCAAATCGGGCCATAATAGATTCCAAATAAATCCAAGTGACTCTATTTCTGTGTCTTCTGGCCAAGTAATATTCCCAACTATATTGATTTATCAGAACAGAGATAGTTCCAGGAAATGGGAACACATAAGTAACTGGTAGGACTGTTGTGTTATCTCGGCATGCACTGTCATTTAGAAGAAGACCCTGATTATCAATTACCTTGACTTGGAAAGATTCAGGGAATAAATAGGATGCTGGGGTCTCCCAAAAATGGAATAAATATCTTTCATCTAATTGGTTAATGCTGGAGGTTAAGTCTCAGAATATCACTTATAATTTTAATCAAATACCTGATTCAAAGATTACCTTTGAAGAATTAACAGAAATTGTTTATTACAGCCAAATCTGCTACAAGAATGAACTGACCACTTAATTCAAAGTATGCTGGAGTGAGTCACATGTAGCCTCTTTCCGGCCTTAATCAACCAAAGTTACAAACTTGACTTCGCCTGTTGTTAAGTACTGAACATCATTCAATAGTTTAAAATACCCTTGAACTTCAATATATTTTAAAACTACGAACATAATTTTTAAAACATAGCTGATGCACTTAGATCATGAAAAAGAAACTTGATTTCTTCTGTGCAGGCAGATTACCCTGTAAAATTATTAGGGCCGCAAGTTGTTCACTAAGTATTAATACAAGGTTATCACCACTTTTGACTAAAAATGCTCATATGTTCTGTTCTTGTTGGTAATTAGGCAGATAAATGTCCTTGGATTCTTTCCCACATGAAAAGGAAACAGGCAGGCAAATGAAATTGATGCCAAGATCAACTCAGCCATAATCTTATCAAATGTGAAATAAATACAGAATGTTGGATCCTGAGGCCAGCTTTCCTAAGTTCTTATCACTAGGGGAATTAGAATTTGCTCTGCAGAAAGAAAAGTGGCTATATTTTCCTACAGATTACGAAAGGGAGAAAGTCTTAAAGGCATGTGAATTGATTGCCTGTCAAACCACTTTCTTAGTGATTATGCATAACAAGGATGTATCATATAAAACAAGAAAGATAAAGGTAGGTAATCTTGCCTTCAGTATTATCTATCACTGTCCAAAACAAAATTTCTAATATAATTTTTTTACTTTTTTCTGCAGACTTCCACAATTAATTATTCCATCAATTCATAAAACCAACTAATCTGCTGCTGGTGATAAAGTGGCCCATTTGTCTGAGGCTCACACATCACAACTAAGGAGGACAACAAAAACTGCTAGCAGACACCGTGCATCAATATGGTAAACTACTACTGTCAGAAATAGAGTTTACAGTGCTGCTCAATCTGCCAACCAGTTTTTTCAGAATTGAACACTTGTCATTAAGAATGCTTAATTTATCTCAATTAACTGCAGCTCTCTGCTGCTATAGATTTTCAAGGATAGCCACTAATGGTTCTTTTCCCTATCTCAGATTAAATGGCTCATAAAGGCTCAGCTTCAAGATACAATTGCTATTGCTCCCCATATACCTGAATAAATTAGACATCTGTAGGAGGCCTACAAACAGTAAAGTCAAACACAGATTTCAGTAAAAGAACAGTAGATGAAAGGGCTGCCACTAAGAGATAAATAAAGGTGAGGTGCAAGAACGCAGCACACAAGGACATGGCAGACTGAAACAGCAGGAACTCTTCTGGTCAAGATGCCAAGGTCATGGCACAGACTTGGTTGTATATTTTAGGTTTGTAGTAATGGTTTTGAGGATGTGGAGGTTAGGGGTAGGGATGTGGGTGAGTTAGAGGTCAGGCTGAAGTCAAAGCCCTCACTCCACGTTCCAAGGCCAGCAATGTGGACATGCTATGAAGGATCACTGTTCAAGGACTGTAACAAGTTTGGACTTATATTTAAATTTTGCTCCATAAATGATATGAAGCCTTACTATATATCCCATTGTATTTCTCTTTCTCTGAAGTTACCTCTGAACATTTCCTTGAGATAATAAAAGAAATGTTAATTTCCATTTATTCCTTTCAATTTTATTAACAGTTTCCATGCAAGTCAGAGAAGGCATTAAGGAAAAGGCAATTGTAAGTTCTCCAGGCAATACTGCTTTTGAGTAAATACACAACTAAATCACAGACGTGCCTGCCAGTTTAGGTGAATGTTACTATTCAAGGCAGAGTACAAGTTTTTTTGATGTCCTTAAGCTTCACGAAAGAACAAATGATTTGACTGTTCATTCATTTTCTATTATTGTGTCTTTGCTGTGCTCAAGGTAACCATTGTATTAGCTTGCATAACATTTACATCAGTTCAAAAATAATCAAATGGTTGCAAAGCATGCTTGTGAGTTCTCAGGGCAAAAAAAAGACAAGTTGATCTTACACAATCATTGCTACAGTAGCAATGTCATTACATCATAACATATTTTCTGTATTTCTTAAAGTGAATTAGGGAAGGCAAGTCTCACCTGCAACTATACTGTTCCGTTTCCTTTTCTTTCCTGGTTCGTCATAGTGATCAATGGAACATTCTGTTAACAGTGGGCCATTTGAATCATTAAAATGTACTGGCTCATTGTCGTCTGCCGGATCAAATGGCAGCTGGTTAAGCCCTATAAAAGTCAGAAAATAAAGATCACATATCAAGCTCTGACAGCAAAGAACAAATGCATTATGTTAAAACAGGAATCCAGGCATCTGTGCATTGGACAGCATGCGTTGGAATCATGGAATCACAGGAGCTGACAGTTATACTTTTTAAAATTTGACCGCTCGGTTTCACATAAACTTCAAAAGAGAATATATTCAACTCCTTTATGGTTTCATAAGAATATAAACACGTGCAGCAGAAGGCCATTTGTTCCTTCTGTTCTGTTGTTCAATAAGATCATGGGTAACATTTTACGTCTCTAGGTACTTTTCTCTGCACTAAACCCATACCTTTGGTTCCCTAAATATCAACAAAATCTATGTTTAACTACATTAATAAAACTTTATTTATTTTTCAAATGAATCGGTGCATATTAATTTTTACATACAGTGCATACCTAACTTCATGGAATTTTTTCCACGTATATTCAAGTTATAAATTTTGCACAACTCAGTTCAGGTTTGTGGCATAAACTCATTACAGAATCAGTATCTGTGGTAACCATATAGTCAGGAAAACAAGAAGGGTAGCAAAGATCAGCCAGGGACTACAGGACGGAGAGCATGACTTCAGATGCAGGAAGTTATTGGAGGGAATTCTTGATAAGTTAGGGAGATGGGCTGTGGAATAACAAATCACTTTCAACTTAAATTGTGTCAGTGATGAAAGTTGGACATTCAGACCAGGGTGGGCCTTAAAAAATGAATGGCAGGACACTGTTGAGTATTGTGCAACTGAGACACCTGGGAGAACAAGTTCAACATTAAGTAAGCAGGATAGTGAAGAAAGTACTTAGCATGCTTGCCTTCAAAAGTCAGGGCACTGGGTTTGGGATTAGGGACATTATGTTGAAGTGATACAAGTCATTAGTAAGGCTGCACTTTGAGTGCGGAGTACAATTTTGATCACTGTACTCAATACTCAAAGTGTAGCCTCACAATGACTTATAAAAGACTTTGTCAAGCTGGAGAGATTGCAGAAGAGATTTAAAAGGATGCTGCTTGGACTGGAAGATCTGAGTTATATGGAATGATTGGCCATGCTGAATCTTTGTTTGCACAGGAGAATGAGTGATGAATAAAAACACAAAATGCTGGCAGAACTCAGCAGACCAGACAGCATCTATGGGAGGAGGTAGTGATGACGTTTCGGGCCAAAACCCTTCATCATGAGGGATGGCTTCATTGAAGTTTATAAAATCATGAGTGGTATGAATATCATGGAATGAGCACAGTCTATCCCTCACGATGGGGTGTTATAATCTAGAGGAGACAAATACAAGAGAGAAGAGACTTGAGAGGTAACTTCTTCACACAGAAGGTAGTGAGCCCTTGGAAAAAGCTGCAAAGAGAAATCGTTGAGGTGGATAAAATTGCAACATTTAAGAGCACTTGGAAAGGTACATGGAGGGGAGGACTTTGAAGGGTTATTGGCCAAATACAGGCAACTAGGACTAGCAGGTAGGATGTCGTGACAGGCCTTGAACAAGAAAGCCGAAGAGCCTATTTCTGTGCTTATTACTTTATGAACAATGTAAAAATCCCAAGGGGCTTTCATTTCTACTTTCTTCATTAATTATCGATCATTCAAATGTTTGAGTGAATGAGGCAAAGTTCATAAATCTCAAATGCATCAGATTAAAACCTTAAAAACTAACTCAAGGTCCAATAGTAAAATAAACATCATGCTTCTCTGGTACTGTATAGGGTTGTTACTACTTCCTACTGCTATTCACAGAAGTAAAACATCGTATTTTGTAGCCTTGCAGTAAAGAACTAGTTGAGAACCAAATGTTCATGTTGTTATGGCTGATAATTGTTTTACTGGATACTGCATGTTGCACAGATCATTCCAAACATAGCCTGTCAGGCAAAAACTGCCTACAAGGCAGTTAAATTTGATATTGGGGAGACCAGATCTCTAAGACTTTCAGGAATGATGATGACAGAATCTTCACATTTATCTTGTGTTCTTGAACATTATATTTCAAGGGGGAAAAAACTGGGTTTTGCTTTTCCCCTGAAAGCCTTGTCTTTTTAAACAAACTAAATATAGCAAACGCTGCATAAGGAAATTTGAAAACAAAGCACCGTCTGTGAAAATAAAACAAATTAATGTTTCTTTCTTCGTCTCTATATGGCTCTTTCATCAGAATTTAGGAAGTTGGCAGCATTATTTCCAGGCAGCAGAGAAAGAGGATGGAATGATGTTAAAGCTGTAATCGCAAAGAGGTAACAGGGAAAGACAAAAGAGTTGGCAATGGGCCATTCAGCAAAAGGCGCACAACAGAAAGATGCTGAATTTTTATGTCACCTGTCACTTTAATTTATCTTGCTTCCCCTTTGACCTGTATATCCTTGAGCTCCTGCATTGTTCTAATAACATTTAAAGCAAAACCACGATCTCCTTTTTCAAAGAGATGCAGTATTAAATTCCATGTGCACTTGACAGGCTGCAAATTCCAATAATGATTAAATCTTTGCTGGATCTATGTTTTGTTTCTTATCTCATTACCCTTCTTTTACTATCGACATTATGTCTTTAGTTTTGTCATTTTGTGGCAGATATTCTTAAAACAAAAACGTGCCACAATGGTGCTACATAGGGCGACCCATATCATTTTCATGCTTTTGGGGCAATGTTTTCCTTCACACAAGAACAAATGAACACTTAACTGCCCAGCACATTGAGAGTACCATTATTTCATGTTGAAGCTGAATCAGTATTTGATGTCGAGGACACAACTCTTAAACTGGAGATGAGCACTAGATCACAATGCTGTGCAAACCATTAAGCATCACTGTAGGAACCACAGGCTAAACAAATGGTTGCCATGTACTTACTGCTGGACAGAAATCAAGACACCAGATTTAGGACTTGAACATTCCAGTGGAAAAGTTTGAGAGCTGTAAGATATTATGTCAGGTATGCCGCAAAGCTAGCTCTATACATCTGGTATCAGCATCAAACTAAATTTAACAGCCTCTCACCCAGCAAAGATTAATGGAGTTATCCACAAATTGCATTTGGCAATATTAGCATTGCTTCACCCACCACACAACAGCTCCTACTTACAAGCTCTGTACATATGCATGTGCGCATGACACACACACACAGCTGTTCTGGCAGTGCATTCATCTTCTACATTGCCCTTTCATGTTTATCACAGCTCTGACATTTATCTCACATGTACCAATGATTCAGCCGTCCATGCAAGCACATGTTGAGAAACTTAGCAACACTTTTTCTTTTCACTTGACAGGGGAAATAGCTAGAAACCATTATTCATAATGGCAAACTGAAAGGAGTGGGAGGGCAACGTGGCCACTTGCAGTCAACAGCAAATGACGCAGCTATAGAACTTTGTGCTGATGATAATGGGCTCTGTTGCCATGAAATCTATGCTACTCAGCCAGATAGCCTAAATGCCCATTGCTCACACTGTGACAGTATGTGCTAAACGGGACTGTAATAGCTGCTTGTGATCACAAAAAGACAAGAAATTGTAGAAGTACACCTTTTGGCTTTTTGTGCTTGCTCTGCAATTCAATGATATTTGATTTTTTATGTCTTGGTCTTTTCCTCCTCCGGCCCTCTATCCCTTGATTATCCTAACATTCATAGAATTTGTAATGGCCTCACTCCATCACACTGCCCCTCCTGCTGCCACTCTGTGATTGTGGCTTACAGTTTATTATTATCACGCCCATCCACAATGCCTATATATTTGATTGCAAATGCGGAATTGTTGCTTCTGACTAAGGTGACAAATAACCTGCAGCCACAGACTTAAACTAAGGAGGTCTGGCACTCGAGACACTGAAGATATACTTCTCTGAGTAATAGTTAATCATTGGAATTTCCTGCTTAAGGAAGCAGTGGAGAATCAGTTGCTAAGCACACTTAAATCAGAGTTGAACAGGTTTTAGATATTAAGTGAATCAAGAGAAATGGGGTTAAGTGCAGGAAAGTGGTGCTAGAGTAAACGATCTGTCAGCCTGAGAGAAATGTAGTGAGGTAATGATAACAGTAATAGTGTACTGCAGCTTTTGTTCTTCATAGTTGTGTGCTTCTCCTGTAAGACTGGCAGTTTGGGTAGTTGTTGAGTGAGTGAGACAAAAGATAAATTAGTCCTTGCCATTGAATTCTCAGTGGTACCCAGCTTTACTAGGACCAGGCAATCCCCTTACCTTCCTAAAATTATCAGGGCCTATGACACAGAAACAAACTTTTGTAATAGTAATGCAAAGCTACTTGCAGTTAAGGTGATATGAAAGAGGCAGAGTGACAGAGGGAAACAGACTACCATTAACAGCTTCCAAATATTGCTACATGTACTTTCAAAATGAACTGAACCTGTATGGGAAGAGAGAAAAAAAACGAAGACAGCAAATTAACATCCTGTTATTCACCTCTTGCACCAGTAATGATACCCAAAGAGCACCCAGGCTCACATAGGGAACCAGCTCTTGCAGGATGATTTTCTAGCAGTGGCAAAGATGGGGAGGGATGACCAGTTACACTATCAGTGTGGGGAAGCACATTCACCATGGGAGGTGGGGAGACAATGTGGACAAAA
Source organism: Hemitrygon akajei (assembly GCF_048418815.1). Taxonomy (NCBI): domain Eukaryota; kingdom Metazoa; phylum Chordata; class Chondrichthyes; order Myliobatiformes; family Dasyatidae; genus Hemitrygon; species Hemitrygon akajei. Next base: position 54,267,115 of record NC_133133.1, on the reverse strand, counting down.
GAACAAGGTCTGTCTAAAGATCTGCATTGTTAACAGCAACACATATTAAACAAGGTGATGAGAAATTTATTTAATACCCTGGCTCCTGTTCAAACCAACACTCTGCAATCTAACCATTTAATTTAAATTAGTCCAATGCTCTCTTTTTTTCTCCCACCATCTACAATGGTCTAACTCTAAAGTGAATTGGAGTAATCAGTGAAATACCATTATCTGAATTGTCTGTGAATAACTAAGCTCACACAGTAAATTGTGACAGTACTTTATAATTTGACCATTTAGCTAAATGATAAGTGGTTGCAATATAGCTTAAATTACACAATCATTGGTCAGAAGTGTTTAACATTCAGCTCTGAGCAGATTATCTAAAAGTCTAAATTCCTTTATGAATGCTAGAAATTGAAGGATTTTAATTCATCTCACCTACTCTCAATACACCCAATCATGTCGCATTGGTTATTTCCAAGAATTATATATTTTTTCTATTCATTGTCAATATTCAGTGCATTTATGATTATGATTCTTTAGTTTTACAAACCTCGGGATAAGGGAAATTATTATGCAGAAAGAAAGTGTTGGAGTTTCAGAAGGGTGTAGCAGTTACTTGAAAACAAATGAAAACCTCTGAGAGAGTAAACCAGAGTATTCGACACAGTATGACATGCTGCCAAATAATGAATTTCCAAATCGAAAAAGGTACATTTGATCTATTATTACAAAACCAGCAAAAACGAACGATCAATTAGCGATATTATGGTCTAACTTGTGGTTTAATAGTGGTATTAGCATTCTAATAGCGCAACTAAGCGTTTTAATAGCATTCTAGCATTCCAATCAGTGACCTAGTTTGTGAAATAACAAAGTCAGCATAACTAATTAGCATATTTCAGTAAAATCAGAGTGACTAATTAACGGCCAACAAAAAAATAATCATTGCCCGTGGCTCACTCCCTCTGGCCAACAAATACCCACAAGCGTGAACAGGCAACTATACTCATTCGCTTTGACTACACCACAGCCCACATGACAGATTATCACAACAAATGCACCAACAAAGTACAATACAGATAGAAAATAGATACATGGCTACAGCGGACAAAAAATAGATACAGCAACAGGAAAAAATTTGTGAACTCTTTGCAATTATCTGGTTTTCTGCATGTGGTCTGATCTTCATCTAAGTCAAAATAATAGATAAACACAATCTGCCTAAGCTAGTAACACACAAACAACTGTACTTCTTTTCGTCAATACTGAGTACACCATTTAAGCAGTTACAGTCTAGGTTCAAAGAAGTATGTAAGGCTCTGCCTTCTACAGAAGCAGGTTGGAGACACATTCCATTTGTGGGTTGCAGAGGTGCCCTGCCCTATAAAAAAAGACACAGTCAGGTTATTGACAGAGACTACTCTTCTGATGGAAGATCTGTTTATGTGCACCATGCCTCAATCAAAATAACTTTCAGAGGACCTTAGAAGAAGAATTGTAGAGATGCATGAAGCTGAAAAAGGCCACAAAAGCAGTTCTAAAAACCTGAGTTTCATCAGTCCACAGTAAGAGAAGACCTGCAGAAATCTCTAGAACTTGCTAAAGTCTGTTCATGTGTCCACCATAAGAAAAACACTGAACATGAATGTTGTTCATGGAAGGACACCACAGAAGAAACCACTGCTCTCCAAAAAAAAACATTGCTGCATGTCTTAGGTTTGCAAAAGACCACTTGGATGTTTCACAATGCTTCTGGGACTATGTTCTGTGGATAGATAAGACAGAAGTTGAACTTTCTGGTAGAAATACACACCACTATGCTTGGAGAAAAAAAGGACACTGCACACCAAAACCAAAACCTCATCCCAATTGTGAAGCATGGTGGAAGATGCATCATGGTTTGGGCCTGATTTGCTGCCTTAGGGGCCTGGACAGCTTGCAGTTGTTGTGGGAACAATTAATTCAAAATTATATCAAGGCATTGTACCAGAGAATGTAAGGGTAGTGGTCCACCACCTGAAGCTTAATAGAAGTTGGATGATGCAACAAGACAATGATCTGAAACAGAACAGTAAATCAACAACAGAATGGTTTAAAACTAAAAGAAAGTTTGTGTTTTGGAATGGCCAAGTCAGAGTCCAGACCTTAACCCAAATGTGATGCTGTGGCATGACCTGAAGAGGGCTGTTCGTGCAAAGTATCTCAGAAATATTAATGAAATGAAACAGTTTGGTATGGAGGAATGGTCTAAAATTCCTTCTCGCCATGTACAAGACTGATCAGCAAATGCTTGGTGGAGGTAATTGCTGCTAAAGGAGGTTCTACCAGCTACTAAATACAAGTGTTCACATACTTTTTCCAGCCTGGACTGTGAATAATTAAAAATGCATCCAATATAGAAAAGTAAAATCGCTTGCGTGTTATAAATTTAGGTAAATTGTGTCTATTATTGTGACAGATGAAAATCAGACCACATTTTATGAGAAAACCATGTAATTGCAAAGGATTCACAAACTTTTCCTTACGACTGTATATGGCTCCTACAATGGAATTGATAGGTGCGCCTCCTAGTTCTTCATCTATCTATGACAGTGAGTGTCAACGGATAACTATGTAATCTTAGCACCATGAGCTTGCAAATTTCTACAGATAGTTTAATATTTTTTAAAGACTGGCTTCATAAACTACATGTTTTAATCCTGTTGTGCAGTCCACATGGGGATAAAAGGTTTTTTAGTCCCAATCCTTGAACTTTCGATTGAAGACTACAGTTTTTTTCCACAAGTAATGTGGTCTTGAATTCAACATAACTGCTTTAAATATGTTCAGAAGTAAATCATTATACCATGTAACATCAAGTAAATGATCAGTGTAGCATTTGGGCCTTATCAAAACTGAACAGCAAAGATATATTTAAAAAAAACTTCAGAAGTTCGGAATTTCTTGAAAAAGTGAAATAAATTTTTTCAAGTCTTTTATGGCGAGTTATCATATAAAAGACTTAAATTAATTACCTGGAATACATGAAGTGCACTTTTTTAAAATTCAAAATTCTGTTTCCAAAATGATAATTTTACTTTTTTCATATAGACCTGTTAAATTCAGGTTTTCGGATAGTTCCAATTTACCGGCAGCCTCCTCCTTGTGCTCTTGCTACACTGCCAATGGCATCATCACTAATGCACTCAAAGCAGCAAAACATAATTAACTGCTTAGATAACTTTTTGAGTTCTAGTCCCTGTAAGGAATTGAACTGATTTTCCTTGCACTCACCAATAAAGCTGCAGAATTTTAAACAGTGCAAATGATTCCTGTCCTGCGAGCAGCCTACACTATTTCTTGATCAGAAATGTGACTGGGGAGGCTACAAATAAGCACTACATGGGGATTTACATCATCTATGTGCACTTTGTGTGCTAGTATGTCATTCACAATGAAGTGTGTTTTTTCTTTACGCATAATGCATGCTATTTAACTTTGTTCTCACGATGCAAACATGCTAATCTGCATAATACTTATAAAGCAAGACACACATTACAGAATTTTTAACCCTTTTAAGATTTTTCTGTTTTCTTCCTCCATCCGTTGGGCCTTCCCACCTCTTAAAACTTGTTACATAAAACACCAGTTTACCTCTGATTAAAGTCAGTAATCTGAAACAAAAACACTCCCCCTCCCACCGATGGCTTTCCTACTGAAAAGGGGTTTTAGATTTCAAAATCACGTCATATATGTTCTCCTGTTCTTGTTTGAACAATGATACTTTGTTGACTATAACAATAGGCAAAGCTTGCATTATTACTCTACCTTCACTGCTGTTTCAAAATGAATACCAAAATGAATAATAAAAAGCAGGTAAATCTTCTTTCCCTCTTTAGCCTACTTGCATTATATATGAGAGATGTTTACTAATACTAGTACACTTTTCACCATTGTAAAAAAATAACTTTTTCTGAAAACAATAAGATAACCCAGTAAGCTAATCCAAGTAGAAATATTTCATACCATTCATCAGCAACAGCGATAATTTCTAAAAAATCATGTTTTCTCCATAATACTATAACCCTTTGACTCATTCAGCAGAATTTTTTTTTCAGTAGACAGTCACACACAATTGCTTAAAATAAAGAAAATTCAACAGAATGGAAGCACCACCTCTAATGTTCATTCAGATTCTCAAATTTGTACTTTGATGCAGTATCTACTTGGGTGTCGTGAATACTTTTTAGGAGCTATAAAAATGATATTGAGAATACTATCTCAGAGGCTTCAATGAAACTAAAAAAAACATAACACGAAAATGAGGACACAAAATATAGTCAAAACTAGTTTGCCCCTAACTATTCGAAGTACCTAATTAGAGATATAGAGTAACACAGCATGGAGGCAGGCCCTACAGTCCAATGACAGCATACTCCTTGGAAGTCCCAGTTGTCCGTGTTCGACACATATCCCTCCAAGCTCCTCCATGTATCTATCCAAACGCCTTTTAAATGTTGCAGCTGTATCCACTTTGACCACCTTCTCTAGCAGCTAATTCCAGCTAATCATTATCTCTGCATAAAGCAGTTACCTCTCGGGTATTTTTTAACTACAATTCTCTCCCTTCTTATCCTGTATTTGTGCTTTGTAGTCTTAAGACTCTCTAACCCGAAGGAGAATACCTTTAACAGTGCACCTTATCCATACCCTACATGAGTTTTTAATTTCTATGAGGTCACTCCTCAATAAATGTACACTGGGGAATAATGATCCAGTGTGGCCAACCCACTTCTTTCTATAACTCAGGCTCTCTAGTCCAGACTGCATTCTTGGACACTCTTCTGCATTTTCTTGAACATGACAATATCTTTCCTATAACAGGATGACCAAAACTCTTCAAAAATCTTCAGATGCATCGCACTAACAACCCATATGCTGTAACTGCACATAATGTCCTTACAGTCACTGCCTTGACTGAAGGCCAGCATACTTCCTTGAAAATGTTCTTCACCACCTTGTATACTTGCACAGCCACTTTCAGTGAACTATGCACTTATAACTCATTAGGAGCTTGAGGGGATTTGGTTTGTCAACTAAAACACTCAACTGGCTGCATCACCATCGGGTATGGGGAAGCTATGGCACAAGATCAAAATAAGTTGCAGAAACTTGTAAAAGTAGTCAGTTGTATCATGGGTACCAGCCTCCATAGTCCCAAGACATCTTCAAGGAGTGGTGCCTTAGGAAGGCAGCATCCATCATTAAAGATCCCCAACACTCAGGACATACACTCTTCACACAGTTACTGTTGGGAAGGAGGTACAGAAGCCTGAAGGCACACACTCAGCGACTGAATTTTTTTCTTCTACATTTATTTATCATACATTTCATTGCACTGCTGCTGCAAAGTTAACAAATTTCATGATATATGCTGGTGATATTATATCTGATTCTGATAAAAGTGATAGCTTAGGTCCCTAAATGATTGATACCTCTTTTGCAATTCACTGTACCTGCTTCACTACAAATGAGATAATCAAATTTAGTATAATCAGCTAATTGTGCAATGTACAGTACACTCATAGCTAAATCATTTATAAATTATGAATAAAGAACTGACCCCTGATGCACCCCACTAGTCACAGACCACCAAAGTATTGAACTTCAATCATCACCCTCTGCTCTCTATCATTCAGCTAGTTCTAAATCCACCTCGCTAGCTCTCCCTGAATCCCATGTACTCAATCTTCTAGATCAGCCAGCAACATGAGGCCTTGTCAAAGGTTTTACTAAATATCATGCAGACCGCATCCAAATTTCATCTATCCTTTCAGTTACCTCTTTAAAAAGCCCTGCGGGTCAGGCAATGTAAATGGCAATGAATAAACATTTGACATTTGGGGCTCAGACCCTTCACCAGGAAGGGAGAAAATGCCAGAATAAAAAGTGGAAGGAGCCGAAAGAGAAATTGTTGAGTGAGGACCAGTTCTGCCAGATGAAGGAGGGTGATACAGTAGGGAATCTGGTTGAGTCTGTTGTTCATAGAGAAGAGAGCTTTCAGGCCTTCTTGATGGGGGATAGAAATGCGCAGGACTGGAAGTCCATGGTGAAACTGAGGCGATCAGGATTAGTGTATTTAAAGTTGTTGAGGAGCTTGTAAAGTGCCGTAGATAAGGGTGGATAAGGGTGGGGAAGGATTGAACCAAACAGAATAAAATGAAGTCTAGATTTCAGGACACAAGTTTAGTATGGTATGAGTAGGAAGGGACAATGGGCTTACCCGGGCAGTCAGGTTTGTGGGCCTTCGGCAGGCAGTAGAACCAAGCAGTGTGGGCGAAGGGAACTCTGAGGTTAGTAACAATGGATGGAGATCTCCAGAGATGAAGAGGTTCGCCCATCCTCACAGCTTCTTATATTTTCCCCCTCCCCCTCGGCTTCACCTATTACTTTCTAGCTTAATCTCTATCCCCTCCCCCACCTTTTTATTCTGGCTTTTTCTCCCTTCCAGTTGAAGGGTCTGAGTCCCAAATGTCAAATGTTTATTCATTTCCATATTTGTTGCCAGACCTAGTAAGTTGGTCCAACATTGATTCTGATCCTTGAGGTAAAGGGACAGGAAGCTTTCTTGCTTTCCTTGGCATCCTCCAATATGATTTTCTGATTCAGAGTCCAGTCATTGGAACTGAATAAGGCACATAGATGCTTCTTCTTTTTAAGGGTTTATAGTGGGAGCTCTGTGATCAGCAGCCTCGAGGGAGAGGACAATTGTGCAAATACATTCAAAGATTACCTGCAAATCCTTCTATGTCAGCCTTACCATTTGCAGGCCACATACAGCCGACTCCCAGAACTTTGGTCTATCTTTGAGGTTGTAAACATCAAGAAACAACTGTTGGCTTCAGAGTTCTATTAATTCCTTATACGACTGGATCCCAGCCAGCAGACATGTACGGCAAAGCTTCTCTGTACATTGACCATGTTAGTTCCATAGTGTCTTCTTCTTGGATCAAGAGACGGCTAAAACTGTCTTGGGGGGGGGGGGGGGGAAGAGAGGGGTTGGCCAGAGTTAATCGCAGCAAGAGCAAAATGGCAAATTATATGCTTCTTAGCACAATTCAGGTCTGATTACATGGAAGTTCTGGTAATAGAGTTCAGAGGAACTGGGTCATGCATCAAGAGTTTGGTAGAGTGATAACCAAGGTGAATCAGAAAATGGAAAAAAGGTATGTAGTAGTAGTATTTTATCATTAGCACAGATTTTTAAAATATAGTCATTGGATCTGCAGCGTTTAAGTAGAGTTACACGAGGTGCAGATATGGTCCATGGCTCGCACTCAGCTTCGGCAATTACCCGAGTTGCTTTCTATGCCATTTGAAGATCCACAATGAACACTGACAGGTATGTGATGGACTCATCTCTAAACCAAGAGAGTAGGGGCGAGTGTATCCAACATGACATTCATCCAGATGGCCACATGAAGATGCCTGTAAACCTTGGGTACAAAATATTAAACTTTTCCTGAACCCAGTGATTTGAAGAGCAGGCCTTCCACATTAATGTAGAACATTCTATTAAAATGAACCGTGCCATGTCACCTGTCCTTTGCTGAAAAGTTTGCAAAAGAAAAACAACTTTAATCACAACTCCATCAGGCAGCATTATAGAAGATGCCAAGACACCTCATCACCAAGGCCCTTGAAGAAGCACCAAGATCTTGATTGACTGGTGGAGAGAAGGACCTCTCTGTCAGATCCATCATACATTGTGCCTCTAGGTGGTTATGAAGTAGATCAAATTATCATCATTCTCCTTCTAGATTGTGCATTTTGCAAGAAAGTTTGAAAACAGGAGCTGTGGTCTTTTTCACGGTTCAACCTCAGCTGTGTGACACTAGACTCAATATTTTGTGGGCTGATCTCTGTTTTTGCATATGGTAACAAACATTAAATGTTGTTGGAAGATCATCAACTTGCTGGAAGAAGCATCCTCATCTGCCCAGAAAGTGCAGATCAACCTGCTGTGTCTTTCAGTAGGCTGTTGAGGTAGTTTATGTACTACCCCAAAACCTGCAAGGGAAATGCCATGTTTCCATAATTTAAATATTGCTAGTCAATATAATGATTGGCTGAGTGAATGAAAACCATATACAGTAATGTACTGTACATCATATGAATACATCATATCTACTGCATTGTTTTACAAAAATGAAATACAACTACTTTAATCTGGTTAAAAACAAGTGTAAAGGACAGTTCTCTTATAGTTAAAAATTTCTGCTATTTTAAGCAGATTGTTTAAGTTTATCAATAACACACATTACATCCCGAGAGTTCATAGAATTATCAGGACAGGTCTTAACCTTAAAAAAAATAAAAAATAAAAAAACACACACACACACACACACCACATCACCCCCCCCCCCCCTTATACAATGTCTATAATGTCTATATCTTTCCATTTCAACCCATCCACTTACACTGCATCTGGGAACATCTTTATTCTGACCTCTATGCAAGACTACAAAAGTTGGAAAACACTGCTGTTCACCATTCCTAAATAATTAGTATTCAAACACTCATATGCTACAAGCTTGAACACATGATAATGCACTGTTGAATCCTGATTCTGATTCACAAAAGTTCTGAATTCCACATTAGTAAGTCAAAAAAACACAATGGCACAAAATCTCAATTCAAAGTAACCTCCACAAGGTGATACCTCTCCTGTTACAGATAATAAAATAACTATGTTATGCATTAATTTGGACCAAAACTATATATATATATATATTTTAAACACAGACATGAAAGGGTGAATTTTTATGAGGTATATGTGCCAGCTGGAACTGAACTTTACATAGCTATCATATACAGGCTGCTATTAGGGGAAAACAAAATTAATGACCCAGATGAATTATTTTTGGCACATTCCAAGATGGATAAGAGTATCATTAACACCACTGTGTAGAATAACTGCATGAAATTCAGTACTAGTTGGTGGGTACAATTTAGTAGCCTGTTGCTTCAAATCAATGTAAGTACTCTGCTTTATATTGGATTAAACCAGATATTTGTACCCTATAGAGATAATATGATGATGTTTGAACACAAGGTTTTGAATTCCATATTATTACTGTTGGTGGATTCTCAGATGGTGATGAGGTGGTGTCTAGGAGTGAGGTAAATCAGCTGGTTGAGTGATGTCGCAACAACAACCTTGCACTCAATGTCAGTAAGCTCAAGGAATTGATCCTGGATTTCAGGAAGGGGAAGACAGGAGAAAACATACCAATCCTCATTGAGGAGTGAGCAGTGAAAAGGATGAACAACTTCCTGGGCGTAACATACTGATGCAATCACAAAAAAGGCACACCATGAAGAGCATTCTGACTGGTTGCATCACTGCTCCAATGCACAGGATAAAAAAAAAAGTTGCAGAGGATTGTAAACTCAGCCAACTCCATTATGGGCACTACCCTCCTTACCATTGAGGACATCTTCAAAGGGCAGTGCCTCAGGAAAATGGCATTCAACATTAGGACCCTCACCATCCAGGGCATGCCTTCTTCTAATCACTGCCATCAGGGAGGAGGTCCAGAAGCCTGAAGATGCACACTCAATGTTTTAGGAATGGCTTCTTCACCTCTGCCAGCAAGACTTCTGAACAGTTTATGAACCCATGAACACAACCCTCACTATTTTGCTCACTGTTTTCACTATTTTTTTTTCATTTTTTTATTGTAATTTATAGAGGTAGCATGTAATGCACTGTATTGATACCACAAAACACATTTACCAATGTGTCAGTGAAAATAAATCTGATTCACAAAAGTTCTGAATTCCACATTATTGAGTAAAAAAAACACAATGGTACAAAATACCAATTCAAAATAACCCCCACAAGGTGATACCTCTCCAGTTATGGATAATTCAGGACAAATTATCATTGCAGTTTATATCCTTCAACTGAATCCTATTCAGATTAATATAAAGGTACTCACATTACTGGCAAGAAGGAGTATAGGAGTATATCAACTCATCGCATAATAACTTAGTTCTTACCAGACATAAGCTAATGTCTCCACATTATCTATCATCTCCTTGGAAATTCACAGTATCTGATGTAGGAAACAGTACACTATTGCAAAAAGAGATCTGTCCTCTGAGACTGGGGCATAAACAAACTATTAGAAAAGAGCAAAAATAGATTCATTCTATAAGCTTTATATTTTAGTCTTGACATGGGAAATGCTTGATGCTAATTGACACTTTCTGCCATAAGTAGGGAAGTGTTAAATTTCCCAGTAGTACATCCAAAAAAATCACTGAAAATATTTTTAAGTCCCAGAGGGCTCCAACTGAAACTTTAAAAAATATCTAGCTATCATAATTATGCAAGAATAGTGGTGTATAAATATTTCCAGGTCGATATCTTTGGGTATCATTTTTCTATATTTCCAGGGAAACCTGCTTAGTGTAGGTACACAAAACAATTTTCTGTATTTAAGATTGCACAAAGTGATACAGTTACAAGAATATTTAAAAGAAAATAGATTTATAATTCCCTAATCCAATGTTTATATATTGAAGTAATCTTACAGATCACCCATACTGATTTTAAAACATTAGTGTTTATGTGTGCAAAATATAATCCAATGGCAAACAATTATTTGAGGAGCTTCATAAGAGTTTCACAGATAAATTCTACATTTCAAATGCAAAATCTAATTGTTTCATAAATCATTACAGACTTTTCATCAACACTCGTTAATCCATGTGTTAACAGTTCTTACTAGACTAACTTCAGTACAAATTTAAATTAATATTTTACCAGTATAAACCTATGAGCACATCTACTAGTTTTCCAAAATAATAGACTAGATTTACTCTCTCAATATTGTTATCTATCCTGTCCACTAAAGAGCAACCATTTCCAAGGGGAAAAGTTCTGATTTTTTCAGTACTGTTTTATATACCAATACTGGCACTTATCCGCATGTGTTCTCCACTCAACACACCTTAACTATTTTTGGCAATCAGAACTGGACATGGAAAGCAAAAGCAGTCTAACACTTCACAGTTTTATCACAGTTTTCTGACTGCTTCAGGCATGCGATCCAACATTTTATCAGAATTTCATGCTCAGCTTAATTGGACATACTGAGCTTCAAGATTGACTTTGAGGGGACTAAGGGTGTACTGGAAGCCCACTTACTAATCGTGGGCAAAATGCATGCAAAAATAGTGCTGTACTCATTATTTCCTCAAAACTAAAATTCCGAAGTGATAATGCAGAAGTTGAAAATATGCAACACATATAGACCAGTGAGTCTCATGTCAATGGTAGGGAAGCTACTGGAAAAAATTCTCAGCAACAGGATTTATGAGAATTTGAAAAGCCATGGCCTAATTAGGAAAAGTCAGCATGGCTTTGTGCGAGCAAGTCATGTCTTACAACTTGATTGAGTTTTTTGATAAGGTGATGAGAGTGATTGATGAAGGTAGAATTGTACATGTTGTTTACAAGGATTTGAGTAAGATGTTTGACAAGGTCCCCCTTGGAGGCTTATCCAGAATATTAAGACACATGGGATCCATGGCAAACTGGCCACTTGTATTCGGAATTGGCTTGCCCATAGAAGACGGGGTAATGGTCAAAGGAACTTATCCCAGCTGGAAGTTTGTCATTAGTAGTGTTCTGTAGGGATCTGTACTGGGATCTCTGCTACTTGTAACGTATATAATTGACTGGATGAAAATGTAGATGGGTTTAGTAAGTTTGCAGATGACACAAAGATCGGTGGTGTTGTAGACAGCATAGAGTACTGGCAAAAAATACAACGGTGCTAGAAAATTTGTGAATCCTGTAGAATTTTCTCTATTTCTGCATATGACCTAAAATGTGATCAGATATTCATGCGTCCTAAAACTAGATAAGGAGAACAGAATTAAATAAATAACAAAAAAATACACTTGCTCATTTATTTATTGAGAAAAAGGATCCAATATTACATGTACTTGTCGGAAAAAGTACATGAACCTTTGCTTTCCGTAACTGGTGTGACCCCCTTGAATAGCAAAATCTTCAACCAAATGTTTCCGGTTGATTAGTCCTGCACATTGGCTTGGAGGAATTTTAGGCCTTTCCTGCTTGCAAAACTGCTTCAACTCCAGGATATTGGTATGCTTCCTTGCATGAACTGCTTGCTTCAGGTCCTTCCACAACATTTTTTAGAAAATTAGAACATAGACAACCTACAGCACAATACAGGCCCTTTGACCCACAATGCTGTGCCAAACATGTACTTACTTTAGAAATTACCTAGGTTACCCATAGCCGTCTATTTTTCTAAGTGCCATGTACCTATCCAAGAGTCTCTTAAAAGACCCTATCATATCTGCCTCCACCACCATCACTGGCAGCGCATTCCATGCATTCACCACTCTGTGTAAAAAACTTACCCCTGATATCTCTTCTGTATATACTTCCAAGCACCTTAAAACTGTGCCCTCTTGTGTTAGGCATTTCAGCCCTGAGAAAAAGCCTTTGACTATCCACATGATCAATGCCTCTTATCATCTTATACACCTAGCACCTTTCTATAAGATTACGGCCAGGAATTTGTCTCGGCCATTCCAAGATGTGATTTTTTTTTTTAAACCATACTGTTGCTGATTTACTCGTCTTTCGGATCATTGTCTTGTTGCATTATCCAACTTCTATTAAGCTTCAGATGATGGACTGCTACTCTGACATTCTCCTATAAAATGTCTTGATACAATTTTGAATTCATTGTTTCCTCAATGACTGTAAGCTGTCCAGGCCAGTTGGATGAGGTTTTGGTGTCAGTGTGCACTGCCCTTTTCCTCCTAACATGGAGAACTTTCTGGCAGAAATGCACACCTCTAACTTAAGTCTCATCTGTCTACGGAACATTGTCCCAGAAGCATTGTGGAACATCCAGGTGTTCTTTTGCAAATGAGGTGTGCAGTAAAGTTTTTTTGGAGAGCAGTAGTGTCTGTGGTGTCCTTCTATGAACACTCTTCTTTCTAGCACCACTGTTGCAGTTATGGAAGGAGAAATGGCAGATGGAGTTTAACCTGGCCAAATGTGAAGTATTGTTAGGTCAAATGTAAAGAGACCCTTAATAGAGTTGATGAACAGAGGGATCTTAAGGTCCATGTTCATAGCTCCCTGAAAGTGGCTACATAGATTATAGAGTATAGCACGTGGAATATATGGCATGCTTTCCTTTATTAGTCGAGGCATTAAGTTCAAAAGGCAGGAAATTATGTTGCAGCTTTAGAAAACACCAGTTAAGCCACATCTGGAATATTGCACACAATTCTGGCTGCCCCACTATAGGAAGTAAATTGAGGATTTGGAGAGGGTGCAGGAGAAGTTTACCTGAATGCTGCCTGGGATTAGAGGGCATACACTATAACAAGAGGTTGGAGAAACTTGGGTTGTTTTTAAGGGAGATCTGATAGAAGCTAATGAAAGGCATAGATAGAGTGAACAGACATGATATTTTTTCCAAGGGTTGAAATGTCTCATACAAGAAGACATGAATTTAAGGTGAGAGGGGATTATTTGAAAGGAGATATGAAAGGCAAGTTTCTTTTTTTCCCCCAGTGTACCTGGAATACACTGCCTTCATGCATGGTGATAGAGGCAGAAACATGAGAAGCTTTTAAAAGATGTCTAGATAGGCTCATGAATGTGAGGAAAATGTACGGATATGGACTTTGAGTATGCAGAATATATTAGTATAGCAAGACATCTGATTACTAATTTATTTGGTTTGGCATAATATTGTGGGCCAAAGGACCTGTTCCTGTGCTATACTGTTCTATGACTTGATTAAAACAAGCCTTATTTGTTACAAGGTAAGTGTCCTGTCTTTATAACTAGCGGCGAGAGTCACTACATAATTGCTTGGAGCTTGCTGAAAACAAAAGGCTGAAGATGAGAGAACGAGCATCCAGATTTTTTGGTGCCACATGGTAGGCTGTTGTTGCTCTCCAGAAACCAAGAGGTTCATTATTCATAGAAGGCTAAGGAGACCTGGTACTCCATGCAAAAGCTAAAACTGCAATGGAAAAATACATAATCAAGGCCAACATGAGGAGCCAAGACTCCAGGGCATGCATGGAGTTGGGGGGGGGGGGGGGAGTTTAATGCCCACAAATCTTATCTGCATGCTACTTTACATGAAGAACAATCATCAACCAAAAGTGTCTTCTGAACAGAACTCAGACCCAATTACACACTTGCACACCTACTGTTTATCCACACCATACACTGCAATAATAAACTGGGCAAACATGACTTCCTTTTTCCAAAACCACGTTTGCTTTGCCAATTATCTTGATTATTTTTCTTAACACCCCAACATCTATAATAATAGCTTAACATTTTCCCAATGATAGATGTGAAATGAACTAGCTTGTAATTTTCTGCTTTTTGTCTTTCCTCACATTTACTATTTTCCAATACTATCTTTCTGAATCTGGGGAACCTTGGAAAGTTAAAACCAACATATTAACTATCTCACTTAGTCCCTTCCTTTAAAAAGCAAGGAATAAGTCTATCAAAAGATACCAAATACTGAAATCTGCAGCGTTCAGAGCATTGCCATACATTTTGAGAACTATTCTCTTTTCATTGCAGAGTGGTGGAAGTACTGATGTCCATTTAATCTGGGTGGTACCATGGACATTATTATAGATATATTCTCAGCTCACGTCTGCATTAAGTAGTCAAGAGCCAGGTGAAGAGGAAATAGACTTCATCTCCCAGCAGCTAATCTTTGGGTTTTATGCAATGGCTCAACTATTGAGAGCACAGCAGGCGTGTGCCAGCATATTACACAATGTCTATAATGGTTGTCAAAAGTGTGGCTGCACTCTGGATGCATGTTCAGTGAGTGAAAACCAATGCAGTTGCAGTATAACTACAAATTTAAATGTTGCATCTCTACGTGATATGAATGCTGTAAATGCTACCCGGCACCATCAAGAGTCTTGCAGCCGAAAACAAATCCCAATTAACTCATGGCCCCTGGAGGTTTCTGTCAAAAATGAGTAGGTGAATCTGATCCTCTTTAATTCAAATAAGCATGATTTCCCTAATGCAATGGTATGCTACAAGCTATAAAGCATTTAATACATCTCCTTTTCCAGCCTGTAAAGATGGGGAAAAATAGAACTGATTTTCACTGCCATAGATAATGGAATCTTGGCTTTATTCTGTGGCTGGAGTTCTAGAAGCATTATACAGTGTATCCATCAGCTTATCCATAACAGCACAGCTCCCTAACACATTTCTCCTTGCTGAGGTAGGATAAAATGTGACCTAAAACTTTTGATCAATCTGATTTTCTGCTGAGAATTCTTTTTCTCATCTCTGCAGCACTTTCCTTATATTTCTCATCTGAGGCAATCTGAAAGGAATGGTTACCATGAGAATGATTATGAACAAAGTCACAAACTGCCAACAATGAAAACTTCATATACTGTATTATTAAGTTTCCTAAGGCAGCAAGTGCTGTGAGTCATGAGCAAGTTACACATTAAACATGAAGCAAATTAACAATATTGGTTTCCAAGCAAAAGCTACGGTGCCAGAGACCCAAACTACATTTTCTTTTTAAAAAAAAAATCTTTACCTGTCTGTCATTAATATGCTTGTGAACTGTCCAGTTTTTTTACTTTCTTCTTTTTTTCCCTATCAAAATTCAACTGTAAATTTTTCTCCCATAAATACTTTCTTTACACTAATTCAAATACATTGGATTCTGGTTAATTGAGACACTTTGGACTGATACATTTTGGCCCAATTAAGCAACTGCCACAATTAGCTGAAATTTCATGGAATTAGTTAAAAGGTATATAAAAAAAAGGCAAACTACTGTTTAACTGAGCAACAATATATGTATTTAAATCAAATACAAAATAAATTAGGATACAACCAATATCTCTGCAGTACTATAAAACTGTGTATTAGTTCCTAATTTTCTTTTGATTGATTGTAAATTAACAAAATCAGCACATACACCTTGTGCAGATAATGGACTGGCTTCATACAATTCTTTAGATGATTATGTTCTCCAAAGCTTCATTTTCATTGTAACATTCAAGATGATTGTCGATACCTTTGTATTTCCTAACGAAGTAGTGAAATCATTTCATTTTCACTCCTGGAAATTTCTGGCATCTCCAAGCTTCAGTCCTGCCTCCTGACACTCTTGAATTTCTGGCAAACTTTTCCTGTCTTCCACAGTGAAGAAAAATCAAGTTCTTCTGCCATTTCTTTGTCCCCCATTATTACCTCTAAAATGTAATTTTTCAGTGATCCAATATGCACAGTTGTCTCTCTTAATTTGAAAAAAACTTTTGATATCCCCTTTGATATTACTGGCTAACTTCCTTTCATATTTAATCTTTTCTCTCCTTATGGCTTTTTTAGTTGCCTTCTGTTGGTTATTAAAAGCTTCTTAATCCTCTAACTTCCGATTAATTTTTGCTATATTGTATGCCCTCTCCTTTGCTTTTTTTGCTATCTTTAATTTCCTTTATTACCCACAGTTGCCTCATCCTCCCTTTAGAATACTTCTTCATGTTTAAGATGTACTTATCCTACACCTTCCAAATTATGCCCTGTAATTCCAGCCATTGTTGTTCTGCCATCATTTCTGCTGGTGCCTCTCCCAATCAACTTTGGTTAGCTCTTCTCTCATGTGCCTGTAATTCTCTTTACACCACTGTAATAGTGCTACTCTGAATTTAGTCCTGTATTCATCACCCTTTTCGATTTTGTCCCCTTGCTACCATTCACCTGATCACACTGACTGTAATTTTGCTCTGCCGTCTGCCTGCCCTTCCTCACCATCTCACTATACACTACATCTACTTGTATACCAATTGCTCCATCCTTAGCCCTATCATTCTGGTTCCCATCCTCTAGTCAAATTAGTTTAAACTGTCCCCAACAAAGATGAGAAAATCTGCAGATGCTGGAAATCTAAGCAACACACAGAAAATGCTGGAGGAACTCAGCAGGCCAGACAGCATCTATGGAAAAAAAAAGTACAGTCGACGTTTTGGGCAGGACTGGAGACAAAAAGCTGAGGAGTAGATTTGAAAGGTGGGGAGAGGGGAGAGAGAAACATGAGGTGATAGATGAAACCTGGAGGGGGAAGGATGAAGTAAATAGCTGAGAAGTTGATTGGTGAATAGACAGAAGGCCATGGAAGAGAGAAAAGGGGGAGGTGCACCAGTGGGAGGCAGTAGGCAAGTAAGGAAATAAGGTGAGAGACGGGAAAGGGGATGGGAAATGATGAAGGGGTGGGGGGTGGAGGACATTACTGGAAGTTTGAGAAATCGATGCTCATGCCAACTGGTTGGAGGCTACCCAAATGGAATACAAGGTGTTGTTCCTCCAAGCCAAGTGCAGCCTCATCATGACAGTAGAGGAGACCATGGATGGACAGATCGGAATGGGAATGGGAAGTGGAATTAAAATGGGTGAACACTGGGAGATTCCGCTTGCTCTGACAGACAGAGCACAGATGCTCAGCAAAGCAGTCTAGTAATCTACATCAGTTCTCACCGAGAGCATCAAATACAGTAAATGACCCCAACAGACTCACAGGTGAAGTGTCGCCTCACCTGGAAGGACTGTTTAGGGTCCTGAATGCAAGTGAGGGAGGAAGTGTAGGGGCAGGTGTAGCAGTTGTTCCGCTTGCAAGGATAAATGCCAGGAGGGAGATTAATGAGGAGGGATAAATGGACAAGGATTGGAAGCGATCCCTGTGGAAAGCAGGAAGGGAAGGATGTGCTTGATGGTGGGATCATGTTGGAGGTGGAAGAAGTTTCAGAGAATTATGTGCTGGATGTGGAGGCTGGTGGGGTGGTAGGTAACCATCCCCAACTGCTCTAGCAAACCTGACCGAAAGGATACTGGTCCCCTTCAAGTTCAGGTATCACATGTCCCTTTTGAACAGGTCATACCTTCCCCAAAAAAGGGATCCTAATAATCCAGAAATCTGAAACCCTGCCCCCTGCATCAATTCCTCAGCCATGCATTCATCCTATTCTTACCCTCCCTGGCGCATGGCACAGGCAGTAATCCAGAGATTACTACCCTGGACGTCCTGCTTTTCGGATTTCTACCTGACTCACTATATACCACGACTTCTGGCTGTTTTCCCTCCCCCTTCACAGCGCTGCGGACCCAATCTGAGACATCCCTGACCCTGGCACCTGGGAGACAAAATACCATCCAGGTGCCTTTGTCACATCCTGTCAGTACTGCACTCCTCTCCTCCCCCTTCCCTTCTCAGCCAGAGTAACAGAGTTCCGAATTGTCTTACTCCTTATTTCTCGCTAACCATCAGTGACAAAATAATCACTGCTTTTGAAACACTGATGCTATTTAAAACCTGATTGCTCAAAGCATGGTCCAGCATCTAATGGCTATCCAACTGCACGCGAAAGATGCTAGTTAGAAAACAACTACTAAGTCTCCAGTCCAATTAAGTGGTATATTGTCCCAAATAAACAAAGGGAATCCCAACTACTTCCTCAAATTAGTTTTTGTTCTTTAAAAGTTGTCCCAATTCAAAAGCTGCCCCGATTAACCAGAATCCACTGCATTAAGAGCAATGTTTAAAGAATGGCACAGTCTAGGAATAGAAAACAAGAGGAAAAGTTTCCAGTGCAGCCCTTTCATCAGACCTGAAAACTTGGGATATAATCACTTCAAACACAGGAAAATTCTTGAAAAGAAGGTATGGAAATCAACCAGTTCTGATCACGGTTTGCACAAAAAACTCCCGTTCTTCTTTCATCAACTGGTGATAAGTCTGTCATGTTTTGTCATCTCTTAGTTTATTTAAAACCTCACTGAGATTGAAATGACATGTTTTGTTTACATGCAAGACAGGAAAGATGAATGAAAGAGAGAAAAAACAGTAATGTTCAATGGGGATAAACATCCACAGTCAAAACCAGTTTAAGTTGAGCAAAAAAAAAGATTAGACAGCCAAACATTGTACTTGTTGGAAATCAGACATAAAAATGAAAAATGCTTGAAAACACAGCAGGTTTGGTAGTAGATGCAGAGAAGGAAACAGTGTTAGCATTTCAGATCAATAATTCTTCATTAAAACTTGGTAAAGCTATAATTCAAGTATGCAATAAGAGCAGAAAAGGGAAGGGTGATGGAGAACAAAAGTAACATTTTTGTGTTTGAAGATCAACGGACTAATGATACAAGTGGTTGTGGTGGCTGCTAAGAGAGGGTGTGAAGATTGTTAATCACAGTCAAGTTGTCCGACAGTTGTAAATCGGAAGAGTTGAATGGAAACAGTGAAGGGAGAGACAGAATAACAATACTAAAACCAAGAGACAAAAAACATAACACATTTGAAATGACAACACAAAGTGGGAAATTGTAATTCATCTCATTTGGTATTTGTTTAATAATGCCTCTTTAAGCTCGTATTTCAATTTCACCTCATAATATTGTGATGCTATTAAAATAATATTGCTAAGATTCCTCCCTTTAAAACCCATTAAGAAATCCAAACTCTAAGAGTCAAATTTTCAGAATGAATTGAGTTTCTGAAACCCAAAGATTAAATTTAATTAAATCATGAAACTATTTATGTCTGTTTTGGAGAATTGTACATTGCCAATTAAAGTGATCGAGTACAAGAGGACAGTGTAACTAGAAGATATTTTGGTCTTTATTAAACCCACAAGAAAATTAAATTATACCCTCCATGTCTGCTTTGTTAATCCTACAAACCACCTGAATATTCCATTGCACTTTAGCCTGATCATTGACAGACACAGGAGAATACAGTACAGCAGACCTTTTGGCTCAGTGTTATGCCAATCTAACCCTTCCCTCCTACAGCTCATAACCCTCCAGTTTCTTTAAATCCATGTGTCCATTTAAGAGTTTTTTTTAAAATGACCCAATTGCATGGGTTCCCAACCTGCGGTCCTTAAGACTCCCCAGTTAATGGTAAGGATCCATGACATTAAAAAGGTTGGGAAACCCCTGCCCTATTGTAACAGCCACTACCACCACCCCAAAAGTGTGTTCCAGATGCATTGTATTCTGTGTAAAAAAAATCTCCCTTTGACATTTGTCCTAAACTTCCCTCAACTGACTTTTAAATAGACGTCCTTTAGTATTGATTAATACCATCCTGGGAAAAAAGCACTGACTGACTTCACTATCTATACCTCTTAGAATTTTATACAACCTTATTAAGTTACTTCTTATTCTCCTTTGCTCCAAAGAGAAAAGCCATAGCTTGCTCAACCTTCCCTCATAAAACATGTTCTCTAATCCAGACAGCATCTGGTAAATCTCCTTTGGATCCCTCCTAAAGGGTTGCACTTCCTTCTTATAATGAGGGAAACATCACTGAACACAATACTCCAAGTGTGGTTTAACCAGAATTTTATAGAGTTGCAACATTACCTCATGGCTCTTGTACCCAATCCACCGACTAATGAAGGCCAACACACCTTGTACCTCCTCTACCATCCTATCCACTTTCGTGTCAACTTTGAGGGATCTATGGACTTGGAATCTAAGATCCCTTTGTTCCTCTACACTGCTAAGGATCCTGTCATTAACTTGAATTTCGCCTTCAAGTTCACATTACTAAACTGCATCACATTACACTTTTCCAGATTGACTTTCACTTACGATTTATTCACCCATTTATATCCTGCTGTAACCTACAATAACCTTTTCTCATTATCTATAACTCCATCAATCCTCATGTCATCTGCAAGCTTACTAATCCACTCGTACACTTCCTCATCCAAGTCATTTGTAAAATCACAAAGAGTAGAGGTTCCAGAACAGAGCCTTGCGGAAAACCACTATCACTGACTTCCAGGCAGAATATGCTCCTATATTACCACCCTCCACCATCAGCGGGCTAGATGTATTCTCCACTGTCTGAAGACTTCTCCATTCCTGGGCATTGGTGTTTCCATACCTAGTCATGATGCAACCTTTTAGAATACTCTCCACTGTGCATCAATAGAAGTCTGTCAAAGTATTAGGTTACACGCTGAAAATACTTTATGTATATAATTTCTACATAGAAAATAGGCACAAATTGTATTTTTCTAACCCAGCTTTAAAACTTACAGCCACTTCATTCCATTGAAGTCAATATAAACACTGCTGCAATGTCGGCTCAAACCCAGCACAGGCAGTGAATGGTGGGAAATGCCATGAAATATGGACTCCCTTGTTGAATTACATAAATAACCACCTACTTATGCAAATCCTGGTCAGCTCTACTCAAAGCAGCAAAACCTCACAGGTAACACTGCATCCACAGAGGCAACTACTGCTTTGAAACTGTATTACAGAACCAGGGCAGCCAAGTGCATGGATGAAAACTGACAGCAACTACTCACACCTACAAAAAAGGTAGTTTTTCTTGTATTGCAAGCAAAAACACTAACAAATTCTGAGACAAAGCTTATTACAAAAATAGCCCTGTCCAGACCTATAACTTCCAGACCTGGGCACAGAAAGAGCTCATTTATAAAAACCACCTATGCAGGATCATGCACTGCCTAAATAACCTTACAAATATGCCCCTTGTATCTTTAAATCAAGCTCATGTGTTTTAATTCCTCATTTGGAACATGTGATCAACCTTTTATAGGGGAGATGGATAACACATCAGAGAGGAAGCTGTTATACAAGAGGCAAATGTTACTCCACTTGTTAAGAAGGGAGGGAGGCAGAAGAGAGACAATTAGAGGCCAGTTAGCTTGCTTCAGTGGTTGGGAAGATGCTGGAGTCCATTATAAAGGATGAGGTTTTGGGGTACATTATAAAATAGGCCAAAGACAGCATGGTTTCCTTCAGGGGAAATCTTCCCCGACAAACCTGTTAGAATTCTTTGAGGGAAGAACAGGCAGGATAGACCAAGGACTGCCAGTGGATACTGTCCACTTGGATTTTCAGATTGCCTTTGACGAAGTGCCACACATGAGGCTGCTTGTCAAAATAAGAACCCATAGTATTACAACAAAGATATCAGCAGGACAGAAGATTGACTGACACACAGGAGGCTAAAAATGGGAGTAAAGGCAGTCTTTTTAAATTGGCTGCCAGTGACCAGTGGTGTTCCACAGGGAATTGATGTTGGGACTGCTTTTCTCCCCACGTCATATGTCAATGATTTGGCTGACAAAATCAATGGCTTTGTGGCCAAGTTTACGGACAATATGAAGATCAGTGGAGGGGCAGGTAGTAATGAAGAAGGTGAGAGTCTGCAGAAGGTCTTGGATAGATTGGGGGAGTGGGCAAACATGTGGCAGATAGAATATTGTGTTAGCAAGTGTATGGTCATGCACTTTAGTAGAATGAATAAAGGCATAGAGTATTTTTTAAATTGAGAGAAAATTCAAAAATCAGAGCTGCAAAGAGACTTGGGAATCGTTGTAAAGGATTCCCTAAAGGTTAACTTGCAGGTTGAGTTAGTGGTAAGGAAAGAAAATGTGATGTTAAAATTCATTTCAAGAGGACTAGAATATAAAAGCAAGGATGTGATGCTGAGGCTTTATAAAAAGCACTGATTAGACCGTATTTTAAGTATTGTAAGCAGCTTTGGGCTTCTTATTTATCTAAGAAAAGATTTGCTGGTATTGGAGAGGGTTCAGAGGAAGTTCACAAAAATGATTCTCGGAATGTAAGAGTTAATGGATAAGGAGCATTTGATGGTTCCAGAACTGTACTTGCTAGAGTTTAGAAGGGGGAGGGGATCTCATTGAAACAAATCAAATATTGAAAGGCCAAGATAGAGTCAATGTGGAGAGGTTGTCTCATACAGTGGAGGCATCTAGGACCATATGGCACAGCCTCACAAATGAGAGACATCAATTTAGAACAGAGATGAGGACAAATTTCCTTAGCAAGACTGTAGAGTATCTGTGGAATTCACTGTTACAGGTGGCTAAGGAGGGCAAGTAATTGGTTAAAGTGGAGTTTGATAAGTTCTTGATTAATCAGGGGGTCAATGGTTACGGGGAGAAGGCAGGAGAATGGGGTTGAGAGGGATAATAAATCAGACATGATGGATGGTGGAGCAAACCCAATGGGCTAAATGGCCTAATTCTGCTCCTACGTCTTATGGTCTAATACAGGTGGCTCCCGTTTTTCGAACGTTCGCTTTACGACAGCTCGCTGTTACGAAAGACCTACATTAGTATCTGTTTTCGCTAACCAGAGGATTTTCGCTTTTAGGAAAGAAACACGCCCGCTTTATACGTGTGTTACCCCGAAAAAGACTACCTTGACCGTGAAGCCTTGTGTGGGCAGTTGCGCATGCATGCGTGTACGTGCTGATTTTTTTTCTCCACATCGATTTTGGCTCGCTGTTTTCCCAATTTTTTATAAGTGAAACTACACCGTACAAACAATATTTCTATTATATATCAGCTGTACATTTATCATATCATTCCTGCTTTTACTATATGTTTGTGTTATTTTAGGTTTTATGTGCTATTTGGTTTGATTTAGTAGGTTATTTTTTGGGTCTGAGAACGCTCAAAAATTTTTCCCATATAAATTAATGGTAATTGCTTCTTCACTTTACGACATTTCGGCTTACAAATGGTTTCATAGGAACGCTCTGCCCTCGGATAGCGGGGGAAACCTGTATCACATGCTGACAAGTTAAAGGGACAAGGAAGTTTTGTTTGCATTGTGGATATATTTTATATTTGGTCCTAAACTCTTCTCTACATCAGATATGATATCAAGATTTCAGTCTGGTTCAGCTGCAAAACTGTGTTCTGGAATGCTTAGGAAAAGGGATTGAAGGCAATGATTTGAAACTTCCCAATATCACATTAAATTCTATACAACAACTTGGGATCAACGAATGGATCAAAGGATTTGGAGGTGAAAAGCTAGAATACAATCAATTCCCTCTCTGATCTGGCAAATGTGAAGAGAGTCAAAGGAAAGCGCAAACATAAGACTGAATATTTAAAGCCACAGTGAAATAATGCCAATCATTTCTCCTAAAATTGAAACATTTCATAATTTTAATACGGCAATCAAAAATTACTCATGAAAGATAATAAACCTAAAACATCTCTCTCTCAAAATGCTGTCTGATCTACAAGTACTTCTGCATTTTTATTTCTAATATAATGTTGTTGCTCTCTATACCAGGTTATAAAATCTGCTTAATAAGTACTCCCAAATTATACAAGTTACCATAAACAACTAAAATGATCTACCAGCCAGAACTAATTTCATTTAAAACGGAACAGAATAAAAATTACAAGCAAAGGTAGTTTCATATTCAAAAGGGAGGGAGTTTTAGGATTTTGACCCAGTGATGGTGAAGCAATGATATACTGTACTGTGTTTAGGACGGTGCGTGACTTGCAGGGCAACTACTCGGTCGTGCTACTCGTGCTTTCATTACTCTTGCTCTTCTAGATGGTAGAGGTCATGGGTTTGGATCATGCTGCTTAAGGGGTATTGAAGAGTTACTGCAGTGCATCCTGTTAATGGCACAAATTTCTGCTACACTGTGTGTCTGTGACACAGTGAATAAATGGCTTTGGATCTGGTGCCAACCAAGCAAGCTGTTATGTCCTGCATGGTATCAACTTTCTTCTGCATAGAGAAGCTGTAGTCATGTAGGCAAGTGGAGAGTATTCTATCAGATTCCTGAAGAGCCAAATAGGCTTTGCGGAGTTACAAGGTGACTTGATGCAGGATTCCTAGCCTTGAACTGCTCTTGTAGTCACAATGTCCAAATATCGCAGTACACACACATAGTGTACAGATGCAAGAAAATGTTTGTGAACCCTTTGCAATTACCTGGTTTCCTACATTAATTACTCATAAAATGCAGGCTGATGTTCATCTAAGTCACAATTATAGACAAACAGAATCTGCCTAAGCTAGTACTTCTTGTCAATAGTGAGTACACCATTTAAACAATCACAGTCTCGATTCAAGAAAGTATGCTACCCTCTGGGGTAATGCCTTGTACAAAAGCTGTTTGGAGTCAGGTGTTCCAATCAATGAGATGAGATTGGAGGTGTGAGTTGCAGAGGTGCCCTCCTTATAAAAAAGACACATAAAGTCAAGTTACTGTAGAGATATATCAAGCTAGGAAAGGCTACTAAAGCATTTATAAAGATCTGAGTGTTCATTAGTCTACAGTAAGAGCAATTGTCTGCGAATGGAGGAAACTCAGGACTGTCCAAACCCCCCCCCCCCACCCTGGAGTAGCTGTCCTGCAAAGATCACACCAAGCACGGTATGCAGTGCTGAAGGATGTGAAAAAGAACAGCAAAACATAACAGCAAAAGACCTGCAGACATCTCTAGAACTTGCTAAAGTCTCTGTCCGCTGCTCTCCAAAAAAAAACACTGCTGCACACCTCAAGTTTGCAAAAGACCACCTGATGTCCTACAATGCTTCTGAGACAACGCTCTGTGGACAGATAAGACCAAAATTGGAGAAATTTTTGGCAGAAATGCACACTGCTATGTTTGGAGGAAAAAGGGCACTGCATGCAACACCAAAGCCTCATCCCTTTGTGAAGTATGATGGAAGAAGCATCATGGTTTGGAGCATCTTTGCTGCCTCAGGGCCTGGACATCTCGCAATCATTGAGGGAACAATGAATTCCAGATTATATCAAGACATTTTACTAGAGAATGTTATGGCAGCAGTCCATCTTCTGAAGCTTATAATTTGGATGATGCAACAAGACAAATGATCCAAAAAAAAAAAGTAAATTACAACAGAATGGTTTAAAACAAAAAGAAAATTTGTGTTCTGGAATAGCCAAGTCAGAGCCCACACCTTAATCCAATAGAGATGCTGTGGCATGACCTGAGGAGGGCTGTTCTTCCAAGTTATCCCAGAAATATTGATGTACTGAAGCAATTTTGTATGACGGAGTGCTCTAAAAATTCTTCTTGCCGTTGTGCAAGTCTGCTCAGCAGCTACAAGAAATGTTTGGTGGAGGTTATTTCTATTAAAGGAGGTTCTACCAGTTATTAAATACAAGGGTTTGTCTATTTTTTTCAGCCTGGACTATGAATGATTAAACAATGTGTTCAATAAAGACATGAAAAGTATAATTGTTTGTGCTATTAGTTTAGGCAGATTATTTGTCTATTATTGTGACTTAGATGAAGATCAGTCCACATTTAAGAGTAACTAATGCAGAAAACCAGGTAATCGCAAAGGGTTCACAATCTTTTTCTTGCAACTGTATATGGCTGCTCCAATTTTGTTTCTGGTCAATGGCAGCACCCAAGTTATTTATAGAGTGAGACTCAGTGAAATAATGCCATTGAAAATCGGAGAGAAATAGTTAGATCTTCCCTTGTCAAATATTATCATTGCTTCACACGTCAAGAATGTTGCTTCCACCTATCAGCCCAGGCCTGGATATTATACAGCTCTTGCTGCATTTGAACAGACTGCTTCATTATCTGAGGAGTAATGAGCAATGCTGAATATTTTGTTACAGCAAATAACCCTATTTCTGACATTTAATTACAGTACAAGGAAGGTCATTGATGAACTAGCTGAATATGATTGGGCCCAAGGTACTACGCTAAGGAACTTCTGCAGAGATGTCCTGTGGCTGAGATAACTGACATCCAACCACCACAACCAGTTCCTTTGTGCTAGGTATGGTTTCCCCCCTTTGATGTAATAAGTTTCATCTCCAGAAAGTAATGTCATGTCCTGTCAGAGCCTAAATTAACTTTGGTGAATGTTGATTTCCTTGTCAAATATAGATTAGTAGATAGCATTATGCAGTTACATTTTAATAACACACTTTCAAAAAATATTACATTACTAAGGCTGCTTTATGACTTTGCTTAACTTATCACTTTAAACATATCTAAAGTTCTAATTAATTAAAGATGAAAACAGAATGGTGAATATCAGATGCAGGAATTAGTTGGATGCATTATTTCAGTATATCTTTTGATTTTGCTTGTAATTCCGTAAAGGTCACTAAAATGTTTGAAATTATCAATATATGCAACAATTAACAATGAATGACAGCAACAAGGAATGTCTTACGAATTGCTAAGACATTTTTATTACACTATTTTTCTGAGTTACGGTATTTAATGCTTACTATAATATACACCAGGTGCATCATACATTAAGAAAATGAGCTACTGCAGTCAAATTTTTTGCCTATAACTGAACAGAAGAACCAGGAGCGTGTGGATAAAAATACTAACAAGGCTAAATGTCAATATTTACAAGATTCAATATAAAATAACAAAGGAAATACATTTGAACTGAGCATGAAAATATAGAATTAAAACAAGCAAAATCTAAGTAGTACTTTGCACTTCAGGATGACTATCGTATGACACTAAGTATGTAGTTGCTGGAAGTTAAATAGAACTTAGATCTTATCGCCATCTTTTTCTAAAACTGTGCCTTTCCCACCATGCCCCCACCCCATGCTGCAACATCCTCTTGGTATCTATCCCGTCAAGCCTCCTCACAATATGTTTCAATTAGCTTGTTTCATTCTCTCAAAATACAGTTTTGATCCATTTTCCTCAAATATGTCTCAATCCAGGAAGAAAATTAGAAAGCTTTGACTGAGTGCCTCCACTGCAAGCATCTCTCTACTTAAACAAGGTGACCAAAGCTTTAAGCAATACTCCAGTTGAGATTTTAGCAATTTCCTGAGCAGCTATAACAAGACTTCTCCACTACATTCACCTATCAATAAGGGTCAATAATCTAATTGCCTTCCTAATCACTTACTCCATCTGATTGCTTTTCTTGTGCTTCATGCATGAAGATGCCTAGATTCCTCTGTACAGCTGTACTTTGTATTATCTCTGCATCTAAACAAGCCTCAGCTTTCCTATTCTTATACCAAGTGAATAACTTTACATTTCCAGTAGAAGGAAAATATATACTGGGGTAATGAATGAAGGCTTTTTTTTAAAAAGAGGAAGAGAACATGAGAGAAACAGAATTAACTGAACTTCAGAAACAAAAATCTGAAAAAAAATAGAAACCAGAATTTAATTCCTCGATCTCAAATTGATAAGCTCAAAAGCCAGAATTTTGACAATGTAGGCTATTCGAAGTAGAATTGCCCATAATATCAAGTGAAGATGCCCCTGCGATTGTACAAGTCCCAAATACACAGAAAGCACTTCATTGTTTCCCCACCATCCAAGTCCTCTTCTCACTACTACCATAGGCAGGAGGTACAGAATCCTTAAGTCCCACACCACCAGGTTCAGGAACAGTTATTACTCTAAAAACAACCAGGCTCCTGAACTGACATGGAGAACTTATTTCACTCTACTCTGACCTGATTCTACAAAGTACAGACAGGTTCACTTTCAAGGACTCTTTACAATTTTAAAAAAATTTGCATGTGCACATTGGTTTTTATCAGTCTTTGACTGTCTATGTATATTTTTTCTGTAAGATTTCATTGCAACTGCTTGCAAGAAAATGAATCTCAAGGTTGTATATGGTAAGATATTCACACTTTGTAAATGAATTTACTTTGAACTGGCAATATCATGATTTCAGTTCCATGCTCGACTCTTCACAGAACACTGAAGTTGCTAAATCTAATCAATTCCAAAGTATGAATTACCTGACGTTCCCTTGCAGCTACTGATTTCCATTCAAATGAATGGAGACATTGTCCCCACATCAGGTATAACCTAACAAATTCATGGCTAGATTCCTGAGCATAAATGTCAGTGAACTGCCACAACATAACACTTCATGAGTTCAATGTCAGAGTAGCTGTAGTTTATAACTTCTATGTTCACAGGGAATCCAAAATCCTGATAGCATTAATGAAGGGAAATACCAACAAGCATAATCCTACCCATAAAATTTCTATCATTACAATGATAAGCATTTGCAAATTTTATCTTTTAAAATTTCCACCACTCACAGTATTTACCTGCATAATTTTGGATTTGCTTTTCATATGTATGCAACCAGTTAAAATGCTCTCCAAGGTATGTCTGCATAAATTTATGAGAGTCTTCAGTGACATACCAAGACTCCTCAAATTCCTAATGAAATATAGCCACTGTCATGCCTTATTCGTAATTACATCAATATGTTCAAAAGGTACGTTTAATGTTACAGAAATGTATACAATACACGCTGAAATTCTTTTTCTTCGCAAACATCTACAAAAAGGAGTGCCCCAAAGAATGAATGATAGTTAAATGTTAGAACCCCAAAGCCCCCCCAGCTCCCCCTCCCACACACAAGCAGCAGCAAAGCAATGACCCCCCACCAGTAAAAAAGCATCAGCACCCTCCACCGAGCACTCAAGCGTGAAGCAAGCATCAATGAAGACACAGATTTGCAGTACCCCAAAAACTACTCGTTCACCCAGTAATTCGACGTACCCCAGGCTCTCTCTCTCCCTCATAGGGGAAAAAGACAGGGGAGACATAATAAACAACTTGCTGATTTATGATGTTAATAGTCAGTTGCGTCGCTTTTTTTGAGCTCTGCACCCAGGGAGAGTCAGCCCCAGAAAGGCACAGCCCCCTGGACACACCACCCAGAGCAGCTAACCCACTGCTCCTGATGTTCTATGTTCTCCCATGACGCTTCATTTAGGGGCACCAGCCTAGAATCAGCACATCTCCAGAGCTACAAAAATCTGGCAACCTGCCATGTGCTCGGGATATCAAAAAGCAGCCAGTCACGAGGCCCTGAGAGTGGGTCGTATTCCCGCAAAGAACAGAAGTCAGAGTCTAACCCCAGGTCAGGGTCTTCATGTTTGGTCCAGAATAGATTTTCAGAGTTGACGTGACACCCAGGAACTTGAAACTGCTCACCCTTTCTACCATTGACCCCTCAATGAGATATGTGTTCCTCAACTTCCCCTTCCTGAAGTCTACAATCAATTCTTTGTTCTTACTAACACTGAGTGAGAGGTTGTTATTGTGACAACACTCAATCAGCTAATCTATTTCACTCATGTACACCTGCTCATCACTACTTGAGATACTACCAATAGTTGTGTCATCGCTGAATTTATAACTGCTGTTTGAGCTGTGCTTAGCCACAAGTCTTGAGTATAGAGAATGTAGAGCAGCAGACTAAGCATGCAATCTTAAGGTCCTCCAGTGTTGATCATCAGCAAGTTGGAGGTGTTATTTCCGATCCGCACTGACTGTGTCTTCCAATGAAGAAGTCAAGAAAGGTACAAAAGGCCTGGGTTTTAAACCTTGTTGTATCTGCTGTATCAAAGCAGCAGGTGCATCAAGTTGAGAGGAAGGAGTTTTAAAAGGGACCTAAGAGATTTTTTTTTAAGCGCGTGAGCGCGCACACGCACACACACACACACACACACTTTGGTATCTGGAACACCTTGCCAGAGGTAATTGAATCATCTGTAGTCACGTTTACAAAATACTTAGGTACTTGAACAAGCAAGGCATAGAAGTCAAAGTCTTAGTCAACATTAAGCTTACTGCCATATGCATAAATACACAAATGGATAGGTCCTATGAGAAACTTACTTGCAGTAGCATCAGACACATTGCGTTCACAAGAAAAACAGAAATTATACATAAATTATGTACAGAAGGCTAGAGACCTAATGTAGGCAAGTAGGATTAGTGCCAATGGGCAAAACAGGTGGTAAGCATATGGTAGCCAAAGAACCCAGTTTTATGCTGTGCAATTTTATGAGTCTATGATTCACTTCTGCCTACTCCAAGACAAGGGTAGGATTTAGCTTCGCCTCATTTCTCACCCTTCAGCCATTACCTGAATGATGGAGAGCGCAGGAGAGGGCCCCAGAGCAGATTCACCAGGATGTTATATTTCAGTTGTAAGGAGAGACTCAAGATGTTAAGTTTCCTTTCCCTGGAGCAACAGAGTTTACAAGGGTACACTTCTGAGCTACATAAAATTGAGGAGGATATAGATAAGAGTATACATTGAGGTCTACAACAGGCTGATATTTATGCTCTGCGCTCAACACCATCATCGCCTCAGTACTAATCAATGAGCTTCAACACCTGGGTCTTTATACCTTGTTCTGCAACTGGATACTTGACTTCCTCATCAGCAGACCACAATCAATGTGGATCAGAAATAACACCTCCTCACTAACAATCAACACAGCAGCACCTCAAAAGTGTTCAAGCCACTTCTCTATTCTCTCTGCTCTCATAACAGTGATCATAAAATGATAGAATTCACACTTCAGGTTGAGAGGGAAAAGATGAAGACAGATGTATCAGTATTACAGTGGAGTAAAGGCAACTACAGAGGTACGAGAGAGGAGTTGACCAAATCGGAAAGGAACACTAACAGGGATGACAACTGAATAACAACGGCTATAATTTCTGGGTGTAATTCAGAAGATGCAGATAGATACATCCCAAAGATGAAGTAGTATTCTAAAGAGAGGATGAGGCAACCATGGGGTTAGAGGATTGGGAAGCATTCAAAAACCAACAAAAGACAATTAAAAAAAACATAAGGAGAGAAAAGATTAAATATGAAAGTAAGGTAGCTAAAAATATTAAACAAGATACCAAATTTTTTTTCAGATAAAGAGTAAAAGAGAGGTGGGAGTAGATATTGGACCACTGGAAAATGATGTTGGAGAGATAGTAACGGGGGACAAACAAATGGTGGATGAAATTGGTATTTATTTTGCGTCATTCTTTACTGTGGAAGAAATTAGCAGTATGCCAGAAATTCAAGAGTGTCAGGCACAGAAGTGAGTGTAGTGGCTATTACTAAGGAGAAGGTGCTTGGGAAGCTGAAAGATCTGAAGGTAGATAAGTCACCTGGATTGGATGGACTACACCTCAGGACTATAAAAGAGGTAGCTAAAGAGTTTGTAATGATCTTTCAAGATTAATCAGATTCGGGAGGACTGGAAAATTGAAAATGCCATTCCACTCTTTAAAAGGGAGGGAGGTAGAAGAAATAAATTATAGTGTAGTTAACTTGACTTCAGTGGTTAGAAAGATATTGGAGTCCATTATTAAGGATGAGGTTTCGGGGTAGTTGGACGTGCATGATAAAGTATGCCAAAGTCAGTATGGTTTCCTTAAAGAGAAATCTTGCCTGACAAATCTGCTGGAATTCTTTGAGGAAATAATAGGCAGGATAAACAAAGAAAAATTAGTGGATGTTGTTTACTTGGGTTTTCAGGTCTTTGACAAGGTGTTGCACATGAAGCTGCTTAACAAGAGAAGAGCCCGTAGTATTACAGGAAAGATACTAGCATGGATAGAAGATAGGCTGGTTTGCAGGAGGCAAAAAGTTGGAATAAAGGAGGCCTATTCTGGTTGACTGCTGGGGACAAGTTGTGTTCCACAGAAGTCGATAATAGGGACAGTTTCCTTTCATGCTATTTATCAATGATTTGGATGATGGAATTGATCTTTGAGGCCAAGTTTGCAGACAATAGAAGACAGGCAGGTAGTGCTGCGGAATCAGGGAATCTGTGGTTGTGGAGGCTATGTCATTGAGTATATTTAAAGCAGAAGTTGATAGGTTCTTGGTTAATCAGGGGATCAAAGGTTATGGGGAGAAGGCAGGAGAATGGGATTGAGAGGGATAATAAATCATGATAAAATGGTGTAGAAGACTTGTTGGGCTGAGTGGCCTAAGTCAGCTCCTATGTCTTATGACTGTGTGGCTAGGCACAGCTCAAATGACATCTATAAAGTCACTGATGACACAACTGTTATTTGCAAAATCTCAGATGGTGATGAAATGGTGCACAGGAATAAGACAGACTGGCTGGTTGAGTGGCATTGCAACAAAAACCTTGCAATCAATGTCATGAAGACCAAGGAACTGATTGTTGACTTCAGGAAGTGGAAACCAGGGGAACACACACCAGTGGAAAGGGTCGGCACTTTCACCACTACTCCATCACTCAGTGTTTCTAGCACACTTAGGAGTTGAGCAGAATGGACTTGCTCCATTGAGGGACCATCAATAATGTTTTGAAACCACCACAGTAAAGATTAGTTGAGTCAACAAATCAGCATCAAACCTAAGATATACTCACTGAGGTATTGAGTAGACTGTTGGAACTTACAAATTATTATTACATACAGAAAAATAAATAATGATAATCTCATCATCTACCTGCTGGTTGGCAATAACTAAATTGTGTGTTAGTGCCAGACTGCGACAGGTATAATAATTACATTATCTGCTAATCCTTATTAATCTCAACGTATTTAATCTAGAATTTAAACATTAGAAGTAGCCTCTACTTCCTGAGGAGACTGAGGTTATTTGCAGCATGCAGGTCTCTCCTTCACATGTTCTACCAGTCTGTTGTCACCAGCACAATCTTCTATGCAGTGGTGTGCTGATGCAATATTTCAACACTGATGATGCCAACAGGCTCAATAAACAGATTAGAAAGACTGGCTCAAACTAGACACACTGGAGGCTGTGGTAGAACAAAGAACACTAGGGAAAATCCTGGCAATTCTGGACAATCTTTCTCATTCTCTGCATGCCACCTTGGCTGAACAGAGGAGCAATTTTAGTAATTGACCAAGACAACTGCACTGCTTCAAAGAGCACTATGAGGTCATTCTTACCCTCAGCCATTAGGCTTTATAATGAGTCAACCTATGGCCAGGGAAGTAATGACCCCCTCCTGTTAGACTGTTTGAGGCAACTTACTTTTTATACTTTCTTATCTCTCTGCTAATATTTGTATATCTGTGCACTTGTAATGCTATTGTGACACTGTAATTTCCTCTGGGATCAATAAAGTATCTACCTATCTAGTAGCTTGGATCTTACCCCTCTCCTACATCCCAATGGAATGACACAGTCTAAATCTTTGTCCTACAATTTTCAATTTTATCATTGAAGTATTTAATCTTGCAACAACAGATCTGACCCAACATAGGATCCAAGGGACACTTCCCTAGCTAGAGAACCCCAACAAGACCAAGTACTTTCACTGGATTCCACAACGACTCCAGAGTTGAAGCTACACAAATCTGCCAAGTAAATCAGATTTCCATGTCTTACTTTGCATGTATGGAATTTACTACAGTTTCAATAACTAAATGCCAACATTGGTCCACGTTGACAGCTACATAATTCAGCCCAGTATTTCAGATGTTTGAGGTGCTATTAACTCGTTTAAAATTGCCACAGACATAGTGCAATTCATTGCCACAACACCATAACAGAGTCAGTGGAATGCTTATCTATACTAAATCTTATAACAGTAGGATTC
Organism: Hemitrygon akajei; assembly: GCF_048418815.1. Lineage (NCBI taxonomy): Eukaryota > Metazoa > Chordata > Chondrichthyes > Myliobatiformes > Dasyatidae > Hemitrygon > Hemitrygon akajei. Next base: position 54,232,820 of record NC_133133.1, on the reverse strand, counting down.
AGGCAAAATCTGCCACACTTAAACGTCTAAGGATGACTAATAGTGCAATGCTACGTCGCCAGCACCCACCTCCCACACGTTCAATGATAAATGATCTGTTGCTTTACAAGATTTATTTAAGCAAGGAATTAAAATGCCTAAGATTGTGAAACGTTTCTCAAATACCAGGATAAGTGTGAGAAATTTTCTGCTGAATGCCTAGGATTTAACAACACATAGATCAAGGTACAGATGCTTAAATAATTACGAGGAATAACATGGTAATGCAATATACACTCTTCAGATCTGCAGCACAAGTTTGCCAGGGGTCAGGACAGACCAAAAATAGTTGAAGTGTACTCATGTTATTGAAACTTAATTTTATTTGATCTTTTCAATAGATACATTTGAGCAGAGAGTGGAAGAGGGTGCTAGTCCTAAATGTATAGCTGATTTGCAATAGCTTTGATTATTTTAAACATAAAATATTCTGTGAATGTTGCAAACCTTGACCAACACACATAAAATACATTTTCTGTGAACTCTAATTATTGGAGGTGTGCAATCGGAAAACTAAAAAAAAAATTACTGATACTAGTTATCATAAGCAAGTTTTCCAATGCATAAAGTAGCTCAAAATATTCAACACAAAGTAGGATTTTATGGAAAAAATCTAAAAGCTTTGAGGATGAAGTTCTCACAGCTACTTTTGCTTATACTTTCAATTTTCGAGCATTGGGAATAACTTGATTATATTCTTCAAAAGAACCTGGGTACACTGATTTGATCTAGCTCCATGTGACTCGAGACCCACACCACATGGTCGATTCTCAATGCCTTCTAAAATAGCTTAGTAAGTCAGAGTTGCCAGAGTAATCATTATCATGTCCTTCTCAGGGTCGTTGGGGATAGCTTCCCAAAAACAATAAATAGAAACATTGGCACTTTTTGATTTACCTAGCAGCTGCTGTGGTTGATAGCATTGATACTATTCATGTACTTAACTTTTCTTAAAGTGGACTACTTCTACAAAGGAGTACATCAACACATGCTCCAGGATTTAGAATTCTTGCTTAAGTTGTTAAATATATGCTCCAAAAACCAGATGGCATGTTAGAAAATTTTATTACTTCCTATCAAGGACAGTTCAAGAGGAGAAAAACTAGTCTTGAATGTTTAAAATGCAAGTAACTTGAGAAAAGTCTGAATGGACAGTGCATTCTTATTCATGGAATTGACATTTACTCAAAGAATAAGAGATAAATGGGGAAAAATAAAGACAATACAATATCTAAAAGCCAAGTTTTGACTGAATTCCAGGGAAAAACAAGGCAAAATTAAATTTCCTGTGAGATCAACAAGTGGAATGCAAAGAGTTTAAGTGACAGGGAATTAAAAGCAATTACATTATTAAATGGAGATAAAACTTCCTTGCTGCATTGAAGGTACAAAGCAGATCACTAAATATCAGTCAGTAAACAATATTGATAATCAAGAGGATGAAAGGAATTGCAATAGAAGCAGTGGTAAAAGGATACTAGTTCAGAACTCAGTTCAGATCTAAATCAGGTATCAACATTTCAAAAGTGATTTTCTGCTTGAAATACCAATCAGGAGTCAGTACAAATATAGATTTTGAGGTAGGAACCAAATATAATAACTTTGGTCATTCCAAGCGACTAAGGAAAAACATTATATCACTTCAGACTAAAAGTGAAAGCACGCATCAGCAGAATAATACTGAAGTTGTCATGATGCCATGTTGTGATTCAGTGCTAAAATGAAGATGAGAAAGGTGACAATCAGTGTTGGAATTTTTGGTGTTTTCCCAATGTACTGATGTACAAATGGACACAAAGTCGTTATTGCAGAAGTTTTAACAAAGCTGGACAATAGAATGAAACCACATAAAAGTAGTTCCTTAGAACTAGGTTTCAAATCTCCTCTTGTTTGTTGCTAACATAGGCAGTACCAACATAATGCCCATCTTCAGTTTGTTCCCTTTCAAAGTCATTTAAGAACTGCTTCAGGAACTGCTGCCAGTCCCGTGATGAAGGTATTCACAATGAACAACAGAAGGACTAAGAAATTATAGACTGCCAGCAGTCAGCAGGAAAATCTGTTGAATTTGCTTCTGTTAAATTTTCTGCCATTAGGTTCAGGTCCATTACCAGTCATGCTTTCTTTACTTTTCAATAACTAATATATCTAATCTATAGATGAATAAAATATTGATAATTTACAAACCTATTGCAGTTAATTAACAACTTTAGATGACTCACTACAATCGATAAATTATTATTGGCTTTTGATTGTTAATAACAGCATATTCGACAATGTCCAAAAATGCAATTTTTGCAATTTTGTTGGCAAGTTTCAAGATACCAGAACATTTTCACATGCAAACAGAAAAACATGCACCATGAAATTAGCTAGTATGGTAGGCTAAATCAGATATTTCATAATGGTCTTTATGAGATTTAAACCCAACCAGAATTTAGATGTCAATGCTGATGATTGGAAACAGGTGTTGGACAAGACTGATGAATACAATGCACCAAATTAAATCACATCTTTGTCTTTAAAAAGGAACTCTACTCTGGAAAACAATGGCAAAAATATTAGAAACACTTAGCACATTGGTCACGAACTGCAGAGAATGGAGATCATTTCAAGATTTTGGGGGCGGAAGGAGCCCTTCATCAGAGCTAATATACGTCTGAAATGTTAATTTATCTGCTCACTCAATGCATTCTAATGCCTCTGAATGCAACCTATGTATTTTGGTTGCTTCAAAAAAAATTTTAATTTTAATTTCAATCTTCTATTTTAAATCTTTTTCAACATATCTTCCTGATACATCCACACATTTAAAATACAGCTAGCTAAATGCCATGTTATTCACCCTGATTATTTTATTGAGGTTGACAGATGTAGACAAGAATGATACTTTCACACAAGGAATTCAATTCCTGCTCAGAGAAATCATAGCTATTTTGTCAAGCTGAATTGTATGTTTTGTGTAATCATTCTTTTAATGATTTTTTTAAGAGAATGTTTTTAGGAATCAAAAAGGGAAAGATAATCAGATACATGTTATTGAAATTCACTCTCAGCATTTCTTTTTCACTTGACAGATAATATAAATGTTAAGGAAAGACTGTTCAGACAAAACTGATAAAATTTGTATTTCAAACTAAACATCCTTTGTTCATTTATACACAAATGAACAAAATGAAGGAAAAAAGTCAAGTTCGTTTTTGCAAAAGAAAATTTTGACATGTTTTGTTGTACATCTGCTAAATAAAGCAGTCAATGCCCGAATCACTGTAGCATACATAAGATTGGTTTAAATAACCATTTCTAGTACAAGAATAATAAATTCTGTTCTCACAATAGATGAAAATCATTGAACAGGAAATACCATTTTCAGGAAAATTATGTTGTTAACAGCCCATCAAGATGCCCATCTAAACGTGCATTGTAAACAACGGATTCAAATAACTGCCACCTATAGGGTGAACAGCTGGGACAATCACAAATGGACACAGGACACATTCTGGGTTTAACCATCTGTGTAAAGACACACATCAGAGACGCCAAAGTATTTTTACTAGCTAGCTATAATGAGGCAGCACGTTTTTCTAGTGTGCACCAAAAGAGGTTTGTTAAATTATCAGAACAACCCACTGTGCCTTTAATATTAACAATAACAATATGGAGTGGATGGTAAAAATTCTGTTTGTGTAAAAGCATGCAACTGAGTAATAGTGAGTAATAATCACCATTTCTTATCTGTTTAATTTAGTTGGTTTAAATTATTTTTCTAAGATTTGGGAAACACAGGTAAGATCAATATTTACTGCCATTCTAGGGATCGCAACAGTCACCTTCTTGAACCACTTGTTTTTAATGCCAAATTGTTAAATTCCACAGCTGCTATGATTCAATTTGAATTTGGGTCGCAATCTAATTTAATTGTTGCACCACCACCATACTCTCACAATTTGCTCAGGCAAAAATCAATATTTTATTCAGCCTTTAAAATGCAAGGCTGCAGTGGACAACACTTCCTAAAGACATCAAATTGTGATTAATGATCAAAACACATATTACCAAAGTACATATACAACTATTGCTGCATGCATGAGTGCTCGGTGGGGGGTGCCGATGCTTTTTTTTTGCTGGTGGGGGAGGAGGGATCATTAGAACCACAGAACATTACAACACAGAAACAGGCCTTCTGGCCCTTCTTGGCTGTGCCAAACCATTTTTCTGCCTAGTCCCACTGATCTGCACCTGGGCCGTATCCGTCCGAACCCCTCTCAGCCATGTACCTGTCCAAGTTTTTCTTAAATGTCAAAAGTGAGCCCACATTCACCACTTCATCTGGCAGCTCATTCCACATCCCACCACTCTCTGCGTGAAGAAGCCCCCACTAATGTTCCCTTTAAACTTTTCCCCCTTCACCCATGACCTCTGGTTTTTTCTCCCCTAGCCTCAGTGGAAAATTTTGCTGCTGCTTATGTTTGGGGCTCTAACATTTTACTGTCATTCTTTGGGACACTCGTCTGTTTGCGTGGATGATTGCAAAGAAAAAGCATTTCAGGATGTATGCTGTATACATTTCTCTGACATTAAATGTACCTTTCAATCCCCGAGATTCATTTTCTTGTGGGCATACTCAATAAATCAATAACTATAACAGAATTAATGAAAGTCTGCAATAATAGGGTGGACAGACAACCAATGTGCAAAAGACAACAAACTATTCAAATACAGACAAGGGGAAAAGGGAAAGGGGAGGGGGGAAAGCAAGATAAAGCAAAAGCAAGTGAGAGAGTGTGAGAGAAAGCAACAGAGAGAGAAAAAGAGCAAGAGAAAGAGAGAGTGAGAGAGAGAAAGGGAGAGAGAGGGAGAAAGCGAGACAGAGAGAGAGAGAAAGCAAGGGGGAGGGGGAGGGGAGAGGAGAGAGAGCAGGAGAGGAGAGAGAGGAGAGAGGAGAGAGGAGGGAGAGAGAAGCACGATAGAGAGAGAATCCAAATACACAAGGAGGCGTTGAGGCCAAGGTCTTGAAGCTTATTGATTTAGTTTTGATGGAAAGATAGTATTGAACATTGAGCAGCAGTTGATAGAGAGCATCCTGATGTCCGCATTTTTGCTGTCAAAATGTTCTAGGATTGAGCAAAGACCCAATAAAATAAAGTATAACATCAAAATTAGAATCAGATTTAATATCACTGGCATTTATCATAAATTTGTTAACTTTACAGCAGCAGTACAATGAAATACATGATAAACAAAGAGAAAAGAATGAGTTACATTAAAAATATATATAGTGCAAAATAACAGAAATAAAAAAGTAGTGAGTTAGTGTTCATGGGTTTGATGTCAATTTAGAAAATGGATGGCAGAGGGAAAGAAGCTGTTCCTGAATTACTGAATGTGTGCCTTCAGGCTTCTGGACCTCCATCCCGACAGTAAGAGTGTGAAGGGGGCATATCCTGGGTGGTAGGGATCCTTAATGATGGACGCCACCTTCCTAAGGAACCACTCTTTGAAGATGCCTTGGGACTATGGAGGCTGGTACCCATGACACAGCTGACTAATTTTACAAGTTTCTGCAACTTATTTTGATCTTGTGCCTCTCCCCCCACCCCCCCCACTCCATATCAGACAATGATGCAGCCATGGTACATTACAGAAGTTTTCAAGTGTTTTAGTTAACAAATCAAACCTCCTCGAACTCCTAATGAAATGTAGCTGCTGTCTTGCCTTATTTATAGCTGCATCACTATGTTGCATCCAGGATAGGTCATCAGTTACTGACACCAAGGGACTTCAAACTACTCACTCTCTCCACTTCTGATCCCTTTGAGGATTGGTTTGTGTTCCCTCATCTTATCTTTCCTGAGGTCCACAATTAGCTCTTTGGTCTTGCTCACATTGAGTGCAAGGTTGTTGCTGCAACACCACTCAACTAAATCATAAACCTCACTCCCACATGTTCTTTCCTCACCATCTGAAACTCTGCAAACAATGGTTGTATCATCAGTAAATTTATAGACAATGTTTGAGCTATGCCTAGCCACACAGTCATGGGTGTCGACAGAGTAGAGCAGTGGGCTAAGCACACATCCCTGTGGAGCGCCAGTGTTAATTGTCAGAGAGGTGGAGATGTTATTTCCAATCTGCACAGATTGCAGTGATTAGAGCTGGTGTTCTGTTTTTATAAAATACTGCAATTTAATTAAGAAACGCTTTGAATGAAGCTAGATAAAAAGACAACTAAGATCAAACTATGCTGGGTAAGTCACCAACTACTTACCATGAAAAGCAGAAATCTAAAAATAGAGCAGCAATTTGAGCAGTCAACTTTTAAAGTAAATTGGATACAGACAATACTTTTAAGGTAAAATTAAGTGGCATTACATTTATACAGGCAACTGGCATTCCCCAACAATGATTGTAAGGAATTGGTATTTAAAAAAGAAACGCAAGTGATCTTTGAATCTTTATTTTTTAATCAAAGGGTGAATCTACATTAAACAATCACCTTGGCACCATCACAAACTATCCCACAAGCAAGAGCATAGGTTAATTTTCAGAAATATTTGCACATGATATTCATGTTACATTCAGCCTTTTCCTTTCAATGGCCATATTTCGTCACATTAATGCTAAGGATTTCCAAAACTGACAAGAAAATAATCAGCAAAATATCAACAATATTTCTCTTTCTGTTGATGCTACAAATCTTATTTTGTATTATCAAAACTTATTCTTACCTTTCAGACCTTTCCTTACAAACTGTGCCTAAGACTGAACATTTCCCTGATTACACTGGGGTAGAAATCTGCTGTCTTTCTATATGCAACTCCATTCCCATCAGAGTGGTTGATTCTTAATTGTCCTGAGTCACTTGACTCTAGAGATGGCCAATAAACAATATTGGTGGATATTCACATCTTTTGCAAGAGCATTTTTTAAAAAAACATGTTTTTGGCCAAGATTCTGCACCATTGAACCATGACTTCCTCACTTTTGACAATGTAAAATTAGCTTTTTTTGATTATGTTTATAAATGCACAATAGATTTTTAATGATTTACACACACGGCACAGAACATCTCTTTGGCCACCAAGTCCAGACTGACCACCAACTCTGCACAGAGAGAACTGGGGATAATTAAACTACTGGAGCGGTGAGGCAGTGGCTCTACTAACTAAACCACAATAGTATACATTAATCATTTTACTTTGATACAGCTTCACTCTTCTAACTGAAAAGAGATTCCAGTTCTTCATTCTTGTATCCAAAAAACAGGACCTTGTGCTTTCCTCCATCACCTCCATACCCTAAATAAAATCAATACGTCTGCCAAGTCCATTTTCACTTCTCTTTTCCTACTTTCAAGCTTGTAACTGAAAATCTGGATACACAGCATAAAACTGAAGGAATGATATAATTAATATAAAGGTCGAGTACCTCTTATGTGAAATTCCAAAACCCCAAAACCTGTGAAATCCTAATTTTTTTTAGCGCTAACATGACATCACAAATGGAAAATTTGAAAAGGCACTGGGAAGGTTCCCAGGTGATGTACAGGTCTCTGCCCACCACAGACAGTTCTGAGAAATGACCTTACATATGTAATGAATAGAGGTTATTGAAAAACAGAAAAAGACTGCATAAAGTGAAAAATTAATATCTTGATCGCATATTGAAAGAGTGGATTTGTCAGCATGAGTGAACATTTGCCACTTAATTGTATGCTGATCATAAAATAAGCAAAGATCTATCATGACAAACTGAAAGTTGAAGATAATTGTAAAAAAGCAGGCTGGCTGCAGAAATTTAAGAAAAGGCAAAACATTAAATTTTTCAAGATTTAAAAAATGTTTCAGATAAAGTGTTTGCTGATAACAAAGCAGCAGATAAATTTATTGATATGTTTGCCAAGAATGTCACTGATGAAAATCTAACATCAGATCATGAATGCTGATTTTAAAAAAGTAAAATATAGATACAGTGTACTGTAACCTTTCAACCAAAACAAGATCGCTGGTAGAGACTGAAAGCCTGTTGTTTGTTGTTGTTCAACAGCTGATTCAGGTTTCTCTCCTGATGCTGCTGTGCTACTTCTGTTACTCTCCACACAGTGCGTTTTCATTTTATTATTGTTTTGTCATTTTTGTTTACTGTTAAGTACATATGAACAAGTGTAAGACAAAAACTGCATACCAGTCATACATAACTTCAGAATCAGGAATGATGGCTAACTTATCATATATTCCAAAATCTGAAACACTTCCTGCCCCAAGCATTTCGGATGAGGGGTACTTAACCTGTATTTCAGAACAAGTAAAAACACAGAACAGTGGAAAATATAGATCAGGCAGTTTCTGTGGAAAAAGAAAAAGAATTAATATTTCAAGTTGAAGACAGTACCAAATACCTGGGCTGTACCACTTGCCAATTCCTACTAATATCAATTAACCTCATCTCTACTTTTTAACGCGCTACATCATTGCTTAGTTAAAATACCTTTCCTGTATGATGATAGGAACTGCATTTCACAATCTCCTTTCAAAACAATCTAAAGCAAAATGACTAAGATGAATTTCACTCTTCTCTGTTGGTGCCCCAGGAGTACAAAAGTATGAATAATTTGCAATTGACTTCATGGGGCCAACCAAGCTCAGAGTCACTCTGCCATGCCATCCCAAGGTTGGGAAGCACTTGAGCATCAGCTCTGAAGCCTCTAACCTTGGAAGCCTCACATCACTTGCTACTATGAAAGGTTTTAAGTGACTTATCCAATGGAGGCAAGGACAGGAAGGGACAGATCCCACCGTAGGGTAACGGCAAGAGCGGTCTGACTTACCTCACAGAGGCAAGGACTGGATACCGACGAGATGAACCAGCAACCACACTCGAACCCAGGGCCACTTATGTTCCAGCCCCAATATGAGAATCATGTGCCTGTGATTAAGCCCAACTGAAACAACGGACAGCCAGAAGACCCAGAGTCCGGAGTCCATGGACTGGACCGTGAACCGGAACGCGGACTTTACGGACCGGACCACGACAGAAAGCTTGGAGACAGTGCGAAAGGGAGGATAGGCAGGTGATAGAGAAGGGGACACACTCAGACAGATGGATTGAAATGTGCAGATAAATGTGAGCTGGTTCATTTTGGTAGGTCAAATATGGTGGCAGAACATGTGGTAAGACTCTTGGCAGTGTGGAGGATCAGAGGGATCTTGGGGTCCGAGTCCATAGGACGCTCAAAGCTGCTGCGCAGGTTGACTCTGTAGTTAAGAAGGACTATGGTGTATTGGCCTTCAAAGATCTTGGGATTGAGTTTAAGAGCTGAGAGGTAATGTTGCAGTTATATTGGACACTGGTCAGACCCCACTTGGGAGTACTGTGCACAATTCTGGTCGCCTCACTACAGGAAGGACGTGGAAGCCATAGAAAGGGTGCAGAGGAGATTTACAAGGATGCTGCCTGGATCAGGAAGCATGTCTTATGAGAATAGGTTGAGTGAACTCAGCCTTTTCTCCTTGGAATGGCAGAGGATGAGAGGTGACCTGATAGAGGTGTACAAGATAATGAGAGGCATTGATCATGTGGATAGTCAGAGGCTTTTTCTCAGGTCTGAAATGGCTAGCACGTGAGGGCATAGTTTTAAGGTGCTTGGAAGTAAGTACAGAGGAGATGTCAGGGGTAAGTTTTTTATGCAGAGAGTGCTGAGTGTGTAGAATGGGCTGCTGGTGGCCGTTGTGCGAGGCGGAAGTGATAGAGTCTGTTAAGAGACTCCTGGATAGATATATGAAGCCTTGAAAATTAGAGGGCTATGGGTAAGCCTAAGTAGTTCTAAGGTAAGGACATGTTTGGCACAGCTTTGTGGGCCGAAGGGCCTGTATTGTGCTGTAGGTTTCTATAACTTTAAAATGCAATGTTCAGATAGCCTTTTTAAAAGGAAAAAAAATCCCAAATAAATAAATAAATAAATAAATAATAGGAGTTTCAGTAAAAGATTAAAATTGTTAGAAATAAACTACAAATTTAAAGTAAAATGAATACAAAAAGCAAGTCATTTAGATTTTAGATGAAGATTACTGACCCCAATGAGAGGAATTAAAATTACTGGTGGTTTCTCTCAATACATCAACTCCTGATGAACTTTGAGAGTGGAAGGATGCAGTCATTCACTTGAATGCCAAGTACATTTGACCCCTCAGCTCAGATTGTTGCAAGCACTGGTATTTTACAGGCAGCTTCTTTCCAACTTCCATTTTGCAATGCACAGGCACAAATATCAGGAACAAACTGATCCACAAAGTACAAGTAGCTGGCAATTCTCTGCTGAACAGCTGGCTGAAAAATGGCATGATCCAGCAGATTATGCTTGCAATTTGAGTTCTGCATCCACATTCAATGGCTGCACAAAGATAATGAACTATGCAGGAACTATATCAACGTTATGGTCCCCAACAGCTTGCAGAATCTGTGGCGTGCTTGTTGCAATGCTCCTCACAACTGCTGAAATTGTCATTGACTTTCTGGAATTCACTTTATTAAACTCATTTGGCTTTGCTAATTACACATTTATCATAGAGAATTTTGTTGACTTCAAGGAGAGCAACATATGAAAACCATATGCATTTATCTTGCACCTTCAGCTCCTTATGCCAATTAAGTCCTGAAGTTTCGGCACTGCTGTACAAACAAAAGTTTGGAATCTGCAGTCACGCACACAATATGATAAAGATAAGACGTTTGAAGAGCAAACGATTGGCTGAAGGGCAAATAGTTTCAATAATTCAAGATACTAAGATCAGGGAGGTTTTGTAAATCAGTTTTGAGATGAAAAATAGATTATAATTATTAATTGTAGACATTAACAATTCATAGGGAATTATACTACTTGGCTATCTCAATTTTTTTTCATGTTGGATTAATAGCCACCCACTTCATGCAAACATAAAGAGCATTCTACCATATTTATCCATTTATATTTATATTTATCCATTCTACCATAAAAGGTTAACAAAGTTCCAATTATCCACCTTGAGGATGTAAAAGCAAATCAGTACAAATCCACAAAAATCACTGTCTTGCAACAATAGTGTTCATCCTGCCAATCTAAATCAAATGAGTTTCTATATATTCTTTAGTGTAGAAATCTAATGTCTTTCATGCAATGACGGGTATAAATTTCACAAAGATATTGAAACGGTAGGAATATTAAGAAGGGATTCCATTGCCTGGTTCAGATTTACACAGAAGGAATAAAAGGAAATAACATGTTAAACAAATTGTAAGTTGGTAGTATTCCATCAATATTACCAATCATATAACTGAAGTCAAAAGTCTACAACATAGAATTTTAAAATGTAAACTGCATGTTGGGAAATTTTCAAAATACAAATCCAACAAATTATGATTCCATCTGATTCCCTTGTACAAACTATGGCATGCTTGAGTATTCCTGACAAATCTCTTTTGCTGAAAATCCAAGAAATATAACCAATGACATATTTACTTGAGCAGGCTTCATTAACTGCCAAAGAGACATCATTATTTTCTGCATATTGCTCTTTCCAAATCTGTTTAGCAATACCAATAAATTCATGCAAAGTAGTTTAATAACCTTAGCTTCCAGTGGATGATCTGGCAGGAGCACATTTTCTCAGATATATTCAAAAGATACATTGCTACATTTTCCATCTGTTTCTACCGAAATCTGCACCACATATGCCAATAGGTAAATAAAATCTCAAAGATGTGGATGAAAAGCAACAAGAATGTTTCATGAGAACATACATCTCCACGGCACTCATCACAATACCATAAAAGGTTAGAAGTATGTAGAGAAACGCATACAGTTGCAGAAGATCTTGACTTAAGGCAAAGTAGCTCTTGGAGATTTCAAAGTACAGGCATGTCAGTGAGTGGTGGGAATCCTGAGGAGCTTGGCAGATATAAAAACCAGGCAAAGTGGCGGTATTCAAATTAAATAGTTACTTGTGGCAAATATAACCAGACTTTCACTTGAGTACATGATAAAAATTCTCAGTTTGCATACATATGTAACCATATTTTCCTCAAGCTCCTTATCTAGATTAATTTTTGTCAAATTTTTGAAGGTGACGGTATTAAACAATGATAATGCAGCTTCTTTTGAATTTTCATGCAAATGCAGAAATTTTAAAAGGAAGAAAAGAAACAACTGCACTTTGATTTATCATTTTGATATATGCAATTACGTTAGCATTTCTTAATTAAACATTTTGAATTGTAATTCTTCAATAAATCAAAAGGAATAACTATAACTTATACAGTGACAAATTTAACTTGGTCACCACACATGCACAATGCCAACAGTAATCCTGTTAGTTAATAAAAGTTAAAAATTGAACAATGCTGATGTAATGCAATTCAACCCTTGTTAAATTTGTCATTGCTAGAAGACAGTGAACCAGATCAGCGTTAAAAAAGTCTTAGACAAAACTAGTTTAACTGCTGCCCTTATGGAAACTGTCTATCCTTAGAATATTAAGGAAATTAATGTAAAAATAATTCAGAAGCTAAATCACAAAAGTTAATTATGTAACATTTTTAACAGTACATATTCTCCAACATTGTCTAAAATTACATATCAATAATGATTTTATCTAAATTGTTACTAAGCAGATGTGAAGCTTTTCTAAAAAAATTATAACTGACTCACTAAATTATATTTCCCACTGGAGATATTGACCATATTTTTTCACTCACTGTATTAAGCACCACTTTTAAAATAAGTATTCAAACAAAAACTAAAGACCAAAACAAAAAAAAATGTGATGAAACAACCAACAGATTTAATGAAAAATACTACAGGTTAACCAAAATGCTTGGGCTAGAAGTGTTTCAGGTTTCAGATTTTGGAATATATAATGAGATAACTTGGGATCACCATCATTTCCGACTGAATTTATGTGCTGCTGGTAAGCAGTCTTTGTCTTACATTTGTTCATCACACATAATAAAATGTATTACATACTATTAATATAATGTGTGGAGACTAACAAAAGCAGCACGGCAGCATCTGGAGAGATACCCTGAATCAGCTGTTGAACAAAAACAAACAATGACAGGCTTCAGTCTCCACTTACCATGCTGTGTTTTGATTAAAAGGTTACAGTGCACTGTTATTTGTATTTAATTTTTTTTTAGATTTTGTAAAGTATAAAAACAATCAGCATTGTAGACTAGTTCTGGCGTTAGATTTTCATCTGTCACAATCTTGGCAAACTAACGAATTTCTCCACTGCTTCATGATCAGCAGACGCTTTATCTTTAAAAATTTAATGCCATACCTTTTCTTAAATCTCTGCAACCAGCCTGCTGAATGTTCATAATTACCTTCAATTTTTAGTTCATCATGATGGATCTTTGCTTGTTACATGATCAGCATACCGTTAAGTGGCATATGCTTACTCTGGCACTGACCGATTGACTCTTTCAATACACAATTGAGATCTTAATTTTTTACTTTATGCAGTGTTCTTCTATCTTTCATCAACTTCTATTCATTACATGAGGTCACTTCTCAGAACTGTCTGTGGTGTGCAGAGATCTGCGCTTCACCTGGGAACCTTCCCGGCGCCTTGTGGAATTTTCCATTTTTGACAAAAAAAAATTTGGATTTCAGAGGCTTTCGGAATTTTGATTTTTGTACAAGACATACTCAACCTTTAACTGTTCCTTAAAAAAACCACATACACTCACGGCTCAGGAGGTAACCATTTGTTTAATGGGCAGATAGATTATTTCTATTAAAATATTATGAGAAAAATGGTTTGAGGTATTTGCACAAGTCACAGGAGATTTGTTGACAAAATAATATTTTTAAATATGTTTCAATTGTCAAGAAATTTGCTGGCTCAGTCTATAAAACTGACACTATGCTGCAGGGGAAACAATTTTGTAGACTTTGCATTAGTTATTTAATATTTACTTAATAAACTTTGTTGATCAAATTCACATTATATATTTATGCAACATTGAAAATGGTAAATTAAACATAATCAAACATGCTTACAAATCTGTGAACAGTATTATATTGAGATAGAGATCCCAACTTTACATCTGCCTCACCTGTAATGTCATTGATTTATGCACTGTAGCTTCAAGACAAATGAGAAGTCAATGCTAAATAAATTTCTCTGCACAGTGGTATATTCTACTGACTTTTGAAATTTATTTACGTTCGGTCTCAAATAGTTAAGGACATATTCCATTGGATATGAGCAACTAATCTCAATTTTGCCCAATATCCAGCAACTCCCAAGGACACTGTAAATTTCCATGGTCAACTAGCTTTGTTCACCATGACACTGCCCATATTATGCAAAATTCTAATGCAGGTACAGTGGATTCCAGTTAATCAGGACAACTACTTACTTGGGACAACTCTTAAAGAACAAAAACTAATTGAGAAATAGCCAAGATTCTTATCATTTATTTGAGACACCATGCTATATCATTGGGACAGTAGACTGTTAGGCCATAAGACAATAAGATATAGGAGCAGAAGTAGGCCATTCGGCACAATGAGGCTACTCCACCATTCAATCATGGGCTGATTCAATTCCTCTAGTCATCCTCACTCCCCTGCCTTCTCCCCATACTTTTGCTGAACAGTTTCTAACTAGCACCAGACATGTGCACTTGTGTAACCATTAAACACTGTGTTTAAAGTGAATAGTTTTTAAATAGCATCAGTTGCATGCAATTGTGTTTGTTCAAAAAGCAATGACTTTTGTCACTGATAGTTGGGGAGAAATAAACATTAAGACAATTCAAAATTGTTTCACTCACTGCCGTTTCACATATTCAGGCCTGGCCATGCCAGAAGTGAAAATGAAATGATTTCACTCCTTCAACAAGTTAGGAGCAATGAAGAACTTGAAGGCATCATCAATCATCTTGAATGTTATAACGAAAATGAAGATTTAGAAGCTGCAATCATCAAAAGCACTGCATGAAGACAACCCATTATCTGCACTGTATCTACATTTGCACTGGTTTTGTTTATTTACAGTCCATCAAAAGAATAAGGTAGCATACACTGGATGAATTCCTCTGCCAATAAGATTTAGGTACTAATACACAGTTTCATAATGTTGTAGTAGTATTGATAGTTTGTTCTAATTTGATCTGTATTTCATTTAAATACATAATTTGTCTCTCATTTAAACAGTAGTTTGTCTTTTTAAAAAACTCTTAATTATTTCCATGAAACTTCGGCTCATTGGGACAGCCACTTAATTGGGCCAAAATCTACTGGCTGCAATGTGTCCAAATTATCTGAAATCCACCGTATTACTATACATGTGATTTTATATTTTTATAATCAAAAGCAATAAATGTTAATTTATAGCCTATTAAAGTGTATATTAATGTAATAAAGCTGCCAGTATTAATACATAGAAAAATCCATCAGTTAAATTTTTGCACGTGAATAAAGCTTTAAGAAACAACTAAAAATATACAAAAAATATGACAAGATATATAAAATAAAGCTCAAGTTAATGATAAAGATAAGCTTTTTAATGCTCATAAAATATTTAATGCTCATAAAACTTTTGCTGGATTTCAAGTATTGTTTATTAACTAACCACAAAATCAAGTATCCTTGGTAAGGAAAGAAATTTGTAATTTCTATAAATACATTTTTTTGTTCGGCAAAATCAGAACAAGATAGCATAATTTAATTGATGAAAAGTCTAACTAGGAGAACCATTAAACATATTGAGATTAAGAAGTCAACAGCCTCAAAGAAAATCAAACAGGGTTTTAAAAATGTTTTCTCTTCCTCCACAAAAGCTTCAACACATCTCTATTTGGATCATCTAGTAGAAAATCCTTTTCTCTGCCACCTTTTTCATTCTCTATTTCTGAATTACAATGCTCACTCTGATAAAACCTCATGATTCAAGTAACAAAAACCTTAATTTGGTGACCATATTAAAAAAAAAATCAAATTCTGTTAAGTTAAAATACAATTCTGCATTAGCTCAAATCACGCTGCAATAATCACATCGCACATTCCATCCTTTAAACAGCTATGGTAATGACATTCCACTTTCAGTCATCCTGACAAATAAAAATTCCATCCAGAAGTTTAATTAAAGTATAATTCATAAAGATTCTTCACAGTGCAGAAACTAGAGAGCAATCACAAAGTTGAAATACTCTTATTTATTACACATTATAGGAGTATGTACAAAAATATATTAATCAAAAATCCTCATTAACCTTAAAATAACAAGTGACATATAATATTAATTATTATAATTGTAATTATTTTGCAGGAATAGAGTACTGGATTTAAGAAATAAAATGGTTTATCAAACACAAAGAATGAAATACGTACTCTGCAAAATCTAATAAATACTATGATCAAAAATGCAAAATTCTAGCTCAAACACAAAAACATTGATCAGCTCAGAAGGCTTAAAATGAAAAGAAATCGTTAATAAACAAATCATCAACCTCATTGCATCTAAATGCAAAACAGAATTCTTCAGCAAAACATTCTGTTGGAATAGTCAGCAAAAGGGAAAAATGTACAATGAGACATGCATCTGAGGCATAAACTATAGAACTTACCTGCATACTGCACAATGAACATTCCCAACCACTTCTTAATGAGTAGAATGTGCGTTCTCTTCCATAGACTGAGGAAAGAGCAGTAAAGCTCTGCTTTTATCCTCCTGAAAATCTCAGCATATAAGCAACTGAGCTAACTGCAAGCAGAGCCAAAGAGATCTTACTAATACCACCACACAAAAGGGAGGCAATGGAAATTACAGGAACCTCCAGGGCACGGCTAGAATTGGCTCTTCTGATCCAGTGCTGCATGTGTCACCATCTGTCTTGAGTGAGTGACAGTTAAGAGCTGACAGACTCGGAAAGGGAAGGGCAGGGGCAGGTGGGAAAGCAATTAGCACTATGCTCATCTGTGAATTCATAGGGGATTTCATACATCGATGCCTTGAGAAGCAGTCTGCAGGCAGCAAATCAGGAGCTTATGATTTGCATGCCTGCAAAGAGCTCCTCCAGACGCAACACGGCTTGCTGAGCTGCTATCAAAACTAGAGGGTGGTAAAGCAAAACAACTTGGAAAAGCATAGGCTGTACTGCATAGCTTGAAGGATGACTGATACCAGCCACAAAGCTCAAAACAATCTTAACATTACATCAAAGCAAAGTAAATTAGGTCATGAAAGAAAAATTGCACTGAAATTAGCAGAAATCCAGTATCACAAAAGGTGACATTTTTTTTCTGAATAGAAAACAGTAATCATTTAATCAATATACCTAGGATTCTAAGATACTGAATAATATCTAAATGAACCCTTAATGAAGTTTTTTATTTTGAAATGCCTTATAACATTAACAATGCCTTTTTGAGAGGTATGAGGATTATTTCAATCCTGTAGCTGTGAAATTGTTCCAAAAGAATAATATTGTAAAGAAGTGAAATAATTTTGAAACAGGAATACGAAGACAATTCTAGCAGTGAGTGAAGATGTTACAATGACTCAGCAATCACAAGAAATTAATTTCATCCTACTCTTAAGACTCCTCAAATGTTCTGAAATATTCACCAAAAGCTATTCCATAGGTACTGCAAATATCGCTTAAACTTAAGCTGCCTACACAGTTAAAATTTGCCTCTTGTCAACATGGATTTGGAATGCGTAATATTTTTTGAGAGTAAAAATGAACTATTGATTTAATTAATCTTAAACAAAGCACTTGCTAACTAATTTAAAGAGAAGCTGGCAGCTATTTTGGGGAATTCAGCTCACCTGGCTTGACAAAGTGTGTAAAAACCACTCCAAAGAAAGACTGTTATGAAAAATGACAATATGCAGTGATGTGGCTTTATTGAAATTCTTGTACAAAGGTGGTGAATAAACAAGGTTCTTGGCCAGAATCTTTTAAAAGTGTTGCCAAGGTTTGGAAAACCACCCATTTGCAATTTAATTTTCAGCAGATCAGATTCTACTAGAATCTATTGTGCTAAAGTAGAACATCGAAATGTAATTACATATTATACTTTTGAGCAAGAAATAAGACAAATGAAGTGGTCTTTTCATAGATTTACAAGCCCTGCAAGCATAACTATTTTAATCATATCCCTCAGAAATTACTTGATTTACAGCCAGTTTTTTGAAGCACTAGGGAATAAGTAACCACTGACTACGGACGTGCTGAGCATTAGCATGAAGATGCATGCTATTAGGCAATCCAATGTACTGATACTGGAATGTACAGCAATACATCAATTACACTGTAACCATCTCACTCCATTTTTTTAATCTGCTATAACAAGGCAGGACTACTATACTAAAGCCACTACCCATAGTAAAAATAATGAGTTTAAAAGTCACAACATATGCTTCGCTTTCTGAATCTACATGGTTAGTGCATCTTTGCCTTTCTTTGATGCATGAAGCCAATGAGATGAAAGACAACAGTCCAGTGATTACTGACAAAAATGTATTATCTTATCAAAACATTTTGTTTTTTTGAATAACAAGTTCTATCTATGTACAGAACCTGAAGCAATGTTAAATTACTAACGCCACCATTCTGAGCCAAGCCAATAACTACAGCATACCTCCACATCAGTTTTATATCTAACTAACACTGCCTAATATCTTGCTTGATCCAAAAATGAATAGGAATAGAAAGGCATGTTCACTGAGCTTGTGCTATCATTAAGCACTAAGGTCCATCATTCTAATTTCATTTCCTCAATCAGTATACTCCACATGCATCATTTTCATCTGATTCAATTTTCAGAGATGCAGAAGAGCAGCTGACAAGATTTCCTTTATTTTTCCTTTTTCCACCAATATAATATAATATTAGAAAAGGAGCAGAAGGAAGAAATAAATCCAACTTCCACTTCACACTTTTATTCCGACCTGCGGTTACTCCATAAATTACAAAGTCTATACCACACAATTTGGTGCCACGACGCTAACCTCTCATACATCATCATGCTCCAAATACAGTAAAACTTCTACTCCAAAACCAAAATCGGATTTAAGTAGCATGGGAGAGTAGTCTCATTTTACGTATATCATTTAGAAATCACACTGGCATGACAGTGGTCTCAGAAAGTCAGGTAACATCTATAGAAATGAATTAACAGTCAACAGTTCAGGCAAGAGCCTTCATCAGGACCGGAAAGGAAGGAAGAAGATGCCAGAATAAGAAGGTGGGAAGTGCGGAAGGAGTACATGCGAGAAGGTGATAAGTGAAGTCTAAGTGTGTGGTGGAGTGGGGGAAAGAAGAAAGAAACTGGGAGGTGACAGGTGGAAAAGGCAGAGGGCTGGAGAAGAAGGAATCTAATAGAGGAGGAGAGTGGACCATGGGAGAAAGGACACCAAGCACAGATGATAGACAGGTGTCAAGAGCCAAAAGGTCAGAGTGGGAAATTAAAGGAGAGCGAAGGGGAAGGGGAGAAATACAGGAAGTTGGAGAAAACCAATGTTCATGCCATCAGGTTGGAGGCTACCTAGGTGAAACATGAAGTGCTGCTCCTCCAACCTGAGAGTGGCATCTTCATGGCAAAAGAGAAGGGCATGGTCCAACATGTCAGAATGGGAATGGAGAGAGGAATTAAAATGGTTGGCCACCAGGAAATTTTGCTTTCGCGAATGGAAGGAGGTGCTCAACAAAACAATCCCCCAATCTACATTGTGCCCCACCAGCATAGCAGAGGTCACATCAGGATGACTGGATACAGTAGACAACTCCAAAAGGTTTGCGCATGAAGTGTTACCTCACCTAGGGGGGCCCTGAATGGAGGTGAAAGAGGAGCTGAAAACTTGTGCCATTTGCAGGGGTAAATGCCAGGAAGAAGATTAGGGAGATTAGTGGGAGGGATGAATGGACAATGGAATTACAGAGAGAGCAATCCTTGAAGAAAGCACAGAGTGGGGTGGGAGGGAGGTAAAGATGTTTGGTGGTCGTGTCCCACTGAAAATGGCAGAAGCTGTGGAAAATAATGTGTTGCATATGGAGGCTCATGAGGTGGTAGGTGAAGACAAGAGGAACTCTATCCATGTTCAGATGGCTGGAAGATAGGGTGAGGGTGGATGTCCAGGAAATGGAAGAGAGGCGGGTGAGGACAGCTTCAATGGTGGAAGAAATGAAACCCTGCTTTGAAGAGGAGGACATCTCTGATGTCTTGGAAAGGAAAGCATCATCTTGGGAACTTATGCAGCAGAGACGAAGGAACTGAGAAATGGTATGGCATTTTTACAGGAGGTAAGATGGAGAAGAGGTACAGTCAAGATAGCAACAGGAATCAGTGGGTTTATAAAAGCTATCGGTTGTCAGTTTATCTCCAGAGATGGAGACAGTGAGATCGAGAAAGGGGAAAGAGGTGTCAGAATTGGAATGTGAATTTGTGGGCAGGCTGGAAGTTGGAGGCAAAGTTGATGAAATCAATAAGCTCAGCATGGTTGTATGAAGCAACACTATTGCAGTCATCAATGTAGTTTAGAAAAAGCTGGGGAGCATTACCAGAGAAGGCTTGGAACATGGACTGTTCCACATAGCCATAGAAAAGGCAGGGATAACGGAGGTTCCTATGGATGCCAATGGCTACAGCTTGAATTTGGAGCAAGTGGAAGGAACCGAAAGAGAAATTGTTGCCCAGCTCTAACAGAAAAAGGATGGTGGTGTTGGAGAAGGGGATCTAGTCAGGTCCCTTGTCAAGAAAGAAGCAGAAAGCTTTAAAGCTCTCTTGATTCATTTCCAGAAATGATGCCTGACCTGCTGAGTTCCTCCAAAATTTTGTATAGGTTGCTCTGGATTTCCAGCATATGCAGAATCTCTTGTGTTTAAGAGCTGGACTCATACTATTTTTTGCTTCCAGATCACTTTTCACATTACACAAACCACGTATCATTCATAAACAGTAAATAGCACAGGCAGGTGTAACTCATTACCAAACAAAATACCATCCCTTTTAAATATAGTATTTTAATTAATTGACTGAATGATACATACCAAAACTATCATGATTTTCTTAGTTTGACTGAACACAGTGTTTGTAACCTTGCAAAAATACAGTTTTTTTTCCAGGAATTTGCAGGCATGTGTAAAATGAAGTTCAGCCAGTGGTTTCCTACATGGAACAGTCTCACATGAAGGAAAGTGATCCCGTTATTTTCAAGTGCTGCAGAAATTTCCACTCAATGGCTATCTCCAACAAGAACAATCTAATTGTTATTGCATTGTTATTTTGCTTAAAAAGGATGGGTTAATAAAGCACTTCATGATTGCAAAAATTAAACAGCTGAAGAAACACAGTAAGCTGAGCAGCATTTGTGGAGGGAAAGGAACTGTCGACATCTAGGGTCCCAACTGCTGTGCTTCGAGCCATTGTTTTTTTTTGCTTCTGCTGTCTGTTGTGACTTTGTTTATCTCTTTCCCTTCTTAATTTAGAAAGCAGTCACAGATACATCCATATGGAATTTTCCATTCCCCTCATCATCCATTCTTATGTCATTTCTCATAAAGTCTTCAAATTCAGTGCCATTATAGGTCAGAACAGTACAGAGGACCAATAATCCTCTTGCCCTTCTTTGCACCTTTAATAATTTCTTTTGCCTTGCACCATCACCATTTTTGTCAAATAATCACTCTACTTCTGCCTCATCAATGACCTTTGCTCTTCCTAGCATTTCATTTAATCTTTTCTAGATTAAAATTTACTTATAGTTCCATCTTTGTCAGTGTTGTGACAAAGGTCAATTACCTCAAACATTAGTTGTTTTTAATCTCTTCACAATTGTTGGAAAATTCTAATTTTTTTTATTTGCTTTTATTTCAGTTACTACCATGCAAGTTGTTTTGCTAACATGCAATATATTTACAACAAATGAGCACTGTACAAAAATATTTGTGCACGAGCAGATCAATTTTAAAACTTGATCTTAGAACATATGACTTGTTCATAATGCAAGTAAGAATGATGGGAAGAAGATGATGAACAAAATTTTCAATAAATGCATGAGCATATTATGAAAAGCATTTTAGAAGGATTCTATTCCACACTCTGGTCTCTTACTTCTTCTCACTTGCTTATCACCTCCACCTGGGTCCCCTCCTCCTTCCCTTTCCCCTACGGTCCACTCTCCTCTATCAGATCTCTTAATCTCCAACCCCATTACCTTTCCGACTCACCGGGCTTCACCCATCACCTTCTAGCTTGCCTCCTTCCCATCTCCCCCCACCTTTTTATTCTGGCATCTTCCCCCTTCCTTTTCAGTCCTGAAGAAGGGTCTCAGCCTGAAACGTCGAATGATTATTCATTTCCACAGATGTCGCCTGACCTGCTGAGCTCCTCCAACATTTTGTGCGTTATTTTAAAAGGATATTTACCAGATATTTGGTGACATCTAGAGTGAAAATTAAACCGCTCCATAAAATAGTAATGCTGTCCAAATCGTTTCTTCTTTAGGCCTTACATCAAGGAATTTTCTGTCGTTTGAAAAAGGAAAAGAAACCAATTAATAAATGTTAATAGCTTAAAGCTTTTCAAAATATGCTCATGGGATGTGGGATGGCTGTCGAGGTTAACATTTAATGACCAACCGACTGAACTTGGAAAGGTGATGGTGGTTGCCTTTTAGTATCTCTGCAGTCATGCTGGTGAGAGCCCAACAGTATAGGTGGCTACAGAGCTTCAGGTTATTGTCATTGTATTAATGAAGTCAAGATGGTGTGCAAGGTGGAACTATCATCTTGGAAGAAGATGACATTGGTATTGGACCAGAAAAGCATAAGATATAGGAGCAGAATTAGGCCATTTGGCCCACTGAGTCTGCTCTGCCATTTCATCATTGCTGATCTATTTCCCTCTCCACCCCAATCTCCTGCCTTCCCCCATAACCTTTCATGCCCTGATTAATCAAGAACCCATCAACCTCTGCCATAAATATACCCAATGACTTGGCCTCCATAGCTGTTTGTGGCAACGAATTCCACACATTCACCATTCTCTGGCTAAAGAAATTCCTCATCTCCATTCTAAATGGACGTCTCTCTATTCTGAGGCTATGTCCTCTGATCTTAGACTCCCCCACCCACATGAAACATCCTCTCTACATCCACTCTATCAAAGCCTTTCAACATTCAAAATGTTTCAATGAGATCCTCCCAAATCCTTCTGAATCTGAGTGAGTATAAGCCCAGAGCCAACCGGTCCTCACATGAAAGAGTTACCATTCGCAGAGTTATTCTCGTGAGCCTCCTCTGAACTCTGTCGAATATCAGCACATCCCTTCTCACATAAGGGGCCCAAAACTGCTCACAGTACTCCAAGTGAGGCCTTCCAAGTGGCTAATGTAGCTTCAGCATTACATCCTTGCTTTTATATCCTAGTCTTCTCAAAATGAATGCTAACATTGCATTTGCCTTTCTCACCAATGACTCAAACTGCAAATTAACCTTCAGGGAATCCTGCACGAGGACTCCTAAACCCCTTTGCACCTCAGATTTTTGAATTTTCTCTCCATTTAGAAAAT